>NC_135891.1:49050435-50250435 GCF_964194155.1 Cetorhinus maximus | reverse complement strand
AGTGAACTTCAATGGGGTGGGAATGGATCTGGCCCAGATCAATTGGAATCAAAGGCTGGCAGGCAAAAGGGTATCTGAACAATGGGCTGCCTTGAGAGAAGAAATAGTTTGGGCACAGCCAAGGTATACTCCCATGAAGTGAAAAGGCAGGGCAAACAAATCTAGAGCTCCCTAGTTGACAAAAGAGATAGAGATTCAGATGAAGAAGAAAACTGTGCTTGACAGGTGTCAGGTGGACATTGCAACTGAGAACCAGGCTGCATATAGAAGGTTCAGGGGAAGTGAAAAAGCATTTAAGAGAGGCAAAGAGAGAGTATGATAAGAGATTAGCTGCTAATATAAAAAGAAATCCAAAAATCTTCTATAAGCATATCGATAGTATAAGGGTGGTAAATTGAAGTGTGAGGCCATTTAGGGACAAAAATGGGGATTTATGCATGGAGGCAGAGAGCTTAACTGATGTATTAAATGAATACTTTGCATCTGTCTTTACCAAGGAACAAGATGTTGCCCAGGTTGTGGTGAAAGAGGAGATAATTCAGGCATTTAAAGGGTTTAAAATTCATAAGGAGGAGATATTAGATAGGCTGTTTATACTTAAAGTTAATAAGTTACCAAGCCCTGATGGGATGTATCAAAGGATACTGAGGGAAGTGAGAGCAGAAATTGCAGAGGGACTGGTCATAATTGTCAGTATTATATTTAACGTATAAAAGCCCAAGCGATACTTTCTTCATTTGCTGGGTTTAAGTTGATTAGTCTGCCACTTGGTCGGTAGAGGGGCAATTAGTCTGCAGAGGGGCACTCATCAGTAATGTGCAGCATTTCTGTACCTTGATCCAAAGGATGTTGGCTGGTAAATCTTTCCCGGGAAGTTTGCTCCATATGGGATGCGGAGATGGAAGGTGGGTTGTATCATTTATCATCAATTTCCAGTCTTCCTTAGACTCAAGGATGCTGCCAGAGGACTGGAGAATTGCAAATGTTACACCCTTGTTCAAACAAAAACTGTAAAGATAAGCCCAGAAACTACAGGCCAGTCAGTTTAACCTCAGTGGTGGGGAAGTTTTTAGAAGTGTAATTCGGGACAAAATTAATAGTCACTTGGGCAAATGCAAAAGTTTAATTAAGGAAAGCCAGCATGGATTTGTTCAGAGTAAATTGTGTTTAACCAACTTGCTGGAGGTTTTTGATGAGGTAAGAGAGAAGGTTGATGAGAGTAGTGCTGTAAATGTGGTGTATATGAACTTCCAGAAGGCATCTGATAAAGTGCTGCACAACAGGCTTGTGGGCAAAGCTATAGATGAAATAACAAGGACAGTAGCAACATGGATATTAAATTGGCTGAGTGACAAGAAACAGAGAGTAGTGGTTAATGGATCTTTTTCAGACTGGAGCAAGATTTGTGGTGGTGTTCCCCAGGGGTTGGTGTTGGGACCTTTGCTCTTCCTGATACATATCAATGACCTAGACCTTAGTGTGCAGGTCACAATTTCAAAATTTCCGCACGATACAAAACTTGGTAGCACTGCAAACTGTGTGGAGGATAGTGTAGAACTTCAGAAGGATATAGACAGGTTGGTGGACGGACAAGCAGCAGATGAAAATTACTGCAGAGATGTGTAAAATGATTCATTTTTCTAGGAAGGACACAGACAATATAAAATAAAGTGTACAATTCTAATGGTTGGTGCAGGAGCAAAAGGACCTGGGGTGTATGTGTGCATAATCATTAAAGGTGGCAGGCCAGGTTGAGGGAATGGTTAATAAAGCATATGGCACGCTGAGCTTTATAAATAGGCGCAGAAAGTACAAAAGCAAGGAAGTTATGTTAATTCTGCATAAAACACTGGTTTGACCTCAACTGCAGTGTTGCATTCAGTTCTGGGCACCACACTTTAGGAAGGAAGCGAAGGCATTAGAGAGACTGCAGAAAAGATTCATTAAAATGGTTCCAGGGATGAGGAACTTCAGTTACATAGATAGGTTGGCGAAGTTGGGATTGTTCTACTTAGAGAAGAGAAAGCTGAGAGGAGATTTGATAGATGTATACAAAATCATGAGGGTCTGGACAGTACAGATAGGGAGAAACAGGGAAGGATCAAGAAACAGGGGGCATAGATTTAAGGTAATTGACAAAAGAAGCAATGGTAATATGAGGAGAAATGCTTTCACACAGTAAGTGGTTGGGACCTGGAATGCACTGCCAGAGAGGGTAGTGGTGGTAGGTTCAATCAAGGCATTCAAGAGGGGATTGGATTATAATCTGAAAAAAATAATGTGCAGAGTTATGGGCAGAAGGTGGGGGAGTGGCATTAGGTGAATTGTCCCTTTGAATAGTCAGCATAGACATGAAGGGCTGAATGCCTCCTTTTGTACTGTAACTATACAATGATTCTATGATTAACTGCATTATATGGCAGTACCAACAATAAGTAGGGTGAAGTTGCTCAAACACAATTCAAGTAAGATCCCCACGATCAGTAAGAGAGAAAAGATTCACAGCTTCTCATTCTGGGCTGGATTCCAAATCAGGTCCTTGGATGAAAGGATATTGCAGTAGCCCACTGCAACACCCAGTCCTGCAGCAGCATAAAATTGTCGATGATGCTGAAATTTAATAAGGTTGCAGAACTGCTGTGTTGAATTAAGAATGCATATAAATGTGATGATTCATGAGTTTGTTGCTCATTTAATAAATGAGTGAAGTATTTGTTTTAACACTTCCATGTAGTTTTATTACAGGAACAGATGGTAAATAGGTTTTATTAAAAAAAAAACATAATTAAGGATGGGAAGTCTGCAGTTCAAATTTGACTTTATACCTTTTCTGAAGTTATCAAAGTTCTCCATAGCTTTCCATTGAACTATCCTAACTGCTAGACGCCAGAACTCTATTTTAAAGTTAGCATTTATTCTGGGTCCTTTGTGGAGTTAGATCACTTTAAGAATTGTTTTCCTATTAGTTACGCTTTCAAAAACAAATCAGTATAATAATATTTTTAATTATTGCCTTTTTAGAGGTATAAATTTCAATGTTGGAGCAATGAAATCACTTTGTGTTCCATGAGAAAATATCTAATTCAGGCAAATTTCTTCCTGAGATGTGGGGCTGGATATTAACTCAGAGGTGGAGAATGGGGGAGGCTGCTACATGTTGGGAAATCCAGAGAACAGGTTTGGTAAAGTTCTTGCTGAATTGAACAATAGGACCTGGTTAGCATTTGTTTTCCAGCCACAGCCAGCCAGATTGTGAAGCTGGCGGGTAAGCCTTCAACATCAGGCCACTGCTGTGCAGCGCCAAGGAGCCAGGATATATCAGGAAGACTGGTAAAGGGGGAAAGATTGGATTCAGGAGCCAAGGCAGATTGTGGAGCTCAGGGGTTGAGGGAGGAAGATCTGAGTGCAGAGCTGGGAAAGACTGGGAAGACTGAGATCAGGGGAAATGAAAGGTCAAAGGCAGATTGGAGGCCAGGATTGAGGGAGATCTGAGATGAGGGAGATTAGAGGCCTCATGGAGGAGACTTGGAAGGTCACAGGGTGGGATGGGGAGATCTGAATGGACATGTGGGTTTGTCCGCTCGTGGGAGCTGGAGCCATGGCTAGGGTAAGCGAAGAAGGTATCTGGATCCAGCAGTCCTTGCCTCCTTTTGGCTGACGTGTTTCCCAAGATCTGGAAAACATTCCCAACCAGGGTTAAATTTAAAGGGTGGTTAAATATGAGGCATGTAACTTCATTATAATATGTAAATTGCCAACTTGCCTTCTGTGAAAGAGCTGATTGCCTACCCTATGTCCAGCCTCCATTAAAATTAAAAGTGGGTAGGTTGGAGCAGATTGTAATAAGATTCAGATTTTTTTTTACATTTTAACACCCCACCTGACCCAAACTTACCCAGGTTTTGGAGTTAAAATTCCTTCCATGGTTTCAGAGATAATGGCAGATGTATCACTACATACAAGTCTGTATTTCACAGCAGGCTGCAATGAACTAATATTTGTATAAAATATTCTCTTGTACTGGGTATAAACAGTTAGGGTTTTTTTTCTAAACATGGTTATTTGTTATTAAAGTATCAGACCAGTGCATTGTTTGTCACAGAATGGCACAGCTCAGAAGGAGTCAATCCAGCCCATTGAGTCTGTGCTGTCTCCTTAAAGCAACTATCCAACCCCTTCTTTTCCTGACTTTCTTTCCTTATCAATTATATATCCAATTCCTTTTTGAAAGTTACTATTGAATCTGTCTCCACCAGTTTCTCAGTACATTCCAGATCATTCAAAATGTTCTCCTTATCTGCCCTTGGGTTCTTTTGCCAATTTTCCTAATGTGTTCATTGCCATTGTAAACTGTAAGTGGAACGGATGGTGGTAGGAGCGCAAATATTGAAAACATGTCATCGATTTTCTTATTAACATGCAATTTTTGTAATAAATTCTGCCTTAATTGGCACATTTCTCTTGGTGCTTTCCAGTGTTGCCACTTTGAATGTGAGTAGTTTGGGTAAAAGCAATATTTATGCTGACATTTTGTACAAAGTTAAAATGTGTCACATTTTCTCGTTATGTTTCAATATTTCTTATGGGCACAAAAATCTATTTTTGAAAATCATAGCATTGACTAAACATTGCTATATAGAAGTTGAACCTTGTTGAAAAACCATGGTTGGTTGGGTGATTTTTCAGGAGTCCATGGAGGCCATCTAAAACAGGCATGAGGTTGGAACAAATGTAAATAAGGGATATAACACCTGCTTTAGGGCCCCTCGCCAAAATTCAATGGGCCGAATCTTCTGTGGAATGGCAATCACTACTGGCAGATTGCTACTCCTCTCCTTTTTATTTACCATAGCTTGGAGCTGCACATTTCTTACCTGGACTTCTAACCCAGGCCTACTGAAGAAATGCACAGCGTAGCTGTTTCAGGAGGCCTTCAGTGCAGTTCAGGATCATCAGGGGAAGTGAAGACATGCCCCCTTTTTACAGTATTAGCTGCTGTAAGCCAGTGATTTAAAGGTTCCAGCTACTTTGACAGGCGACGGATAAGTGTATAAAGTAAATGGGGAGAATGAGTTGGGAGTTGGTGTAGAATGGGTTACAGGTGGGTCAGATGATGGAGGGGTTGGGTGGTTAAGTCGGGGTAGAGGCTAAGAAGGAAGGGTGGTTAGCGGCATGGGGTTAGTCGGGCGTGGGGAATAGTCAGGGAGTAGTCGGTTGGGGGGGGGTGTCAGGAAAGTTCGGGGGGGGTTCTGGAGGGCAGTCGGGGTGTCGGGGGGTAGTCAGGGTTGTCGAGGGAGTTCCAATGGTGGCGGGGGGGGGGGGGCGGAGGGTCAGTACCATAGTTATCCAGGAATTAAAAGTGTATTTAATCCTTCTAATGTTTCCTGGGTAACTTCTCTTCTCAGAGAGTCAGAACCATCCAAAGTCTCTGATTTAAGTTGGAGCTTTAGAAGATTCCAGACACAGTAATTTTCCAATGCAATTTCACACAGGCGGGCCAATTAAGGCCCACCCTACGTAGATCGCGAGCAGTAGCACCTGTGCGAGCGGGCGGAGGGAGAGTCAGGTCCAGTACTCTTTTGCACATGTGAGCAACAGAGCGCTTCAATCTCCCTGAGGCACGGAGCTCAGGGAGATTGAAGCTCTTTTTAAAAAAATAAATAAATATGATAAAAATTTAATGAAACATGTCCTGCTGTGTCACATGAGATGGGTCATGCCCAACGTCATCGTGCGTCACTTAACAAGCCGAATGGAAAATTCTGCCCTTAATCACAGGTCTCAGGTCTGTTCCACATGGGATTTTGAAGAAGTTGCTGAGCAATTGCGAGCCAAAGGTAAGTGTTCCTAAAGGAAAAATACAAATGAACAATTGCTGTGGCACTAGGAGGAGCATGGGTTTCCCCCCAACTCTGTAATATACTGATTCTCCTTCCCCATTGCTGCTTCACAAACCCCCCCTCCCGACACAGTCCATGATCCTCCCAGGGCTGCTGGCTTCAAGAGAAGTGGCCTAAGATTTCTTTCTTTAAATGGCCTGTGGCATTTACATTTTTGACCTGGAAACCAGGCACCATCAGATTTATGCTCCTGTATGTTTAAAGCTATTTGAGGATAGTTGAATCCAATTGACGATAGCTCTGTGGAACAAATCAACAGATGCCAACTAATCATATCTTTCACATTCTAGCAGCCATTGAAAGTTATCCATTATTGTTTGAGGTTGACATCAATTTTGAAATTTGAAGAGGATCTGCAAAGCACGTTGGAGGCTCCAATATTAGGAGAGTGTTTAATTATTGCTAATTTTTTTTTGGTTGAAGCTGTTCGTTTTGTACTCAGTGGGGCAATTCGCAAGACAATACCAATGTCAGGGGAAACAACATATTTATACTGTAGAGAAGAGCATACTGATTGGTTGGTAATGACTCTGATTGGTAGAGGCATTGCCATTTGGAATGCACCAGTTGATGGTGACTGACACTTAACTGCCAAACACTGCTTTTAATTTAAACCAGGAAGCTTGACTCTGATTGGACAAGACATTACCCTGGGGAATGTACCAACAAATGGCTATTTATGTAGTTACCCAGGAGTCAAGTGTAATCAATAATTATGTAATCGAGTAATTTCAATAATTTTGTCTTTAGTTACATTGTAGCATTGACCTTGCTTATACTCTAGTAGGAAATGGAGGAGAGCAAGGAGACTTGCCTTACCACATACTTCAAATCCACCCATGTTACCTCAATAGTTCACGCAATTGCCCATTTGTACTGACATTTTTTTTTTTTTGCTTCTAGTTAAAGGAGAGAGGAGAACGAACAACATAACACTAGCAGTAACTAATTAGGTCACTAAGTGGGTCAGAGAACGCTGTAAGAACATTGTCAAAACCAAACAGCTTGAAATGACCCTGTGTAACAATTACCATACAATTATTCACACAGCATAATCTCAAGGTCAAGATGTTAAAATGCAATTTTTAATAAAGTTGTCAAAATTTCAGAGCAATTCTGAAAAGGTCAATAAAAAACAATAAAATCTGTGTAGAATGAACAAGCAATTGTAACAAAGCTATAAATCAGACAAATAGTTTTCATGAGATCACAATAATTCTGACATTGAATTAAAGCTTTTAACACTGCACAGCCATTATTGACCATAAATATAAGAACTGATATTTAATATACCTCTCTATAACTTATTACAAACCAAGTTCACTTGATTTTGTGTTGTTGCATTTTTGCCATACTCTTCATCCTTTGCCCATATTTGCCCCTTTCTACTCTCTCCCATCCCCACGTTCTCCTTTTATTTTCATGTTTCTTCATATCCTCTTCTTTCTCCCCTATCTTTCTTCCTCCTCTCCCTTCTCCCTTACCTACATTGTTCCTTTCTCCTATTCATCCTACTCCTCTGTTCTCCCTTTCCTCCTTTCTCTTCACCCTTTCTTCCCCAAATTCTCCACTTCTTCCCACTGCCCCTATCTCTTTGTAAAGATTTTGTACCTCTTCCTATACATGTTCCACATTCTCTTCATCTCTGCTATCCCTCACCTTCCACCTCCCAGCAACTGTTGCCTTCTCCTTCTTCTCTCCCTACCTCACTCTACCTTAATTTTTTGCCTTCCACTTTGCGTATACCAGTCAACCATCGTCCAATTACCCCTGTTCACTGTGCAGAACAAATCAAAAGTGGCAATAAGTACTACTGATCTGCATGATACTAAGTAATCAAATTCCTGATTATTTTGCCAAAGTTGTGATTCAAAACCAGAAATCAAGTAATTTCAATAATCTTATCCCGTTATTTCAGCAACTATTTTTTTTCAAAATAACATAAATGTAACAATACTTAGAAATGTCAAAAAGTCAGCTATGAAACTAGTTATCTCCCTTTAAAATGCCTTTATCAAGCTCCCTCCAACAATGGCCTGCCTTACTGGCTGATGCCTGGGCCTAAGTTGAAAATTCTACCTCAGGATTGAATGGCTGATGTTTCCAGTTACTGTGGGAAAATTCATGTGCATAAGCGGGATGTATCATAGAAGTTGTAAATGCTCCCACCCTCCTGTTGAGTAACAATATTTGTAGAGTACCACAACAACCAATGCTACATGGGAAACCAGTCAAGAAATTAAACCAAATGGTACAAGTGGTGGAATATCCCTTTGATGACCCAGGTGCTTTGGAAGCATGTATTTTCTTTTTGTGAGATATCCCTTTCGGACCAAAGTGAACTGAGGAGTATACTGAAAGAGATTTAATTGGTTTCCTGATTATGACATTGTTAGTTCCACAAATGCCCATGTGGCCTAGGGTTTCCAAGGTGATTAAAAGCTAAGAAGCAAAGCAAATTGCAGTGGTGTTGGGTTTCAGTCTTTGTTTTCATTTGGCAGCTCAGCACCCACGAAGAATTCAGTTGGGAGAAAACAAGCAAAGTTCTCTCCAAACGTAACAGTTTTCTGTTTGGCAGTCTTTGAAGAGATCCTGGTGTTGAAGCAAGGATCAGCTGAAATAATTGCAATGACGGTGCAACTGATCAATTTTCGGCTGTGTACTATGATGACAGTTATGCCTGTTATGCTGTGAGAATGTTTCTCACACATGATGGGGTTAAGTTGAATTGGTCACTATTGAATGTGCTAGTTTGACCTTTGTGTGAGCACAGGGTTAAGAGAGTGAAAAATAGTAAAGGTCAATTCACTTGTGCAAGCAAACACTTAACAAAAATTCAGCATGGAGTGTTCTGTGTGCTGGATTCCTAAAGCAGGATATGTGCAATAAAATGACCAAGTGCCTGTAATAATGAGGCCAAGTATGGGTTGGTTTTTGTTGCAGACATTCCAATGGTAACAGCACCTATGGCCGAAATTTTCCGCCCCCGTTGGCGTCAGGCACCATGGCAGGCGTGAGCAGACAATATGGCGGGAAGGCCAAAAATCAGTTTCACAATGTTGTGAACCAGTTTGCGATCATCCGTTCTGCCTGTCAATGGCGGGTCGTGGTTCCCGCCACCAGACGCCAAGACATAATTTTAATACACCTGCATATCATTATAAGCCCTGCTTGATGGAATCATTCCCAACCATGCTGGATCATCCAGGCATGTCAGCATGATTGCGCACCGACATGTTTCACAACTGTACATAAGTGATGTGCACTTAGGGAGTTGCACTTTGCTTGGAAATTCAAGGTTTGTTTACCTACCTTTCTTCAGACAGCACTCGCAGTCATTAGCGCCAGCCTTCGCAGGCAGCACCACATCACTTTTAAGGGGGCTCACGGGCAGGTGTCTATCTACCAGAGTAGCCATAAGGCGGGGGTGGCTTTTCAATGGCTGCAGGGCTATGGCTTGCTTGGGGAAGGGGGAGAAGCGGGCTCAGGCAAGGGAAGAGGCTGCAGGACAGAGGCTGTACTGCGGAAGGGGATATCCCAGAGGATGTGTGGGGGCACATATTAATCTGTGCAAGTGGCCTCAAGATGGTAAGGGCTGAGGAGGCAGTCTCCAGAGGAGATGGAGCCAGATGGTGATGTGAAGGTTTGTGTGAGAGTGATTGGTGATGTCCCTTGAACTGGTAGTGAGTGAGATGCCAGTGAATGTGTGATTGCCCTGTGAGTGTGTGAGTCTAGAGTTATGAGATGGTTCCCTTACCCTGGTCGAATGGAGAGATCATCAATCTGTTTTCTGAACTGGTTGGCTGACCTCTTGTGTGCAGCATTAGCACTGACCACCTCTGCCACTGCCTTCCAAGCTGGAGTGGTGAGACTGATGGGCCTCCTGCGGCCAGAGCAGGCCTAGAGAACATTGGGGCGGACCATCATGGCATTTAGAAGGTGTCCCAGGGATGCACCATTGAATTGGGCGGCTATACTCTTCTTGGCTTTCAGCGCCATGTCTTCACCGGTGCCCTCCTGGGTTGCAGGCATTGAGAAGTGTGCGCGCAGCTGCAGTTTAAATATGGCGTCCCGTGTGAGGAATCAGCGAGGTAACAGTGTGGCAGGTAAATCAGAGCCCGCCTGCCAGCGACAAGCATGTTTCCTGTGGCTGCACAATTAATGAGACGGAAATGAGACAATACGGTGTGAAAAGCCACCATTGTGGCCGGCGGGTAAAATGTCCTTTATCCTGCCCGATAACTCACTTAGTGCAAATCTGGGACAATTCTGCCCTATGATTATCAAACCATTGACCGGTTGGACCTCATTAATGGAATTTTGAAACTTCTTCCTGTTTCATGGGGTTGTCATTGTGGTCAGGGAAATGGGAAACTTTGAAACAGCGTGGAAAAAAAAACACCTGGGCCAGAATTTTATGTCCCATGGGCGGGTGCACACCCGAACCAAACTGACGTGAAATAGCATGAGATGACATCAGGCGAGCATCCTGACATCATCCCACACTCGCGCAATATTTCGCTCGGTGGGCGTGCATGACAGTTGGAAGCACGCCTGCTGACAATTAAGTGGGCAATTAAGGCCATTAGTGATGCAGACAACAGTGATTTTACCTGGCCTGTCCACATTACAGTTGGTGGTTGGGCCATTCTCTCAGGTGACACTCCCATATTTGCTCAAACCTCGATCCAGGGTGGGATGAAATCACCGTGGGGAAATAAAATAACAGATATCTGGGTACTGGTGTCAGGAAGATGTAACTTGGCTTAGGTGGATTTCAGAAACAGTGCATTTATTTTTCCCAAAGATTACTGGTAAAACTTAGTATTATGAGAGATTTTTATTATCAGAGGTCCAAAGACATAGTGAAACTATGGGAATTTGCATTCAAAGGGGAAAAGATATATAATGGAGCAAAGGCTGTGTGTAAGGGTAGACATTTTTAAGATCCAACTAGTGTGAAAAGCCTTCAGCATCTATGCCTCGAGCTGCTTTACAACGAACTGAAGTTACGAAAGCTCATTTTGAATTTGACTTGTTCAGGATATCATGTTTTTTTGCCTGGGTCCTTTAAAATCTATGGCCAAAATGTTTCACTCAGACGGGCATGCACCCGACCTGAACAAGCATAAAATTACACGTGATGATGTTGGGCAAGCATCCCGACGTCATCGCGCACTCGCGTGATATTTTTGTCACCTTAATTGCCGGTGGACGCACTGCTGACTCCCGTGCGTGCCCACCAACAAGTAACAGGCCTATTAAGGCCATTAAAGTACCAATTAAATGAAATTTTTCACTGCCCGTCCAACCTTATAGTTGGCAGACAGGCGAAAAGGCCAAGTAGCCTTTGGATTTTTTAGGAAACCTCATCCACCAGCGGGATTAGGTTCCCAATAACAAAAATTAATTTAACATTTTTCCATTTCATTAATAACATGTCCCTGCTCGTATGGCAGAGTCACATGAGGGGACATGTTTTTTTTTAACATTTTAAGATTCTTTATTTTTCATTTTTTAAATCTTGATCTCCCTGAGGCAGCTCTGTGCCTCAGCAAGCTTTTCCTGCGTGCACCTAAGCACATGTGCAAACTTGCGCACTCGCCCTCCTCCCCCACCCCCTACACAGGCAACACTGAGTGGTGCAGCATGCGTTTCATGCTGGGCAGGCCTTAATGTGCCCACCAGTGTGAAATTGTGGTCAAGGCCTGATCACATGCGGCAGTCAGCTTCCCGACCACTCCTGATGGCCCCCGCTGAGCCCGCCCGATGAGGGCAAAATTCTGCCCTATGTGTCTTACCATTGACTTAATGAAAGTGTAGGGAGTTAGATTGATTAGGGGATTTAGAAGTTATCAGAGTAGTAATTTGTAGATCTACGTATGTATTTAAAATCATTTCCCTTATTAATAAATGTTTAATCTAGTTTTGTAAAAACCTGTAAGACTTGGTGATCTTATTACTACTGAATTCAAGGCACGCACCTCGAAATTTATACAAATTGCAAAACAAGTTGTGGCAGTTGTTTCAAGTTTCCCATTGGGATTTGAACAACTCAGCACTTACCATCAACTATGCCATAACATTGATTTTTATGAGATATGCTTTCAGGTGCTTGGATTGTGCTGAATGGACATATTTAGCAGCATTTAGTTTGTGGAGGTCTGCAGCTCCCCAGGGCAGCTGTCTGGCTCTCGAAGTGCTGACCCACACCGTCGGTTACGTCGGTGCCTACCCTCATCCTGCCCCCACCGTGGCAGCGCTGATCATTTCAGCATGCGTTTCACGCTGGATGGCCATTAATTGACCAGCTAGCATGAAATCCAGGTCAGGGGCTGATTGTGGCCGGTTGCCCATTTCCCGTCCGCTCCCACGCCTGCTGATCATGCACGCTGGATGACCGAAAAATTCAGGTCCTGGATAATGCTTATCAAATATGTGAAATGCTCAGCTTCTTTGGGAGAACTGCGAGTGCTTGTAACTACATGAGGCATATCTTTGTTGTATCGACTTTTCCAAGTGAAATTTAACTGTGTTTGAAATATTCTTCACCTGTTAATAAATGTTTGAAGTACGTTGATTTTAGTTGGTTTGTTACAGTAAAAGTTTTAAGTAGTAAAATCTTGTCAAGTGGTTTTCTTTCCATAGGCACCATAGGGATTCCTTTCTTTTTTCAAGTTATCGGTCTCCATGGGGGATCATAGCACTGCCTGAAAGAAACTATTTTCTCTGCATTTTATGCAAATTAAATGATTAAGTAAAATTGAGTTATCAGTATTGTTTGGAGTAAGATTGTTATTGTATCATTGAGAGGAATTAATGTATGCATTGAGAGATAGGGAATATTTATGAGGTGCTTTGATGTTGACCTTGTACGTTGCAGTTGGGTTAAGTCAGCCCAGCCCAGGCAGTGGTAAATTGCCATCTGTTCAGAAATTGGTCTATTGAGAACGTGACTCCTCTGTGCTGAACTTGCTGCAGCAAATTGTGTAAATCCACTGGAGGAAGTAAGGGGTGAAACAAATATCTTTCATAGCCATGTAAGTAACTAAGAAAAAGGAGGAGGACATTGTAACGGGAGATGCAAAAGGTACTGCTTTCAGTTTGAGTAAATATTTGCTACAACATAACCCCTGACTCCTGACCATTAAACATCCTGGCATCGTAATCGAGCACACATCATACTAATGCCCCGAACTGTAAAAATGCACTCTCCTACTTTTATTATGAAATAATTGCTCCCTGAGTTGCTCAGCTCCTCCATGTGCTGCACATAAACAGCATCTTACTGGGAGACTAGCATTCATATACATACAACAAAATGGAAATGGAGGTACTTACCCACTAACCATGCTAGACAAATTTGGTGATTGCCCATTTAAGTGTAAGTGAACTTTTAACAGCATCGTGAGTCTTAATTACTGTCAAACAACTTCTCTGGCACTTAAAATTCACCTTTACAAGCATGAAGGTTTTATTTGCTGGAGCTTTTTTGAAATTTATGAATATATTTTTTAAAAGTCTTTACTTTTTCCCTATGTCCTTTCTTTCTTTTCCTCTCTTTATTTTACTTTCTGTGCATGATTTTACATTGAATTACTTATTCTAACTTACATTTGCTGGTTTGGACTCTGCAAGTTAAAAATTCAATTGCCCCTGAAAACAGGTCTGGACATCATGATGTATGATTAACCTATACTCGGTCAAAGTAATGCAGGCAGTATACGAGCTTCATACTCCCTGCTTATTTAAATGCTTATGACGTGCAGCCCAGCACTAAGCCTAGTGACTGCATACCTTAGCAGGGGGCCCACTTTGTGCAAGGCTAGTACCACTTGAAGTTAGGCTGTGCCTCTTAAAGGGGAGTGCAACCTGGCTGCAGCAGAGGGTGGAAGCAATGAAAAGGGAGTTAATGAGCAGGAAGAACCTTGAAGAATTGTGCAATAGCCCAGAGAGCATGGCCCAAGTCTCTCCAATGTAACACTTGGAGGCTTTGGTGAGGGAGCAGAGGTCCTCTTCCCTCAGAGGTACAGGCCTTCAAGGAAGACACCAAGAAGGCAGTGGAGCAGGTAGCTGTTGAAGTCAATGCCAGCTGTATAGCCCCAAGGACCAATGGATGCAATGCTGCAAAACGTTTAATTATTTCAGAGAAGTGGTCAAGGTCAGTGAATGTATTTTCACTACCTTATCCTTACAAATGTAGCAGTACCACACACCCCTTCAGTCATCTACCAACAACCTCTATCAACCATGACTCATCTCAGATTCATAGCCTTATCTTGACCTCACTTAGTTCTGCTGCAAGTTGCACACCCACATTTCACAGTTTGCGCAACCAATGAGCTATTCAACAGTGGCAGGCAAATCAGCCAAACACATTGCATCACATGCAATTTCACACTTTCCTCTGTCTTGCAGGACAAGGTGTTCAATAACGGAAGTCAACTGGTGAGGTGTGGCAGGGGAGGGCATGCATGATTCCATGCCCTTACCACCATGGAGAAGATAGTGCTGGTAATCATTGATTGCTGAGGCCATGGTCTGCACCAGAGCTGAAACCACCAAGGATAATGATATGCTCCTTCTCACATCCCATTTCCTCTCCTCCCACAATCTGTTATGATTTACAAGTTCCAGATGGTGTAAGCATGCACCTCTTGCTTTTCCATATTTCCCTCACCCCAACTTAACCCTTGCATTTTTATACTTTCAGATACCCAAGCTCGCAGCCAGCAGCCCAGATATTGACTATGCACGTGCTTTAGAGAGTAGCTTAGAGGCCGGTTCTTCATGTGGTGGCTGGGATTTTCCTTTCTGAGTTGGGAAACTGGCTGCCAGTTCAGTTCCAGATCTCAACACCATGCAGCATGTCCCAGACATACCCATCGAAATTTTTAAAGGGTCAGGTTGATTAATGGCAGGGGTGGCCATGCATCCAATTAAAGACAGTGGACAGGCTCCTGGGGCTGGAGGGCAAATGGGAAGACCTCCCTCTCTGATATGTTAGTAGCCCGACCAGCGGAGGTAGGAGAGAGAGAGGGCACCTCAACATGTAGGGTCCCCCTAAAGAAGAAGTTTTTCTTTATTTAAAGGGCCACAGATGCCTGGCCATGATCATGGAAGGATCCCTCGAGGAATGGCCAACAGCCGCAACTGTGGCCTAGCAGCCATTACAGGTCAGAGAGAGGGTTTCTTGTGTGATCCATTTACAACAACCCCACCCCACCACCAGCACCCCCTGCAACTTCCCACTCTGAGCACACCATGTTGGCCTGAAAATACCAGTCAATGTGGGAATGGGGCCTTTGTAGGCCTTGCAATTAAAAATAATGGGTCTCAATTGGCTGCCCTCCAGGATGCCCATAGTACTGCCACACATGTCAAGGTTATGCAATCCAAAGCAGAGGACCAGAGCTGCTCACGGGTATCCTGCAATGCCATTTTCAGTCTCCCCCACTTAAACGCAAATCAGAATCAACAGAAATTAAAATCACAGCAAACCGTGATTCAAGATTCAAGAAAGATAAATCTCACTTTTTTCTAGGCATTCTCCTTACATCACCCCCCTGCACCCACCTTTATTGTATCAATTTTAGCCACAAAATTCTTCCAATCTCAGCTCTTCCTCAGACAGAATTCCAGTCCCTTTCCATCAAGGACTTAGCTGATCCTTCACATGCAGTGGCTTCCGTGTGAACAGGGTTCCGCTCGTGCAATCTTCTATACAATGCACACTGCTTGCCGGAACCTTCTCAACTCTCAACTTCCCGTCAGTCATAGCAGTGTGGATCTACTAGAACCACCTTTGCCTTTACACAGTATGGCCAAATTTGAACATGCAAACATCCAGAAGTGAAAAAAATAGCAGCAGCAGTCCTAAACATGTTTTCCAACTGCTCAGAAATCTGCCTGTCCAATCAGCTTGCTGACCACTCCCTTTCTCCAGCTCTCCTCCTTCGGCTTAGTGTCTGCCACACAGCCTCCATATTTTAACTTCCTTCTTCCAGGTACTGCCTCCAGGCCAAGGGTTACCAAGTCACATGGATCAGTATTTCTTATTATCTAAGATTTATATTTGATCCTTTTACAATTGATACAAATGTTTAAAAGTATTTTTTCAAACATTTGAAAACAGTTACAAATTCCCCAAACATTTTAAAATAATTACAATTTTTCCTCATTGTTATCGCTTCCAGATCATAAGCCATCACACCTGCCAACAAGGGTTAATGGATAGCACAAGGATGATTAGCAAAGCTTTGTATGGAATAATGGATGTTTGTTGGATGAAGTTGGTATGGAATTTTTGTTTTGTGGTGGTGTTTATTTCTGGATTGTGGTAAGACTGTGGTTGATCCAGAATAGACAGATCGAGAGGTGTGAGACAATGGGGATCTGTGGTTCTATTCATAGGGACCAGAATCTAATGAGATGCTCATGGACAATGGTTCTGGAATATAGATGTGCTGCTTCCTCCATTCCCCTTTTCCTCCTCCTAAGGTGCTGAGTGAACCCTGGTGTCAAGGGCTGTGTCCTCATGATAGCCAGTTGCAGAGGAAATACCAACACAAATCAGAACATCCACTTTGGAGATTGCTGCAGGATTCTTCCAGAGTGGTCAATACAGCAGAAACATTGCTTCAAAAGCTCAATAGTCTGCTGGCTGAGGTTTCTCGTAGCAGTATGATACCTTATTATATCTATGCTGGCCAAATGTTTGGTTGATTTGCAGGGGGTCCCTGGTCTCCCGGCAGTCACCCTTTGTTTTAATGTATTGACTGAAAGGTTGCTGGAATAACAGACAGCCATAGAATAAAAACATCAAGACAGATGCTGAGATAATGGGAATACACCAGTACAATGTGCTGAGCGTGGTCGCGCACCAACTGCACATTCAATGAGTTGTAACCTTTGCAGCTTCAAGATATCTCAACATTGAGAAGCAGCATTCGCAAAGCCACATGCGTGCAGTCAATAGCACCCTGCGCCATGGGTTGGCCAGTTATCATGGCATAGACATTCCACCTGATAAAAAAAGCCTCTGTCACCTCCCAGATGCATTTGTAAACTGAAAAGCGGGAAATGTTAGATATGTCACCTGTTCCAGCAGGGAAGGATGCTGATGTGAAGAAATTGAGGGCCATTGAGATGTTCACAGCCACTGGCAACATCGTCCTCATAACACATGGCAAATTTCAGTGGACATATCCTTAATGAAGCAGAGATATCCCAAGCACTGCCTCTGGCCTAGATGGAGATAGGATAAGTGCTCTTGAAAGACCATAGGTGATAAGGCGTCTTACTAAGAGTCATTTTCTCCTTCCTCTGTGAGCAGCTTGTCCTCTTCTTTGCTGCTTCTGCACTATCTCCCTCTCATGCTGCAATCCAAGGGGCCCGCTACGATATCCCTCATGACTGGGACCAAGTGCTGTGCCCACAGTCCTTGCAGTCAGACACAACAGCTTCTTCACATGCAGCAGCATTCTGTGTTGATTTCATCAACTGTAACCAACTCTTCAAAACACCCAGTACTCCCACAGAATCAGAGTCAGTTAACTGCAAGTTGTTGATGATCTTTTTAAATAGCAATGGTAGGGACCCGTTCTGCTGTTGAACTCATGTTCAACTGTGCAAAGTGTAGAGAAGCCGTTAACTGTCGTGACAAGGCCCAAAATGGCAACACTAAAATCAAATCAATGTTACTCACTGACTGACTTCATGATCTGTCTATCCTAAATATTTCCAATGCAAATGCATACTCCTAATGGCTGCGCTAATGCCTTCATCAAGATGGCAATCATCGCAGACCACACTAGGAGTGAACACGAGCAGCACCAAAATTACAAGCACTAGAGAGCCCAGTTTTGTGGTCAGCTTATCTCAGCATTGATCCTTCAGTCTGATTGGTTACATGAACATCCCATAGTTTGACCTATTCACACAGCTCCTAGAACACCTGTAGAGGGCACAGCACTGTTGCACCTCTCTAAATACCACAAATCCACAGCATAAGAGCCCACAGAATGATTATGAGCAAGTACAAGGGATGCTGACTGCCATTCACCAATCACTGACTACAAAATTCAATCCTTTTTTCTTGGGAAACCAAGAAATAACAAGATAATTCATGTTGAAATAAGATGTGTTATTTTAGTGTGATATCTTCCGAGCTTTCAGCATTAGAGGAATTTTAAAAGTTTTTTTTTTAAACCTGGATGTAGCTGACACTATCAAGCTGCATTTATTAGTTCCCTTGATGGTGACGGACCTTCTTAAATCGTTGAAATCTTTGTGGTGATGGTCATAGGCTGGGAATGTCTACATTTTGACCCAGGAAGAAACAATGAAATACATTCGAATTAGAATGACTTGGGTGGTGGGTGTGGGTATTAATGAAATTACTATGATATCACTGAAGTCCTTTCTGTTGATAGAGGTCACGGCGATGGAAAGTGTTGCTGAAGTAAGCCTAGTGAGTTGTTACAATATGGCAGAGTATATTGCAACTAAGAGTACTGACAATGTTTTTCAAAATTGGTTAGATTCTGGAAAGGTTCCAACAGACTGGAAAGTAGCAAATATAACCTCTCTTGTCAAGGAGGGAGGGAGGCAGAAAACAGGAAAATATAGGCCAGTTAGCTTGATGTCTGTCGTGGGGAAGGTGTTAGAATCAAACATTGAAGAGGTTATAGCTGGGCACTTAGAAAAACTCAAGGTAATTGGGAAGAGTCAGCATGGTTTTGTGAAAGGGAAATCATATTTAACTAATTTATTGGAGTTCTTTGAAGGAGTAACATGCGCTGTGGATAAAGGGTAGTCTGTAGATGTACTGTACTTAGATTTCCAGAAGGCATTTGATAAGGTGCCACATCAAAGGTTATTGTGGAAAATAAAAGCTCCTGGCGTAGGGGGTAATATATTAGCCTGGATAGAAGATTGGCTGGCTGGCAGAAAACAGAGAGTATATATAAATGGGTCTTTTTCTGATTGGCTGGATGTAGCAAGTGGAGTCCCGCAGCGGTCTGTATTGGGGCCTCATCTTTTTACAATTTATATCAATGACTTAGATGAGGGAAGTGAAGGCATGGTAGCTAAATTTACAATTGGCACAAAGATAGATAGGAAAGAAGGTCGTGAAGAGGACACAAGGAGGTTGCAGACAGATATAGATAGGTTGAGTGAGTGGGCAAAAATCTGGCAGATGGAGTACAATGTGGGAAAATGTGAAATTGTTCACTTTGCCAGGAAGAATAAAAAAACAAAGTATTACTTAAACGGAGAACAACTGCAGCATTCCGATGTGCAAAAGGATCTAGGTGTTCTAGTGCATGAGTCACAAAAAGTTAGCAGGCACAGCAAGTAATTAAGAAGGCTAATGGAATGCTATCCTTTATTACGAAGCAGTCCATGTTCAAATGCAGCAAGACCTGGACAATATCCAGGCTTGGGCTGACATGTGGCAAGTAACATTTGCTCCACATAAGTGTCAGGCTATGACCATCTCCAACAAGAGAGAACCCAACCTTCTCCCCCTGATGTTCAATGGCATTACCATCAGTGAATCCCCCACTATCAACATCCTGGGGGTTACAATTGGCCAGAACTGAACTGGACTAGACATATAAATACTATGGCTACAAGAGCAGGTCAGAGGCTAAGAATCGTGCGAGTAGTGACTCACCTCCTGACTCCCCAAAGCCTGTCCACCATCTACAAGGCACAAGTCAGGAGTGTGATGGAATACTCCCCACTTGACTGGATGAGTGCAGCTCCCACAACACTCAAGAAGCTTGACACCATCCAGGACAAAGCATCCCACTTGATTGGCACCACATCCGCAAACATTCATACCCTCCACCATCAATGCATGGTAGCAGCAGTGTGTACCATCTGCAAGACGCACTGCAGGAATTCACCAAGGCCCCTTCGACAGCACCTTCCAAACCCATGACCATTACCATCTAGAAGGACAAGGCAGCAAATAGATGGGAGCACCGCCGCCTGGAAGTTCCCCTCCAAGTCACTCACCATCCTGACTTGGAAATATATTGCTGTTCCTTCACTGTCGCTGGGTCAAAATCCTGGAATTCCCTTCCTAACTGCACTTGTGGGTGTACCTATACCACATGGACTGCCGCTTTCAGGAAGGCAGCTCACTGCCACCTTCTCAAGGGCAACTATGGAAGGGCAATAAATGCTGGCCCAGCCAGCAAAGCCCACATCCCGTAAATGAATAGAAAAAAAAGAGAGGAATTAAACTCTGAAGAAGGGTGATATGGACATGAAACATTAACTCTGTTTCTGTCTCCACAGATGCTGCCAGACTAGTTGAGTTTTTCCAGCATTTTCTGTTTTTATTTCAGATTTCCAGCATCTGCAGTATTTTGCTTTCACAAAAGTAAGGATGTTATGTTTCAGTTATACAGGGCATTGGTGAGACCACATCCTGAATATTTCCGTGCAGTTTTGGTCTCCTTATTTAAGGAAGGATGTAAATTTGTCAGAGGCAGTTCAGAGGAGGTTTACTCGATTGAAATCTGGAATGAGCGGTTGTTTATGAGGGAAGGTTGGACAGACTGAGCTTATTTCCAGTGGAGTTTAGAAGAGTGAGGGGTGACTTAATTGAAGTATACAAGATCCTGAATGGTATTAACAAAGTGGATGTGGGAAGGATGTTTCTTCTTGTGGGTGAGTCCAGAACTAGGGGGCACTTGTTTAAAATTAGTGGTTGTGCTTTTAGGACAGAGATGAGGAGAATTTTATTTCTCTCAGAGGGTTGTGCAGTTTTGGAAGTCTCTGCATCACAGTGCAGTGGAGGCGGGATAATTGCATATTTTTAAGGCGGAGGTAGATAGATTCTTGTTAGGCAAGGGAATCAAAGGTTATCGGAGGTAGATGGGAGCGTGGAATTTGAAACGCAAAAATAACAGCCATGCTCTCATTGAGTGGCAGAGCAGTCTCGAGGGGCCGAATGGCCTATTGATAATACTTCTGCTCCTATTTTGTATGTTTGTATGTAATAAAGGAACTGCACATTGAGTCAAATGGCAGGGCACCAATCAAGCAGGGTCAAGGGAGTCTTATGATAATAAAGAGCAAGATCAATTACAAAATATTGATTTGAAGTGAAATAGGGTACATTTTTAAACTAAAATGCATGTGCTTTGTTCGGTTGGAGTGAGAGTAAATGAGGCTCAATTTCAACATTACCAAAAATAATACTCAATTCTCCCTGAGTAAAGACAGTTTTATCAAACATTTCTGCAAAGGCAATCCCCTTCAATTCTCTTTCTTAAATGTAATTCTGCTGTCAGCTATGAGTAGAGCAGGTGTCAATTATCAATGTTATTTTTGCCATAATTGTAAAATTGTACTCATGCGAATAGATATGTTTTATCATCGAACTTTACTCTGATTTTGTTTGATTTTTTGGTGAAATAATAACAAGTCACAATTGGATTATTTGCAATAAAGACAAACATCTCTTGAACCTGATAATTGTACTCAGGTAACAATGGGTGAGTGATAATTAACTCAACATTTGAACTTCTGCTTACAGGGTCAATGGCAGTGGGAAATAGCTCTGCAGGTAGTATAAATTATAAAAGAAAATAATGCACATCCACAATGGAGGATACAGCAGGCACGAGAAAGTTATATGAAACCTTGTTACTCAGGGCAATCATTTTATATAGATTTTTTGAATTAATAAAGAATGTTGAAGCTAATGCAACTTTTATGCTCTAATGAAAATATATAGGTCTAGTGTAATCACAAGTAACTGAAGTTTGATTCCTTTATAGTGGAGGAGTAAGAACCAGACCACAGCTTTGGTTATGCGGAGAATGTACTCTGGGATTAAGTGGGCTGCTTTCATTAAGTTCCATGGTCTATATGATTTTGGAGGTATTTTGTAGAAGAATATTGTCTTGGTACTTTGGTCTACAGATGACCAAACCTTGATCATTGGGTGGGTATGGCTTTTACAAACATTACATTCACCCATTATGACAAGTGGGCGAGAGCAGCCACCTTTCACTAAATCCAAAATTGGACAGTGACTAGGGCTTTTTAAATAGGAAGTCCTGGTGCATTTTGGGAATAGCTAGTCTTGCTATTAATCATATAAAATCTTGCTGTTAATGGCATAAAATATGAATGTTTTCTCCATTTCAGCCATCCACCCAGCCCCCAAGTTGTTATGGAATGAGTTTGATTTTCAAGCACATTATATTTCGATGTCGTTGTTCTCTAGTTAACTAATGACCTAATTGTTTTGATGCAATAACTATGGCCTTGATTAAATTATAGTCATTGTTTTGCAGCAATAAATTCTGATTATTTGCTGGAATTTTTGGGGAAAATAATAAACTCTGACATTGAAACCAAGAGATGAACAATTCTATACAAAGAAAACTCAAGAAAGAGGTGAGCATTTACACGACTTTGATTAATTATCTTCCACATTGCATTTATTTGCTGGAATAATCTGACAGAATCCTTCCATGGAAAGTGCCCGATTATCCCTCGATTCTACTTGATCAGAGATGATTCACCTGAAACCATATGTGATATAGTAAGCAAATTACATTTTCAGTGTAGCAGAGTGATAAAAAAATTAATTTAACATAAAGTAATAGATTAAATAGCTTGGAGACACGCATTTAAAAATAAAGGTTTGTTGTGACATTGAAATGCTATGCATAAGTCAATGACTTGGCAATATGTATTAAATACATTGTTATGCAAATTATTAGCACAAGGCAATGAAAATCTAGCCTTAAATTTATTCAGAAAAGAACCAATAAATCCAACTTTCAGAGACATACAGCCTATACAATATATACAGGAGACTGCAGTGCTTTGAGTTCCAATGCATACACAAGGCAATGCTGCCCTCTATCCATTCCTTTATGCTAAATAATGAGGGTCTCATCTTATCACACACAACTCTTAGGATCCCTAAGGTGAAAAATTTGGATCAGTGGCACTGCTGAAGCTGGCACTACTGAAATCGGGGGCTCTCCTAGAGGTGTGCACTGCACTGCCAGCTGTGTGCAGCATGGCCAGGCAGTGCTCCAGCTTGAGCAGGGCATACATGCAGGCATTCCCTGTGAGCATTGGAAGCAATGGAACTAGTGAGGTCATGATGTTACATAACCATACAGGCTGATGTGATGTCTATTTTCCAAATTTGGGCCATGCAGGTCCATTCATCAAATTGGCACAATTGTCACACAACAAAGATCAGGTGTTCAGCTGCAAGATGGGCCCTGCATCTTCACTATTTGATAGGCTAGTCAACCAATTTTAGGTGATGTGTTTTTGACTTGCTTCTGCTTAAGCTGAGTTAGTGGACGCACTATGTTTTTAATTGATTTTTCAGAGCTGGTGCTTACAGCCAGGGAGGGCAGAGGAATGCCAGTCACAGGAATGCGAGTTGTGGTGACAGTGCCCCTTGGTCTGCAACATGATCAGGAAAATCAAGCTGAGGATTCAGAGGGGGGATACTCGGTAAAGAGGAAGGAGGAGGTCTCTACACAGAAGGCCTAACCTAACAAGGGCTTTTCGAGAGCACTTCTACCTACATCTCACACTAAAGCAGTCCCTGAGGTGACTCAGCTTCAACAAGAAGGCAGTCACTGAACTATGCTGCCTTCTTGAACCCAACCTGGAACCTCATAGCCAGGTGAGGACAGTCTTGCCAGTAGCTGTCAAGGTCACCGTCACCATCAATTGTTACACTTCTGTGACCCAGGGAGGGAAGCATCAGTAACATTTCGCAGTATGACCCCCAGCAGAGGTTCATGGAGTTCACAGACACCATCTCCTCCAGATGAGTTCATCATCTGTTCATTGAAGAGGGACAAGTAGACTGAAAGGCATGTGACTTTACTAACACAATGGATTTTTTTTTAGTGGCTCTGGTGGCTCTGCCAACACCCCAAGTCTTTAGAGGGAGGTTAAAGCACTGCAAGGTCTTCCTTTCCACTAATGTGCAGTTGATGTGCAACCCCACCAAGACCATCATTTCAATAAATGCTGCTATCCTGGCACCAGTTACAATGTATTTATCCTGCAAGAATTGACCACATCCAACACTTTTTATCCTCCTAGGCTACTGGGGGACAAGAGCTACCAGCTCTGTACTTGTCCTTCGCCCCCTTTCATCATCCCACCACTTGAGCAGAGCAGGTCTACAACAAGAACCCGGACGCCACTCCGAACACCGTCAAGCAGACAATCAGCCTCCTCAACGACGGCTTGAGGGGAGCAATGCTGTACATGCCAAAGCTGGTTTTGAAGATAGTCAGGGATATATTGCAGTACTGACTGGAAAGCCTTTGAGCAAGGTGATCCACAGCCATGAAGGCAGCATTCTGACCAAGCTTGGCATGCCTGAAAGCAAACACAGATCACATAACCTCTGTCTGAGCTTTCACTGCTGCACTGCCATGTGGATTGGCTTCTGCCTGTCCCTCAGTGAAAGCTGAGGCAGTGACCACCAGAAGCTCTACCATGGTTGGGTCTTCTATTGTTGCCATGGAGTTGCCCCCATTTCCACGGTGGAAAGCATGGGCATCAGATTCTACTTGATGCCCTATGCCATAATAGGACTGGACTTTCTATGGTCTTTGACAGTAATAGGAAACTCTATGACAGGCCTGCCAATGCAGCAAGTGTCTAAATGCACATGTTCATCAAAACTTCTCTGTGCACCACCCAGTTGAAGACCTAATTCGAGTCCCCTCTTGTGAATCTTGTATGAGATCTCACTGTCCAGTGAGCTGGCACATGAGCTGTCTTTTTCCCTTGTCCCAGCAACAGCTCACTCATGCCCAATATCATATGCAGATCCAATCTCCATACTCTCCTCTCAGGTATGCACAGTTCTGGTATCTGAGCTGGTAACTGTGAGTGTCAGATCAAATTATGGTCTTCCTTCATCACTGGGGTGGGGTTTTTCTTTCTCCTCCTCCTTGGTCTGCTGCAGGTGGCCAGGCAGGAGATCTTGGTATTTGGAAGTGTAAAAGAGAAAGGGGAGGATTGGGTTGAGGGAGGAGGATTGGTGAGAAAAAACAGGAGGCCCAGGGTCACAGAATGCAGATTTCACTTTATGCTAGATCTCAGGATGAGTTTGAGGAGGAAGTTGAGAAGGGGGATGAAGCATTAATATATCACCCTTGATGATTTCAGTGATGATGAATGCCACAGGCTCTGCTACAACTGGCTTCATGATGTGGAGTTGAAATTCTTCTATTGGTCTGTGGATAGAGTCTTGGTGAGTTACCCATCCACTTCTCTGGTTCCTATGCTAATGGGCTACCTTGTCCTAGAAGAGAGAGGGCAGAATGTCAACGGTTTTGTGGCACATTGTTTGAGTGAAATGCCTGTCATTGACAACAAGAGGTGGGTGTGAAGGTGACATCAATGGAAGTTGTGGGTATGTGAGGTGGAGTATATGAATGTTAGGCATGAGTCCTGCTGAATAATTGATGGCTGTGTTTTGCATTGAGCAATGAGAGGCTGATGGTTTGTTGGCTATAACAGGTGACGTGAAGATGCATTCGCTGACCATCACCATGCGTGTGAAATCATGAAACTTCTTCTAGTACTGCTGCCAAATTCTTGGGGCCAGACTCCAGGCATTTATCTCCTACTCCCTTTGGGAGGTCTGTCATGAGTGCTTCCTGGCCTCCCATGAAACATTGCCTCTCTTCTCAAGTCCACCTCTTAGACAAGTGCCTCCAATGATGCATCTCAGAATCTTGGAGCTCTCTTCTTGGGCTAGTGCTCCATTTTTCTTCACCTTCAAATCTTCAATTATGCATTTTTTGCAGACTTCACTGCTGCAGTAGAAGTTTTTCTTCAAGAGGGACAGACTGTCTTTAAGTGCTGGAGGCTAGCTGAAACATGCTGCCCTTACCTCGCACAGCCTTAGGCCCCCACGCTGTGCATGCAGTCAACGAGCCAGCAGTCCGAGTTATGCTCGGCTGCACACTACAATCATGTAATTGAGGACACAGCAGGAAATTTATGTTCTACCCACCTCAACCAGAACTGGTAAAGGCAGGTCATGAATCACGGCTCTTGCATCCAAATAACAATGCAATTTAATTGTTAGGTCCGAATATTTCACTTAAGAAGCACCAAAGCACTATCCTTCAATATTCAAGCCTCATTTTCTTTCATGATAGATGTTAACATACATCTAAAGTACCTTGTCTGACAACAGGGTGGGGTTCCATTACCTCTTAGGAAGTCACCCTGCAGCATTCCAGCCAGAGGCTTGTGCATTTTTTAAAACTCAGGTCTTATTTTTAAAGTCCAATATTTCCGGACACAATTCAGTGCTTTTCCTTTATTATCATGATACCTCCCCTCCTCCTCGGATTGAACTGAGATCCATTCTCATTTCACGACAAAAAAGGGAAAAACCTATAATCAACAAAACACTCTCATACACACATTCATTCTTTTAGCAATGGTCAATTTATCTTTTCCGGCTCTAACTGGGCTTCTTTAAGTTCTGGATGAGCCATCCACAATCACATTTGATTTCCCAGGAATGTGAGTGATTTTTAAGTGGTACGGCTAGAGGAACAAACTCCAACAGAACAACCTGGCATTCTGAATCTTAAACATTTCCACAAAAGTTAACAGATTGTAGTCGGTATAGATCACCTCTGTACCAATTTCGGACATATATTTCAAAATGTCTGAGCGCCAGTAACAAACTAGGGTCTCCTTCTATTTCTACTTCTACTTTTATTGCCCTTCTCCTTCTCCTTCTACTCTTGTGGAGTACCGTTTCTGATGCATGTTGAGCTTTTTAGAGAAATAACCGATTGGTCTCTCTATTCCAGATTCATCCTCCTGTAGGAGAACAGCCCCTACCCCAATGTCACTCACATCAATGGCTACTTTAAATGCCTGATTAAAGTCCAGGGCTGCAAGCACGGACTCACCTATTAAAATGGCCTTCAGCTTTTCAAAAGCTGTCTGGCATTTCTCGTTCCAAACTACCTTTGCTTTTATCTGTAGTTGGTCTGTCAGCGGGGAGGCTACTGTGCTAAAGTTTGGGACGAACTTGTGGTAGAACCCACATCCACAAGAACCTCATGATTTCCCATTTTGTGGTGGGAATGGGAAACTGGGCTATAGCTTGTACCTTGGCAGCCCTGGGCAGTATCTGTCCTTGACCTACTATGTGTCCTAGATAGGTCACTTTAGCCTTAGCAAACTCGCTCTTTGCGAGATCGACCACTGGATCAACTGGCTGTACTCTCTGGAAGAGGGCTTCCAGTTGCTCCACTTGGTTTTCTCAGGTGTTGCTGTACACTTGGAGGTCGTCCAGGTACACGATACAATTGGACAAGCCCGCCACTACCTGGTTCATCAACTATTGGAAGGCAGCCGGGGCATTTTGGAGCCCAAAGGGCATAACCTGACACAGCTATAAACCATCTGGAGTTACGAAAGTAGAGATTTCCTTTGCATGGGCAGTCATGGGAACCTGCCAATATCCCTTGAGTAAATCTACCTTCGTGATATAGGCTGCTTTACCTACCCTAGCTATGCAGTCTTCCAGTCAGGAGTCAAGGTAGGAATCAGCTTGGGTCACTGCATTAGCGTTTCGGTAGTCAATGCTGAACCTTGTGGAGCCATCCATTTTGAGCACAAGCATAATTGGGGAACACCAGCTACTGTTTCTAGGCTCTATTAGTTGGTGCTCCTGCATGTAGTTAATCTCCTCCAGAGCCTGGGTCAGTTTCTCTGGGCCCAGAGGGTAGGGATGTTGCCTTATGGGAGGGGCCTCTCCCACATCCACATCATGTAGAACTAGAGTGGTGCGGCCTGGCTTGTCTCTGCCCTTTAAATGCAGTAAGCAGCCTCGTAAGGCCTGCTCGCTGTTCTACACATAGGTGGGAGAACAAGGAGTCTAAGCTGGCTAGTATTTCTGTATTGGTTAGTTGGGTAGTAGATGGTTCAATGTGGGCCTTACCCATATCCCCCTTCAATTCATCCCCACTGCTACCCTCATCCTCCAGGTCGGTGGCAATGGGACAGACCATTACCTGCTTGTCCCCTTCTTGGCTGTGATATTGCTTTATCATGTTGACATGACATAGCCTTTGCTTTTTCCCCTGATCTGGGGTCTCAATTAGATAGTTCACTTCCCCAAGTTGCTTTGTTACTTTGTACGGGCCACTGAAGTGGGCCTGTAAGGGTTCACCTGGTATTGGTAGGAGCACTAACATGTAGTCTACTGGCTGAAAGGTTCAGGTCTTGGCATGTCTGTCAGTCTGTTTTTTCATAGCCGTCTGGGAGGTTTTCAGGTGCTCCCGGGCCACCTTGCAGGCTCTTGTGAGCCGGTCCCAGAACACAGCTGTGTAATCCAACATGGAGAGCTCTTCCTTCTGCTCTAAAAACCTCTGCTTGATTAGTTTCAGAGGCCCTCGCACTTGGCCCCCGTAAACTAACTCGATCAGAGTAAACCCAGTGGACTCATTGGGTGAGTCCCTGGTAGCGAACAGAAGGAAACCTGGTCCTTTATCCCAGTCATGGGAGTACTCATGGCAGTATGCCCTGATCATTGTTTTTAGGGTTCGGTGGTACCATTCTAGCACCGCCTAGGACTGCGGGAGATACGCTGAAGACTTCAGTTGGGTTACGCCCATGTTACTCATGACTTCCTAGAATATCTTGGAGATGAAATTTGAACACTGATCCGACTGGGTCTCGGTGGTAGACCATACCTGGTAAAGAATTGGGTCAATTCCCTCACCACTGTTTTGGCAGGTATGGTTCTCATGGGAGCCGCCTCTGGGAAATGGGTAACCACATCCATGTTGGTAAGGATATACCTGTGGCCCCTTTTTGTTTTGGGTAGGGGCCCCATACAGTCCACTAACACCTTGCTGAATGGTTCCCCAAAAGCCAGCGCGGGAATCATAGGTGCAGGCCATATAGCAGGTTGGAGTTTTCCCACAACCCGGCACGTGTGGCAGGTTTTGCAAACCTTAGTACATTCCTGTGGAGGTGCAGTCAGTAGAAATACTGGCTGATGTACATTTGGATTTTGCATATACCGACATCAGCCATCAGGATTTTGTGAGCTAGCTGCAGGATTTCCCCGCGGCACCTTGATGTCACTACCATCTGGTGGATCACTGTCCACTCCTCATTTGCAGGTCTGTGAGAGGGTCTCCATTTCCTCATCAGCACATCATTTTTAATCTAGTAGCATTCAGGGGCTTCTTCTGCCTCAGCCTAATTGTGAGCAGTCTGAGCTCATGTTTTTAACTCTAGGTCAGCTTCCTGGGCAGGTATTAAGGAAGGTTTACTTATCACCTCCTTAGGGTCTTCTAGACTCCCGAAAAAGGTTTCAGATAATGAGACTGGAGAGGCTTCGGTCTGCAGTGCCACTCCAGCTTCCTCTGTTGGAGCTTGTCGGGCCATAAACTGGGCTACGCCACAGTCAGGGAAAATGCCAGGCACTTTCTCCTGCAGCTGTTTGATCTCCATGATCTCAATTGGCTTCTCTGAGACAACTGGAGATGCTATTACCTTTGATCCTGCCAGGTAATTGCCGAGGAGCAGGTCGACCCCATCCACAGGCAAACTGGGGACGATTCCAAGGCCATTGGCCCTGACACAAGGTTGCACTCCAGATGTACCCGGTATCGGGGAATGGGCATGTACCCTCCTTCCATCCCTTTTACCAGCACCTTGGCACTTATGGCATTCTCTGGTGTGAAGGTCATGCCTTCTCCCAGCAGTAGAGTCTGGCTGTCCCCTATACCCCTCAGTATTACTATACGCTTACTCGCCTCACCCTGGGGATATGTGGCCACCCTTCCTTTGGATACAAAATCCCAGTAACCCTCAGAGATTCGTTTAACTTCATCTGCACTCTCAGGAGTGCCCCTACAGGGATATGCAGCCACAGACAGAGCCACTGCTATGCTCTCTGACTGACTCCCATTCTCTGCACGGGGTGTGTGCGCCCCGGTAAATTCCATTGGTTTTTTCCGTAGCCTCCAGCAGTTCTCTACCTTCCGGCAGTTAAAATACATAGGCTACTTGGCTTCACTTTTCATTTCAGCACCACCCTTTTTGTCCTGAGGGTCTCCAGAATTTCCCTCTTTCCCATGGGTGCTCAGTTTATCATTCTCTGCCCCTCTATCTTTCCCAGCTGGTTGGGGGTGACTAGGGGAGGGTCTCTTCTGGAACAGGGGTTTGTGGATCAACTCATAATTGTCGGCCAGTGTGGCTGCCAGCCTGGTCCCTGTGACTCATCCATGCTCCTCTAGGTGTGTTCTTATTGGGAAGGGTAGGGACTTTTTAACCTCCTCAAGGAGAATTATTTATGGAGGTTTTTGTAAGTGGCTTCTGTTTTAAGTGCCCGCACCTACCGATCAAAAGCAAGTTGCTTAATCCTTTCAAATTCCAGGTACGTCTGGTCAGGCCGTTTCCTGAGGGTACAGAATTTCTGATGGTATGACTCCGGCACTAACTGGTGTGCACTTAAAATAACCCTTTTTACTGCCTTATAGTCAGTGACATTTCCTTAGGAGTAAATCTTGTGATCCTTCCCTAAAAGCTTACTCTGCAGTAACAGGGATCACTGTTGGACTGGCCACTTTAACTGGTATGCTAACCACTCGAAAGATATAAAGAAGGCTTCCACCTCTGCCTCATTAAACTTAGGGATTAGATGAGCAAGACGGACTGCCTCAATCCTTAAGTCCGAGCTAGTGATGTCTTCAAGGGACCCAGCGGGATACCTGCTCCTCAGTTCAAGCTGTTTCAGTTGAAACTCTCTTTCCTCTCTCTCTCTCTCTCTCTCCTGAAATGCTCCCTCTTCCCTTCGTGCCTTTTCCTGAAATTCCCTTTCCTTTTCTCTCTCCTGAAATACTAATTTAAAATTTCTCCAATTTTAATCTCTCGACAGCTCTGCTATGCATTTCATCTTCCTCAATTTCCACCTGTCGCCCATTGGCCGCCCCTTTTAAAATTTCAGGTTTTCTGGCTTTCAGCCGAAATTCTAATCCTAAATGCCTCACTAACTCTTCTAACTGTTTGAGGGCCTAAACTTTTAGATCCTCAAAAGCATCTGCTTCTGGTTCTGCTAAAAAGGTACAACCAACAAAAGTGCACATTTTAACTTCAGTAGTATAGGCTCAAGAAAATCATTTTGAGGTTTCTAAAAAATTGATTTCCAAAGGACAATTTACTTTTCCCACTCTAATTCGTTTGATTTGTCCATGGGAAAAAAATATTCCAGACTCCAAGCCCCCAGTTTGTTCAAATCCCGGATGAGCGCTCCAATTTGTTACGACCCACCCCCAGGTGTGGTTCTCCAAAGCTGTTGATCCAGGCGAGACCCCTCAATTTGTCTCCATCTGGCTGGGACGTTCCCAAATAGTTATGCCCCAGGTGAAGAGCGATGAACAGACTCCCTGTCTTTATTCAGCTACCCCATTCTGTTTGTTGTAACAAGATTTAATCTAAAAAGGATCCCTTTCACGATATTCCAGTAGAATTGACTCCAGTAGACGAACAGTTGGTTTCAAGGTTTCAGTAGAGTTGACTCCGGTAGATGAATGGTCAGTTTCGAGGTTCCAGTAGAGTTGAATTCAGTAGAGAGGGAGAGATTGGGATACCTGCAAAATGGCAATTTTCAGGTGTACTGTGTGTGGCTGTTACTTCTGAGTCAAACTTCCAGCACTTTGTTACCTCTCAGAAAACCCACCAACAACCCACCGGAGCAGCTTTTCAACTCACTTTTAAACCCCCTCTTTGTATATTTCAAGTGGGAAGCAAATTCACAAATCCGTCTGGGCATTGCTCAAAGGATTTCTTGATGATACTCATCTCCCATTATGTCCCATTATCTCTACCGGAGGGAGCAATTAGTTTCTGGATGGCTTTAGAAGTACCTTGTCTGGCAGCAGGGTGGAGTTCCATTACCTCTTAGGGAGTCACCCTCCAGCATTCCAGACCGTGGCTTGTGCATTTTTAAAAACTCAGGTTTTATTTTTAAAGTCCAATATTTCTGGACACAATTCAGTGTTTTTCCTGCATTATCATGACATTTCTAACCGTCCAAGTGAGAGATAATTGAAAAATTATCTTTAAAAAAAGTCATAAACTTACAGGGCCACAACAAATTCAATAAATGTTAAATTGAAACTTCACCAACGGGAAGTGTGACAAAGATGGTCACCTGCTGAATGGTATTTAAAAAGATAGTTGTATTATTTGGAATTAACTCACCAATCAATACATCAGGGCTTAAGCACTCTGATAATGCAATCGCTCAATATTGCTTTCTTTATAAAGGGACTATATATTATAATTTTCAGGGTTTTCTAAAATTAAGGTCATGACTAGAATAATTCAGAATCTACTTTGAAATATCAAACAATTTTAATATCAATTTAGCTCATTGTGCTTGCACTGGCTCTTTGAAAGAACTATACAATTAGTCCCACTCTCCTGCTCTTTCCCCAAAGCCCTGCAAATTTTTCCTTTTCAAGTACCACTCAAAGCGGTGGCACCAGTGTGATCCTGATTCACCCACTATAACCGTTGGATGGTAAAACCATCACAGATTGTAGGAACCCTACACTCAAAACGCGTATACAGTGTTAAAAGTTACCCAAAGGAATGCTGCAGTTAAGGTGATTTTAATGTATTTATTATTAGAAGTTGCTTTTTGCAAAGCACACTCAAACGCTGTCGTAGCAGTTTAGGAACTTTGAATTTGAACAGCGCAGCTTGTAGGCAGCAGCCATCACAGCCAATCCCCCTTTGACCTCTTTTCCTGTGACAGAAGGAGTTACAGTTTCTTTTCAATTCATTTTGCTTCTGAAATATCAATTTCACAGTATTTCAAAGGTTCTCCATTAGCAATGAAGGTGCAGACAGTTTACTGAATTACCTGAAATAGGAGGCTTGCATAATATACTGTAAATGGCACCTTTGTAATTGGTTTCTATGCTGATGACAAATGGTGAGTATGAACTGCCCAGTATAAATGGTTGCCCACCACAAACCTGAGTGCTATAAATAGTGTGGGGGTGGGGGGGTGGTGCTGTATATCCGATTCCTTTTTAAACTTACCATTAATTCACTCGAAGCAGAACATTCAAAGTCTTAACAAAATATCCTTCAGAATGTTAAATATTTAATTAAAACTGAACAATTACAGCCCTGTTATCAAAGCAAGCTTCTTGAAGCTCACTTCTCAATCCCTCCCACGACCAAAGACATGAAATAAAACAGAAATTATGTTGGCCGGGCAGACAGAAACTGTAATTCTTGAAGGGAAGACACCAATAAAATTGTATCTTTGAGGGCAAAGTCAGCCAGAAGAACTAATGTAACTGAACAGGAGGAGAAAGGCCATCATGCAGCATAATTGTTTCAATCAGCATGGGAGCGTTGGAGGTGCTTTTAAGCAGCGCAGGAGTTTAGATCTGTCTTGTCTGAGCAGGAATATTTTCAACTCTGCAATTTGCTTTATTTAGGGATATGAATTTCAATCTGTAGTTAATGTGAAATATTCACACAGGCATCATACCTCCTACAGTGAGTCAAACAAACACTTATATCGTGCTGCTTGCTCATGTTTTCAAAGCACTTTGCAAGATGGAGAGATGGACAGAGAGCAGCAGTAAGAGGATTATATAGTGAGGCAGACAATGAGGTAGCAATAGATTAGGAAGTTTTTCACAGAGAAGGATGGAATGGCTAAAAGATCATCCTCCAATGGTGGAAAGGAATGTTGGAGACAAGCAGTAATCCAGGGTTAGATTATCATTTAGCGGAGATAATTCTTTAGCCATGTATCTCAGTGACTTATTCACAAGCTGCTTTTTATATGCTCATGATTGTTTCCCTGACTCGTCCTGCAGCATCTCTTAAAGTTCCTATATATCCATTCTTTGCTATTTTTTTGATTCTTTCATGGGATGTAGGCATCTCTGGCAATGTCAACATTTGTTGCCCAACCCAAATTACCTTGAGAAGATGTTGAACTGCCTTCTTGAGCTGCTACAGTCCATCTGGAGCAGGTACATTAACAGTGCTGTGTTGTATAATGGGTTTGTTTGATGTCTCAGTGATGAGCTCTTGAGACGTGTATGTTTAAACATGAACCATTTATTGTTAATCTTCAATCATGTACAGATCCCAGTTAATAGCATGCATGGTGCTGCCATCAACTGTCACCAGCTGCTTCTCTTGTGTTCTGAGTCTATTACCATGTGACTCTATACATCATATAGTGGGCGGTGCTATTCTCCAGTCACACATTAACCCTTGCTCTGTAATGCACCTTTACATCGCAATGACATGCAGGCACATACATTATCATCCAACATGCTGTAAGGAAGGGAGTTCCAGGGTTTTGACCCAGTGAAAGTGAAGGAACGGCAAAATAGTTCCAAGTCAGGATGGTGCGTGGTTTCGAGGGAACTGGTAGATGGTGGTATTCCCATGCATCTACTGCCCTTGTCCTTCTGGGTGATAGAGGTTGTGGGTGTGTGAGGTGCTGATGAAGAAGCCTTAGTGAGTTGCTGCAATGCATCTTGTAGATGGTACACAATGCTGCCACTATGTGTCAGTGGTGGAGGGAGTGAATGTTTAAGTTATTAGATGGGGTGCCGAACAAGCAGAGTGATTGTACCGATGGTGTCAAACTTCAAATGTGTTGGAACCGCACTCATCCGGGCAAGTGGAAAATATTCCATTACGCTCCTAACTTGTGCCTTCTAGATGGTGGACAAGCTTTGGGGAATCAGGAAGTGAATTATTTTCCTCAGAATTCCTAGCCTCTGACCTGCCCTTGTGGCCACAGTACTTATATGGTTGTTCCAATTCAGTTTCTGTTCAATGGTAACGCACCCCACCCCCCCGCCCGCAGGATGTTGATAATGGGGGAATTCAGGGATGGTAATGACATCGAATGTCAGGGGGAAATGGTTAGATTCTTTCTTGTTGGAGATGGTCATTGTCTGGCACTTGTGTGATTCAAGTGTTACTTGCCACATATCAGCCCAAGCCTAAATATTGTCCAGGTCTTGCTGCATATGGACACCCATTGTTTCGGTATCTCTGGAGTTGTGAAGGAGGGAAGGTCATTGATAACGTTGCTGAAGATTGCTGGGCCTAGGACATTACCCTGAAGAACTTCTGAAGCGATGTCCTGGGACTGAAAGGATTAGTCACCAAGGAGCTTTTGAACAAAAGTCACATTGGACTCTGAATGTTCACTCGGTTTTTCTCCCACAGATGCTGCCAGACCGGCTGAGCTTTTTCAGCTCTTTGTTTTTCTTCAGTACTATTACTGGAATGTTGTCAGGGTCCATAGCCTTATTAGTATCCTGTTCCTTCAGCCGTTTCTTGATATCATGTGGAATGAATCAAATTTGCTGAAGACTGGCATCTGTAGTGTTGAGGACCTCAGGTGCATGTCAAGCTGGATCATCCACTCAGCACTTCTGGCTGAAGATGATTGCAAATACTCCAGCCTTGTCTCTTTCACTCACATGCTGCATGGGCTCTCCATCATTAAGGATCAGGATATTTGTGGAGCCTCCTTCTCCTGTTAGTTTTCATGAAGGGATGTGGCAGGACTCCACATCTTTGATTTGATCCGTTGGTTGTGGGTTTGCTCATCTTTGTCTATATCATGCACTCCCGTTGCCTGGCATGCAAATAGCCCTTTGTTGTAGCTTCACCAGATTGACACCTCATTTTTAGGTGCTTCTCCTGGTATGTCCTCCTGCACTCTTCATTGAACGAGGGTTGATCCCTTGGTTTGATGGTAATGTCAGAGTGAGGGATATGCCAGGCCATGAGGTTACAGATTATGATTGAATAGACTGCTGCTGATGGCCCACAGTGCCTCAATGATGCCCAATTTTGACTGCTATTTCTGTTCTATTCCATTCAGCAAAGAGAAAGTGTCTCACAGCACAATGGAGCGTATACTCAGTGTGAAGGTGGGACTTTGTCTTAACAAGGACTGCGATGTGGTCACTCCTACCTTTATTGCCATGGATAGTGTGTGGCCCAGACAGTTAGCATTAGCAGGCTATTTGATCTGGGAGAATGTCACAGCCGAGTGTCAAACTGCCCTCAACAGCAGGGATCAGTTGAGAGCAGTCAGAGCCAAGGTCACAATCAGACTTTTCTTTTCCACTAGCCTAGGAAAGTAAAAGCAAACTCAGTAGACTAGGATTTGAGCCTGGGACTCTCTTGATCTGTGCAGCTTAGCACAAACCTATTTACCACTGAAGAGTGTGTATTTACTAAGCTGTGCATCAAACTAAAGAACTCTGACGACATTGCAGGTACACTACAGATGATAGTCATAGCCCCAACTGCACCTTATCTTTAGCTGAATGACAACCTCTGCTTTCTTTGCATCTTATTTCTTAATTTTAAGAGAAAGCAACCTTTCAGTTTCTGCTTTATTTTAATATTATAAAAAGCAAAATGGACTTAACATTAAATCGGATGTGAACAGATCAATTACCTTGAAAGAAATCTTATGTATGCTCTAAACATCATCCAGATTTCAGAGGCTTTTCCTTTGAATATTTCAATTGCAAATATTATCACAAACTACAATGGTGTGAAAACAGAATTTGAGTCATTTAGCTGCCATTGATTTTAAAAATAAAAAAGTGCATTTAATTTTTGAAAATGCTCGACAATAATTGTATTTCAAAAACACTGAAATTCGTCGAGTGCCAGAATACAGTGGGAGACCGGCAAAACCCACAGCAAATGGCAGATTGACCGTTTCTTCTCTTTCCAGGACTTTCCTGACTTTCTTATAAAGGATATGACCTCCACGCACCTTTTTAAATGCAAATTAAAGCTTGATGGATGTGCAGAGCTTTCGGCAGGGACTCCCGATTCTGGAGCACAACAATCTAGGCTGAGACTCCATTGCAGTCATAAGGTTGCTGGGTCATTAAATCGAGTCTCTGTCTGCTCTCTCAGTTGGATGTAAAATGTGCCATGGCACTATTTTGAAGCAGAGAATGGAAAATTTCCCCAGTGTCCTGGACAATATTTAACCCTCAACCAACATTCCTGAAACATGTTATCTGGTCATTGTCACATTGCTGTTTGTGATGCTTTACTGTGCAGAATATGGCTGCTGCATTGTCTATATTACAACAGTGATTATCCTTCAAAAGTACATTGTTGCTGTAAAGTGCTTTGGGAGATCCAGGTGTTATAAAAGCCTTATCTAAATGCTAGTTTTGCTTTATGCATGCAATACCCTAAGTGAATTGAAAAGCAAAAGGCCTGGGACTCGGAAGATTCAGAACCTTGGGTAATGCGCACAGTTTTGGTTGCCCTACTTAAGGAGAGATATTCTTGCATTGGGAACAGTTCAGAGAAGGTTCTTCACTAGGCTGATTCCTGGGATGAATTGCTTGTCTCATGAGGAAAGGTTGAACATGTTGGGCCTATATTCAATGGAGTTGAGAAGAACGAGAGATGATCTTATTGAAACATAAAAGATTCTGAGGGGTTTGATAGGGTGGATGCTGAGAGGACATTTCCCCTCACGGGGAAATCTATAACTAGGGGGTGCAGTTTAAAAATAAGGGGTGTCCTATTTAAGACAGTGATGAGGAGGAATTTCTTCTTTCAGAGGGTTTGGAATTCTCTTTCACAGAGAGCAGCGGAGGCTGGGTCATTTAATATATTCAAAGCTGAGTTAGATTTACGAGGAAGTCAAGGATTATCGAGGATGGGCAAGAAAGTGAAGTTAAGGCTACAGTCAGATCAGCTATGATCTTATTGAATGGCAGAGCAGGCAGAGGGATGTTTGGGCAACAAAATAGCCTATATTCTGTGGAAATGGGGCAGGCAGAGTGTCTGAAATATGCAATAGTGGCTTTTGCACCTGCCTGTGTCATGCTAATGAGGTGCCCTCTGACTTGTCCTGCAAACTGAAGAGGGGAGAATATTGCAGGACACCGTCAGTCATCCCCACATACCTATTAGACTGTGATCGAAGAGAATTGGGAGGGGTGGAGAGGTGCTTTCTATGCAGTAAATGCAAGGATTAAATTCTTCATTTACTCAACAAGGTTCAATGAGTTAAAATCACACTGTGCATTAACCCATTCAGATGAAATACGTTTATCTGTTACTTTAACCAAGTTGAGTAAAAGAGTTCTTCCCAATATCTGCACACCTAATCCATCATTTAACATTCTGCCAGTAACCTCCATGTTGTCACTGTGCTAACCAACTGCCTGTTTGTCATTAATTCATAGATAAAGCAGAACTTCCTCCAATTAAACATTTGCATGAACAAAACCCTCTTAGTTGATTCTTGCCAGGACCTCTGTGCTCTAGCCCTGACTCCCTCTCCCTCTCTGGCTTTTTGGTCAATCTACCCCTGACAATATACATGTCAGTCTCTTGCTCAGCCAATCAATCCATAACCAAGACTGCCATTTCCATATCTGAAATGCCACCTGCCTTCACCCCTACCTTACTCCTACTCATTGCTGATATTCTCATCCATGGCTTTGTTACCTTTTTATTTGTTCATGGGATAGTAGGTATCAGTTCCGAAGAAGAGGCATATTGGACTCAAAACATTAACATTGTTTCTCTCTCCATAGATGCTACCAGACTGGCTGCATTTCTCCAACACTTTGTTTTTATATCGGCATTTATTGTCCATCCGTACTTACTCTTTAGAAGTTGGTGAGCTGCCTTCTTGAATCACTGTATTCTCTCTTGTGAAGGTACTCCCACTGTTCTGTTAGGGAGGGATTTCTAGGATTTTGACCAAGAGACATTGAATGAATGGCAATATATTTCCAAATCAGGTTGGTGTGAGACTTGGAGGGGAACTTTGTGACAATTTTTGACCCAGAAGCAGCAGTAAGGGAAATTTGCAATTACTTTAAAATGTTTTGGTATTCTGTATTTGTTTCTAAAAATGCTTGAAAAGGATGTTTTAAAGTTTGCATAAAGGTATCAATTAGGATTTTCTTGGATATAAAAAACACTGGTCCATGTGACCTGTCAACCCTTGACCTGGAAGCAGTACCAACAGGAAGGAATTTAAGATGTGGAAGCTGTGTGACTAGACACAAAGGAGAGCTGCAAGACAGGAGAGCTGGAAGGTGAATCAACACACAGATGTTGTGTGCAGACACAAAAAGGAAGCAGAAAAAGACAGAAAGAGGAACACAGAATTTATCTGAGGAGAAGCCAGCAAAGCTCTCTATGATAGGCTGAGTTCCGTTTGGCAGTAAGAAGAATAGAATTCTAGAAGTTCGTGGAGAAGTGAGGTATGAGCAAGTTAAAAGGGACTGAATTGTAAAAGTGGTGCACACACATCAGGCATACAAAATAGCTGAGAGTTTATGTCAGAGGACCAGATTGTTTGCTCATCAGTTGAAAAGGAACTCTTAGAAAGCTACATTATCAGGACTGGTGTGACCCAAGTGAGGGGAGGTTTGTAGATGTATGCTTTGGTGTTACCTGTGTCCGGGGGCCTCAGATATATAATGGCCGCCGGTGAACGAGACTCGAGGGCTGAATCAATTGACTGGGAAAGTGAGAGATCTACATCCCTATGGTTGAGTTAGAGAACTTTGGAACTGCATGTGGTGCCACATGTGTGCGGAGAGTGATGCGTGCAGTTGGGGTTGTGCAAAAAGAATCATCCTTGTTGTACCAACTATTTAAAGTGAAATCTTTTTATTTGAAGTATCATTGGCTTGTTAATTCATGTTCAATTTACATTGGTTTTGATTTGTGTTGAAGTAAAAGTTACAAAAAGTGTAATCTTGTTGGTAATTTATTCATTTGAGGGAGGGGGGTCATTTGGTAAATTTAATTATTTTGGCTTATGGTTCCCCCATTGGGATGATAACTTACAGGTGGTGGTGTTCCCATGCATCTGCTTCCCCATCAAGGTGGTAGAGGTGAGTTTGGAGATGCTGTTGAAGAACCTTTGGCGAGTTGCTGTAGTGCATCTCTGACATAGTACATAATGCAGCCACTGTGAATCAAATGTAAAATGACTGAATAATTAAGGGGGTGAATATGGTGCCTATCAAATGGGCTGCAATGTCCTGGATGCTGTTGAGCTTCTTGAATTATGTTGGAGAGGCACTCATATAGGCAAATGGAGAGTATTCCATCATACTCCTGCTAATTGCACCTTGTAGATGGTGGATAGGCTTGGGAGAGTCAGGTGGTGGGATACTTGCCTCAGAATTTCCAGCCTCTGATCTATTCTTGTAGTCAGAGTATTTAAATGGCTGGTCCAGTTCCGTTTCAGCTCATTGGTGGTCCCCCAGCCCCTCCAAAAGGTTGTTGATATTGGGGGATTCAGAGCTGGTAAAGTAATTGAATACCAAGGGGAGATTGTTAGATTCTCTCTTGTGGAGGTGGTCATTGTCTGGCACTTGTGCAGCATAAATGTTCATTGCCACTTATCAGTCCAAGCCTGAGGGCATGGAGGGCTTCATTATCTGAGGAACCTGTGCATGGAACCGAACACTGTGAACTCTGTAAACATCCAAATTTCTGACCTCATGATGGAGGAAAGGTCACTAAGCTTCCTGTCTCAATTTCTCTAATGCTGTCATCACCACACTCCTGATCTCCACTTTACATAAGCTACAAGGGCTGAATCTTCCAAGGAGTAGCAGTTACTGTTGGATTGCCGCTCCACTCCTATTTACTTACTTTGCACTGGAGCTCCGCATTGCCTGGACTTCTGAACCAGCCCTGCTCAGAAACACAGAGCATATCTGTTCTGCAAGTCTTTCTCATGGTACAGGATCGTTGGGGGAAGCCAAGCCATGCCCCCTTTTACTACGTGCCATATTCCAGTAAACTTAAATGTCCCAAAGCCACTTTAGGAAGCTATGGAGAGAAGGTAAGTGAGTGAGAGGGTAGAGTGGCTGGCAGGTGGATGGGTGGGGTCAGTAGTATATTTACCCAGGAATTGGAGCTGGTTTTAATCCTTCTAAACTTTTCCTGGGTAGTTATTTTAGTAAGAACCATCTGAAGTCTCTGACTCTTAACTCCAGATTTTCAAAGGGTTCCAGACGCAGGGGAATTGCCCATCGGAAGTCCAAACTTCCAGGGCAATTCCCGTGTAATCAGTGCGTGGGGATTTCCGAACGGTCCCCACCACATATCTTGGGAGTTACCTCTGGTGTATGCCTATCTGATCCAAAACTTGACTGCCAAACCCTACCATGTACCAAGTTCCATCTACATATCACTCCATACAGATCTCAGAAGTGTCTTTTTAGGCCATTCTGTGAAGACAAACATTCCTGCTAATATGGGTTAAAATTGTCAGCTTTCACAGTGCCTGGCAGTAGACTTCTTAGCTGGTTCAAACTGACACTAGATTTTACAGGTTGTTAACTTAGTTATAAACAAACACAAGACTCTCAATGTCAAGTTCTGAAAAGTACTTTTGTGAAAGAATACTGAAGACCAAGAAGAACAACCTAATAACACCTTGTATGAAAATACATAAAAACAAACACTATGACTGGAGTAATACCCAGAACAGAACTATTATAGACAGCTTCTAAACACCATGGGCAGAATTTTCCATCTGGCGGGGGGGGTGGAGTGGGAGTGGGTGTGGGCAGGCGCAGTGTCCGCGCCGCCATTTTATGCGGGCAGGCTAATTAAGGCCCCCTCAGTGTGTTTCACGGCTCTTGGGGACAGAGGAAGTGGACGGGTGGCGGTGGATCGGCAATCACCACTGGGTCCAATGGCGACCCGGTGGCCTGTATAGAGGGCAAGCTGCAGCCACTGTAAGACTGCTGTACATGGCCAGAGGTCAGGGCCAATGCAGATCCAGGCTGGCCATGCAGGAGGGTAGTGCGGGTGGTCACTGTGCATCCAGGTTTTCAGATGAGTGCTTTGCTGCCCTTCTCGAGAAGGTGGCAGCCCGGTGAGAGGTGCTCGATCCCGAGGACGGGAGGAGGAGGCCACCCTACTTGACCAAACGTGCGTGGGAGGAGGTTGCGGAGGTCGTGAGCTCCCACGACGTGGTGCAGCGCACATGGATCCAGTGCCGCAAGCGCTGCAATGACCTGCTGTGCACGGGAAGGGTGAGTAGCATGTTGGCATCGTTCACTTCACCCATCATGTAAGCTTCTCCCCCCGCCCGGCGCCCCACCCATGCCTGACTGACCTGAATGCAATGAGCCATTGATGGCATGTGTCCTTTGCTGGGTGGGCCAGCAGATATTCCCTATGCGTTGGTCAGCCTGAGAGGGTGGTGATGAGATGGGTTCTGCGCCCACAGCATGTGGTACACTGAGACCCACGTGACTGTGGTGGGGACAACTGGCGGCTGCAGCTTGCCCTCTATACAGGCCAACGGGTTGCCATTGGACCCAGCGGTGATTGCCGATCCGCCACCACCTGCGCACTTCTTCTGTCCCCGGGAGCCGCAAAACACACTGGAGGGGCCTTAATTGGCCCGCTCACGTAAAATGGTGGCGTGGACCCACGCCCACTCCCACTCCGCCCCCCACCAGACGGAAAATTCTGCCCATGGTGTTTAGAAGCTGTCTATAATAGTTCTGTTCTGGGTATTAATCCAGTCATAGTGTTTGTTTTTATGTAATTTCATAGAAGGTTGTTCTTCTTGGTCTTCAGTGTTCTTTCACAAAAGTACTTTTCAGAACTTGCTCGAACTCCAGGACATGTCGAAGTCAGGGTGATGACATGGTGGGAGGGGAGCTTCAAGGTGGCGTGGAACAGATCAATCTGCTGCCCTCTGCGATCCACATCATTGTGCCTCCTTGCTACGGCAGGTTAAACTGTGTGCTCCCTACTATGATGAAGGCAGCATATGGCCAAGGGGGGAGGAGGGGGGGGTGATGGGAAGGGCACACCTGGCATATTTGTGTGAGTGTTCGGCAGCAGTGGGGTAAGGGTGCATTGGACCCCTGCAATGGCCAACTGGGCTTGGAGTAGGCCGGCTGCGAGGAGAATCACGGTACAAGTATCACTTATCAATTCTCTTTTCTCATTTCCAGGAGAATTCTCACAACACTGCCGAATGGGCGAGGACTGGCGGTGGGCCAGCCCAGATAGTGCTGCTTAGCCGCTTCAAGCAGGGGGCCCTCGGCCTGGAGGGGTGCCATGTGCCCAGGTCCACCGGAGCCGGAGAGGCTGGGGTTCCACGGGCAGGTATGTGTGGCCAGCACTCACGTCACCAGTAGTCTCCCAATAGCCATGGCAGTGCTGCTTGTTAAGTGAGTGATGTTACCAACATGGCTTGGCCATTGCGAGTGGAATGATGAGCGCTTGATGATCCGGGGGACAAGCATGTACATTGACATTGTCCACACGCTAACTGATCGAATGTCCTTACCCTTCCTTTCAGCATTAGCAGCACAGGGCTGGGACCCGGAGCAGCAGGGCCCCCTCTGACACCTGAGGGCCATGAAGTGTCAACATCACCAGTGTCACACCATCTCTGCTAGGCAGGCACCAGCGCAGATACTAGCATCCTAGTGGGCATCAAATCTTCAGCTAGTGTCCCGGGGCACAGCAGTGAGGGCACTTCACAATCGCTGGAGGAGCTGGCGGAGACAGGACTGCAGGGGCCCAGGCACATGCTCAGTCCATGGCTGATGATGAGCCTCTGGGGTTGACCGCTATGCAGCCAACCCATGAGATGCAGCCGGATGTGCAGGACCATCTGGCGGAGATACATGAGGCTGTTCTTGGCTTGGTGTCAGTGGTGGAGGAGTCTACGTGGAGCGTAGCCAATGCATTGAGCCTCATGTGCCAAGCTTCCTCCATGGAGAGAGTGGCGACTCTTGTGGAGAGGCAGCTCCAGGGACAGGATCAGGGGTTCCTGGGGTTGCGCTCGAACCTGCAATCCCTCACAGCGGCATTGACCTCAGGTGGTCAGTGCCCATGTGAACGTTGGTTTGGGCACCAGGGGCAGAATTTTGCCCTTGATGGGCGGGCGGGCACGACCGACTCGGCGGCAGGCGGGCAGCCGATTTTAAGTGGGTGGGCCTATTAAGGCCCATCCAGCATGTCGCCCGACGGGAAGCACTATGTGCTTCCTGTGCAGACGGGGGGGGATTCCCCAACTGCAAAAGAGCGCACATCTCCCTGAGGCAAAGTGCTGCCTTAGGGAGATCGCTGAAACTCTAAAAATAGAAAAATTTAAAAATCATTAACATGTCCCCCTCATGTGAAAATGTCACATGAGATGGGACATGTTAGTGAAGAACACAAACACTTTATTAAAGGTTTTTAAACCCAATATCAAACCTCATCCCGCCACTGGATGAGGTTTGTAAAAAAATCACTTACCCGCCTGCCCATTGGCCCAAAGTTCACACGGGCCCCTTAAAATCCTGGTCGATTGGAGAGTTAATGGCCTTAACACAGCCTTTAATTAAAGGCAGGCGCGCGTTCCGCTGCATAGCGCCCGCCAACCGAAATATCACGATGCCGCGCGCTGACGTCGGGACACTCATCCAACATCAGCGTGCGACATTTTAAGCGCTGGCATGCGGACTCTGCCACCTGCACACCAGCCAGAAGATTCTGCCCCAGGTATCCCACTTTGGTGCCCATCCATCTACGGTGAGCAGGGAGGCCAAGCGGACCTCATGTCGACGGACTGGCTGCCTGTCGTCTCCGCTGGCGCCTCTCAGGGCACCCCGGATGAGGGCAGCAGCTCCCCTGTCCCTCTGCCAGTGACCATGGCACCCAATGAGGCTGCGACAACTGGGGAGATGTCAGCTGCGGAGCTGGACGCTCCCTCCCAGGCGGGGCCAGCACAGGCTCCATGGGCCAGGGGACGTCCACCAAGGTCATCAAGACCAACAGGACTGCAGAGGTAGCAGGCTGTCTCAGATGCCAGTGCCAGTGAGGAGGCACCACAAAGATGTAGCACCTGCAAACGTAAAATTAAGGCATTTCAGGCACACCCTGGGTTCATCACTGGTGGTTTTTTGTTGCCACCCAATGAGTTCCTTCTGATTGTGTTTGCAGTGCGACACCATTTTATTTGTGTTATGTTAAGAGACTTTTGTGAAAGCATTAAATTAAGATCATCTAACATGGCTGGGGCAGGTGGATGGATTCCTGAGATGTTATGAGTGATTTGTGTGTCATTGACATTTATTGACTGGGTCCATTGTCAATGCTGCTATCCTGACAGAATCGGCACTAATGCCTCCAGTATGGAAGCTGCAGCCCAGGCTTGTGTTGGAGGTCCATGTGTGTTGTGCTAGCTGAAGGTTCCTTGGATTAGAGCATCCCGGGTGCCCCTGCCTCCCTGGAGTATGCCCGGGTCAGCCTGTGCCCCCTCAGCATTTCCTTGTGCGTGATCATCCTCGGACTCAGTGCTGGACTCATGGTGTTCAGCCGCAGCAACTGCGTCTACATCTTCTTCATCCACCGCTTACGCCCCTTTCCAGCGCAAGATTGTGGAGAGTGCAGCATGCAACCCCTATCAGGGACACAAGGTCTGGGGGGTACTGGAGTGCGCCCCCAGAACGGTCCAGGCATAGGAAGCGCATCTTGAGAAGACCGATGGTTCTCTCCACCACAGCCCTTGTGGAGGCCTGGCTCCTATTGTACCGCTGCTCAGCTTCTGTCCTTGGATGGTGTAGAGGCATCATGAGCCACCTTCTGAGGGGATAGTCATGGTCACCCAGCAGCCATCCATCAAGCCAGGCCAGAGCACTGAAGAGCCCCGGAACCTGCGAGTGTCTGAGGATGTAGGCGTCGTGGGAGCTGCCTGGGTACCTTGCACAGACTTTCAGAATCTGCAGCTTGTGATCACACACTATCTGCACGTTCATGGTGTGGAAGCCCTTCCTGTTGACGAAAGCACCAGGTTCACCTGCTGGCACGTGTGTGCAGTGTATTGCACCCTGGACACGGGGGAAGCCAGCAATCGCTGCAAAGCCACTGGCTCGCTCTGTCTGGCTAGCCTCATCCCAGTGGTAGCTGATGCATGACAAAACAGAGCACTTGTGACCTGCTTGACACAAGTGTGGCCAGCTGATTGGGAGACACTGCAAAGATCACCCACCAATCCCTGGAAAGAGCCGGCGGCATAGAAGTTGAGGGCAGCTGTGACCTTTTAGAGCCATAGGCATGGGGTGTCCACCCACACAGTTAGCTTAGATCTCTGGCCTAATCATCTGACAGATAATGTTGACTGTCTCCCTTAACAGATGGAGCCTCCTTTGGCATTGCACCTTAGACATATTGAGGTAGCTGCTTCAGCGCCTGTATACCCAAGCAGCAGGATAGTGGCATCTTCTGCTGCCCCTTCTGCCTTGGACTACCTCTTGGCCCTGCACCCCTTGTGCCTGCGCCTGTCTTCCCAAAGGTGGCTCCCTTGGAGGCTGAATGTGCACTCCTGGCCTCCTCCCCCTTCTAGCCCTCCCTTCCTCCTCAGAAGAGGTGCTTCCAGTGGAGAGATCACCTCCCATTCCCAGGCTCAGGGAGGCTTCCTGAAACCTACAGGTCCCAAAACAAATCGTCACCGCAAAGTGCTAACCTGAAGGTTATGAGTCCAGTCCAAGCAGCTGGTATGCGTTTTGAACTTTTCCAGCTCACACAGGCAAGTTTCAATAACTTTTGTACAATAACTTGTAAATCTGTAGAATCGTGACCCCACTGAGCCCTCTTCTCCCACTCGTGGATGAGGTTCATACAAATTTCTGTTACACGCCTGCCGGTTGTGCCCGTGCGATGAGCCAAAGATCGCATGGGCGCTGCAAAATCACCATCAATTGGCGCCTCAAGGGCCTTAAGTGGCCTGTTAATTAATGGCGGGCGCGCAACAGAAATCGTCGTGTACCCACCCATCGAAATATCGCGATGGCGAGCAGTGACGTTGGAACGCTCGCCCGATGTCATCCCACGTCATTTTACACGTTGGCGTGTGGGTCCCGCCCCCCCCCCCCCCCCCGCACGTCAAATGGAAAATTCTGCCCCATAAAGTGTTTTTTTCTGCTTTTCTTTATTTGCTAAAGAGAAATCTGGGATTACTTTGGCATAAGTTGAATCACAACATCTTGCAAGATGGTCCAAGGGCAACTTCATCCTTTTTGTTACATATTCATACTGAACATGTGTAATTCTTCACAATCTGGCAATTAATGTGGACTGCGTTCTTAGTAAGAAGACATTTCAGAAATTAAAAGAAAAGTCAGGAGGGAAAGTAACATAATTTATGATGCAATGAGCTAAAGGGAGAAAGAACTAGGAAAAAGTGTTCTTTAAGAAGGACAGCAATCTAAGGAGACATGGTTAAGATGAAGTATTTCTGACTAGCTGTTTCCATCACTTAGTGTGAAGTGTTGTCTAATCCACGAGGATATTGGAGAAACTGATGGAGCAACAGAAATGGTCAGTGATTCCATAGGGAATAGTTCGGATTCTGCATAAAATGGAAATGTTTCGATGGAGTGACCTGATAACCACAAAGCAACTAACAGTCATTACTTAAATGACTGTGAGAGTGCCTTCACTTAGAAGCTATTTAATAGCATTTAAATCATATTATTTTAAGCTTTTTACTGAGGAAGGAAAAGACAGCATGATAATACGGTTACTTAAATAGCCAGATTGTAGTTTTGTGACCAAATATAGGCAAAGAAACCTACATTATTTTTCACCACGCAATCATGTGATTTAATTAAAACTTTGTGATACAGACACAGATAAAACTGATGAATTAAAATGCCAAATCGGAGTCATTGATATAGGAAGTTAAAAGGAATTACTTAATTACAGCAATATTTTCCACTTTTAATTTCCCATTTCTGTATAATTACTGCAATGCTACAAAGCAATCAAACTTTGGAATCTGAAGAAAAGACAATGAACATTTGCCTTTTCTCTGGAAATTGTATGGTCGGCCATAAGTACAAAATATTCCCTTGGGTGGAAATTTTCCTTTAGTTACCTTGTTCTGGTTAGTTAAATTTAAAGCATTATTTAAGCATCTTGTGACCTTCTCATTGCAATACTTCCAATTATTTAAAAAAGTTTACTGTATTTTTCCCTCGTTCCCTTATACAGACTTCTATACATTTCACAAAATCATCTAAATTTTAGCAAGTGAGATCAAAGGGCAGAGTTTTCTATTCCTAAGGCAATTCTCTGGATTTTTGTCTCAGTTGCTAGCTCTTTTGCCAGAGGGTTAGAAGGCTGTTTGTTCAAGGTACCCTCCATGTGCTGAGCATATTATTTAATCTGATACTTCAGTGCTGTACTGAAGGATTGGTTGATTGTTTGAAGGGATGCACTACGGGTGAGGCACTAAACTGAATCACATCTGCCTATTCTGCTGATTTGGATGGATAAAGACCCCTTTACACTATTTGAAGAAAAACAAAGGGTCCTCTGTGGCCTGGCCATAATCTGTCTTGAAATTAAAATCTCAAATACAGATTGATGGGTCACTCCTCTCATTGCAGTTTGAGAGATCTTTTTTGCAAAATGTCTGTTGAATTTAAATGTGAGCAATCACCATTGCACTTCAAAGTAATTCACTTCATGACCAGTCTTTTGAGACATTCCTGAGAGAGGTGATAAACTGTTATATGAATATAAGTCCTTTTATCTTTTTCTTGTAGCTGTTTCCAGCAATCTTTACGTTTGAAGCATAGTTCATTGACAATTCATACAGCTTAGTATCCAATTGTTGAAATAGACAATGGCCTGAATCCTCTGATACAGGGAACATCAAATGACTTGTCTTAAGTCGCTGAGGCGCCTGGGACTCTGAGGAAATTCTGATGTGCACACATGCATGGTGCTTGCGCGGGAAGTTTGAACTTCTGGGACTGTAACTTCCAAGCTCCAGGGCATTGTTGGGATGGGGAGGGGGGCAGTTTACCCGAAGATGCGCTGCCCAGAAGGAAAAGACAGTAAAAACTGGGAAATAAGAATATTGGTTCAAACTGTTTCTCCCTTCCGGGTGGGGAATCCCCTTCGGAAGTTTACAGGTAGGGGTTTGCATGGCAATTGCCTAGAAGTGCAAACTTCCCCAGGGAATTGCCCTGCACCGGGAACCATCTGAAAATGCAACTCAAATCGCAAACTGCGGATGGTTCTATCAATAGTTACCCGGAAAAAGTCAAAAGAATAAAAACCTCTTCCAGCTTCTGGGTGACTATTGCACTGACCCAGACTGACCTCGCCCCCGGAGCACCCCCAAACCACAGGGCTCCACCTACACCCCCAAACCCCCAAGGGACTCCCCCCACCCCTCCCACATCGCCCCAACACACCGGAACCACCCCCCCCACCAAACTGACTACTCCCTCCCCAATGGTCTCCTCCCCCCTCCCCCAACCAATTACCCCAGGGGACTCTCCCACCCCTTTCGACTACCCCTTCCATGGACTCCCCCCACGGAGACTCTTTACCCCCACCCCCACCCCCCGCCAGACCCGATTCTCACCCCCTCTCTCTTCCCCCACCCCAGGCCAGGCCCAACTGTCACCCGCTCCCCTATCAGGCCCGATTTGATCCGACACCCCCGATAGTTGGAGAATGGTTCCCTGAATGCAAACCAGCTCCACAGAGTTGAAGTCGGCGCTCACAGATAGACCGTCCGAAATGTGGTTGTACTGGCTGGCTCCTCCCTTCCTCCTCTCTTTCTTCTCCTGAGCTGTTGCTGAATGTGTGGTGTCATGGGCTTAGCCCTCGTGCTTTTCAGATTGTGGGGAATGCAGCAGTGCACCATGAATTGGGACACCCACTCTGGCGAGTACGGGAGGAATGCTCCAGGCAGTCAAAGCAGCAGAGCATTTGGTCAGCGCCCAATTGTCTGCTCAATGATGTTTCTCGTAGCAGCATAGCTCTGATTATGAGTGCTGCCCATGAGTGATTGGTTTGCAGAGGGGAGTCATCAGTCAGGTGTAGAGTAGGGAGCCCTTGAGGCCCAGCAGCTACCCTGTGGTTTGATGCTATGGCAGAAAGATCACTGGGACAGCAGACTGGTGCATGGTTCACCAGCATGATGTGTTGAGCATAGTCACCCAGCACCTATACATTGAGTGAATGGTAACCTTTGGGGCTCCGGTACACCTCAGCATTGAGAGGAGACACCCACGCAAAGCTTCATGTGTGTTTTTAATGGTGCCTGACACCATGGAGAAACCTGTTATCCTGCCAAAGCCATGGGTGGGCTCCCCTGTTTCTTTCTGTTTAGACAGAAGACAATGAAATCTCCTCTCCTGTCATATAGTGCCTCTGTAACCTACCGAATGGTGCAATGAATAGAGAACCAAGATGTCAGCTATGTCACTGTCCCAGCTCAGAAAGATCCCAATGTGTAAAAGTTGAGAACCACAGTCACCTTCCCTGTTGGAAGCAGCACCTTCTTCGCACTCTCTGCAGGTCTGATTCCAAAAGGCGACTTTCTTTTTTTTGCAAGCATCTCCTTTGTGAATCACAGCCATCAAATGCACTTTTCATGGCCTAGCTGGAAGTAGAAAAGTGCTCCCAGAAGACCTTGCATAAATAGGCTCTCAGCAGGAGGCCTTTTCTCCCAGTATCCATCTCCCGCTGCAAGCAGCTTCCCCTCTTTTTTTGCTGCCTCTGCTGCAACTCCCTCTCATGCCGCAGGCTAAGGGAAACTGCCTGCTGTCTTCACCAACTTCAAGCAAATCCTCCAAATACCTCTTACTTCCACAAACTCAAGCAGAGCCAGTAGCAAGTAATAAACAACTAAACTTAAAGTTGTTGATGATCCATTTAAACACCGCTGATTGGGAGCGGGCTGCTAGGAGGATCTGTCAGGCTGCACGTTTAGCAATGCATGTCTGAGAGGGCATGAACAGAGTGACTACCCTGCATACTTTGGTACATAATAGTAACAGCTCAGTCGACATCGACTTTCAGCGTGCCCTAGAAATCTCCCTTGCCCTGTAAAGTGCTGTGAGAGACTGGCAGGCTTTGTAACACATACAACAAGGCAGGTTCTTCATGCAGGGCGGGAACCTATGCTGAGCATGGAGCGAAAACCAGACCCACAGCGTCGAAGCGAAATGCAATGTCTGCTGCTAGAAACTTGAAAAGGCCGAGTAGAAACACTTCAGCAGCGGCTCCAAGATAAAATTTATATAGATGTTGAGGTGACCACGGACTGGAAAGATCATGTAGTAAGTCAATGCAGGGCAAATTCAAAACAGTTCGTAAAGCAGCAAACCAACGTGATTGAATTAAAGAATACAACAGAGACTGAAGCTGCCAACACCGACATTTATTCTCTGTGTAATGTAACCACTGTCAAAACTGAACCTGTCACTGGCACAATCCAAGTTAATGAGAAACCACTAATAATGGAGGTGGATACGGATACCTCAACTACAGCGGTGGGAGAGTACAATTTCAAATACCTTACTGAAGGTAGACAGCCAATAAACCTGGACCAGACAACCACTAAATTGAAGACTAAACTGGAGAATCTATTCAGGTAAAAGGCATTGCACAATACCAGTGACTTACAGACAACAGTCAGCCCAGCTGCCTGTGATAATAGTGAAAGGAGGAGGACTCCGTCTTTTAGGCCGAGACTGGTTACAGAAGACCAAGCTTGACTGGTCTGGGATATTTTACCTGAGAACAGGAGGAGTTCCTGAACTGCTAAGGAAATATGACAGTGTATTTCGGGATGAATTAGGGAAGTTAAAAGGCATGCGGACCAAGGTATATGTGGATCCTCAGGTGACATAATGTTTCTTTAAGGCCAGACCTGTGCCTTATGCATTGAAGGAGAAGGTGGATGCAGAACTGTGCAGGTTAGAAAACCTGGGCATCATCCAACCAGTCTAATTCTCAGAATGGGCAGCACCCATAGTTCCAGTGGTGAAGGCTGGGCATTTGCGGGGACTATAAATTGACCATAAATAAGGCAGCAAAATTAGACAAGTGCCCCATTCCAAGGATAGACGGCTTATATGCAAAGCTGGCTGGAGACAAGTCCTATACAAAATTGGATTTGAGCCACGCCTACCAACAAGTAGAACTGGATAGCACTTTGAGAGAATATGTGACTATTAACACGCACAAGGGTCTTTATCAGTACACTCGCCAACCCTTTGGAGTATCATCTGCATGCACTATCTTCCAGAGAGCAATGGGGAGTCTTTTGCAAGGACTTCCCCGAGTGGTAGTATACCTAGATGATGTTCTGATCACAGGGTCAACTGAGGCTGAACACTTGGCCAACCTGGAGGAGGGGCTAAGAAGGTTCATGGAAGCCAGTGTACGGTTAAAGAAGGAAAAAATGCACATTTGAACACCAGAAGTTACTTACCTGGGTCACATGGTGAATATCATGGGTTTGTATCTGGTAGAAGAGAAAGCTCTGGCAATAAAAGGTGCACCCTCACCATCCAATGTAACCAAACTCAAGTCATTCCTGAGTATGATCAACGACTATAGCCGCTTCTTGCCTAACTTATCAACTGTGTTGGCACCATTGCACTTGTTGTCTAAAAGGAATCACTGTTGATCGTGGAATTCACGACAGGAGGAAGCCTTTGTGAAAGTAAAAAAAACTGTTGCATTTGTTGTGTTTATTGGTACACTACGACACATTAAAAGAGTTGGTATTAACATGCGATGCCTCTCCTTATGTTGTGGGAGCTGTGTTATCACATAGAATGGAAAATGGATCGGAAAGGCCCATTGGCTATGTCTTGAGAATCCTCTCACAGCTGAGAAGGGTTATTCCCAACTGGAAAAGAAAGGTTTATTGGTGGTATTCAGGCTGAAAAAATTCCACCTGAACCTACTTGGACGATATTTCACCGTTGTGTCTGTCCATAAACCACTAATAGGTTTATTCAGTGAGGATAAGGCCATTCCACCAATAGCATCAGCAAGAATACAACACTGGGCTCTGACATTATCTGCGTTATGAGTTTACTGTTATGTACCGTCCTGGTTTACACATTGCAAATGTGGACTCACTCAGTCGCCTCCCGTTACCAGAAAGCATTGTACATGCTCCTGTTCCATAAGAAATTGTGCTATTACTGAATTTCTTGGACTCTTTGCCTGCGTGCATGAAGCAAATTAGAAACTGGATGAACAGGGATCCAATATTATCGAAAGTCAGAGACTTTGTTTTGCAAGGATGGTCAAATTTGCCTATATCTGAAGATTTGAGACCATTCCATGCCAGAAACAGAGTTAAGCGGTCAAGATGGAATTTTGTCGTGGGGATCAAGAGTTGTCATCCCATCACAAGAAAGAGAACCGCTCTTGGCAGAGCTTCACAGTGCGCATCCAGGCATATCAAAGATGAACATGCTTGCACAAAGCTATGTCTGGTAGCCAGGCATTGGCAGTAACATTGACAACATGGTCAAGCACTGTCTCCAGTGTCAGCAACAGCAGAAGTTGCCTGTTTTTGATCCACTGCATCTGTGGAATGGCCTGGTTGACCCTGGGTTAGACTACATATCGATTACGTAGGACCATTCTTAGGTACCATGTTTTTGTTGACTGTAAATGCACATTCTAAATGGATGGATGTATACGAAGTCAAATCGCCAGCATCGAGTGCAACTACCGAGAAGCCGCGTCACTGTTTTAGCAAACATGGCCTACCAGAAATTATCATTTCTGATAACAGTACAGTCTTTACCAGCACAAAGTTTCAGTAAATCATGAATCTGAATGGAATCAGACATATTGAAACAGCCCATTGCCATCCCTCATCGAATGGTTTAGCCGAGAGAGCTGTACAAACTTTCAAGTCTGGTATGAAAAGGTTATTAGAAGGTACTCTAGGAACTCTACTTTCCCGCTTTCTCAGTTATCGTACAATGCCACATTTGACGATGGGTTCAGCACTGTCTGAATTATTGATGAAATGCCGCCCAAGTACACGGATAAGCCTGGTGTTTCCAAATTTAGGGAGGAAGGTAGATTGGAATCAGGGTAATCAAAAATTGAACCACGATATAGGAAGAAACATAAGAAATAGGAACAAGAGTATACTATTCGGCCCCTCGTGCCAGCTCCGCCATTCAATGAGATCATGGGGGCTGATCTGTTCGTGTTTCAAATTCCACATTCCCATCTACCCTGATAACCTTTGATTCCCTTGCTTAACAAGAATATATCTACCTCTGCCTTAAAAATATTCAATGACCCCGCCTCCACCTCCTTCTGAAGCAGAGAATTCCAAAGTTGCACAATCCTGTGAGAGAAAATAATTCTGCTCATTTCTGTCCTAAAAGGGCGACCCCTAATTTTAAAACAGTGCCTCCTAGTTCTGAACTCACTCACAAGAGGAAACATCCTTTCAATGTCTACCTTGTCAAGGCCATTCAGGACCTTGTATACTTCAATCAAATCACCCCTCACTCTTCTAAATTCCAGTGGAAACAAGTTCAACCTTTCCTCATAAGACAATCCGCTCATTCCAGGTATCAATCTAGTAAACCTCCTCTGAACTGCCTCCAACACATTTACATCCTTCCTTAAATAAGGAGACCAAAACTACACACAGTATTCAAGATTCGATCTCATCAATTCCCTGTATAACTGAAGCATAACTCCTTACTTTTATGTTAATTCCTCTTATAATAAAGGATAGCATTCCATTAGCCTTTTAAATTACTTGCTGTACCTGCAGACTAACGTCGTGTGCCTCATGTATTAGAACACCTAGATCCCCCTGCATCTCAGAATTATGCAGCAGTTTCCATTTAAGTAATACTTTGCTTTTTTATTCTTCCTGCCAAAGTGAACGACCCCTCACATTTTCCCACATTAAACTCCATTTTACAGATCTTTGTCCACTCACTCAACCTATCTATACCTGTCTGCAACCTCCTCATGTCCTCTTCACAACATACATTCCTACCCATCTTTGTGTCATCTGCAAATTTAGCTAACATGCCATTGCTTCCCTCATCTAAGTCAATGATGTAAATTGTAAAATGTTGAGGCCCCAGCACAGACCCCTGCGGACTCCACTCATCACCACCTGCCAATCGAAAAAGACCCATTTATGCATACTCTCTGTTTTCTGCCAGCCAGCCAATCTTCTATCCATGCTAATATGTTACCTACACCATGAGCTTTTATTTTCTGCAATAACCTTTGATGTGGCACCTTATCAAATGCCTTCTGGAAATCCAAGAACAGTATGCCTATATTCTCCCCTTCATCCACAGCACATGTTACTCCTTCAAAGAACTTGAATAAATTGGTTAATCATGATTTTCCTTTCACAAAACCATGCTGACTCTTCCCAATTACCTTGAGCCCAGCTACAACCTCCTTCATGATCGATTCTAACAACTTCCCCATGACAGACGTCAAGCTAACTGGCCTATAGTTTCCTGTTTTCTGCCTCCCTCCCTTCTTGAATAGGGGGGTTATATTTGCTACTTTCCAGCCTGATGGAACCTTTCCAGAATCTAGCGAATTTTAGAAAATTAACACCAGTGCATCTGATACCCCATTAGCCACCTCTTTTAAGACCCTAGGATTTAGTCCCATCTGGACAGAGACTTGTCAGCCTGCAGCTCCGTCAGTTTGTTCAGTTCCGTTTCCCTAGTGATTTCAATTTCACTAAGTTCCTCTCTCCCTTTCGCCTCCTGATTTGCAGCTATTACTGGAATGTTTTTTGTATCCTCTATTGTGAACGCAGAAGCAAAATATTTGTTCATTTCTTCCACCATTTCCTTATCATCTACTATTAACTCCCCACTTTCACTCTCCAGAGGACCAAAATTCACTTTACTTACTCTTTTCCTTTTTAAAAATCTGTAGAAACTCTTGCCATCCGTTCTTACATTTCTAGCTAGCTTCCTCTTATACTCTAATTTATTTATCCTGATTAACCTTATAGTCATTCTCTGCCATTCTTTATATTCTGACCAATCATCTGTCCTGCCACTCATCTTTGCACAGTTATGTTTTTTCCTTAAGTTTGATGCTTTCCTTAATTTCTTTAGTTAACCATGAATGGTGGGTCCTCCCCTTAGAATTTTTCTTTATAGTAAGAATATACTTATTCTGAATTATCCCCTTAAATGTCTGCCACTGCGTCTCTATTGATCTATCCCCTAGCCTAATATCCCAGTTCACTTCAGCTAGCTCGACTTTCATGCCCACATATTGCCCTTATTTAAGTTTAAGATGCTAGTCTTAGACCCATTCTTCTCCCTTTCAAACTGGATGAAAATTCAATCATATTGTGGTCACTGCTACCTAGGGTTGCCTTTACTCTGAGGCCATTAATTGATCCGGTCACATTATACAATACCAAGTCTAATATAACCCACCCTCTGGTTGGTTCCAGAACATGCTACTCTAAGAAACTATCTTGAAAGCATTCTATGAACTCCACATCCAGACTACTACTGCCAACTTGATTTTTCCAGTTTATATGTAGATTAAAATCACCCATAATGATTGCTGTCCCTTTATCACAGGTACACAATATTTCCTCTTGAATACTTTGCCCTACACTGTGGCTTACTGTTAATGGGCCGGTAGACCACTCCCATTAATGACGTTTTTTTCCCCTACTATTCCTCATCTCCACCCAAACCAATTCTACACGCTGATCTCCAGAACCAAGGTCCATCTCTAACTATTCCACCAATTCCCTCTTTGATTAACAGTGCTACCCCTCCACTTTTACCTAGCTTCCTATTCTTTTTGAATGTCATGTGCCGCTCAATATTCAGGATCCAATCCCTGTCATCCTGTAGCCACATCTCCGTAATTGCTATCAGATCATATTTATTTACATCAATATGGGCCATCAATTCTTTTACTTTGTTATGAATGCTACACACATTCAGATACAGAGCCTTTAGTTTTTATATTTTTGTTACTTTTGTAACATCTAGTCTTGACTGTTGACATGTTCTTAGGTTTTTTTTTCTCTGTCCCTTCCTGCCATTCTCTGACCCTCATTTCTCATATTGCTATTTTGCTCTCCTGCCTTGACTCTACCCCTTGGATTGCTACCTCTACCTAAACTTGATACTTTGCCCCCTCTTTTTTAGTTTAAAGTCCTCTCTACTTCCCTCATCCTGCGATTTGTGAATACAGTCATCCCAGCACAGTTCAGGTGTAAACCGTCCCAACAGTACAGCTCCCACTTTCCCCAGTACTGATGCCAGTGCCCCAAAAGCTGGATCCCACTTGTCCCACACCAGTCTTTGAGCCATGCAATAGTCTCTCTACTCTTATTTGGCCTATGCCAATTTGCACATGGCTCAGGTAATAATCCAGAGATTATTACCTTTTGAGGTTCTGCTTCTTAATTTGGTAGCTAGATCCTTATACTGACTTTGCAGAACCTGCTTCCTTGTTTGGCCTTTGTCATTGGTACCTGCATGGACCATGACAACTGGATCCTACCACTCCCACTGCAAGTCCCACTCCAGCCCTGAGCAGATGTCCCAAAGCCTGGCAATGGGCAGGTAACATAACCACCTGGACTCTCACTCTTCACTGCACAGAACAATGTCAATCCCCCTCATTGTACTATCCCCTACTGCCATTACATTCCTTTTTGCTCCCCTGGCTTGAACGGCTTCTTGTGCCACAGTGCTATGGCCAGTCAGCTCATCCACTTTGCAGATCTCGCTTTCGTCCACACAGGTTGCGAGTGCCTCAAACATGTTTGACAGTTGCAAAGTCTGAGACTCCTCCACTACTGTCTGCTCGGTCCCATTACCTGCCTCACTGACAGTCACATCCTCCTGTGCCTTACTGATGACCAAAACAGATGACCCTCTTCTAAGGTGTGCGACTGTCTTCTGGAACAAAGTGTCCAGGTATTTCTCCCCCTCCCTTATGTTGCGCAGTGTCTGCAGATCAGCTTCCAGATCAATAATCCTGATCCGGAATTCCTCAAGCTGCTTACACTTCTTGCAGACGTATTTATCATGGATCGCCTTGGCATTTAAAAGCTCCCACATCCCATAGCTGCAACATAATACCTGTCCAACCATTCTAACTTATGTTATTTAGTTAATTTATTTTAATTACTTTCTTCCTATGTATGTTACAATTTACTGTGCTTATTGAATGCTAGTACCACTGACAACTAAAGGTTATAAGCTTCTTAACTATATATTATGTGTTTTAGATATTTGTTTTATTTTATTTTTATTGCTTTATTTTAATTTTAAAGTTTTCAAATTTTTGGTTTATTATTTTAAAGTTTTAGTTCTTTCTATTTATAGATCTACTTGAACTCGCCTGTCCTAAGCTGATTTCTCACACACTGCCCCTTAGACTGAGCACTTACCGGCTAATCAACTTACCAGCTTCCTGTGATGTTACAGTTGCCTTTTTTTCCCCCCACTCCTGCCTCACATCAGATGAAATGGTGAAACAGTGCGCTTCTCAGCCCCTGACTGTCTCCTGCAGATCCGCTCCGACTCCCAGCAAGGTAGGCTATACACAGTTATACACATAGGATGTACACAGCACAGCTCACACATTCAATGTAGGTGACACGGTATTTGTGTGAAATTTCAGAAGTGGACCTTGGGTTCCTGGAACCATTGTGTCAGAGACTGGTCCATTATCTTTACAAGTACAAATGGAAGATAGAATCATCCGTAAGCACGTAGATCATATTCATGCCAGAGAGACATTCCAACAACCAACTATTCCACCTGTGATAAATGTCGAACCGTCAATTCCTGAGGTGACAGGTCGATCTAGAATGCCCGATGTCTCTGTAGAGTTGTCAAACCCAGAACTGCCACTTTCTAATGATGTGACTCATGCTGCAGTTCCAGATCCCATTGAGGAACCACAAGTAATAAAGCTATGCCGTTCTAGTCATATAAGGAGACCACCTCTGATTTGGGCCTGAATCTTGCGTTCCGAGGTCGGGCACGAGTCTGACACAAACACACGTAAAAGACATCAGGTGTGCGTCCCAGCATCATTGTGCACGTGTGCAATATTGAGGTTAGTGGGCACGCGCAGGAGCCGGAGCAGTGCCCGCCGACAATTAAAGGGCCAATTAAGGTCATTAAAATGATTTTACATTGCCCATGTGATTTTTAGCTCGTCGCACGGGCAAAACATGTGGGGGGATTCACATTTTAATCATTTCCTCACCTGCGGAAAGGATAAAGGGCCCCCAGAGCAGCAGCACTTTCTCTGTCATTGCCAGTCCTTTGCTGTGTGAGTGCAGAGTTGTCCCAGAGTTTCTTAGCATCTCATTTGATTGTTAAGCCTGCCTTTCAGCATCTCAGGTCCTCACCTTCCTGGGGAGGTTCCTCTGAGTATTGCAGCACAGTGCTCCTTCATTTTCAAGACACAGCTCCTCTGCATCCCATATAATGGAGATAGTGTATTCGGCTGCTGGAAGCTGCTCTGAAGAGGAAGAGAGGAGCAGGACGGAGAGGAGGCCAAGCGAGCGTGGGCAGCGTCCCAGGGACAGACCTTTAAGAGGAGGGGCAGGGGCAGGGGCTCAGTTGGTGTCAGTCCAGCAAGGAGGACAAGGCGGGAGAGCATGCCAAAGGCGACACTACCCAGCATCTAGAGTGTTCAGGCAGCGCTCCAACTACCTCCAGATGTCCAAGGTCCAGTGCCGCAGGAGGCTTCGCCTTTCCAGGGACACAGTGACAGCAATATGTCACATGATAGGCACAGAAATTGCCACCAACTGCGTGGACGGACACCCCATGCCGACGGCTTTGAAGGTCACAGTAGTCCTCAGCTTCTATGCCTCTGCTTCTTTTCAGGGCTCAGTGGGGGATCTGTGAGGTGTTTCTCAATCAGCTGCGCACAGTTGCATCAAGCTCGTGACTGATGCTATCTTTAGACACATCCACATGTTCATCCACTTCTGGACAGATGAGGCGAGCTAGGTGGATAGAGCATAAGGCTTCACTGCAATGGTTGGGTTCCACTGCGTCCATGGTGTAATAGATGGCACTCATGTGGCCATTAAGGCACCAGCAGGTGAGTCGGGAGCTTTCTTCAACAGAAAGAGGTTCCAATCAATGAATGTTCAGATCATCAGTGACCACAGAACACAGATTCTCCAAGTTTGTGTCCGTGACCCAGGGAGCTCACACAATGCTTACATCTTGTGGCACTCACAGGTAGCAAGGCTGTTTTTGGCTCCTGCACGAGTGGATGGATGGCTCCTGGGTGACAAGGGCTCTCCCTTGAAGAGGTGGCTGATTACCCCACTCTGTTACCCCAGGACTGAGGCCAAGGAGGGATACAACAGGAGTCATGCCTCCACAAGGGCAGTGGTGGGGATGGCCATTGGGCTGTTGAAGATGCGCTTCAGATGCCTGGATCCATCAGGGGGAGCATTGCAGTGTCCTCCAGAGCATGTCTCCCTCACAGTTATTGCATGCTGCGCCCTGCACAACCTGGGGGGACCCACCGGAGGCTGAGGAAAGCGAGGCAGCTCCATAGGCTACAGAGGATGACTCAAGTGATGGCTCAGAGGAAGAGGCTGGGGAGGTGCAGGGTGAGGACCTCGAGGCAGAGGACAGGAACCTTCATGGAGGCAGCGGCACCAAGGACACTTTTATGCAACGAACCTTCTGCTAGGCATCAATGCCTCATCAAGCTAATGGCACTGTCTCCTTTGCTAACAATCAATAAATGAGAACCCAATTCAGTACGCCAGCACCACATAACGCCATACCTTTACAAACCTGTGCTGCATCTGGCACCTATTCAAACCATCCAGCCAACTCAGCCTATTTAAGTCAAATAAATATTTATGTTACTTCACATGAACAAACAGTGTCCATCCCTAACACAGATGTCAGAATAATTAACACAAAAAATGTCACCCATGACATGCCGCTGCTGTGTTCAAGGTGCCTTCAACTTACGTCTGCGAATGCTGTGTCTTGGTGCCCCCCCCTTCCCTTGCTGACAGTGGCATTGGAGGCAGCCTGCTGACTCTGCTGTCCTGGTGGCTCTGATGACCTTGGCAGTCGTCCTCTGGCCGCTGGAGCCTGAGTAGGCTCCACCTGGGAGGGTGCATCCAGCCCCATAGCTGGACACCCCTCAGTCATCGTGGCATCATCAGATGCAGAGGGTCGCTGGCAGAGGGGCGGAGGAGTTGCTGCTCTCGTCCAGAGCGCCCTGAGAGAAGCCCACAGGGATGACAGGCAGTTCATCTGCCAGCGTGAGGTGGGTTTGCACCTCCCTGCTCACCATTGATGGACGGGGACCTAGCAGCGAGACTCAGTACCTCATCAATCTCTCACACTGGCAGTGACCTCAGGAGGGCTTGCAGGTCCGAGTGCAACCCCAGGAACCCCTGAGTCTGCTCCTGAAACTGCCTCTCCATGAGAGTCAGTACTCTCTCAAAGGAGGAGGCTGTGCACTCGGTGTTAAGGGTCAACGCAGAACTCATACTCCACATGGACTCCCCCATGATGGAGACCATGGCACACATACCCTCATGGATCTCCGCCAATTCTCCCCATGCTGGACTTCCAGCATCTGCCGCCTGATGGATGACTCCAGAGTCTCATCAGTTGCCTCGGACGCAGCATGTTCCTGGTCTCCGGCTGTGCTCCCAATGTCGGCTCTCTGGGACCTCTCTGCCTCTGCCAGCTCCTCTTGCGAGTCTGATGTGCCCTCATCGCTGTCCATTGCCCGAGGAGTCGAAGAACTAATGCCCACTGATGTGCCTGTATCTGCACTGGTGCCTGGTTCAGAGAGACAGTGTGACACTGGTGCAGATGTGATGTCCTCCTCGGAGCTCAATGGGGGGTCCTTGGGTTCACCAGCAGCTCCTATGGATGGCGCATCTGTGGGAGGAAGGCAAAAGATCAGTACCTTCAATCATCATAGTCACTGTGCATGCTAGGCTGCCTCAGGAGACAGTGGATACCTGCTGCATGGTGCCATTTGCATTGGAGCTTCAATGGGCTCTCTGGCTGCGACAGTTCAGATTCTGATGAGAGGAGACAGTTATGTTTCCAGTACCCACCACACACGCATCTGTCACCTGCAGTCTTACCTTCATCCAAGACCCCTGCCTCACCGTGACTGGAACAGCGAGCTGGCCGATGGCATCCCAGCTCCAGTGCATCACTTTCGTGCTTCATGAGGATGCACAGATTTGGCACTCCTCCACCCGTTCTGCGGTGCTCCGCAGCTTTATGACAGCTCTTCTCCTGACAGGGAAAATAAAAAAGCTTCATTATTGCTCTGTCTCCCTGAAGGTCATTTTCTGGTTCCACGCCCGCCATCCCACCTGGGCATTCGGTGGGCCATGTCACTGTGGCACATCTTACCCTGCAATGCACTGAGGCCAGTCGTGCTGACATCCCAGCCTTGGCAGGGCAGGCAATGCCAATTGGTGTACACACTCTTAGACCACTGAATGTTCCGAGCAACAGGCACCCGACTAAAGTTCTCTGCCCAGATCTGTGCCATTTCTGTACTTACTCTTGCTGACTGCAGAAGATCGTTGAACCTTTTGTGGCACTGAAGCCACGTGGGGCGCACCACGTCATGCCCACTGCCCTGGGTGACTACCTTTGTCCAGGCCTTCTTGGTCAGCATGGAGCTGTAATCTCTTGCCGTCCCTGGACATTAGGATATGCTGCCTGGCATTTACCTACTTGACCAGCACTCCTAGGCACTCATCTGAGAAACGGGGGGGCAGAGTGCCCACCCGACTTTCCATCCCGCCTTCCCTGTCCACCAGGTGCTGAGGCCATGACTGCACACCAGGGCATTTGTTGGATATCTTCCAGGCAGCTCCCTCAGCCTCCCCCACAACTCCTGGCAGCCTTCAAGGAGCTGCCTTTTCCCTTTTTTGAACACCCCGCCAGGTCCCCATTGTACCCAGCGTCTGACGCGTTGCCACCTCCGCACACGGAAAACACATCCAGCAGTCGCGTTTCATGCTGGACGGGCCTTAATTGACCACCTAGCGTAAGATCACGTTCACAGCACAAACTCGGCCAGGAGCGGGTTTTACATCCGCTTCCGGCCACGCTGACTTCCGGAGCACCCCGAGGATAGGATTCAGGCCTTGATCTTTAATCACCTGAAGTTGTATATATGTCTGTGGTTTTGGATATTCAAAGTTTCCCTGTAAATATAAATTATAAATGAAACTAAAGGGGGAGGAAATGTAGTTACTGAAGGTATAGCCTCTCCTGCTGTCTATCAGGGATCACATGATGTTCTGGGAGCCTCCAACTAATGAGCCCTAAGCACTGACAATCCGGGGGATGGGGCTTCCTGACGAGACTCCTGATCGAGCATGTAGTTGAAAAGCTCTCTGTAATAAAGTTTATCTGTTTCTTGTTGAAACCTGTTCGCTCCATCGAGTCATTACAGTAGCCAGGGGACCAGTGTAGTCAGTAGTGGTAGTTGGGTCAGGGCAGTAGTCAGGGGGTCAATGTGAGTGATTGGGTGGTGGTGGGGGGGGGGTGGTCAGTTCTGTAGTCACTCAGGAGTTAGACTAGTTTTTAATCTGTCTCATATTTCCTGGGTAACTATTCAGGTTAGTACATTGGAAATGTCCAAAGTCTAACACTGGAGTTGGAGACATTCATGGAGGGTCCTGGAGTGCAAGGGAATTGCCCACCGGAAGTTGAAACTTCCCAGGCAATTCCCACGGTGGTCAGCGTGTCAGGGCGTTCCATGGGATCCCAACACGCATCTTGGGTCTCCGATGATATGGAGACTGGAGGATCTGGTCCCAAAAGTTGAAATATTGTACATTTCCTTAATGCCTATTTTCAAAAATGAAATAGCCTTCAAAATAAAATCAATTTAAAAATAAGAAATACAACATACAGTAAATATAAATAGATGTAAAAAAATTACACTCACCTGGTTTCAGATTGACCAGGCTCCATCTAGTGGTAGACATTGGTCAGTGCAGTGAAGAAGTACCAGGACTTCAGTGCGAGTTGGGAGCGAGAACAGGACTGAGGGGGAAGAGGAGCCAGCTGAAAACATCTAGGTGGTGACAATAGACACCGGGGATTTTAGAGGTGAGAATGAAGGGTGGGAATAGGAGCCAGGGAAGAGGGACGTCAGGCCTGAGACTGAAGGTGTGAGTGGGGACAGGAGAGGAGCAGGTGAAGAAGGTCCCAGTGGTGGCAACGGAGACCTGGTGGGTGGGGTCGGGGGGAGGGGGGGGGGGTGGGGGCGAGGAGAGCTTTAAAAGGTGGGAATGGGACCCTGGGAGAAGAGGGGCTTCAGGACAGAGGGTTGGAATGGAAGCACTGAGCAAAACATCATGTGCACACGCTGGACACAGAAAGGAAGTGTGTGACAAACAACGTTAAAGTGAACCTCACAACATTAAATGAATATATTGTCCCTATTTTACTAACAACATTAATTAAGTCAACATTAAGCAGGGACTTGATGTTTCATTTTGGTTCCCCATTCTAGCCACAATACACAAAAGATTTCAAAAACAGTCTCACCACAGAAATATGTTCCAGTCCATCTTGATACAATTGTTGCCAAATCATTGGCTGGTGTTGGGCAGGTACCTGAGTAAAGTGTTAACCCAGTCAATTCAAATACAAGCATCTTGTGCGATTTGCTCATCTTCATTTTCGATTAGTGACCCTTTCTGAATTATCCATTTAAAGTCACAAAGCTTTGATCACTTTATTGAAGGCATTTTTCATTAGTCTTTTTAAAAAAATGACAGAATATGTTTTAGGTCTTTAAAGAAAGATACACAGAGAGCTTTAGTAAACAGTGAGAAAAGGCAATAGAACTGTGTTTTTCGGAATATTATTTTTAATTTAACACAGTAGTTGCAAATTATTTTTGCTACACAAAGCTGTGCTACTACCCTAAAGTATGTTACTGCTATTTTCTCACCTCTCTTAAAATTTTAATAAACACTTTTAATTAAAGCCCAAGTCGGTCTAATGTCACATTATTGTGCCACTTTCTGAAGAGGAGAAGCACACGAGGACAAACCAATCGCTGGAATGAATTACAGGTTTTGTTTTGTTCTATCCCGAGATAAGCGATGAATTTATATAAGCACTTGTCCATATGAAAACATTTCCTCTGGGCTAACATCTGAGAATGGTCTAAAATATAGAACCAAAATATCTAGAGTAAAAAAGGACTAAAAATGCTCCAAAACAGAATGATGCCAAAGCATTGAATGAGCTAAGTAAATCTATTCATTCCTTTTTCCCTGTGCAGCTTATGTTTTAAACAGATATTGCTTCATGTGCTGTTAGCTTAGATCATTCTTTTGTAGAGATACAAGTGCAAAAGACATGATTATCTAACCCAGATCACAAGGCGATGCTGTTGTTACTCCTCAACATTTTGCTATTGTAAAGCAGATACAGGGTAATTTGAATCAACTCCCATTGAAGGCAGACTCTCAAACCACTTAAGGGCACAACTGATGCTATAGATATCTTCTTAATTCAATAGAAGACTTAAATTTATAACAAAAGCAATAAGAGAATTAAGCAGAAATAGCCAATATGCTTTGTAGATTTGCACATTTGATGCCAGTGGCATGGTGACCTGCAGCATCATTTAAAGTTTTGAGTGTCCTGGCTGTATGAGGGGATGGTCTTGGCAGAGCAGTTATCCTTGGAAAGACATATCAGCACAGTCAGCAGCTAAGTTAGTAAATGCAGGAAGTGATTTCAAAAGACTGAGAAGGAAGATCAATTAGAGACTATCAGCAGGCATATTTTTTTAAAAAGTTCAAATAACTGGCAGAAAATTGAATCAGATTTTTAATGATTTCTTTAGGCAACAATGTTAGCAGGGTCCAAGGAAAAACCCATTAAGAGAAAATACTCGAGACTTTCTTCTCCTTAACTTTGTTTGACAGTTTTTTTTAAAACTGGAAATGTCCACATGCACTAATGTATCACTCTTGTAATAAAGAAAACATTGTTCTTTAGGAGTATGTCATTTGTTCTAATTTTCACCTATGTCATTTGGAAGAGATAAGCTAAGAATTATTTCCCTAAAAGTCGTCCTTCTGAAGTTTGTGCTTGAATTTTATACACAGGTGTTTGCATGTTTCCCCAACCCTGCAATTCTGATTTCAGTTTGTGGTAATTTCAAAGTAACATTCCAACAAAAGAGCACAAAATACATAAACTGAAGCCATGATGTTGAATCATGCACATGTGTTGTAAATATTAAATCAAATCATCATCAGACAGCTCAGCACCTCTGCCAATCAAGGGATTAATTTACACTTTTCATGAATAGAACTGGTATTGGAACTGATCTTGCAGCAAAATAACAAACACTGAATAGTAATGAACTGTATCACATGGGGCCACCTTAATAAAACAGTCGTATAAAAACATCAGAACTTACACAAGTCCCCTGCTTATGGCTCAAAGACATGTGAATATCTAATTACTCATTTTCTGATAGGTGGCTTGGCCAATTGTGTTCCAAACAGCTGTGCATACAGACAATTGAAATGTTATAGCAGCAACAGTTGGAGGTGAGAAAATCCATACTGTCTAACACCAATATCCTGTGAATCTATTCTTTAAAGTATTGTTTGAATTCTACTGACTTTGTGTGATTATGGGAGTGACAGTTGTTAATGGGGATGATTTTTCCAGGATACTTGAGTTGCTAAAGAGACTCCTAGGTATTAAAGATGGGGATCTTCAGCTGAATCACCGCTCTGACCTCGGTTTAGTGCTAGACTCCATCTTGGTAAAGGAATTGAAGCTTCAGTGAGGAACAGCTACCTGGAGGATTAAGGGGCTGATTGCTATGTAAAATTGTCTGGTCGTGCTCAAAAAGGAGGCTGCATGGAATTTTGATGGCCAGCATTTGAACTAATGCCCTCTCTTAACAGCATCCAGCTGTTTGGCAGTAAACAGGTGTTGTTTGCATTTCAAGCACTAATTGAAAGTACGGAACTTTTCACTGTTGCTGGAAGATTGAAGAGGACTTCAAGGGACACCCCCAGAGTACAGCTCCTCTGCGTCTCCTCCTACAATGCTGCATCTCAAAATCTTTTCATGCTCTCACACAGTCCTCAAACCATCTTGAAGTGTGTCACTGTGCATCAGGCAGTGTATTCCACACCTTCAGTGTAAGTGGATGAATGGAGTCCATCACCTGCTCCATGAAAATTGTGTCTAATCAGCACTTGAGTGTTACACCTGCAAGTTTCTGTTTAGCACCTCCAGGCAAGTTCAAATTATGGTAATCCGCAACTTGGACCAAAACTGCAGGCTAAAACCAGACTTTCAAACAGACATGTCCTATTAGTACAGCACCCACTTAGCAATTGTTTTTACCCTTTCAAAGGTTTATATTGGACCTGACATGGGTCGGACTGATGAGACAGGGAGTGAGCCAATACTTCATCATAGTCCCATTCGTGTATGGTTCTGCGGTCTGGAGACTCCCAGTGCTGGCAAATCTAGGTCGCCTTTCCCCAGCCTATTCAGTCAGCCTGAGGCCAGCAGAAGAACGATGCTGAATCCATCTTTGTGGCGGTGTTCCATCATGTAAGAAACAAGCAACTGTTTTCAAGAGTTTACATTGGACCAGATTGTCTGGTGCTGGTTGGAGAAGTCCTGCAACTTCCAGAGTGCAGTGTGTAAATGTGAAAATTGCGGTGAGCCAACCAGTGGTGACTATGAAGCTACCAGATTATTGTAAAAACCCAGCTGGTTCACTAATGTCCTTTAGAGGAAGAAACCTTACACAGTCTGGCCTACATTTGACTTCAGACCCACAGCCATGTGGTTGAAACTTAATTGCCCTTAAGTATACCTTACAGCCAATGTTCCAGACTCATGCATCACCATTTCTGAGTATGCAGTGACCCATCAGCAGGAGAGACCCATCAGAGGCAGAGATTTGTGTTTCAGATGTTGCCGCGCCCCTAGCCAAGCTGTTCCATTACAGCTACAACACTGGCACCTACCCGGCAGTGTGGAAAATTGCCCAGCTATGTCCTGTACACAAAAAGCAGGACAAATCCAACCCGTCCAATTATCGTCCCACCAGTTTACTCTAAATCATCAGCAAAGTAACGCTGACAAAGCATTGACAGTGCTTTCAAGCAGCACTAACTCAGCAATGACCTGCTCACCCATGCTCAGTTCGGTTCTGCCAGGGTCAGTCGGCCCCAGACTTCATGACATGCATGGTCCAATCATGGAGGAAAGAGCTGAATTCTTGATGTGAGAATGTCTGCCCTTGGTATCAGGGCAGCATTTGACCGAGTGTGGCATCAAGGAGCCCTAGCAAAACTGAAGTCAATGGGAATCAGGGAAAAACTCTCCGCTGGTGGGAGTCATACCTAGCACAAAGGAAGGTGGTGTGGTTGTTGGCGGCCAATCATCTCAGTTCCAAGACATCACTGCAGGAATTCCTCAGGATAGGCTCCCAGGCCCAACCATCATCAGCTGCTTCATCAATCATCTTCCCTATAACTTAAGGTCAGATGTGGAGATGTTCACTGATGATTTCACAGTGTTCAATGCCATTCGCAACTCCTCAAGTATTGAAGCAGTCTGTGTCCGCATGCAACAAGGTATGGACCTGAATTTCACGTTCCCTCACCAGTGGGCTTTTGGGCAGGGTGAGGTGAGTGTGAAATTGAAGGAGTGGGATTCCCTCTGGATTAACCAGCCTGCCCCGGCCTCGCAGTGATTTTATACTCGGGCTGCAAGGCCTCGAATGGGCAGCCTGACCTTGCCCCAGTTGAGGCCCTTTTTGGTCACTTAAGGGCCGTTTTCTGCCCAGCCTCAATTTTTAGGCTGGTGGGATGATATACCTGGGGTGGGGGATGACCAAAAATGAACAAGCTTGGATCTCGAATGGAAGTGGGGGCGGGGTGGGGGGGCACCTCCATCAGAAGCCCCCTTTTGACTTCAGGTGCCCCCCACCTCTCCACCAAGATCTGATGGCTGGTGGACATCTCTCCCACCCTCCCCCCTCTGGTCTCTTTCCCGGAACCCCAAACATACATTCTCCACATCCCCCCAGGCCTTCCCTGCCCTGGGACCCCAAAACCCACATTGCCATCTGGTCCCGGGACTTAGGCTCTGTCATTTTCATGCACTTGCTCTTCTGCCTACTGCAGTCCCTGTTGCTGCAGGGACTGGAGAGCTGCTGGCCAATCAGGTTAGCCAGCAGCTCTCTAAGGTGGGACTTCCTCCCAAGTGACGAGTAAGTCCCGCCTACAGCCACTTAACACTCATTCAAGTGGGGAAACCTCGCCATCCAAAACATTTAGGCCCTGGACAATATTCGCACCAGGCAATGACCATTCCCAACAAGGGAGAATCTAACCATCTCCCCTTGACATTCATTGGCATTACCATCAGTGAATTCTCCACACCATCAACATCCTGGGGGTTACCATTGACCAGAAACTGGACTGGACTAGCCATATAAATACTGAGATTACAAGAGCAGGTCAGAGACTAGGAATCCTGCGGCAAGTAACTCACCTCCTATAAGCCCATAAGATGTAGGAACAGATGTAGGCCATTTGGCCCAACAAGTCCAGTCCACCATTCAATGAGATCATGGCTGATCTGATAATCCTCAACTTCACTTTCCTGCCTTTTCCCCATAACCCTTGAGTCACTTGCTGATCAACTATCTGTCTGTCTCAGCCTTGAATATACTTAAAGACCCAGCCTCTACAGCCCTCTGTGGCAAATAATTCCACAGATTCACCAGCCTCTGAGAGAAGAAATTCCTCCTCATCTCTGTCTCAAACGGGTGACCCCTCACTCTGAGATTATGCCTTCTGGTCCTAGACTCTCCCACAAGAGGAAACAACCTCTCAGTATCTACCCTGTCAAGCCCCTTAAAAATCTTATCTGTTTCAAAAAGGTCCCTTCTCATTCTTCTAAACTCCAATGAGTACAGGCCCACCCTACTCAACCTTTCCTCATAAGAAAATCCCTCCATATCCAGGATCAACCTAGTTAACCTTCTCTGGGCTGCCTGCAATGCCAGTATATCTTTCCTTGGATAAGGGGACCAAAACTGTTCACAGTATTCTAGGTGTGGTCTAACTAGTGCCTTGTATAGTTTTAGCAAGACTTCCCTATTTTTAAACTCCATTCCCTTTGAAATAAAGGCCAACATTCCATTTGCCTTCCCTATTACCTGCTGAACTTGCATGCTAGCCCTTTGCGATTCATGCTTAAGAACCCTCAAATCCCTCTGTGCTGCAGCTTTCTGCAATCTTTCTCCATTTAAATAATATTCAGCTCCTCTAATCTTCCTGCCAAAGTGTATAACCTCACATAATCTCCCCTCCTGACTGCCCAAAGCCTGTCCACCATCTACAAGGCACAAGTCAGGAGTGTGATGGAATACTCTTCACTTGCCTGGATGAGTACAGCTGCAACAACACTCAAGAAACTTGATACCATCCAGGACAAAGCAGCCTGCTTGATCAGGGTGCCATTCAGAACCATGCCCACTTTCTCCTTCCACCACCGACACATAGTGGCAGCAATGTGCACTGTCTACAAGATGCACTGCCTCAATTCGCTGAGGCTATTTCAACAGCAGTTTCCAAACTTGTGACCTCTACCACCTAGAAGAACAAGGGCAACAGATGTATGGGAACATCACCACCTGCATGTTCCCCTCCAAGTCACACACCTTCCTGACATGAACCTATATCGCCATTATTTCCCTTTTGCTGGGTTAAATACCTAGAATTTCCTAACAGCACTGTAGATGTATCTACAACACATGGACTGCAGTGGTTCAAGAAGGCAGCTCAGCACCACCTTCTCAAGGGCAATTAGGAATGGGCAACAAATGTTGACCCTGCCAGCAATGTTCACATCCCATGAATGAATAACAAAATAAAGTGTATTACTGAAATTACTGAAACACCAAATAACCACTTATAAAAATATTAAAGAAAGTTTTATTTAAAGCAATTTTTTTTTCAAAAAAGCAATTCCAACATTAAAAATGCTGACTGAGTCCACTGGTTCATGGTAAATTATAATTTTGATACATACAAATGAATTTGAGCAGAAATGTGAAAAAACCTTCTCAAATCTAGCGCACTTTGTTCACAATTTGTGCTGGGATCGCCAGTTGTACACAGAATGGCAACGATAGGCTAATGATTTAATTACTTTTGTGTGGATTCAGCCTTTAATCATTTCCTCAACAACTATGGAGGTTGTCTGACTTATCTGATTCTCTTTGAGGTCCTTGACAGAAGGCCTCTCCTCAAAGTTTGAAAAGAACAGGATAATGCTCTGCTGAGACAATAACTGAAGCATTATGATTTTAAACAAATGACTATCGTTACTTATTGAGTGGCAAAAATAACAACAGGCACGAAGGGTGGAATTTTCCATGCCCGCTGGCGTTGGGCGTCATGGTGGGCGTGAGCAGGCAATATGGCAGGAATGCCAAAAATCGGTTTCATGACACCGTGAAACCAGTTTGCAACTGTCCACTTGGCCCATCAATGGAGGGCCGCATATCCCGCTGTCACACGTCGGAAACTTCATTGTAATACATCTGCATATCATTCTAAGCCCATTTCACCAGAATCAGCCGCCACACTGGATCATCGGAGCTCATCATGCCAACGTGTTTGACAATTGAACATAAGCAGATTGCACTTAGCGTGCTGTACCTCACTCGGGACTTTGAGGTTTGTTTGTCTACCTTGCTTTGGGCAGCACATGTGGTCATCAGTGCCAGGCTTCACAGGCAGCATCACATCAATTTTAGGGGGGCTCACGGGCAGGTCCCTACCTACCAGACCAGGCCTCTACCTACCAGACCAGGCCTCTACCTACCAGACCAGGCGTAAGCCTTTTCGATGGCTGCAGGGCTAGGGCTTGCTTGGGGAAGGGGGAGAAGTGGCCTCAGGCAAGGGAAGAGGCTGCAGGGCTAGGGCATTACTGGGGAAGGGGTTATCCCAGGGTGAGGGTTCCGGAGGTAGTCTCCAGAGGAGATGAGTCCAGATAGAGATATGAAGGTGTGTGTGAGAGAGTGAGTGAGATGTCCGTTGAGCTGGAAATGAGTGAGATGCGAGTGAATGTGTGATGAGCTAGAGTTTAGAGTGATGAGATGGCTACCTTACCCTGGCAGCATGGATGAGATCATTTATTCTCTTTCTGCATTGGATGGTGAACCTCTTCTGTGCAGCGTTGGCACTGACCACCATTGCCACTGTCTCCCAAGCCAGAGTGGTGACACTGATGGACCTCCTGTGGCCAGAACTGGGGTTGAGGACATTGTGGCGGGCTCCAACCGTGTCCAGAAAGCTTCCCAGGGATGCATCACTGAATCGGGGGGCTGCTTTCTTCTTGCCTTTCAGGGCCATGTCTTCTGTGCAGCAGTCCTGGGCTGGAAGCCCTGAGAGGTATGCGCACGGCTGCACTTTAAATACCGTAAATCATCCTTTTTTCCCACCCGCGACTGCACTTAGTGCAAACCTGGGATAATTCTACCCAAGGAATGGTCAGATCACAACTAAGTTTGTTGCATCATTTCATACTGTGCACATTCTGACAACTTACCTCATTCAGATAAGCATTCATTACACTGCTGCCCCCTTCTAAATGAAAAGCATTTTTCTTTACTTTCAAATAAGAACAAGCTGGGTGGTTTTCTTTGATGTATACTCAAAAGGCAATGAGTTCTGTATAAAATAGATTTCTTATTCTTTGAAAACATTTGTCTTACACATATACTTTTCTCCCCATTGGAGTGGGGGGGGTGGAGTTGTGCAGGCGTGGGCGTGCGTGCAGCTGATCGCTGCCCACATGGGCGGGCCAATTAAGGACTGCCCGGCATGATGGGCACCCCGAAGTGCTGAGCACTCCCTATGCGGGCAGGCGGGGGTTCCCTGAGCCGTGGCCGGAGTTCTTTCGCGCATGTGTGCGAAAGAGCGCAGAAATCTCCCTGCGGCACAGATCTGCCTCAGTGAGATTAGTTTAACTTTAAAAATTTTTAATAAAAGTGAAAAAAAATTTTTTAAGACATGTCCCCTCATGTGAAACTGTCACATGAGCTGGGACATGTCTATGAATTTTATTTAAAATTTTTTCAAACCTTTAAAAACCTTCATGAAACCTCATCCCGCCCGTGGATGAGGTTCCATGAAAAATCCAAAGGCCGCCTGGGCTCTTCACCTGCCTACCAACCTTAAGGTTGGACGGGCAGCTAAGTTTATTGTTTTAATTGATATTTAAATGGTCTTAATAGGCCTTTGACAGCTCGGTGGGCACGCAGCCGATTCTGGTGCACATCCACCGAACTGAAAATCTGAATGTCGCATGGTGACGTTGGGACACACGCCCGACGACACCATGCGTCATTTTATGCCTCAGCGAGCAGGCCCCACCCCCGCTTGTCGAGCCGAAGATTCTGCCCATAGAAGTTCGGAATCTTTACTCCTAATAAATATACTGACAACATGAATTGATGTGTTTCAAGTTCTTATTTCAAATAGTCTTATTTCAATATTTTTACAATTGATTGTGTTGTAAGTATGTGTATGCACTGCATAATGATATTAACTGAATATACCAACATTGGTATGCTTCAAAATATATGTCCCTCTATATATTTTTTCCTTAAATAATTTTCCTGATTCAGTAATTATATAACTTCAATAGTGTGATACAAATAAGCACATCTTTATGGATATGCACACTTGACATAATTATAACTGACGTTTAAAATTATATCTACAAATCAAGTTTAGTAACTGGTTTATGATGTCTTCCTTCCTGATCTCCTTACAGAATTTGATGTAGAATTAGGTTTTGGACTATTTGGTTCTCGTTCAGTTCTCAAATAGGATTCTGTTTCTTTCTCAGAAATTGGTACTTCAGGCACTGAAATCTGAACTGGTGCGTTCTTTGACATCAGCTCATGACCACATGGATCGTGCTCATGTTTTGGTTCATCCCTTGCCAAGATCATGTGATTTACATGAACGTTTCTCCCTAACCGTCAATTTTAACCAAGTATCTTTTGGTTCCACATACTTCACCACATTCCCCACTTCCCACATGTGTGAATTATGAGGTGGGCAGAATACAAAGGTGCTTATTTTTGCCTGAAACTGCATGCGTTCCCTTTTGTTTGTCCCAAACTCACGTTTTTGATGAACTATTTGTGTTTAACCTTAACAGTCAAGTTTGGTAGAGCCAGACTCAAACTTGTCCTTAACCCTCTCCTCACCAGTGTAGAGTTGTTCCTTTAAATTTATTTTCAAATACATGAAAATGAAAAGGAAAATGAAAACAATGTGGATGTGTTGGACTTGAACTGGGTTTTACAATTTATTAAGAGTAAGACTTAATAGCTATACCTCAATGAAGAAATTTAAACTTGGAAAAACCCTGCCAGAGAATTGTGTGTCCAAATATAATACATAGGGCAGGAAATCGAGTTTGGCCCCGCGTCATTTCAATTTTCAGGTCGGCGGGGACGCAGCCGAATCAGCTGTGCGTCCGCCGACATGTCAACGGCCTATTGAGGCCATTTAAAAAGTAGTTGAAGTACTTAAAGGACCTGCCCATCCAACCTTAAGGTTGGCGGGCAGGCCGGGAGTCCTGGCAGGCATTAGAAAAAGCATGAAACCTCATCCACGGGCGGGATGAGGTTTCATGTAGGTTTTTAAAAATTTAATAAAAGTTTAATTAAAAGTGATGGACATGTTCCAACTCATGTGACAGTGTCACATGAGGGGACATGTCAGGGAAATTTTATTTGTCTATATTTCACATTTTGAATTTGGCGCTGATCTCCCTGAGGCAGCACTTAGCATCAGGGAGATGAGTGCGCTCTTTCGCGCACATGCTCGAAAGTGCGCACTCTCGGCTGAGGGAATTCCCCCCTTTTCCCATAGAAAGTGTCACATTACTGAATTTTGACATTTTGGTATGACAGAGTTGCAGAAGTTAAAGCCAAGGTCTTAATGTTTGCAATTAATTCTAGAAACTCGAATCTTGAAGATAGCTGAAAACCAAACTACTGTAATCCTTATCTTAAGAGACACAATGAAAGTCAGTGCATGTATAAAACTCCAGAGGAATGCCACAATAGAGTTTTGACCAGAACATCAATAACTACAGGAAAAAAGAGATGGAAACTGTCTCGAGTGCTTTTTTTCCATTGAATCAGTAGTCGATGGATGTAGAGTGCCTCTTGTGATCAGTGTTTCTGATGAACGCCAGTGACCCAGATAGGTGCATGAGCATCAATGACCTGCAAGGTGGAAACTTTGCTGCATCATTAATTTAAAAGAGAGATTGTGAAGAAAAGACTGATAGATGAGCCCACAGAAAATGATAGGGTCTCTGCAATGTCATCCATCCTCAGTAGAGTTTTCACCTAAGGACATCCATTACTGACAGGTCTGGTGCATTTCACTTGGCAATGCTCGCTGGGTTCAGGCAATAAGAAAGCAAATATGTTTTTTACCCGTATTTGCTTAAATGTTACAGGAACTGGAATCCATAGATATATAACGTTGATGGGCAGGAAAAAGCCAGCTGATCCAGTAAGCCTACCTCACACAATGACAACCAAAATCTTGGCTAAAAGCTATTTCTCTCTCCCTGACCTACCTTCTCCAACTTCACACCCACCCCATGGCTATTTAATCTCTTTGAAGAAGCAGAAATGAGAAAGGAAGGTCTAATAAGGAAAAACAATGTGTAAAATGCCCCTCTTACCCTCAAATGATCAAAATCAGTCCACAAGATCATATGGACCAGGTATTAACAGTAAAATCATTTACCTTCTTTATGATGTGATATATGTCCCAGTTAGGAGCCAGTTAACTCCCTCTTTAAGGAAATTAGAGAGTAGAACTCACAACAACAGTTGGCAATCTGTTTCAGAGGCTCGCAATTACCTGCAAAAGGAAGGACCAACTAACATCCAGTTTATTCTTACTCTCAAAAAGTTTAAGCTCATTTTTGCTGTTCCTTTCCGACCTGTTAAAGGGCAATAATCTATAAATAGGGAAACTATTCAGCCCTTTAATTATTTTATAGACCTATATCAGGTGACCACGAGGATTACACTGCTCTAAAGTAAACCCTTGAGTCTATCTGAATAGCTGAAGTTCTTGAAGCCAGGAATCATTCTTGGAAGCCTCTGGACCTTTTCCAAGGCCATTACATCACCTGCCATGTGGGTGTACCAAAACTGGGCTCAGTATTCTAGACACGTTCCGACCAGAGACTTGTGTAATCAAAATGATGTCATTTGATTGATACTGAATGGTTCTATTAGTACAATCCAATATATTGCTAGCTTTAGTTACAGTTTCTCTAAATTGCTCATGAACTTTTAGTTTTCTGTGCACAATTACACCAAGACTTATTTTCTCACTCAATAATGTTCCCTGCAAATGATAAATGTACTTAGTGTTGGCCCTCTCAACATGCATGACACTGCATTTATCTAAATTACCCTCTATTTACCAATGATTTGATTTCACTCCTCTAATGCCTTGAACCTTGCACAGATTTTACTGTCATCTGAAATCTTATTTACCATGCTCTCAACACCAATGTCGAAGTTATTAATAAATAATGTGAGAGTAATTGGCTAGGACTGATCCCTGGGGACACCATTAGCAACATGTTTCCAAGCTGAACCATACCTGTTAACTACAATTTTTTGGCTTTGCAATTAGAGCTAATTCCTAATCTATCTAGCATTTCAAATTTCTACTGACACCTGTCACGACAGTGTATCACAGCCCCAAATTACTTACAGGCATATTGAACTTTGTAAAAGAAGCTATGTGTTTTTTTAAAAAGACATACAAACAAAAAGCTGGCTGAGAATGTAAAGCAACCACTTTCTGGAAAATTCCTTTGTGGATTATACTTAACTGACTAGTCCAGAGAGAACTTGGAATGTCACACCTAAAAAAGATATCAAGGTCCATTTCAGACAGAGACATTTGAAATGCAAAAGACTGAACTTTAATCTCCTGTGGTTGCTGAGACAATGGAGACTGATTACCACATCTCAGCAGTAACCATCTCCTGTTGTATGATATCTCAGAATGTGGAAATGGTCTGAGTTTAAATAAAGCAGATTCTGGGCAAAATACATGTTTATTTTTCCCTTCCAGGAATGCACAAGGAAATGGGGTTAAACATCCAGCTAGTTCTGATGTTCTAGTGCGTGCTGTGAAGGTCACAGCAGAAGAACATCAATTAGGCATCCCTACAGCTTGCAGGTAATAGTCTATCTCTCTCTCTGTCTGGCTGGAGGCAAGTCAGCAAAACCACATTCAAAAACAAAACAGGACAAATTCTTCAGTTAACCTGCAGAACCAAGAGCCTCCAAACCAACTGCTCAACTACTAAATCAGCTCTACCAGAACCATCCAACTTGAGGCCGCAATGTTTCCCCATCTATTCCTCGTGGACAAGCCAAAGACTGATTCATATATCTTTTTTTAACTTTTACTTTTGGACTCAACTTCTCATTTCTGATCTGTGTGTGATGTGTGTTGCATTTTTATTATTTTTTTCTCAGATTTTTGGTAACTAATAAGCTTATTCTTTCTTCAACTCAAGGAAGTCTGGTTAAATTGGCCCCTTCTAAAACATAAATACATTTGGACTGGGAAAATGTTTTCTTGAATCTGTACTACTAAAATGCAAAAATGTCCACATTTGATGCCAGTGCTTTCCTATGAGAAGGGGACGTTACTTTTGAAGATTTAAAAGTTCTGTCCTTTAAACAATTAAAAAAGCCAACGAGGCACTTAGGATTAGAATTCCGCCCAAAAAACCAGAAAACCCGAAATTTTAAAACGGGTGGCTAATGGTCTACAGGTGGAAATTGAGGATGATGAAACAGATAGAGAGGTGATAGAGAGATTAAAATTGAAGCAGTGGAAATTAGAATTTCAGGAAAGGGAAAGCGAGAAAGAGAAATGGAAAGAGAAGAGAGAGAATTTCAGGACAGAGAGAGGGAAAGAGAGTTTAAACTAAAGCACTTGGGCTGAGAGCCAGGAATTCCACTGTGTCCCTTGAAGACACCACTAGCTCAGAATTAAGGGCTGGGGCAATCCGTTTTGCTCATTTAATCCATAAGTTTGATGAAGCAGAGGTGGAAGCCTTCTTTATCTCTTTCCAGTGGTTAGCACAGCAGTTAAAGTGGCCAGTCCAACATTGGCCCCTATTACTGCAGCGTAAACTTTCAGGGAAAGCTCACGAGGTTTACTCCCTCTCGCCTGGGGAAAGTGCCACAACTATGAGGCAGATAAAAGGGCTATATTAAGTGCGTACCAGATAATGTCAGAAGCACACTGTCAGAAATTCCATACCCTCAGGAAAAGGCTTGACCAGACGTAACCAAATTTGAAAGGCCTAGGTAACTTGCTTTTGACCAGTGGATGTGGGCACTTAAAACAGAAGGCACTTACAAAAACCTTTGTGAAATAATTCTCCATGAGGAGTTTGAAAACTCCATACCCTCCCCAATAACAACACACCTAGAGGAACAGAGGGTAACAGGGGCCAGGCAAACAGCCAAACTGGCTGACAATTATGAGTTGGTCCACAAACCCTTGTCCTAGAAGACACCCTCTCCCAGTCACCCCCAGCCAACTGGAAAGGACAGAGGTGGAGAGAGTGATAGGAAACTGAGTACCCATGGGAGTGAATGAAATGTTGGGGGCCCTCCTCAGGACAGAAAGAGTGGTGCTGAGATGAAAAGTGAGGTCAAGTAGCCTGTGTGTTTTAACTGCTGAAAGATAGGGCATCTCCAGGCCAACTGCTGGAGGTTATGGGAAAAACCAGTGGGATTTATCAGGGCACATACAGTGAATGGGAGTCATTCAGAAAGGAAAGCAGACCAGGCTATGGCTCTGACTGCGGTTGTGAGTCCCTGTAGATGCACTCCTGAGGGTGTGGATGAGATTAAAGAAATCCATGAGAATTGCAAGGATTTTGTATGTGAAGAAAGGGTGGCCACATTTCCCCAGGGTGAGGCGAGTAATCCTGTAATGATACTGAGGGACACATGGGCCAGCCAAACTCTACTGCTGCGAAAAAAAGCATGACCTTTCCACCAGAGAGTGCAGTAAGTGCCAAGGTGTTGGTAAAGGGGATTGAAGGAGGGTACATACCCATCCCCTTATACCGGGTGCACCTGGAGTGCAACATTGTGTCAGGGCCAGTGACCATGAGAGTGGTCCCCAGTTTGCCTGTGGAGGGGGTTGACCTGCTCTTAGGCAATTACCTGGCGGGATCAAAGGTAATAGCATCTCCAGTTGTCTCAGAGAAGCCCGTTGAGGTGAAGGAGATTGAACAGCTGCAGGAGAAAGTGCCTGGCATTTTCCTTGACTGTGTGGTAACGCAGAGACTGGTGTTCTAGGCCAGTCAAGCTTCATCAGTGGAGGCTGAAGCAGCACTGCAAACAGAAGACCCTATGGTCTGGTTATCGGAAACCTTTTTTGGTAGTCTAGAAGACCCTAAGGACATAATATATAGATCTTCCTTGGCAGCGGCCCAGCACGCTGACCCACTGTTAAAAATATTAGCTCAGGCTGCACACACTGAAGCTGAAGCAGAAGCAGCCCCTACTACTACATTAAACATGAGGTGCCAATGAGGAAATGGAGAACCCCTCACAGACCTGCAAATGAGGAGTGGACAGTGATCCACCAGGTCATGGTGCCATCGAGATACCGTAGGGAAATATTACGGCTAGCTCATGAAATTTTGATGACTGAGCATTTTGGTATACGAAAAACACAAGCTCGCATCAGCCAGCATTTTTACTGGCCGCACCTCCACAGGAATGTTGTAAGGATTTGCAGAACCTGCCATTTGCCAGCTTGTGGGAAAACCCCAGCCTACAATAAAACCTGCACCTATAATCCCCGTGCTGGTTTTTGGGGAACTGTTCAGCAAGGTGATAGTGGACCGTGTGGGGCCCCTGCCCAAAACAAAAGGGGGCTACCAGTATATCCTTACCATCATGGACATGGCTACCCGCTTCCCAGAGGCTGTTCCCCTGAGAACTATATCTGACAAAACACTCGTGAGGGAATTGACCCAATTCTTCACCAGGTACGGTCTACCCACCGAGATCCAGTTGGATCAGGGCTCAAATTTCATGTCCAAAATATTCCAGTAAGTTATGGGTAACTTGGGCGTGACCCAGCTGAAGTCTTCAGCGTATCACCAGCAGTCGCAGGGGCTGCTAAAACGGTACCATCTGACCCTAAAAACAATGATCAGGGCCTACAGCCATGAGTATCGCCATGACTGGGATAAAGGACTATGGCCTGAATTTTTCCTGTATCGGGTGGACTCAGAGGTAGCGGGCGGGGAGTGGCCGCGGAGCCAATTAAGGCCTGCCCAGCATAATACGCGAGTGGTAGCGCTGAGCACTACCTGTGCAGGCGGGGGAGGAGGGAGAGTCGGGGCCACTGCTCTTTTGCACATTCGCATGAAAGAGCGCTTCTATCTCCTGAGGCACGGAGCTGCCTCAGGGAAATTGAAGCGCTTTTGAAAAAAAAATAAATGCAATAAAAATTAAGTGAAACATGTCCCCTCATGTGACTGCATCACATGAGATGGGACATGGTTTTATTTATTAGAAAAAGTTTTTATTTAAATCGTGAAAGTTTTAGGAAACCTCATCCCTCTCGTGATGAGGTTTCCTGAAAAACGTAAAGCCCGCTTGGCCTTTTTGCCTGCCCACCAACCGTAAGGTTGGATGGACAGTGGAACTTGAAATTAATTACTTCATTCATGGCCTTAACAGGCCTTTCAATTATTGTTGGCCGTGCAGCCGACTCCGGCATCTGCCCGCTGAACAAAATATCACGAGACAGCGCGATGATGTTGGGACGCACGCCCAATGTCATCACGCGTCATTTTACGTTCCGGTGTTTCGGGCCAGCCCCCACACGACGAATGTAAAATCCTGGCCTAGGTTTCCTTCTGTTCGCTACCAGAGACTAACCCAATGAGTCCACTGGTTTTACTCAGTTTTCATTAGTTTACAGGCACCCAGTGCGAGGGCCTCTGAAACTAATCAAGGAGAGGTTTTTAGAACAGAAGGAGGAAGTCTCCATGTTAGACTATGTAACAGTGTTCCAGGAGCAACTCATGAGAGGCTGTGATGTGGCTCAAGAACACTTAGAGCTCGCCAACGTGTAAAATGACGTGAGGTGATATCGGGCGTGCATCCCAACGTCACCATGTTTCATTCAGGTCTTTCATTCGGCAAGCGCGTACCGAAGGTGGCTGTGCGCCTGCCAAACTGTCAAAGGCCTGTTAAGGCCATTAGGGTACCAATTTAGATAATTAACAGGGCTACCCATCCAACCTTAAGGTTGGCGGGCAGGCAAAGAGCCCAAGCGGCCTTTGCGTTTTTCAGGAAACCTCATCCACGGGCGGGTTGAGGTTTCCTGAAGATTTAATAAAATCTATAAATATTTTTTGAACAATTCATAAACATGTCCCAGCTCATGTGACACTGTCACATGAGAGGACATGTCTAAATAATTTTTATTTTTCTTTACTTAAAGATTTCAATATGAACTTAATCTCCCTGAGGCAGCTCCGTGAAAGAGCGCAGGCCTCGACTCTCCCTCCTCCCCAACCCCCCACCCCCACCACACACAGGGCCGTGCGTCATGCTGGGCGGGCCTTAATTGGCCCACCCGCGCCCATTTCCACTCCCGCTCCTGACTGACATGGGGAAAATTCTCCCCTACATGTTAGTGCTTCTACTGTTAGGAATTAGAGATAGTTTAAGTAAGTTATATATGTATTTGGGCATGTTGAGAATAAGGTATATCTTTAAGTTTAATTTTTATTTCTGTATTTTGTGGGTTAAAAGAATGAAAATTGAGTTTTAGTTTCACTTTAAAGAATGCCTGAATTTTAATGAGATTTTATGACTCTTGAAGGGGAGTTAAAACAAGCAAGATAGAAAAAAAATGGTGCTGTTGCCTAGTAACAGGGGTCCAGAGAGAGGCCCCACACAGACAAAAAAAATGATAGCAGTTTGAGTTCAGTTGAAAGGAGTTACCAGCAGAAGCATTATAGGAGATGGACGGATAGCAAGTCCCAAACTAAAGTTGACACCAGCTGCCAGGAGAAGCTGGACAGGAGGGAGCTGCAGGAAGCAGGTTTCCCCAAATAGCAGAAGAAGAGGGTTCCTGAGAAGACCTTCTTGTCTAGTCTAATGGAATGAACTGTAATTTGGAAAAGGTTCTGTTAAGTGAGGTTAAAAGTTAGGGGCAGAGAGAAAGGCTCCAAACTTAAAGGGAGAAGCTGCAGGACACAGATTTAAAGCAATGTAGGCTTGCGAGAAGCCAGAGATCCAATGAGACAGTTGAAGGTCTGTAACTCTACAAAGGGCTTGTAAAGCAATAGTTTCTGTTGGCATGCCTGAGCATTTGAGAGGCTCTTTGGGCTTCATTGTGTTTTCTTATTTTTAGGATTAACAGTGAAAGCTCAGTTTAATTAGCATTATAGTGTAGTTTTAAAATACTTATTATTATTGTGAAGTGACATGTGATTATTTAGATTGCTCAGTTAATCTAAACAGATAATCTATTGGATTATAAAGCAGTTAGGAATCATTATATATGATGCTAAAATAAAGCAACGTGCATTGGCACCTGTAGTTTTTGATAAAATCCATGTCTACACAATTCTGGTCATCAACAATGCGCTATTAAAAAGCATAATTTACTGTGTTACTCCCTATTATTAATTGTTGAACAACTTGTAATGCTATGCTGCTGATCCTTCATAATGAAGCATATTCATGTGCAATTTGGAGTGAGTGATCATCACTGACATTCCAAATACCTGTTGTTGACCATTAACTGACCCTAACATCAAACATTCAAATAAACCTTCCCAATTGACTCAGTGATTTTAAGCCTGTGCTTGATAAGGTTGTCACCACTGCCCAATTTGGTTCTCATTTTATAATCACTTCCACGTATGCATTATCCTCCATATAATATTTATTGGGAGATAATCCAGTTATTAATCCATGGAAAAACTTAGCAGAACTTGTTCTTTTTTTCTTTCATGGGCTGTGGGCATCACTGGCAAGGCATTTGTTGCCCATCCCTAATTACCCTTGAACATAGAGGGCATTTAACAGCCAACCATATTTGCTGTGGATTTGGATTCACATGTAGACCAGACCAGGTAAGGACTGCAGATTTCCTTCCCTAAAGGGTACTAATGAACCAGATGGGTTTTTACGACAATTGACTATGGTCACCATTATTGAGACTAGCTTTTCAATTCCAGGTTATTAATTGAATTTAAATTCCACCAGTGGCCATGGTGGGATTTGAACCCATGTCCCCAGAGAGTTTGTCTGGGCCTTAGGATTGCAAGTCCAGTGACATTACCACTACACCACAATCTCCCCCTCTCTCCTACTTCGGGAGGTGGGTTTGGGTTCAGCTCAACATTAAGGTCACATCTTCAAGTTAGCAGTATAATCACAACATCAATCCACACATTTATAAAATTTTAAACAACAGCAGGAATTAGATAACCACAAGAAAAAAAAGATTGGCGCATTTCTACTCCTATAATCAAAATGTATTTCATCATATCTCAAGGGCAATTAGAGAAGAGCAATAAATTGGCCCATATCCAGTGATGCCCAAATCCTGTGAAATAATTAAAAGAAAGCTCAATATAATTCAAATTCCTTTAAAGTAATGTGATCCTTAACTCTTATACTTAATCTGCTCACATTGTTGCACATTAGGTCTGATTGTAGTTTGATGCCATTTCCTGTTATGTGACATATCTATTCTATTAGCATAATGCCATATTTTATGATGAAGGCAATCAGCAAGATAATTGAGGCAGGAAGAAGCTGGAAAGCTCAGGAGAAACTTTACCCATAGAGTATTTAAATGTGTAACCTCACTACCATGAATTGAATAGCATAAATGCATTTAAGCGTCAACTAGATCAGCATATGAAGGAGAAGAAAATATGTTGACATTAGCTAAAAAGGGATGGGAGAAGGCTCATATGGAGTACAAATACTTGCATGGACCCAAAAGCTTGGTCAAAGAGGTAGGTTTTAAGGAGCACCTTAAAGGAGGAAAGTGAGGTAGAGAGGTGGAGGAGTGCAGGTGAGGAAATTCCAGACTTTCAAGCCTGGGCAACTGAAGGCACAGCCTCAATGTTGGAGCAATTAAAGTTGGGGGTGAAATCTATGGCTAGGATAGCATTGAGGAGGAATTGTAATCTCTGGAGTACTTCATATTGAGGTCATTAAGATAGACGCAACTTAGCCGAACATGGAAAATTGTTAGCCAAATCACCTCAGGTTGTTCTAACACTCTGCCATCAGCTGATTATAGAAAAGAATTGACCAGAAAAAGTTTATCTTGCACAGTGAGTGATACATGCTCTGTAAAGGAATATAAATGTGTAAGCATAACAAAAATAAGCAGTGAGGGATAAGCTGTTATATACAGCAATTTTAGTAGAGTCTCATTATTGGATTGCTATACCAAGTTCACTTTGTTTTTCACCTTTTTCTGATTTCATTTAAATTCTTTATAATGGCCACAAGTAATCCAGGGAGAAAGGGCCTCCATCAATCACTTAAAGCCAGGTTGAATTAGTAAAGTTGAGTCTAGTCTGAAAGTACACATGATGAAAATAAACACTGCATACAGATCACATTCAGCGCAGTATTCTTCTACTGTAGAGGTCCCTCATGTAATCTCTTGTAGAAAAAATACAGGGGTTTCTTAAGGGTGAATGAAGCATCATTTCAACACAATGTAAAATAATATTCAGTACACAGCAATGAGTACAGTATACTACTTATAATTTGCAGTATTTGTTAAGTAAATGGGTCAATATATAAATAAACAGTGTAGAAAGTGACTGAGTAGCTTTGGAAAACAATACTAATTCTGCAATAAACTTGAGAAATGTTACTACTATACAATGAAGCATAAAAATAGATCTGAAGTAGTGTAAAATAGTGTTGGTGCTAACCGCAGCTGTAGGCCAGTTCAATATAAAATTATTAGTCTGACAGTCCACAATCATTCATATTCAGGTCTCTGTTGTCCTGAGATCAAAATATTCTTACATTTACTGTGAGAACACATGAAAGATTTGGAGAGTAAAAGCAGTAAACATGATGTATTAAAGTGCAAGAGCAGAGAGCTCAGGGAGTTTATTCCGTGAGTAGCCGAGACATACAAATCAAAAAACAGCCACGTTCAGTCCTGGACTTTACTGACTTACCTGATTTCGACCAAGATGGCCTCAACAACTCTAGATTAGTAAAAAGAAAATAAAGTCAGATTCCTTATCCAGTTACCCCTGTTGGAAGTGCACATGTGCAGGGAAAAGGACAAACTCAACCGTAATGCCTCCTCCACCTCCCAACACCGTCCCTAGAGTTGAATAACTTACTGGCACACATTGTCAAAAGATAAGCATGAATAGTGGTCATATGATTGAGGTACTAAAGGCTGACTCGTGGCTCTGGAACTATGTCCCAATAGATGCCAATAATTTCAGATCAGATAGAGATTGGGAAACTGGCAAACAAATATATATAGCCAAACATTCAACAAAGGAGAAAATCAATTCATGTGGTCCAGTTACACTGTAGTTTTTGTGCTGATGTAATGAAAAAAACTATTGTATAACTTTGACATGAATTTGCTGACGCGATAGCACATTGAATTTTGGAAAGTGGTGTGAAGCTCAGTTTGTGGTCGTAGTCTAACAAAGCTTTGCACTAGATGCAGTATAACTGCAACTAATGTGAAGTAAACTTTAAAACACAATCCAAGGGGTAAAATGTTGGTTAAAACAAAATGTTCTGATAGAAGAGGTATCTGCACATTCTGTCTTCAGTGCCATGAAAAATGTAGGTAGCATTTGGATGCTGATGAGCTTATCTGAACTAAAAGTAATGAGGATGAAGGAGCTGGTGGTATTAATTACACAAAAGTGTTTACTTGAAAATAGAGAACAGTTAAAGGTTTCCTCTTGGAGACTACAGGACGATTCTATACCATAATCAAGCATGGCAGATTATATTGGGCCAGAAATTGTTACCAGGATGATGGTGAAGCTAATGGCATCACTGTTACTTATGTTAAATAGGACAGCAACTTCAGGCAATGGCAAATGCATAATTAAATGCAGAAATTGAAAAGTTGCTTTTGGAAATACATTGCACTCTCATTAGCTTTGTGAAAATGTCATCTTGCTCTTTGGTTCCCCGTTCAAATACATGGAGCAGTGTGAAGCCCCTGTACTTGCATGGTAGATCCAAAGTAAACTCACCACAGCAAGTTAAGTCAAGTCATTTGAAATCAAAATACCTTGTTTAGCAACGTGATAAATAATCGTTTTCTCGTACAGAACTTAAGTTTTGCTGAAAAAAGAGACGTGTCTAAGCTTTTCGTCTTGCACTCATCAGGACGCTCGCAAGAATACCAATATAAGGGGAAAACAACGATGGATACTGTATGTGAAAAGAGTGCTGATTGGTTGGCAGGTGGTGTTGCCATGGAGAATGCACCACTGATGGTGACTGACAGTTAACTGTCAAGCATTATTTGAAAAATAAACCAGGCTGCTTGACCCTGATTGGTCAAGGCATCACCCTGAGCAATGAGTTACTTATTTTTTTTAGCTAAAACAGCTACAATGTACATGTTCTTCCTGTCGGCAAAGAACAGGGCCCTGTGTATTAATATATGTAGCTTCTAGTACAGGCAAATTGCGCCACATTGTGAACCCGATTGACAATCTTAAATTGGTTGTCAGTGTAATTCTTAGCACACTGAGGATTATTCAGCAAAGGTTGTCCAATCGCGGAATCACATCTAATGCTGGACACTGTGTTTTGAGTTTTGCAAACAAGGGCTGGTTGGGTACGGTCTGTACCCTGCTCATTATGAACAGCGGCTGTACATGCTGTTTGATATGATCGACCAGTCTTTGGGATGTATGGCCTACATACCTAGCATCACACTGGCACTGAAATCCATATACCACCTTACTCACTTATGTGATAGCCAGAACATTATTTTGGCTTGACGGCAGCATCCTGTTAGTGGCGAATACCACTCGTGTTGCAACTGCATTGTAGCAGCGTGAAACAGCTAGCTTCACCTGTTGCTCAAAGTTTTGAGATACCTTGCCCTTCTAGGGTAATCTGAGGTAGACTGGGCACTTTTCAGGGCTGAAAGTGACAGCCTTACATCTGTTCATGAGCTGGCATGATACAGAGTGCGAAATGATCTGATAAGGGTAGCCATTATCCTGCAGGATGCCATTGATGTGCCCTATTTCAGCATCGAGCTTCCATGGTGAGCAAATGGCTTGGGCCCTACTTACAAGGTTGCCGGTAAGGCCAATCTTATAGCGTGTGGAACTGTAAGCAGCCCAACATGTATATTGACCAGTGAAGGTAGGCTTGTGATAAACTGTGGTAGAGAATCCCCTGGCAGATTTCTCAACTAGTATGTGAAGGAAGGGAAGTTCATTTGACTGCTCCGTCTCATAGGTGAATTTTAGCACAGGATGAAACCCATTAAGACATGTTAGGAAATTATTATTGGCAGTTGTGGATTTAAATATAGCTGTGTATCACGCAAGCTCATGACCGTCATTTTCGGCCCTGAAAAGTGCCCAGACTACCTCAGATTCCTCTGGAAGTGCAAGGTATCTCATCCAGCCAACCTCTCTGGCACTGAAAGTTAACTTTTATAAGTGGGAAGTCTTATTCCTTCAGGTTTTAATTGTTGGAGAAGTTAGAATTTTGTTTCATTTTTACGTCTTTCTCTTTCTCTATTTCTCTTTTTTCCCCCTCTCTTTTTATTTTGCTTTCTGGGCATGATTTGACAATGAATTCATCATTCTGAATTACACTTCCTTGTCACACTTCAGCCGGTAATTTCAGAATCCTTCAATCTGAGTAGTTAAGGACTTGCTTGCCCTCTTTGCTCAGAACCTGGATGCCCTGTAGAATCCTTTCTATCTTCCACTTCTAGTAGCCTGCAAGGCAAAATATCATCTACATTGAACAGACAAGGGGAAGTTTGACTAATGGCAGTTGTCATTCATTGCTCTCCCACAGAAAATTTTGGACTATTGAATCTATAATTTAGAAATATACAACATACTTATACTGTATTAACATTAATTTAAAATAATAAAAAAAACAGAAATACTTGTATCCCATATTTGAACAAGCTTCTAGCAATTGGACACAGTTTATTTTAAATTGGCCTACTCATTTGACTTTAAAGCCAGCTTCAAGGTTTTTATTGTCAATCTTGTACAGCAATATTTTAGACAAAGGAATGCCATGCCTTAATGATAGTTAAGGGTTCACAAACTACTGCAATGTTCAGCCAAGTTGAAGGCACTATTTAATTCTGGTGTGTTTTATACTAAGGAGCAAGGGTTCCTAAGCAGCTATGTGTTGTAATGTATAAGTGCACACGCAAAGGTTTCCTGCGTTTGGCATTTTTACTGAAATTCTAAATGCTTTCCAAAAGAACCCTTACAATTTCACTACAAATAGTGAACAAAATAAATCTTACCAAACATATTTACAATATCATTGCACATAGCAACCAGAGGAATTCTTAACTTACTTTACAGTTGTTTTGCCTTATTTCACTAATGTGAGAGAAATCATTGAGATGAGAAGAGTCACAAAGATGTTTAATATTTGCAATAGTTTTCTCACGTTCATTGGTGATTGGAATTAATATATGACCTCATGACTGTGTGCAATTGCTTGCTTGTGAATAAAGCGCACAAGTGACATCCGCTGCTAAAAATGTGGTACTACGCAAAAGCAAAAAAGCATGCATGGAGGAAAATTTGGAACATGATTAAAAGTATAACATCAATAAAGAAAAAAACTATTAAATTAAATTTGATGAACTGCTTTCATCTTTCATCACATTATTTATATTGTTTCATTAAAATTTGAATAAAACTATTTCGCTCTTTATCAGTCTAATGATTTAAAGACTGCATTATGAGTTGGAATGCAAGGACAGGTGGAGGGCATTTAGCCTTTTGAGTCTGTTCTGTCATTCAAAGAGATTATGGTTGATCTATGACCTAAATCCATTTTTTTATAAATAAATTTATAAAAAAATAAATTTGCCCCAAATCCCTTAATACCTTTAGTTAACAAAACTCTATCGATCTCAGATTTAAAATTAACAATTGATCTTCTATCAACTGCTGTTCGCTGGAGAGTTTTCCAAACCTCTATCGCACTTTTGCACGTAGAAATGTTTACAAATTTCACTCCTGAAAGGTTTCGTTTTAACTTTTAAACAATGTCACCCAGGTCCTAAGCTCCCAATAATTTCTCTATATCTATCCCATCTTTTCCACTTAATAGCTTTCCAATTTACCAAGTTTGAATTATCAGCAGCAGATTGTACATCAAAGTCATATGTTATATCTAATGGTTCAATGATTCAACAGTTTGAATTAAAGTCATGTAAATAGCAAAGTGGGAATTTAGCGCTGAAAATTTGAATAATCAGATAATTTAAATTACTGATAAACAACCCTGAATTAAAACAACAAGATTATTTACAGGCCCAGTCATCTCATTAGTGCATTGCAACTGGTCTCCTGATACATCATGGCCTGAATCTTTCACTCGACAAGCGCACGTGATCGGCGGGCCTGGGGAGAGGGGAAACAGGTCCCCGACCATGATTACACCACCCCCCTGACAGCAATTTCACGCTGGCTGGCCAATTAACGGCCAACCAGTGTGAGAAAAACACAGCACTGCCATTGCGGGGTGGGTGCCAATGTCATCGCGAGCGCTTCCAGTGAGCTCCCTGAAGGCAGACAGCTGCCTCAGGCAGCTGCAGACCTCCACAGAATAAAGGAAACAACAAAAATGTTGCAAAACATGTCTATGCAGCACAATCAAGCACCTGAAAGCATATCTCATAAAAAAACAATTCTCAGATATCTCCTTTTATTTTATTTCCCCATGGAGATTTCATCCTGCCCTGGACTGAGGTTTGCGCAAAAATGTAAAGGCCGCCTGGCCGATTGGCCCGTCCGCCAACCTTAAAAGTGGACGGGCCACGAAAAACCGCTTTCAATTGCCTCCTTAAAGGGCTTAATTGCCCACTTGTCGGCGGGCGCACTTCTGACTGCCATGCGTGCCCACCAAGTGAGATATCACACGAGTGTGCAATGAGGTCGAGACACTTGCTCGCCATCCTCTCGTACTATTTTCGCAGCACGCCCGTGGAACATGAAATTCTGGCCCATATGCCAATTTGGAGACTATGTGGCCTGTAACTTCCGATCACCCCAGCGTCGGATTTAGCAGGTACACTAAACATACGCTGGGGAACCCCTCTGGGAAGTTCCCAGGTAAGGGTTTGCACGGCAATTGCACAGAAACGCACATTTCCTTTGGATAATTGCCCTGTGCTGGGAACCATCCAAAATTGCGGTTTAAATCGCAAACTCCGGAGGTTCCGCCAGGGTCATACCAAGGTTACTCAGAAAAAGTTAAAATAATTAAAACCTCTTCTACTTCTGAGTCACTATTTGTAAAGACCCAGAATGACCCCAGGGGATTCCCCCACAGCCCCAACACCCCCGCCCCCCCATAGGACTACCTCGAACTCCGACTCCCACCCACCCCCTCCGGACCTCGGCCCCACTCACCCCACGACTCGCCCGGACCTCCGACTGACCCCTGCCCCATTACATGGTCTTCTGATACATCATGGCCTGGATTTTTCACTCGACGAACGCACACGATTGGCGGGCCTGGGAAGAGAGGGTAAACGGGCCCCCAACCATGATCGATGTCACATTGGAACCCAACCCCAACCTTGGACCTGCCCACCCCCTTCCCGACTTCTGACAACCCCTGTTCCCCCCATGACCTCTGACACTCCCCCAACCTCCAACACCCCGGAACTCTGACTCTCACCCACCCCCGGACCCCAACCCCCACCCCTCGACCCCCCGCCGGACCTCCGACTGACCTCCGTCCCCCTCGGACCCTCCCCAGCTCCCAACACCCCCACCCGACCCCCAAAACCCCCATGACTTCCAAACGCCCCCCATGCCGCCATCCCCCCAGGCCCCCCCCTCCCCACACCCGGACTACCGACACTCTCCCCGGTCCTTGACCAAACCCCCACTCCCCCCCAAGCCCCTCCATGCCTCCAACTGACTCCCAGGCTGCCCCTGGACAGCCCCAACCCCCAAATCCTACCCACTTACCTTAGAAACTTACCTTCCCCTGGCCTATCAATTTCCCTGGTCCTTTAAACTTACCTGCTTTACAGCAGCAAGTGCTGTAAAAAGCGGGTGTGGCCTCCTTGAATATGCTGGGCCTACACTTCACTGGGGTCTGCGAGTCCCAAGTAGCTCCAGCGAACGGAAGTGGTAATGTAATTTCCAAGACCAGGTAAGCAGATATTTATTTCTTCTAATTTCTGCAGGCCAGCACTTTCTGACAATAGTCTATTACTGAACAATAACAAATACAATCACATTTCTCAAACCTAAGTCTCAACGATGTATCTATAAATCTTTGCCCATGTCATAGCCATTATAAACTCTTCAGTGTTGGCTTGGCCATAGTGGACATTTCTGTTCGCTAATCCACCGTATCAGTAACTAAAATCAGATGCTTTCAAACAGCATTTTGAGAAAAGTAATTATTTAATGACGGGAAAAAATTACCTGCTACAATGGCTATGCTTCACAACCACCATTAAAGAACAGTTACAATCTTTCCTTTGAGATTTCACAAAACGTAAAGATGGTTTTCTTTGCATCAATAGTTGGAAGCTGCAGTGACTGACTGACCATTTCAAAATACAGAGTAGATTTAGCAGAACATAGTTTTATTTATTCACAGACAGTAGCCTGTATTTTAGGACCTTTTTGACATTACATTGTTTGTAAAGAGCTAGGAGCTAATTGTTATGTTATATATTCCGGGGTGCCACATTTTACTGCTGTACTGCAGTCATGTGCCAAGTAACAATGTATCAGTATAACCATCCACCAGCCACATGGAGAGCAGCAAGAAATAAACTTAATGAAGCTCCAGCAAGTGTGATTATTTCTAACTTATGGGAACCAGGATACGTAACACAAGCATTTTAAAATGTAAGTAAGAGTAAATCAGTCAGTAAATGCAAAGTGACATTTAACAGAGTCACTCAATCAGCAGCAATCTTTTGTATTACGGACATCATTACAGTGCCAGAATTTCCAGCAGAAATGGCAACATTTTCTTAACAATATTTAATGGGACACTTCATTTATAGCCACTCCTCCTGATCGTGCCAAATGAGCAAGTTACAACAAAATATCTCCAGCCTCAACTGGAGTACAGATCTTTATGCTGACTTTTTTTTATATGGCCAACCAGGACTGGGATGTAGTGATGAAGCACTTCTGCTGCATCACCTTCCTTAGCCCAGGTTAATCAGGGCCTCGGGTGCAGCACGTAATAAAAAATAGCACAAGGCTGACAGAACTTAACTCTACATCGAAGTGCCTGTTCCCTATTTCCTTCCCTCCAGCCGTGTGTCACTGATACCTGGGGCTACTGTAGGATGGAGGAAAGGTCTTTTCTTCAGGAAGGAAAAAATATTGATCATGGAACTTTCATGTCGCTAAATCAATACGAAGAAATGATTAAAAATAACAAAAAAATACCACTTTAGCCTGTGTTAGATTTATTGCCCATTTCAGAATAACCAATTTCAGTAAAACATTCAAGTGCTTAAAGTCAGTACCTTCATCTTTAAATAGTACTGTCCAGCAATAGTGGACCAATGGATTGTCCTGGACTGTTTTATGAAACATTTGACAAAGGTAAAAAGAACACTGAATGTTATAATGTTAGATTTTGTTGAAATACAGACAAAAAGGTAACAAAGAATACAGCTTTTGAAATATAAACAACACAGATCAATATAGTTGTCTGTAAAAATTGTGAATTTGACATTAAACAAAGACTCAAAACTTTTCTGATATATTTTTCCAAAGCATGAAACAGTCACACCAGGATGTCTGCCCTACTTCAAATTCATCTCAAACAGCAAAGCGCTAGAACACAAATATATACTTTTCTTAAAAATTTGAAGATTGATAATATTGAAATCAGATAGCGTTAATGTATTAAAATAGATCCTCTTTTACATAAATGGTAACTGTATTTTTCCTCTTTTTAAATTAACTGTTGATAAATATGCAATGTTTACATATATCAGTAACTCATAGCGGCTGCTATGTAAGTGGTGCTTATTCTTTATTTGTTGACAGCTGTAACAAGGGCATGTAGCATTATCCCTGCTGGTGTTAACTTTACACCTGTTTCTGTCTATAGCAGATTCTTAAGCAAGCAGCACTAACCTACCTTTACTGCTCCTGCAATGCAATGCACTACATTCTTGTGGTATAAAATACTCACAGTCTGTAGCTATCAAACATGGGATAAGTGGCCAAACATTTAGCTTTATATTAGATATGTGTTAAAAAGCAATCCGCTAATAGCTCATTTGGAAAATACACTGATACACTTTACTGGACCAAGAAATCCATGAACTTAATCTTTGCTTGATGCTATTAGCCCATTGTAACAAGGTCAGCAAGATGCTGTAATTGGCCTTCGGGTCTAGGGTTAGAAGGGAGTCTGGTTTGTGATTAAGTGACACCTGCTTGACAGAGTGCAAGTGGAATTTTCCCAGTCCCTGCGGAGGAGGGAGGGTGGGGGTTGGGGGGGGTTGGTGATGGGGTGATGCGGGCTTGGGACCGGGAGGAAGATAGAAGCACCAGGTCAGCAATCTGACATATTCTGTCCTCCGGTCTATCTTTTCGGAGACAGATTGTCCCTGGCAGTGGCTACCCAGCCAGCAATGGTGGATAGCCAATCCGCATAAGTAACGGTCCTTTTGTGGGCTGATTGGGGATGTCACGTTGCCCCCAACTGAGGGCCAATCCCAGATGGTGCCTGGACGCGGCTTGCCGGTATCTTGCCAGGGGAGGCCCCGCAAGACCTTCTGTTGTAACTCCTCCTCAGGAGTTTATTCAAGTAAAGTATAGGTACCTCTTCAGAGGGCACCTCAAGATAGAGGCACCATTGCGGTTCACTCCAGAAGTATTAGTGCTGCCATCCTTTCAAGGCTCCAAGCCTTGCAGCCTCAGGAATCCGTCAGCCATCCTTAATTGGATGGCAGACTTGTAGGAGGTCTCTTATTTGGCCATTTCTGGGAAGTCTCCCAGACGGGCGTCAGATAGTCAGTCAGAGCAAGGTTTGGACCTGGAAATGGTCACACCTTCAAGCCCACACCACCCCACGCCACCCCCCACCCTCCCCACCCTCTCCCCTCCTCAGGAACTTGGAAAATTCCATTTATACTCTTTCAAGCAGGTGTCGTGTAATCATGCTCATATTCTAAGATCATAAAATTCCACCCTGCATATCAGATTAAGATTCAACGACATTGAAATAGTCTATTGACATTGGATATCTAAGCTCACAAAGAATGGTGTAATACCAGGTAATAGCCAGCACCACAGGAACCAAACCTCAGCATGAATTGGTACTTTCAGAAATGAGGAGTGGGGATGGAGGAGGAAGGAAAGTCAAAACTGTCAGAGATTAAGTGAATAGCCAGAAGTTTGAATATATATTAGATGTTGTGAATCTTGATGTACATTGATGTGCAGATCATGTAGAGGCATTACAGATTCTTTCTTTGACAGAAGCATGATAGGCATCGGCAATTAACTCCCCATGAAGGATGGGAAGAGGTTGGGGGCATTGGGGTTAAACCCTAAAAAAGGAAACTCGTCCATTTGGAGTGAGTTTCCCAAACCCAACATGCCAGCTGCCACTGGTACAGTAGTGGGTAGCGTGTCACACGAGTATTCCGTTTAAGTGAAGTGGGCACTTCTCTAACATATTTTAATCAGGCTTCCACAGTATAACTGGGAGCCAGATTTAAATTTGACCACTGCTGGCTGGGTTTTCCTGGGCTTGTGAAACAAGGTAGCAAAAGGAAGCCAGGAGTTGCCAATTCCAGAATTGCCTGAAATATACATCCTGAGTTTTATGGCGCTCATTACGTCAACCCACCTGTGAGCTAACTCTACCACACGCTTAACTGATTTCAAGGAAGTTCTTAAAACTATTTGTGTGTGAATGTACATTACGGTACTAGCTATGTTATTGGATTTCGCTGTATTTAACTGTTAACGTTGCCCACCATTTTAAGTCCAATGTTCAAGTACTCCCTGTGGGAATCCAGGTAATTGTAAATACCTGCAAATTTTAGGTTCCAGGATCTGCTCTGTGTATAGAGTAGTGGAATTCCCATAGTCGATGTATATACAGTTTTATCAAAAGGTTTAATTCCATGCATTATCAGGGCCATTGATTTACAGTGACTGAATAAATTAAATTGTTTTTTCACTCCAATGCATTTTGGAACTTTTACTGCTGTTTTGGGAATTGAATTCCATAATTCCGCCATGTTTTACATGAAAACAGCCTTTATTAATATGTTTTTATCAATGCACGTAATTTTCATTTCTAACCTTTTTTTTAAACTGTAACGTAGGTAGCAAGATGGCAGATAAAATGTATGAGGTTGGAGGTAGGTGTCTTGTTTTTAGTGACTACATTGAGAAAGGATTCATGGGATTTAGCACCACCGAGGAAAGGGGTTTTGGTAAAACCAAGGGTGGTTTCTGGAGCTTCGTGGAATTGGAGTGGGGTTTTAGAGCCTAGGAGTGCTGAGGGAAAGGGTCATCAGCTTTGCTAAATGTGGCTAAGACGTAACAGGATGTAACATTAAAACAGGGCATCCTTGGAGTGTTGTAATGCTCAACAGTGGGGATCCTCAGATTCTGCAACCTCAGATGGAGGAAACTGTGGACTTAGCATTGAGCGGGTGATCATGAAATTTGATAGCTGTGGCTCAGTTGGCAGCACTCTCGCATCCGCATCAGAAAATGTGAGTTAAAGCCATGCTCCAGACACTTGAGTACATGGTCTAGGCTGTCAGCAATTCAATGCAATACCTAGTGAGTGCTGCACTATCAGAGGTGCTAGGTGGGATTTTCCAGCCCTGCCAGTGGTCGGCATCATTGCGGGCAGGACAGGAAAATTTGGAACGCGGCCAAAAGTCAATTGACTTTTGGCCACCCTCCAAATTTTCCTGTCCCACCCGCAATGATGCCCGTTGCTGGCAGGACAAGAAAATATGGGCCGTTGGCTTTCAAGTGGAACATTGAAGAACCAAGATAAAAGCAAAATACTGTGGATGCTGTAAATCTGAAACAAAAACAGAAAATGCTGGAAAAACTCAGCAGGTCAAACAGCATCTGTGGAGAGAAAAACAGAGTTAACGTTTCGAGTCCGTATTACTCTTCTTCAGAGCCTTGAAGAACCAAGACCCATCTGCCCTCTCAGGTGGATGTAAAAGATCTTTGGAACTATTCAAAGAAGAGCAGGGGAATTCTTGATGTTGTCCTGGCCAATTTGTACTTCTCAACCAACATGACTAAAAATTGTGGGAACTCACTGTGCACAAATCAGCTTCACTTTTTCCAACATAACAACAGTGGTGATACTTCAAAAATGTTTAAATTGCCGTGAAGCATGTGGAGGTATCCTGAGGGTGCTATAAGAATGCAGGTTAATTATTTAACCACACTGTAAAGTGGAAACCTAAGATTTGGTCAAACTGGTGATTGTACAATGTGGGGATTCCCTGCCTGGGGAGTCCTGGTCTCTGTCAAGTCCTGGCTTGTAGAAATGAGTGAGGGAATGGCTTGGGTATGAAAATACTGGACTGATTGCAGGGAGCAGGGTGAGAGGGATGGGCCAGCTACATCACAGGATCTGGGAGCACTGGAGAGGGTATTAGCAAGAGGTTGTGAAAAATAATTGCTCAAAACTTGTTTTCCCTTACGCACTGACCTGGATTAACTAAAAGTTGTACAGTTACATGATCAAATATTTCTCGTAAACAAATGAGAATTTGGAATTCTAATTGTAAATAGAAGTAAGCGAAGGTGGTTCCCCCATCCCATCCTTCTCTCTCTCTGTAACTTGCAATGTAGCCTTTCTCTCTTTCTCTGAACATTACGCATCGGGGAGGATTTTCTCCTTGTTGGTCAGGCGGGCGGGCTGGGATTGGCTGTGAAATGGTCCGCCACCCGTGGTCGGGCCCTGATCGTGAATGATTTCATGCTGACTTGCCAACTAACGAACAGCCAGCATTACCGGGTTGGGGGCGGGAGAAGCGCAATTGCTGAAGTTTGCACATGCGCAGGGGTGGTGCAGGGCGTTCACTGAAAGCTCCCTGAAGGCACAGAGCTGCCTCAGGGAGCTGAAGGATTTAAAAATGGAATATAAAGATTTGAAAAATAAGGGAAACATGTCCCCACATGTGACTCTGTCACATGAACAGGGACATGTTGAAAATGAGTTTAAAATTTTAAAATTGTTTTGTTACTCACTGTTGGAAACCTCATCCCGCCCGTGGGTGAGGTTTCGCAAAAAATGCAAAGACCACCTGGTCTATTCATCCACCCGCCAACCGTAAGGTTGGATGGACAGTGAAAAAATCAACATAATTACCAGCTTACGGGCTTTAATAGGCCTCTTAATTGTCGGCGGGTGCGCTGCTGATTCTTGTGTGAACCCACCGACCGAAATATCGCACGAGTGCATGATGATATTGGGATGCTCACCCAATGTCATCGGGTACTATTTTATGCTCAGGCGTGTCAGGCGCACGCCCGCACGCTGAGCTGAAAATCCTGCCCATAAGCTCAAATTCATCTTGCAATTCAAATCCTTGGTGAAAATAGTGAGAAATTATTACACCAGAAAGAATCTCTTGCATTGAGAAAACAACTTTTTTTCTCCAATTGTTCCTTCTACATTCTCAATGTTTTTTGAATAATATTTTTTGAATTGTGTATACAAATAAAGCAGGCATTAATTATACCCTTCGTATGTGTATCTGGCACTGTCTCTATCTGAGACTGCCTCCCCACCTTCAGTAAACTATAAACACTCTTTAACAGCATTCTTGTAAATATTTTTATCTCCTTGGAAATTGGTTTATCCGATTACTTTGAAATTATTTTTAAAAACATACAAATGAATTAAAACTGTTGCGAGCTGAAAACATGACCACCTGCATTGGATGGAGAAACTCACGGTGACATATCCTGGGATATTGACCCAGATTTTATAGTTGTAATGATGATTGAACTGTCAGTGTTTACCGTCATTACAGCTGTGAAACTAACAGCAATTTCTGATGTTGACACACGTGCAGTTAAAAGTGGAAATCCAGAAATTATCAGTGATTCGCTGCTCCTCCAGAGCTTGTGCTGTTGAAGTTCCAGCAGATGGAAGTAATCTGAAATCGCTTGAATTGTCGTGAACTTCAATTTTTACATCTTATGGTAAAAATCCCTGAAAGAATTGTTTACTGAGGTGAAATTGGGTTTTAATGGCATTCCAAATTCATAAACATTGATGAACAACCTCTCTGGCCCTGAAAAACTAACTTTATATTGGTGGAATATCAAATTTCTCCATTATGATTAAAAGCAAAACTTTCACAGATTTTTTAAATTAAGAAGTTATTTATTTTTAAGTTTATGATATTTCATTTTATACATGGGATTAAGGTAGATGTCCCAATCTTTATCTTCCTCTTTATAAAATGATTAAAAAGTGAAGGGCAAGTGATTTTTACTTTCTTTCTTGCTGTCTGAGAATTTTTCAATGTGATTGGCTACTTAGCCTCCTTGATGACATTGCTGTTGTGGGACACTGGAGATATCTTGAGCTGTCATTGGAATGAGAGTAACATTGAGAAGGTTGAAACCCATACCACAGAGATCGCTAAATCCTTGTGGGCAGCTTTATTTGAGGTCATCAGTGAAACAGTGCTTTCCTCACCCACTGTTATTGTATACATAAATACTATAATTCTATAAATAAATACCTCCTTGTAACATTGGACTATAACTCTTTACTGTCCATCTGCTTATGGTGTGACATTTTATGGAAAAGGATAAGTAAAAATAAAAAGTTTAGCTTAATTGTATCATTCCTTCTCTATCCCACAATACAACAGTGACTCCACTTTAAAAAATAAGTGGCCGTATGGTCATTAAAGGTGCCATATGGATGCAAGTCATTCTTTATATACTAAGTACCTACAATGGTATCAAAAAAGAATTGTGTTGCTAAAACATTTTAAATTCAGGATGCTTATTCATAAAATCTCTCCAATCCTTTCGAGAGTTGCTGCCTGTTCTATTAGAATTTTTTTTGGAGTTCCCAGTATAAACATATGAAAGGCTATGATCATTCAGAATACACTGCAATATTCTACTTTGAAATTTTCCATTGTTGAGAATTCCATTTGTCACCAATTTAACAACCTCCTTGAATATAATACACTAGATTGTGTTTGCTGGAAATTTACCTCAGGGAAAAGGTCCAGTTCATTTTTTCATCTTATCTTTAATATTGTGTACAAGGAAAATTATACTGTTTACTTTGCAGCTTGAAAATTGTTTCCTTAAATGGAGGGGATGGGTGCAGGAGGTTATCCTCAGTAGTTGCCCATTGAAGAGAATGAAACTTAGAAATAGCGAGTAATAGCAAATCTTCTGACTGGTAAATCTCATTGTCAATCAATAATACATTGTAGAAATTGTAAGTGAGCTGTGTTGTAGCTGGTTTGAGTCTCTTCAGTTCACACTGATCATCTGGGAGCCTACAGGAACTACTCAGGCTCCTTATATAGGCACAGGTCTCTGGCAGAAAATTTTGATCTGGACAATTCAAACATAGAGAACAATACTGTATAGATAACTTTAATAAGAAAATAAGTTGAAGGCCAAAAGAACTTGACAGAAAATGCAGATCTATTTGAATGAGTCTGTTTATCCTTTTTTTGGTAGATTTTTCTCACTGCTTATGCTTCATTCTTTTTGATATGCTTCTTTTTGAACGTCTGCAATGATTCCTCATTGCTATTTTTCTACCTGTTGTCCTCATCCATTCCCTACATCCTGAATTGCAATTTGCTGCCATTACATGAAAACAAAATATTTAAACCAATCAGATGCATATATGACAGAAATTTCTATAACTACAGGTCAATTATGCAATAATATGGATAAAATGTGCACTTGGTGAAAGATATTTATATATAAATATGACTAAACTAATTCAATTAAGTATGAAATATGCTAGAAGGGTGAATAATCCTCCTGAAATGAATTTAAAAACTAGATTTTTTGAAATAAGATAAAAAAAATAGTTGGGAGGGGCAAGCTATCTTTTCATGCTAGTTAGAAACAACTCATGCATAGGCCGGGATTTTCCTTGCCTGCTGGAGTTGGGCGTGTTCGGTGGCAATCGATTCCATGACGGTGTGAAACCAGTTTGCGATCATCTGCTCAGCCCACCAACAGCATTTCCCACCATCAGACATCAGGAATCTCATTTCAATACATCTGCATTTCATTATTAGGCCAGCCAGTCGGAATCATCCACTCCCCCCGGCTGGATCATCCATCCACATCAGCGTGCTTTCCCGCCGACGTGTTTCATAACAGCATATAAAAGGTGTGCACCTGGCGGGCTGCACTTTGAGGGGAACTTGGAGGTGAGTGCACAGCAACGATGTGCAGCACTCGCCAGGGTCACCTGTTGGACTTCAAGCTTGAGATGTGTTGGGTGGGGCGGGCGGGCGGGCGGGCAGGCAGATGGGGGGGGAGGTCAAAGGCTGCCTTGCAGTTGAGGCGACTTGTGGCGTGGGGCCAAGGAGTGCCTTGCAGCTGAATATAGTACACAAGCATATGGGGTGGGGGGTGGGGTGGGGGCTAGGGTGGGCAATGGAAGAAGCCACGCATTAGGGACGACTTATATAAAGTGACCATTCCTGTGCAACTTAGACAGTTCAGGTGCAGCCACATTGGTATTATTGGAGTCGTGCTTCTAGCTTATCTGCCCACTCAAGCAACGCAGAGGCATCAAAGTGCCACCAAGTGCTCCAGAGCTTTTCACCCCACCCGGCATAGACTGCAAAGTAATGAGAGTTTTAGTGGACTACAGAACAGTTGTATGACTGCACTCGTTATACAACCTCCTTGCTAAAGCTGGCCTTGGAGCAGCTACTGCTGGAGGTGCTCAAAGCCCCTTGCAACGTTAGCATCCAGGTTAGGACTAGTCTCCCCCATGGCTCAAGCTAACAGTGCAGCCTTGCAGTGTGGGTTAGGAGAATGCCTGCGTCTGAGCTGAGAGCACAGCATGCAGTCCAATGGGTAAAGCTGCAGCCAATCGGTCCATTGGAGTGGGGTGGAGGTGGGTGGGGTTTTGGGCAGCCATGCAGCGCACTAAACTCTGGCCATCCAAGTGGTGGTCAGCACTTTTCCATAAGCGTTAAGGGGTCTTCACACTTAACCAGGACAGGTTCTTAGTACACCCATGCTTACCTACGTGTCTCTCTCTTTCACCCTGCAGGAGGAGTACATCAGGGGCATTTAGCCCAGAACCAGGACAGCCATGATGCAAGAGCAAATGGATTTGTCCAGATCTCGGGATTCCCACAGGTGCAGGGTGTGATTGACTGCACTCATGTGGTGCTCAGGTCTCCATTGCAACACACTGTGAACTACATCAACCGCAAGGGATTCCGTTCACTGAATGTGCAGCTGGTATGTGACCACCAGAAACGCATCCTGCAGGTGTGCGCACGGTTTCCAGGGAATGTGCACGACACTTACATCCTCAGTCGCTCACAGATCCCTGCAATCTTCTAAGGTCCACAGAGGCTGCAGGGATGTCTCCTCCAGGACAAGGGCTACCTGCAGAGGCCGTGGCTGATGACACCCGTGCGGCGGCCTCAGACTGCAGCAGAGCGACGCTATAATGAGGCTCATGCTGCAACTCGCAACTTGGTGGAGCAGACCATTGGGATGCTGAAGATGAGGTTCTGGTGCCTGGACTGGCCTGGTGGAGCCCCGCAATACAGTCCACATAGGGTGTCACACATCATCATCATCTGCTGTGCTCTTTACAACCTGGCACTGCAACAGGGAGAGGAGCTGGCTGAGGAGAAGATGGAGGAGCTTGAAGTCTCCTCTGATGAGGAGGATGCTGATGGGGATGAGGGTGAGGAAGTCCTCGAAAGCATCGATGACTGGGATGAGGCCCTCACGCTCGCTAGAGAAGGCAGGTGCGCTCAGGAGGCCCTCATTACTGCCAGGTTTGTGGAGGATGATGATGACATGCAATGAGGAGACCCCATGGATCGTCACATTGCACCTATGAATGTTTTACTCCAGTCTCGTTTATGGCAGCGCACATACCCTCTATCATGGTCATGCTATGCTCCTGTCATGGAGATGCAGGTAAGGGTGATGATAATATGCAGTGAGGACTCTCCATAGATCTTCACATAGCCTCTGAGAATGTCTGACTCCTGTCTGGTTCAGGGCAGCTCGCTTGTGCCCCGTGATCAGGGTTATATCATAGAGACGCAGCCATGAAACTTTAAAAGCTTTGTCTGCCTTCAGCACCTGACCCCTTCAGGAGCACAGCATCACTGATCACAAATGCTGAACAGATGGGGGCCAGCCCCACCTTAAAGGTGCCGAAAGCACACTGAGAGAATGATGGAACTTTCTGACACCTGCCCATGACATTTTGGCAGCAATGATAAGCACCATTGAGGAGCAGGCATCAGTAATGTTTCCAGGGAGTGTGAAGCCAGACCATCACTTTGGTCTGAAGGCTGCACAGAGCACAGGGAAGAAGCCCTGGACTGAAACATCTGCCTTTGTCTTGAACAGAAAGGATTCACATCTGAGTGACATGGACACTGCTTATTAGAATAAGGAACCATAGGCAGGGAGACATTCCAGGGAGTTTATTGACAATAGTGATTAACACCCATGCCCAAACTGTTCAACTAATTCTTCTTAACTTTCCTAACCCTGCCTTGGTGCTCCCTGGACATCGAACGCAGAGGTGGAGGCAGCCAGCTGACTTCCACGCCCTGTCTGTGATGACCTTGGCGGGGGTCTGGTGGGCCGAGACTTGGAGGGCCCTGGCCTGCTTTCAGGGTCCTGCAGTGATACCGTCCTCGGTCTGTGGAGCTGGAGCTGCTGAGATCACAGGAAGAGAGGATTCGGATGGGCCGGACACTCCTGGAGTCACCTGGATGGATGGCCTTGGGGTATGCACCTGCTGATCCTCCTCCCTTTGGATAAGTTGGCTGACTCCTTGAGGAGAAGGGGTAGCTGGAATGAGATCGAGCACTAGCACCCCTCTCGTATACGCGCTGTTGGAGGCCAACTATGGCATCAGCAATGGAGTTGAGCCTGCGCAGCAGTGCAGGAGCGACGTCCTGGACCAAGGTCTCCATGGCGTCCGCCATCCTACCAGTGTTGACATCAGTGCATTGGCATGCGGAGCTATCACCTCAGAGTGATGGCAGATGGACTCCTCCATTGTGCCTTGCAATCTGAGGAGTGCAGCGGACATCCCTTCTTGATGTTCCTGAGCTTGCCTTTGCAGCTCCAGCAACTGTGACATGACAAGAGTCCAGAGGTTATCATGTGACTCGGACTCAGCAAATTTCTGGCTTCCAACAATCCTCCGAGTGCTGGGGACCTGGGAAGTCCCTGCCTCCACTTGTGGATCAGAAAGTGCGATGTTCTCACCAGATTGTGATCTCAAGGCTACTCTAAAGCTAGGACCCACCGAGATGTGTGTCTCTGCACTGGTGGAGGGTGTGGGTGAGCGCTGTGACAGGACTTCAAGGAGGGTGCCTCCAGATTCCTCTTCAGAGGTTTCTTTGCGGCTTGATTGGAGGCCCTGGGTCATGGACTCTGTTGGCTGTTTCCCAGATGTGCCTGCGAAAGCAAGGGGAGATAATTAGTGCATGGCAGTGGCCTGTGAAACAGGACACATCACTCACTGCATGGTTGTCTGATAGATGTTGCACTGCTGGATCCTCACTTGGTACAGCACCTCCGACCTCACCATCAGCGCGGGTCCGGTCCAGATTGTGGCTGGCTAGCTGGATGGCTCTGTTTTCAAAGTCCATGAGGACCTAGATTTCAGTCATTCCTCACTGGTCTGCGACCTCTCCCTCTTGTTGTGTGCTAGCTTTTCCCACATGAGTAGAGATGAAAAAAGTGTAAGCAGGACCACCTGTCAGGCCAAATGATAAATATGCCTGGCATGTGTGGATGTGAGTCGTCTCATGAACCAGATGAGGACAATGACGTTGAGTGTGAGAAAGTGAATGGTGATGTCCCTTGAACCATCAGTGAGTGAGGGCCCTGTGGATGTGTGATGGGTTTGTGAGAATGAGAGTTGAGAGTGATGAGAAGAGTGACTTACCCTGGCAGAACAGAGGAGATCATTCATCCTTTTGCAGCACTGGGTGGCTGTCCTCTTTTGAAGGACTTTGGCGCTGACCACCATTGCTACCTCCTGAGCCTAGTTGGTCACACCGCTGCCCATCCTGGGGCCAGAGCGGGGGTAGTGGACATCCTGGCAGGCCTCCCACAGCAGTCAAAAGGCATTCCAGTGACGCATCGATAAGCCTGGGGGCTGTAGTCTTTTTGCCTTTTGTGGACATCTTCCCTGCAGCAGTCATGGGCTGGAAGCACTGAGATGTGGTGCGCGCGGCTGGACTTTAAATATGGTGCCCGGCGTGATGAAGCGGCGAGGTGATGATGAGAGGGCGGATGAGAGCCCGCCTGCCGTGGAAATAGCACGTTTCCCAGGAATGCATAAATAATGTGGCGGGTTTTGGACAATACGGTGTGAAAACCCACCATTGCGGCTGGCATGTAAAACGTCGTTTTACCCACCCACTACAGCACTTACTGTAAATCTGGGACGAATCCACCCATAGGTGCTCAGTTTCCTATAGTCATCATCCTTATTGCACTAATTATTTCACTTTAGGTTGATCCTGTTCTCAATGTGTGTTGAGGACATATTCCTCATTTAAATGGACTTTGTGAAACAATTACTTCTTTTTATTTGTTCATGGGACGTGGACATTGCTGGCTAGGCCAGCATTTGTTGCCCATCCCTAATTGCCATTGAGAAGGTGGTGGGGAGCTGCCTTCTTGAACCGTTGCAGTCCATTTGGTGTATGTTCACCCACAGTGCTGTTTGGGAGGGAGTACCTAGATTTTGACCCAGTGATAGTGAAGGAATGGTGATATGGTTCCAAGTCAGGATAATGAGTGGCTTGGAGGGGAACTTCCAGGTGCTGGGGTTCCCATGCATCTGCTGGCCTTGTCCTTCTTGCTGGTAGAGATTGCGGATATGAGACGTGCTGTCGAAGGAGCCTTGGTGAGTTGCTGCAGTGCATGTTGCAGATGGTACACGATGCGGCCACTGTGCATCAGTGGTGGATGAAGTAATTGTCGAAGGTGGTGGATAGGTTGCCAATCAAGCGACCTGCGTTGTCCTGGATGCTGTCGAATTTCTTGGGTATCGTTGGACCTGCACTCATCCAGGCAAGTGGAGACTATTTCATTGCAGTCTTGTGCACTGTAGATGGTGGACAGGTCAGGAGGTGAATTACTCTCTGCAGAATTCCCAGCCTCTGCCCTGTTCTTGTAGCCACAGGACCTTGGCTGGTCCAGTTCAGTTTCTGGTCAATGGTAACCCCCAGAATGTTGATAGTGGGGGATTCAGTGATAGTAATGACATTGAATGTCAAGGGAAGATGGTAGCAAATAAGTAGCAAATATAACCCCTCTATTCAAGAAGGGAGGGAGGCAGAAAACAGGAAACTATATGCCAGTGGGCTTGATGTCTGTCATGGGGAAGTTATTAGAATCAATCATTAAGGAGGTTATAGCTGGGCACTTAGAAGAGCTCAAAGCAATAGGGAAGAGTCAGCATGGTTTTGTGAAAGGAAAATCAGGTTTAACCAATTTATTGGAATTTTTTGAAGGAGTAACATGCACAGTGGATAAAGGGAAGCCTGTAGGTGTACTGTACTTGGATTTCCAGAAGGCATTTGATAAGGTGCCACATCAAAGATTATTAAGGAAAATAAAAGCTCATGGTGTAGGGGGTAACATATTAGCATGGATAGAAAGTTGGCTGGCTGGCAGAAAGCAGAAGGTATGCATAAATGGGTCATTTTCTGAGCAGGATGTAACGAGTGGAGTCCCACAGGGGTCTGTACTGGGGCCTTAACTTTTTACAATTTATGTCAACGACTTAGCTCATCTAAGTCAGGAGTGAAGACATGGTACCTAAATTTGCAGATGACGCAAAGATAGGTAAGAAAGTATGTTGTAAAGAGAACATGAGGAGGTTGCAGATGGATATAGATAGAGTGTGAGTGGGCAAAGATCTGGAAAATAGAGCTTCATGTGGGAAAATATGAAGTTGTTCACTTTGGCAGGAAGAACAAAAAAGCAGAATATTACTTAAATGGAGAACGGCTGCATGATTCTGAGGTGCAGAGGGATCTGGGTGCTCTAATACATGAGTCACAAAAAGTTAGTATGCAAGTACAGAAAATAATTAAGAAGGCCAATGGAATGCTATCCTTTATTACAAGAGGGATTGAACATAAAAGTAAGGATGTTATGCTTCAGTTACACAGGACATTGGTGAGACCGCACCTCGAATACTGTGTGCAGTTTTGGTCTTTATTTAAGGAAGGATGTAAATACATTGGAGGTGATTCAAAGGAGGTTTACTAGATTGATACCTGGAATGAGTGGATTGTTTTATGAGGAAAGGTTGGACAGATTGGGCTTGTTTCCACTGCGGTTTGGAAGAGTGAGGGGTGATTTGATTGAAGTATACAAGATCCTGAACGGCCTTGACAAGGTGGACATCGAAAGGATGTTTCCTCTTGTGGATGAGTCCAGAACTAGGGGACACTGTTTTAAAATTAGGGGATGCCCTTTTAGAACAGAGATGAGGAGAATTTTTTTCTCTAGGAGGGTTGTGCGATTTTGGGATTCCCTGCCCTCAGAGGGTGATGGAGGCGGGATCATTGAATATTTTTAAGGCAGAGGTAGATAGATTCTTGTTAGGCAAGGGAAACAAAGGTTATTGGGTTTAGATGGGAATGTGGAAATGGAAACACAAGAAGTTCAGCCATGACCTTATTGAATGGCAGAGCAGGCTCGAGGGGCCGAATGGACTACTCCTGTTCTTATTTCTTATGGTTAGGTTCTCTCTTGTTGGAGATGGTAACTGCCTGGAACTTGCGTGACACAAATGTTATTTGCCACTTATCAGCTCTAGCCTGGGATACAAAATACCATTAATAACAGGACTCTTACTAATTCCTTTATTTTTTTGTACTCTGTTGCATATTAAAATGAGTTTAAGATGGTAATATTGTGTGAATAACTTTCAAGGAATTAACAACATTGTATTACCACTGAGGGTGAAGGTGGAGTTAGATTAGCTGAGAACTGAAAATAGGTAGATAGGTTCACATTTGTTCTGCAATGAAGCTCTGTATCAAAACAACAAACTGAAAATAATTTCAACATTATTACTTCAAACAAGCCAACTGCAGAGCTTCATAATCCAACGGCAACCATGATTGATTTAAATGAATAAACTGAGAAAATACTGGAAATACGCAGGAGGTCTGGCAGCATCTGTGAAGAGAATAACAGAGTTAACTATGACATTTTTCATAACTGGGAAAAGTTAGAAATATAATAGGTTTTGAGTGAGTGAAAGGGCATAAGGGGGAATGAAGAATGGAAGGTCTGTGACAGGGAGGCGGACAGGAGAGATTAAATGACAAAAGGTTTAACTGTATAAGGCAAATATAGTGGTAACACTAAGAATAAAGAAACAAAACGTGTGTCCAGGAGAGATGTGAATGGCAGGATCATGAATAACTGTCACCTGAAAGCAAAGTCAAGGAAATAAGAAATAAACAAGAAATAAATGAGCAAAGAAAATCAAAACAACATGGGGACAGAAATTATGAACTAAAATTGTTAAACTCAGTGTTGAAGCCACAAGGCTGTTGAGTGCCATATCGGAAGATGAGGTGTTGTTTGTTGAGCTTGCACTGAAACATTGCAGCAGACCAAGGACAGAAATGTCAGCATGGGAGCAAGATGGAGAATTAAAATGATAAGCAACTGGAAGTTCAGGATCACCCTTTGCAGACTGAACAGAGGTGTTCCAAAAAGCAGTCACCCAGCCTGCATATGGTTTCCCCAATGTAGGTGAGAACACGTTATGAGCAGTGAACACAGTATACTAAATTTGAAGAAGTTGAATTGAATCACTGTTCCCCCTAGAGTCATGGGGGTTGAATTTTCATCTGTGTGTAGAGGTGTGTTTTGATGCACAAATGGCCACATTTTGATTTTATTTGGAGGAAATCCAATTTTTGTCTGCATTTCCAACCCTGTGCCACTTGCCTCTGGGCTTTTTGTAAGTCAGGAATACTTAGTGTGCAAAACGCACACCTGCCCTCATTGAAACCAGTTCCCCATTTTAAATGGCGGATGAAAAAATTGGATTTCCTCCCACACACCATTTTCATCCAGTGGTGCAGGGTTTTAGAAGCTCATTAAATGCATGCCAGGTCTGAGAGTTTGTGAGGAAAAGGGAAAGACTGTGGAGGACCCGGAGCACTCTGAAAGGTAAGTCTAAAATACTTTGACATCTTCAAATATCACTATTACTTGACTTATTGTAATAATCTATTACATTCATTGCAGTATTTCTCCAATGGAGAAAGTACCATAATTTATTAAAAAAATGTTAAAGAAATGTCCTCTGCCATCATGTTTTTGTGCTTTGAATTAATTGGATTGGCAGATCTGGCTGTATTTTTTTAACCGCTTCTATAGGTAGATTGCTTTGAAATGGAAACAGATATCTGTATTGTTAGTGGAATGGGAAGCTTTTGTTATGACAGCTGTTCCATTTAAAATGCTTGGCTGGGTTCCAAAAGCTTCGGCTCAGCAGGTGGTCTGATTGATCTAAGAACTATTGAAAGTTTTACAAGCCTATAAGAACAGAATATGTATTTGATGTGGATACTTATTTGTTTACAAATCTAATTGGCAGTTAAAGAGTTACAACTTTATTTTTTCCCACAGATTTTTTGGGTCCTGTATCAATGATAGTGAGTTTGAATTCAGGGCTTTCTTAGATTGTTAGAGGTTGAATGGTTTTCCAATGCTTATAAAATAATTCCCATTGCATGATTCTGAGAATTATACATAGTACGTACTGCATATGGAGGATACATAGGGGAATATAGGTGGTCTGGGGGAATGTGAAGGGGCATGGGTTGGCATGGGGGGATTTGAGGTGGCATATGGTGGCATGGGGAATGTGAGGTGGCATAGGTGAGGGTGGAAGATTGAGCAGGGTGACGGGTGAGGTATAGGGGGACTTAATATTATGTTGGATTCTGGGCTGCTGTGTTGGAGAACTGAGGCGGGTCTTCTAAACAGCCTGCCACTGCACCTATATTCCCCATGCACTCCATCAGTGCTTGCAAAATGCATTGTGAACCTGACGCCAGTGTGAAAAGATGAAAATCCCAAAAAAAGTCACGTGGGTCTCATGGCATTTTGCGAGCCATGAGAATTAGCAGGTCGGGTTTTCCTGGGCCCAGATGAAAATTCAGGCCCTGGAAGTTATATAATTTCTAATAATCTCACCAATTACAGATGACTGCCAGAAATCATTTAGCTTACTCTTGATAAGTGCAGATTCTGTCAACTGTAACTGCTTAGATACGTTCTGCATATGAAATGAGTATTTATTTGTGTGTTTAGAATTCACTTGCAGGGAAATTGGGTTTGTTCCTTCAATAGGTAATTGTCAGTCTGACTATATCCCTGGAGCTGTTGCTTCAAAAGGTTTATTGTCATAACATCATTTTGCTGCTTTTTTGCATGACAACAGATACAAATATGCTTTTGAAGTGTTAATTTTTAATTGTACTGAGCAGCACCAACCATTTTGATCTAATCAATCAATTATTAAAATCAGATTTCTAGGGACCCTCATCATAAAGATAATCTCACTGCCTGGTACTAGGATTGCTAGATTTTCACTTTTTATCAAATATTATTGGTCTTTCTTTATACATTTCCACACTAAATTAAATAACAGGTGATTCCTTTTCTTCTTTCTTTGATAAATATATTTCTCCTTTGAAAACCCCTTGTACGAAGCCTCAATATACTATAGCTATAATCTCCCGGAAACCTCAAGTTGTTGGTTTGACTACTGAACAGGCTAAACATTGACACTAATCGGCATCCAGTTATCAGATGGTGGAGAAGTTCTAAGTCCTGCATCCCCCGTAACAGTGAGTTCTGCTGGTTTGTGGGACAAGACAAGAAAAAACAATTTGCAAATTGTGTCTTAGCAAAATTGCAGTCAGGCTTTAAGTATCAGTGACAGATGATTGTACAGGGGAGGGCAAAACAGGAAACCATTAACAAATGGAGCCCCAGTGATCTATCAAGAGGATTAATAGCAACTACCAGATATTGGCCCAGACTTTTGCAGAGTTGTGGGGACTCTGTGCCTTATCTAAAATGGTGCTGGGACCTCGGATCTGGAAGATCTGCCCCTATTTCCGATAGATCCTAATTTTGCCAGTTGGGGAAAGGGGCAGAATATGATTTACACATGGGGAAACCCGAACCCTACAAGGCCACTTTAACTCAGTGCTGAGTTCAAACAGACCATATTTTCAGTGGAACTATCTCCTCATTCTGCAGTGTGTAACTTATATTTTTTTAAAGAATAGACATAAATGTTCATAAAAGGTGGAGAAGGTCTGTGGAACTGTTAAGCTGTGAAGCTATTTAAATTCCCTGCCCTTTGAAAAAAAGAAACAGCCTTCTGTGTTTCTGAGTTGAAAAAAATAGTGCTTTCAGTTTCAATAGCCGTTTGTTGACATAAACCTAAGGGCTATCATTATATTACTAATACTGCTTTACTGCTTCCATAATCTGTCATTATCACACTGGGGGGCTTTAAGTTCATAGTTTGATTGACTGCTCAAAGAGGTTATTAAGGGATCAGCTATCTTTGATGTGGGCATTTGGATGCAATTGTTTGTTGTTGTTATGGTGGATTAAGTACTTTAAGGGATTTGAATTAATTGAATGGGCTTCTATTAATGGTGTTTTTTGTATAGTGAAGTTTATAATAGATACTTAGAATTTTATTTTAATTTACCTCAGCATGGCTCCTGAGTTTTGCCATGGTGGATACAGGAGTTGGTAAGGAGGGTGCAAGGGAAAAGAGTAATGGGTAGGGAGATCAAATGTTGGCATGGGGGCTATAAGGAGCCATGGGGAATAGTGGTGGGCATGGGTTGGTATGGTATTTATGAGGGGTCATGGGGAATGTGAACAGGTTTGTTCCATGTAGGACAAGAGGAGAGACCAGAGGAACCGCAAATGGAATTGCTTGGTGCTTAAAAGGAAATAACTATAAATACTGGAAATCTGAAATTAAAATGAAAAATTTTGAGTATGCAGCACAGGTATCCGAAAGGTTAATGCTTGAATAAGAGTGATTATCAGAACTGGGTTTGGTATTTGACGTATGCATGTCGTATGTATGACGTATTTATCCCAGCATATCAGAACATCATACATCTAAAACTGAACAGAATTGAAAGTTAAATTACCAGCAAAAAATTGCATCGGTTGTATTGTAATTAAGGTACATCCAATGTATAAGAGCAAATGAATCTTACATTCTGTGGTCTTGGTTCCCCATGGTTCAGTAACCTTAGTTAATTTGGGTGCCACATTTAGAATATTAATTTCCCTTATTCTGGCGCTAGTACTTTGAATTGTTGAGCACACTAGATCTTGTCTTAACAAATACCCAAGTCAACTGCCCAACTAATGCCTGAAAGCAAAGATGTTAAATGATAGAAATAGTCCAAATCCAGAACAATTTTCTTAAAACCACTGAATATTATGGTCTAATGCATAAAATGCTGTGAAATATCTGTTACTACAACTTACTTGTACTTTCCATTCACTTTGCAAAATCTTGAACCTCAGAGATTGTTCCTCATTTTCCATTTTTGGATTGATAATTGTATGGTGCTCTAAAAAAAAAATCGGTAACAGATGCCAAAGCAACACGGTTGTAATACAGAGCAGTTTGCACACTTCGGACAAACCTGGAAATGCACAAAATTATAAGTAGTACCTTACTAAAGCCTAAAAATGAATCCATGTGTTAGTGAAAATTTGTATCCTCTGTAAGCAGCACCTAGATATCCAACCACAAATCTGTACAGGTGATGAATTTATTGTTAATCAAAAGAACAATTTTGTGATGCTGCTGCTAAATCAACACAGTCTTGAATCTTAGTGCTTAACAAAAATACTTGATTGTCATGGTTGGAAATGATGCTGTACATTTTGGAACACAAGCTCAAACCTTTAGAAAAAGCAAACCTTTCTTTCTGTGCATTTAGTTCAATCCTCCTTCCCCTTTGAGTTACTGCAACTCCTGAAGAGGAAGTGTGAATTTGTAAAAGAAAAGGGATTGCAAATATCATTTAAACCCCGGTCCATTTCGCTCAGCGTTCCTCTTGCTTGTTCCATTGAGCAGGTTCGGTGTCACAGTCTGAAGCAGAGCCATTAGAAAATGTTCCAGCTTTTGGAAGTTTTTGTCAGTGCTGTGAGCTGTAACTGGGGATGGTTTCTGCACGAGGAATTCTCAGTGGATATGAGTCATCTAAGAACAAAGGGGGGAATAAAAAGACTGCTTTTAAAATTAAATATAGACAAGAACAAAAAAGCTATAGAATGAATCATAATTTGAATTAAACAGGATAATCAATGAGTCCTCTTTATATTAAATTCCCCTTATAGCTTCACAATGTGAATCTTTTCAAAGGTAGAATCTTTTTTAACTTCAGTCCATTTTGTTTCATAATTCATTTATTAACCTACAAAGCATCATTCAATCTTTGGACATATATTCAGGAAAATTGTGCTGACTGTTGGCAAAATAACTTGGAACACAGTCAAAATTTACATTCTAATCATGTTCCTATCAAAGCAGAACCCAGCACTTTCACCACTCCTTCAGTCAATTTCCAGTGATTGAAGAAAAGCAATTTTTAAAGTGCTGTCAAAACTTTAGTCTTCTATCATACCTCCAGGTGAAAGACTTCAGAGAGGCTTTTAAAAGGCATGTAAAAAACACTTGTTGGATAAGAAGAGCAGAAAGCATTTGTCACTAGGAGTGATAACCAGGCCATAAGCTCATATCAAGATATTTTTCAAGGAACTTTGTGCTTTCAATAGTCACAGAGAAGAAGCAGGTTGTTTGGACAATTCTCAGGTACAATGAGACCATAATAAATGCAGACACTGTAATTTTTTCTCTCTCTGTGTTTCGCACCTTGGTATGAACTAGCAAAAACACTTAGCCTGCACTGCACTTATTTTTTTCCCTCCACCACCTCTCCTTAATGACATTAGTTGATAGCAGCTCAGCAATCTGTTCACACGACGATTTTCTTTACTGGGGTCTGGCCCCACAGATAATGGAAACTCTCCAGCACATCAAAGAAGTGATCATTGCTCACGTACTCCACACTATTCAAGTAGGCATCTGATGCACATACTTACACACTTTCAACAGGCTGGCGATCAGAAGTAAAAGTATTGGTTAATTTTCCTTGCCCTACTAAAGGGATGCATAGCCAAACTGAAGCTTACTGTTGACCCAGCAAAAAACAGTTAATCCAGCACTGAGAATCAAAACTGGGGCTTCATTGCTCTGTATGGCTTATAGTTATTCACTGGATAAAGACTGGGATTTTCCATGCCTGCCGGCATCAGGCGTGTTCGGCGGCATGAGCGGACAATATGGCGAGGAGGCCTAAAATCAGTTTTATGATTGTCCGCTCCGCCCGCTGATGGCGGGCTACGCTCTCTGCCATCGGACATTGGGAACCTCATTGCAATACATCAGCATATAATTGTAAGACCAGCTCACCAGACTCATCCCACCCCTGCTGGATCGTCTGCCCATGTTGGTGGGAAAACATGCTGGTGTGTTTCACAACAGCGTACATAAGGCGTGCACTTGACGGGCTGCACTTTGCTCGGGACTTCAAGGTTTGTTGGCCTACCTTGCTTTGGTCAGCACTCACAGTCATCAGCGCCAGGCTTCACAGGCAGCACCACATGATTTTTAGAGGGGCTATTGGCTAAGGTCTTTGTCTACCAGATCAGCCATATGTGGGTGGATTTTCAACGGCTGCAGGGCAAGTTCTTGCTTGGGGGGCGCTGGGGGAAGAAGTGGCCTCAGGCAAGGGAAGAGACTGCAGGACGAGGGCTGTATTGGGGAAGGAGGGTAACCCAGAGTGTATGTGGGGGCACATTTTGATCTGTGCAAGTGGCCTCAAGATGGTGAAGGCTGAGGAGGCATTCTCCAGAGGAGATGAGGCCAGATGGACATGTGAGGGTGTGTGTGTAGGAATGGGTGGCGATGTTCCTTGAGCTGGCAGTGAGTGAGGTGCCAGTGAATGCGTGTTGGGCTTGAGTGTGTGAGTTGAGGCTGTTAAACCATGGAAACTCAGCACTCGTAAATGCCGTGCCATTATCGGAAATGACGACTTCTGGTAGTCCACGAATGGCAAACTCTGGCATAGTTCTCAATTGTAGCGGCCAACCTTGGGGACTTCACCAACCATTCGTTCAACCATTTTGAATGGGCATCAAAGTGAGCAGAAACATTGTTCCCAGGAAAGGTCCAACTTAGTCAATGTGTAACTGCACCCAGAGTTTACCTGGCCACTCCTATGGGTGTAAAGGAGCTGTCACTGGCAACTTTTGCAGTTGCTAACATTGCACACAGTACTTTACTAAACTCTCTATTTCACCATCCCAGGCCACTATAGATAACTGTGCTGTGGTCTTCATTTGCGAAATTCCTGGATGGGCACTGTGTAGTTCAAATAAAAGTGGTTCCCTTGCCTTTTGGGGAGCTCCCCACAATAAGATGCCATCCCGACTGGTTATTTCATGTCTTCTGTTGAAGTACAGTTTTGCTTCGTCAGATGTGGGCTCCTGTGACCAACCATATCGCACTTATTCTCGTACCTGAGATAGGACTGGGTCCCGACTTGTCCAGTCTCTGATCTGTTGAGCACCTACTGGTGAGGAATCTAAGAAATTTAACAGTAACACAAGTTCCTGTGGAACTGGGACATGCTCATCATTTTCCTGCAAAAGGCAAATGACTAAGGGCATTGGCATTTGTGATTTGATTACCAGGCCTATGTACAAAAGTGTAATTGTCTGCTGCCAGAATTAAAGCCCTATTAGTATTTCTCTACCTTCTTTCAACATGCCTTCTTCTTTCTAGCACAGACTTTATTCTCAGCCTTCTTTTTGACTTCACTATTGGCCAGACTTCTCTCAGATGCCGGCTCAACTTGTCTGAGCTCAGTGGCTGAGTCTCCCAAAATTTCATTATCTATCTGTTTCTTGGGAAATTGTGCGACTTTTGCTTCCAAAGCCTCTTTGGCTTCATTTAGCTGATTCTTCAGCTCTTCCATCTCTTTTTTATATTTGTTTGCTACCTCATGCAAAATGGAACATGGTTGTGTCTTCTTTGTCATCTCATTCTTCAGTTTGTAGAGAGAAATGCTGAATTCTTTCTGTTTCTCTTCATACTTTTCCAGAGGTACAAACTTTGACCTGAGGGAATCTTGCAGTGTGTGATGGTCTTTAAACAGGTTTTCTTTTTTCCTGCAAAGGCTTCTCACCTCGTCTCGAACTGTGTCATCAAGCAAGGTCTCTTCAAGTTTCTTCTGCTGTTTTTCCATGTTTTTGCTTAAGACAGCCTGCATTTCTTCAGGTTTTTGAGTCCTTACACACGCCTTTTTCAAAACAGGAATGCTTCCAGCTTTATTTTAGAATCCCAGTGGCCAATCAAGGTTGAGTTCCCTTAGCCAATTTTGCCCTAGAAGGCAGAGGATCACTCTGCCTCTCAATACTAACACTGGTAGCTTTGCCAATTGGCTTCCATAATGGACAGTTACTCTGCTTATGCATTTTACTTGAATGTCTTCACCCGTATATGTTTTTAGTTTGGCGGCTGTTTCTTCTAAACTTAGTTGATGTTCAGCATTGTTCAAATATCTGAAGGTATGTTTCCCAATTACTGTAGTGGAAGCTCCCACATCCATTTCCATTCTAACAGATTTGCCATTTACTTTCACTGTGACACATTTTGGTTCTGTCTTTCTAACTTTCAGATTAAACAATGAGTAACTGTCTGAATTTGTTGTTTCAGGCTCTTCTACATTGTAGATTTCATTGAGCTTCTTCTTTTGTTTACAAGCCTTTCTGAATCTTTCCTTGCATTGCCTCATTATATGTCCATATCTATGACAATAGTAGCATTCAATTTTTTAAAACTGCCAATCGTTAAAAGACTGATTGTTTCCACCTCTATTAAAATTATTCTTCAATTTCACTGCCAAGTTATTTTCTTTATTCTTCGGCAAGCGGGGACTGTTTCCCGCTTCTCGGCAGAGTCTCGCTTTTTTGCGCCACTTTCGGCTGAGGTTTCCAGCCTGATGTGGAGGACGGCATCATTTTGCGCACCCTGTATTGCTTTTGAATCTCTTACTGTACTTTCCATGGCCAGCGCTATTTTTAGTGCCTTCTTGAAATCCAGACTCACTTCAGACATTAATCTTTTCTGAATAGTTTCCTATTTCACACCACACACTAAATGATACCTGAGCATGTCATTCAGAGTTGTACCGAACTCACAATGTTCCATTAGCTGTTTCAAATTTGCAACGTAGCAAGCAATTGTCTCACCCGGGGCTCTATTTCATGAATTAAAACTGAACCTCTGCATCATGACTGAGGGCTTGGGTTGAAAGTGATTCTTCACGAGGTCCACCAGTTCATCAAAATTCTTTGAATCTGGGGCATTGGGTGCCATCACACTTCAAATCAGACTGTAGGTTTTGCTCCCACAAGTACTCAAGAGGATCGCTCACCTCTTCTCTTCCCCCGTAATCTCATTCACTTGAAAAAATAACATGAGCCGTTCTATGTATTGAGACCAATCATCTGTCGCCGATTCAAAAGGATCAATTCTCCCAAATTGTGGCATTTTGAGAGGGGATAACTTCTTCAATTCTAATGGAGCTTGCTACAATCACTGGGTGAGGTACAGTGGTGATATCGTTTTAACTTGATCTCTTCTGTTCAATCCTGTTTCACCCTCGACGCCAGTTTGTTGTAGGGTGGCTGAGTTATACTATTAATGATAGAGTTGATCTGCAGACACCTCTTGGGTGGAAACTTCAAATTTATTTACAATATACTCAGCAGCAACTACACGTGTGCTTTCAACTCCAACTCGATCTTTACATTGATTGCTGAGGTAGCCTGCGCTACTCTCCTATTGGCTACTACAGATCATGTGATATTGCCTGACAAGTATTATTCTTAAAGGTACATTACACTAAATAAATTCATAATTACTACAGCGTGCCGTTAGCATTATTTTATCCATACCAAGAGCAAGATACAAACATTCAAGAAATGACATTGTGTGTATTTATACTGTTATAAAATAAAGAAGCTGGATATGTTACTGGAGGAAATTCAATGAGAAACCTGGGTAAATGTTACTGCTCTTGAAGAAGAACCTGCAAGTAACTGACTGATCAACGATGATAAAAAGCAATATATTAGTGGACAGTTGTGACACTGTTATAATTAACACTCTGGGGCATCTCAGAGAAAGCAGCTCATAAGTCATATGCTGACATGTGTAATACTGTAATTCAGATATAGCACTTAAGAGACATACTGACTCCAATAAAGTTAGAAAAATTGACAATATTTAAGGCTCACAGTATTGCTTGTGCACCATCGACAGCAGTGTCATTCTGAAGAATACATGAAATATTTTAGCTAGTCCTTTGCTTACTGAATAGGTTTTAAGATTATATTTGTTTTCTTTTTAAATATATTTGCCATTACCAATTACTAAACAATGTCAAAAATTTCAAAAAAACAGCCAGTAGCATTGGGAGATAGTTTTGTCTGTCCCTCTGATCAGTTAAGTGGAACAGGGGCCAGGTTTAAATTTATTCTTCTCTGACTTTGTAGCAAACTAATGCCTCAAGGTATCTCTGGAAATAGAACTTCAATATATTGCAGTTTTGCCCATGATGGCATTATGAATCGTTTAATCTTGGATAAGTATATATATTATTAAGTTCAATTATTTGTATTAACAAGCTCACCAGAAGTATTTTTGCCTTCTTCATTAAGTGGTCTGAATTTCATCAACCTTGCTCTAAGAAAATGTTCGCCTCATCTCTTCCAAACTCTATAACAATGGACTGATTCATTAAAAAGGAACTCTGTTTTACAAAATAAATCAAACAGCAGCTTCGATGTAGACTTAATTGAAAGTTTATCATGTTATCTACCATTACTCTGCTATTACCATCAAGCCAGGGGATCAACCCTGGTTCAATGAAGAGTGCAGGAGGGCATGCCAGGAGCAGCACCAGGCACACCTAAAAATGAGGTGTCAACTTGGTAAAGCTATAACACAGGACTACTTGTGTGCCAAACAGCACAAGCAGCAAGTGATAGACAGAGCTAAGCGATCCCACAACCAACGGATCAAGCTCTGCAGTCCTGCCTCATCCAGTCATGAATGATGGTGGACAAGTAAACAACTCACTGGTGGAGGTGGCTCCACAAATATCCCCATCCTCAATGATGGAGGAGCCCAGCACATCAGTGCAAAAAGTAAGGCTGAAGCATTCGTAATAATCTTCAGCCAGACGTGCCGAGTGGATGGTCCATCTTGGCTTCCTCCAGAGGTCCCCACTCTCACAGATGCCAGTCTTCAGCCAATTCGATTCACTCCACGTGATATCAAGAAACGACTGAAGGCACTGGATACTGCAAAAGCTATGGGCCCTGACAACATTCCGCCAATAATACTGAAGACTTGTGCTCCAGAACTTGCCGCGTCCCTAGCCAAGTTGTTCCAGTACAGCTACAACACTGGCATCTGCCTGGTTATGTGGAAAATTGCTCAGGTGTGTCCTGTACACAAAAAGCAGGACAAATCCAACCCGGCCAATTACTGCCCCATCAGTCTACTCTCAATCTATCAGTAAAGTAATGGAAGGGGTCATCAACAGTGCTATCAAGCACCACTTGCTTAGCAATAACCTGCTCACTGACGCCCAGTTTGGGTTCTGCCAGGGCCACTCAACTCTTAATCTCATTACAGCCTTAGTTTAAACATGGACAAAAGAGCTGAACTCCCGAAGTGAGGTAAGAGTGACTGCCCTTGACATCAAGGCCGCATTTGACCGAGTGTGGCAGCAAAACTGGAGTCAGTGGGAATTGGGGTGAACTCTCTGCTGCTTGGAGTCAACCTAGCACAAAGGAAGATGGTTGTGGTTGTTGCAGGTCAGTCATCTCAGCTCCAGGACATCACTGAATGAGTTCCTAAGGGTAGTGTCCTCGGCCCAACCATCTTCAGCTGCTTCATGAATGACCTTCCCTCTATCATAAGGTCAGAAGTGGGGATGTTCGCTAATGATTGCACGATGTTCAGCACCATTCGCGACTCCTCAGATACTGAAGCAGTCCATGTTCAAATGCAGCAAGACCTGGAAAATATCCAGGCTTGGGCTGACAAGTGGCAAGAAACATTCACGCCACACAAGTGTCAGGCAATGATCATCTCCAACATGAGAGAATCCAACCATCGCCCCTTGATGTTCAATGGCATTACCATCAGTGAACCCGCCATTATCAACATTCTGGGGGTTACCATTGAGCAGAAACTGAACTGGACTAGCCATGTAAACACTGTGGCTACAAGAGCAGGTCAGAGGCTAGGAATCATGTGACAAGTAACTCACCTCTTGATTCCCCGTAGCCTGTCCACCATCTACAAGGCACAAGTCAGCAGTGTGATGGAATACTCCCCACTTGCCTGGATGAGTGAAGCTACCACAACACTGAAGAAGCTGGACACCATCCAGGATAAAGCAGCCCGCTTGATTGGCACCACATCCACAAACATTCACTCCCTCCACCACCGACGCACGGTAGCAGCAGTGTGTACCATCTACAAGATGCACTGCAGGAGTTCACCAAGGCTTCTTTGATAGCACCTTCCAAACCCACAACCACTAGCATCCAGAAGGACAAGGGCAGCAGATAGATGGGAACACACCACCTGGAAGTTCGCCTCCAAGTCACTCATCATCCTGACTTGGAAATATATCACCGTTCCTTCACTATCGTTGGGTCAAAATCCTGAAACTCCCTTCCTAACATCACTTTGAGTGTACCTACACCATATGGACTGCAGCAGTTCAAGAAGGCAGCTCACCACCAGCTCAAGAGCAATTAGGGATGGGCAATAAACGCTGACCCAGCCAGCGAAGCCCACATCTCGTGAATTAATAAAAAAATACATATATTACCTTCTGATCTGATTCATGGGAGATGTTGGCAAGATTTTAACTCATGGAAACCTATTTACTTACAGAGTTATAAATTGGACTCATGGCTTTGATTTCCCCAAATAGAATATGTTTTTGAAGCACTGTGAGAAACAAAATTTCCTAGGATATAGCATGTTTTATTCCATTATCAGATCTGTACATCTGAAAATATTTACTGGACTAGATTTCCAAGCAGATAAGTGTAAATGGTCAGCAAATCTAATCTACTATTTCTGGCCATCCCCTCCTCTTTCCATTCACCCATGCTTCTAGTTAATTATTCTGAAGTCTCTTAATTGTTTATTTAGATTATATTTAAATTGTTCTAGCATTCAACTGAGAATAAAATATATACCCCTTAATGCACTTAACATCAGACCCTTTTCTCCAATGTGCAATTATAGCTATTTTTCTCTCTATAGCCACAAGATGTCCCCATCTGTCAAATTCCATATAGACGGTACCTTAGGTTTACTAAACAAAAATATGCAGAAGCATTTCCAATTCCACATGGATTTCAAATACAGAAATTTGACATCAGGAAAACTGAAAAGGTATGCATACTTTGACAGAAATCAATGCTTAGTTTGTTGTTAAATTTTGTTACGTTTTAATCTGAGTTCATTCTTTTTTCACAGAAGCAAAATACTTCTGGAAATATGAAATAAAAACAAAACGTTGGAAATACTCAACTAGCCTGGTAGCATCTGTGGAGCAACAGAGATAGCGGGTAAAATTTAATGTGGTGAGTTTGGAGCCAGGGTGGCATTTAATTGTTGGGAGGGTGTTGGGTGGGAACCCCGCCGTCTTTCCGTCTTTATCCTGACTGAATCCATGGCAAGAAGGTTCATGGATGGCCTTCCCCATCCTACCGCCAATTGAGCCATTTTAAGTTGGCAATTAATGCCCACTGAAAGCCACCTCATTTTCTTTGTTGCTGATCAATCTAACCCACCCCCACCCTGCGGCATCCACCCCACCACTTCCATCCCGCCATCACTCACCTTGTCCTGTGTCCCTCGGTGATCCTGGGCCTCGGGCGGGTGTCATACAGCAGCCACTGCCTCCCTGGTGGTGCTGCCATTCAATAGAGCTGCTGGCCTTTAATTGGCAGGCAGCTCTCGATGGGTGGTACTTCGGCCCCCATGTCCTGGATCCTGGGGAAGGCCTGCCACTGTCCAGTTAAGTGCCTGAGTTGCACATGATGCTGCAGGCTTTCCCGAAAATGAGATGACATGCAGGTCTCGCCGGCTCTTTAACCGGTGGGCAAGACCCCCATCGCTCTCATTAAATCCAGCCCAATGTTTCAGGTTAATTATATTTTATTTCATTCTCTATCACATTGCCCAAGGATGTTTTGTGCAGCTCGGCACAGTCACATGTCATAAATATAAATATGGCCCTGATTCAAAAGAGAGTTTCTGCTTGGTAAAACGTGTGGCGCTTGGTTCTGAAAACTCTTGCGCATATGTTTGTATAATGTACAGAAAGAACATTTGCTGCAAGTCAGGGATGCACATAAATTACATGTAATGTAATTTCACAAATGTGTGTATGTATGTGTGTTTTTTGGAAAATCAAATCTCTATTGATTTCCAATCATCAAACCTCATGATGTTAGTGTTTAATACACAGTGGCTACTGTGGCTGAGAAGGGGAATATTAATGATATGTTTGACTAAATTGAAGAAATATGCAACCTTATGAAGTATAATGAAAAAAGCAAACAATTGCAAAAGGTCAAATGTCAGTTAAATTGAGAACTACCGGTACGTAGGTTGCTTTAGAAATAGTCAACTTTATGTTTCTATTGGATAATGTGAAATGGCTGGTCTTTTATTGAAGAACAGAAATGGACCTAAAATAAAGTAGAAGGTTAAAATGCCTGAAATATATTGTAATTTTTCCTTGCATAGTTGAATTTCGCTAAGATGCCATGAACCCCGATATGAGCAAGCATAATTTATTAAATAAATTTTGATTCTTTTTAATGTAGCCTTAGGTTGGAATGTGAAATAACACCCAAATCAAATGCTCATCATTGAATTCATTGGGCAGGATTATCCCCCCGTCGGGGGCGAAGTTGAAGGGCAGGCGCGCACAGGTGCGCTTCCGATCGGCGCCGCCAATCAGGGCCGCGGCGCCATTTTACGTGGGCAGGCCAATTAAGGCCCGCCCAGCGTGATGTCCACACAGAAGCACTATGCCCTTCCTGTGTGGGCAGTGGGGGGGGAATCCCAAAATCAAGAGCGCACTCTTTCGCGCGAGGGCACAAAAGAGCGCAATCATCTCCCTGAGGTTAAGTGCAACCTCAGGGAGATCGGCTCTAAATGTCAAAAAGCTAAAAGTAGAAAAATAAAATTTCCGTAACACGTCCCCTTATGTGACACTGTCATATGAGTTGGGACATGTCCATAATTTTTACAAAAACTTTATTAAAATTTTTAAAAACCTACATGAAATCTCATCCCGCCCGTGGATGAGGTTTCATGCTTTTTCTAATTCGCGCCGGGGTTCCAGGCCTGCCCACCAACCTTAAGGTTGGACGGGCAGGTCCTTTAATTACTTAATTGACTCTGTCAATGGCCTCAATTGGCCATTGACAGGTCGGTGGGCGCGCAGCTGATTTTGCTGCGCCCCCGCCTGCCTGAAAATTTAAATGACGCGCGGTGACGTTGGGAGTTCCGCCCGACGTCACCGTGCGTCATTTTACGCATCGGCGAGCGGGCCCCGCCCCTGTTCGCCAACGCATAAAATCCTGCCCATTGTGTTACTTTGAAATAAATTATCTTAACAAAGGAACATATACTTCAGATATAAACCAAGATATGTTTACACATTCATAAAAAAACATGTTAAATTCTGCAGATATTTTAAGAGTGATTATTTTGATGATCTCTATGATCTTAGTTTTGTCAGCCTTCAATTCTTCTACAAACCTGAGCTCGGTACCACCAAACCCATGCTTCTTGAATTATTTAATCATATCTGTTTCTCTTTTCAACCTTGGTGGTACAACCAGGATGGTCCTTCATCTAGTTCTTCAATGAATAGATCGTTTCTTCTCACCAGAAGTTGTAGTTTTATGAAAGCACATATAACAATTCCGATGGACTGGCTTATAAATTGGTGAAACTGTGCTTTGAATCATCTCTGGGGAAGGGGAAGCTTGGTATATGACATTCTCCAGAATAGTCTGGAGAAAGCAAGGAAGAGAAGGCAAAGTTCAGCTCCATGCATGTTATTGACAGTTATCACAGTTATACACTGTTCTATCTTCATATCCATGTTTGGATTTTGCCTGGAAACAGTTGAAGACTCGGTCATCTGGTGCTCATATGGGTGCTCACAAATAGTTCCCCCCCCTCCCCAAAAAGAAAACGCTAATCAACAGGGACAGATGGAAATCTGACCAATTACCTACTAGCAAACATGGTCTAGTCAGGGAATCTTGTGGTATACAATGAAAAAGTAGAACAGAAAATCATTGTCTTGTTGGAATCAAGGACAGCAGAATATATACATATATAAATACATATATATATCTGTAGTCAGTCCCCATTTTCAAGTCATCACTTCTGCCCTTTTTTCATACTATATGTTTGACAATATTTCTGACAATTTCGGAAGCATCCTGTCTTTCTCAAGAGAAGCAGGCATAGCTCACGTGTGGTTTTGCCAGGATAGTGGGCTTGCCCACGGTACGGGGTACCACTGACTGCACGAATGTTACTTTGCAGGAGCCACACCTAAATGTAAAGAGGTACCGGAACTGCAAAGGGTTCCACTCCCTGAATGTACAGTTGCTGTTGTACCATACAGGTGAATGCCTGATATCCTGACGAGTCATGATGCCTTTTATTCTTTGCTAGTCTGCTGTATCATCAGCTTATGAGTTACCCTGAGAAACCTGATAGTGGCTATTTGAGTGACAAGGGCTATCTGCTGACCACCTGGCTCATGACCCCAAGCACACATGGGCATCATGCAAACAATGAGAGTCATGCTGCCAGGTACAATGAGTTGCTGAAGCGATGCTTCTGCTGCCTGCACCAGTCTGGAGGAGCCTTGCAATAGTCCACAGGGAATGTTGTGATTCATCATGGTCTGCTGCATCCTGCACAGTCTTGCCATCATGAGGGCACAGTCTTTGCCAACAAGTATACGTGGGGAGCAGGAGGAAGGGAGGAGATAACCAACACAAGCCCTTTTTGGCCAATCTCACCATGATCGGCTCATCCAATTGTGGTACCAGTGAACATAACCTCAATTCCCCATTCAGCAGTCCCACGCTTCACACTGTTACCGACCGTCACAGAGTCCCTTGACCCCAATATTGAAATGAAAGAAAACAAACGTTTCAAGCCAATTTGATCAGACAAATTATCCACTTTTTTAACCAATGTTAATAAATCCCCTTTGTGCATTCCCCTTAGTGCTAGTCTGCAATCTGCCTTTGCGTGGCTTAGTGTTCTATGCAGTGGTGTCCCAGTGGATGCAGCATAAGGCTGTTGACTTTTGGTTGGAGAGAATGCAGATATAGTCTTACAGGACAACCTTGAGAAGCTCTAGCTGGCCCTAGAAGGCACCGAGACATGGGCTGATTGGGTTACAGGCAACAAGAACACTGGCAGAGTGTCAGTGTTAAGAGGACAAATCCTGAGAGAGGACAGCAGGTTTGGGCACTACAAAACCACTCCTCCCAGGCAGAGCCGCAGCAATCCTAGTATTCATCTGGAGGACAGATTACTATATTGCTGGACAATCCTTTTGAGTATTGGTATCCGCAGCTATGATGGCAGCATTCTAATCTTCATGGCAAAAAGCTGACCTTGCATGACATCCATCTGAGATCCATCTGCTGCAACACCCAAATGGTGGAAGGCTTTTGCTTGTCCTGCAATGGAAGCTGAGATGCTGCATTGCAGTTGGTCAGCAAGTGTTCTCATGGCATTGACCACCACATCCATGCTGGAAAGGATGAGCTTCAAGCTCTGTGCAAAATCATGTGCAAGGTTGGTGCCAGATTCCACCATGCTCCTTGACAGTGACCGCAGGCATTCTGGCAAGTCTGCCAACGCATTTCTGCATGCATGTCCAGCAACCTCTTCCTGTACGCTCCATCATTGAAGTTCTAATCTGCATCCACTGCAGCAGAACTCCTATGCGGCCGCACCCTCCAGCAAGCTGGCACCAGTGCTATCCTTTACCTTTGCTCCGGTTGTAGGCCATGTACTTAGTGTCTCATCATGTGCATATCTCATTTCTATTATATCCTCTAAAGTAGACAATATCAGTGTTTGAGTTAGTGGCTGCAAGTATGAGAGCAAGTGAAGGTGCCTCTTCATCATCACTGTCTCCCTGTTCTTCCACCTTTGCAGGACCAAGTGGCAGCCTTTAGGCATCTGAAAGGAGAAAGGCTCAGGTGAGGGGGGACGGAAAAGAAAGAGATGTATGTTTATCCAATCTGTAGCTTAATTGAACAATGAGGGGGAAGTAGGATGTGAGGAGGAGGATTGGGTATGAGCATTCCATCAGCTTCAATCCTTTCAGCCCTGTTGCTGACCACAAACTCACTCATGCCAACTCCAAAGACAGAAAGCACCATCTCTTTCCCTGGGATGAGGACATGTAGTCATGTCTGATCCCTGCCAGTTAGATGCTGCTGCCTTTTGTTATCTGCAAGAGAACATTGCATTGAGTGTGATGCAATGTGTTTGGATGATGCGGCTGTCATGGTTGAAAGGCTGGTACCATGAGAAGTGAGTTTGAGGCTCACAGCAGTGCTAAGTGTGTGAGGGTGAAGTGAAACTATCAATGTTAGGTGTGAGTCGTGATTGACAGAACTTTTTGTTAGGTCTGCGATAGGGCTATGGTATTTGGTAGGGCAGTTGGTTGTAGGGCAGTTGGTTGTAGGGCAGTTGTTAATAGGGCAGTTGGTAGTAGGGCAGTTGGTAGTAGGGCAGTTGGTAGTAGGGCAGTTGGTAGTAGGGCAGTTGGTGGGGTATGGCATATGAAGAAATGTTCACTGACCGTGACCACTTTTGTGAGGTCATAGAATTTCTTTCTGTACTTATCTAGGTTTTCAGGGCTAAACTGCTGTCACTGACTTGCATGGCTACCTACACCCATTGCCTTCTCAGAGTTGGCTGGAGTGTCGTCTGGCGTCCGATGGACACAACACCAGCTCCTTCACCAATGCCTCCAGTGCTGCGTCAGAGAATATTGGAGCCCACTGTCTGTCATGTTATGCCATTCCTCTGTCCTTCCCAGGTCAAAACCACTTGTGCAATGAATTCCAGCACCTGCTGCAGACAAACTGCACCCCTCCTTTAAGGGGTGCAGGGGGGCTTTAACTAGTTCAGGCTAGCTTGAACTTCTGCTAGCCTCTCACGATTTTCTGCCCCTACTCAGGTAGCTAGCCGCTCACCAGCCTGCTGGGCACTGGCTCGATGCTCAATTATAATAAGCAAGCGCCACAAAGTTTGTGCCTTCATCGGCACAAACGGGGTCAGGTTAATTGCACTTTGCAATCCCCAGGCCTGTTTTATGGGCCTTATCCAATTTTTAAATAGATGAGTGAAAGTTTTTCTTGTATGTAAAGTACACGTGCTTGGAGATATTTTATAGGGTTCAGCGAGAGAAAGAAAATTCTTGTTGCACATCCAAATCAAGGATACCACTGACATTTAAGGGAAGGAGGGTATTTTCATATTTGGATGAACATCAAAATAACCATATCCATTTTAGAAGATAAGAGCAGAGCAATGGCATCGCGACACACACCAAAATAAATATATGAGGATATATTTTTGTTATGACACTTCATGGTACTTAAAATAGAGAAATAGATTAATAAAACTGAGGAGAATCAAAAAGTTACATAAATACAGTGTGAAATCATTTTTGAATTTGTATTCAAAGGCACCTCAAGGTCTGATGCTGCTGAATGGACAAAGATTTAAGAGGACACTTAAATGAAATAGAATCTACACCTTTACCATCCAGCCTGTCCAATCTATTTATTTTGGAACATTAAATAGGAATGGCTCCAAAGACGAAGGACTTTCAGCGCTTCTGTATTCATTACATCCATTAAATCAAAGAGAAGCGGGAAGAGCCCTGCAGTAACTCGCTGGTAATTTTCCTCATAAATTAAATACAATGAGACAGAACAGTCTCACTTATATACAGACTTTCTGTTATAGTTACAACTGAGGTATTTTACATAAAATAGATTTCATAGAAGCAATATTCAAATATGGTTTTCAGACTCATTATGCACAAAGAAAGCATGCCCTCCAAGGAGGCTGTTAGAAAGTTTGTCTTTCAGTGTGCAGGTAACTAATAGTGATGGGTGGGGAGGGTCTTAGTTTAACAAGTTTCCCCATAAACATGCAGCTCTGTGAGCTGTCTTAGAATCTAGGCTAAATGGCTATAAGGGTTTCTAGGCACTGACAATTCTTATCAGGTAAAATCCCACAAAATAATACTGCCCATAATTTAGCTCTTGTTGCCAGCCTTACTCAAAGAAGCCATAAAAATGACTGATGACAGAAATAAAAAAAAGTCACACAGCACGGTCTACTCTTTTAAGATTGGACTGGGAACTATGTAAGCAGAGAGAATTACTCTGTATCTGTTCCTCTTATTTGTGAGGATGGGGCTAAGACCTGATCAAAAGGTTCAGTGCTATCATTTTAGAGCATTATGACAGTAAATAACTATGACATTCATTTATTAAATTCAGTTGGCTAGATGGTTAGCATGTGGTTCAGATTAGTGCAAGTCCCAAGCACACATAATGCACTGTATTCCAAATCACTTTCCAGTTATCAAAGGTAGCTCAAGGAGGCCATGGAAGAAGACAACAGCTACATTTTCTGAAACTAATCCCAGAGAAGCAGAAGTGTTTCTCATGTCTCCATATTATGACTGTGGACACTGCTGGCTCACACTCACTTCTGATTACCTTCCTCCATGAAGCATCTGTGGGCCTCAGCATAACAGCCAACAAGCTGAAACTTGGCTCTCTATATTAATTGTATCAAGTTATTTTTTCTTAACACTGAGTAAAGTCATAGGCCGGGCTTTTCCATGCCTGCTGGCATCGGGTGTGTTCGGTGGCATGAGTGGACAATATGGCGAGAAGGCCAAAAATCGGTTTCACAAGGTCGTGAAGCCAGTTTCCGATCGTCCGCTCCGCCCACCGATGGTGAGCCACGTTTCACGCCATCAGACGCCAGGAACCTCATTGTAATACATCAGCATATCATTATAAGCCCAGGTCGCCAGAACTGACCCCGCTCCTGCACCGCCCCCCCCACCCCACCCCACCCCCACCGCTGGATTGTCTGCCCAAATCGAAGTGACTGCATGCTGACGTGCTTCACAACAGCGTTTAAAAGGCGTGCACTTGGCAGACTGTACTTTGAGGGGAACTCAAAGCTGAGTGCACAGTAACATAGCGAAGTGCTCGCCCAGGTTGCCTGTTGGACTTCAAGGTTGAGGCGGGTTGGTGGGAGGGCAAAGGTTGCCTTGCGGCTGAGGCGCGTTTGGGGGGGGTGCGGCAAGGGCTGCCCTGCGGTTGAGATGACTTGGGAGCCGGGGGGGGGGGGGCGGGGGGCAAGGGCTGCCCTGTGGTTGAAGGCAGCACACAAGCACGATGAGGGGAGGGGTTGGTGATGGAAGCAGTCACGCATTAGGGAAACCTTGTATAAAGTGACTATTCCTCTGCAGCTGAGGCAGCTCAGGCGCAGCCACATTGATGTGATTGGAGTTGGACCTCTAGCTTCTCTGCCCACTCAAGCAACACAGAGGCATCAAAGTGCCACCAAGTGCTCCAGAGCTTTTCACCCCTCGGGCACAGACTGCAAAGTAATGAGCGTTTTATTGGACTGCAGAACAGTTGGATGACTGTACACTGTACAATCTCCTTGTTAAAGCTGGCCATGGAGCAGTCACTGCTGGAGACGCTCACAGCCCCTTTCAATGTCATCATCCTGGTTTGGACCAATCTCCCCCATGGTTCCAGCTAAGAGTGTTGCCTTGCCACGCGGATTACAATAATGCCTGTACCTGAGCTGAGAGCACAGCATGCAGTCCAATGGGCAAAGCTGCCTGATGGCCTACAGAGAGCAAAGATGAAGGAAAAGAGAGAGTGACTGATGCGCCTGGCTGCGCAGAGGGAGGAGCAGCACCCTCTGGAAGAAGGGGCGGCTGGGAATCCTACATATGTTGCCTAAGAGCCATAGCAAGCCGTCGCTGGTTGGTGTCTAGCTAGACCCAGGGTCTATAGATGTCGCCTTTCATTCCTGAAGATAACCGAGAACCAGTGTTGCCAAAGACTGTGCATATCTAGGGAACTAGTCAGTCACATCTGCCAGCCACTGCAGGATTTGGGGCCACGGGGACATGGAGGGCATCCACTGCCAGTGGCCATGAAAGTGACAGCAGCGCTCAATTTCTATGCCAGTGACTCCATTCAAGGCTCCACAGGTGACCTCTGTGGGATCTCACAAGCCTCCACCCACAAAGGCATCCATGAGGTCACGAATGCCATCTTCGCGAGGGCACACAGCTTTGTGCATTTCACCTGGGCCCAATACAGACAGGATGCAAGAGCAATTGGATTTGCCCAGATCTCGGGTTGCCCCCAGGTGCAGGGCGCCATCGACTGCACTCTCGTGGCGCTTAGATCTCTGTTGCAACAAGCGGTGGACTACATCAACCACAAGGGGTTCCACTCGCACAACGTGCAGCTGGTGCGCGACCACCAGAAATGTATCCTGCAGGTGTGCACGCGGTTTCCAGGGAGTGTGCATGACTCCTACCTTCTCAGGCGGTCACAGATCTCTGAAGGGTCCACAGAGGCTGCAGGGATGGCTCCTCAGGGACATGGGCTACACACAGAGGACTTGGCTGATGATGCCTATGCTGCGGCTTCAGACTGCAGCAGAAGGTATAACGAGGCTCATGCTGCAACTCGCAATTTGGTGGAGCAGACCATTGGGATGCTGAAAATGAGGTTCAGGGTCCTGGACCAGCCTGCTGGAACCCTGCAATATAGTCCACAGAGGGTGTCATGCATCATCATTGTCTGCTGCGCCTTTTACAACCTGGCACTGCAACGGGGAGAGCAGCTGGCTGAGGAGGAGCTGAAGGTCTCCTCCGATGAAGAGGATATCGATGGGGATGTGGGTGAAGAGGTCCTCAAATGTGACGATGACGGGGATGAGGCCCTCGCACTGGCTAGACTGGCAGGCGTGATCAGGAGGCCCACATAGCTGCTAGATTTGTGGAAGATGATGACGACATGCAGTGAGGAGACACCATAGATCCTCACATTGCATACGTGAATGTTTGACTCCAGTCTGGCTTAGAGCAACGCACAGACCCTCTGTGAGAATGCTCCTGTCATGGAGACGCAGTGAAGGCCCTAATAGTCGCTCAATTGCTGTAGGATGATGACAACATTCAGTGAGGACACTCCATAGTTCTTCACGTAGCCCCTGAGAATGTCTGACTCCTGTCTGGCTGAGGGCAGTTCACTTGTGCTCTGTGATCAGGGCCATCTCAGAGACGCAGCCATGAAACTTTCAAAGCATCTGACCCTTTGTCTGCCTTCAGCACCTGACCCCTTCAGGAGCACAGCATCACTGGTCACAGATGCTGAACAGATGGGGCCCAGTCCCACCTTAAAGGTGCCGAGAGCACACTGAGAGAATGATGTTACTCTGTAACACCTGCCCACAACATTCTGGTGGCAATGACAAGCATCAGTAATGTTTCCAGGGAGTGTGAGGCTGGACTATCACTGTGGCCTGAAAGCTGCACAGAGCACAGGGAGGAGGCCCTGGACTGAAACATTTGCCTTTGTCTTGTGCAGAAAGGTTTCACATCTAAGTGACAAGAACACTGCTCATCAGAACAAGGAGCCATAGGCACGGAGACATTCTTGGTAGTTTATTGACAACAGTGAACAGTATGTACAAGTGATTAACACCCGTGCCCGGGCTGTACAGCTACAAATTCTTAACTTTCCTAACCCTGTCGCAACGTCTTGGTGCTCCCCAACCATCCACAGCAGAGGTGGAGGCAGCCTGCTGACTGTGACGCCCTCTGTGATGACTTGGTGGGCATCCTCTGGAGGGCTAAGACTTAGAGGGGCCTGGCCTGCTTTCGGGGTCCTTCTGTGTGGAAGTGGCACCCTCCTCAGCCTGTGAAGCTGAAGCTGCTGAGGTCACAGGAAAAGGGGATCCGGATCGGTCAGACACTTCTGGAGTCACCCAGATGGCTGGCCCCAGGGTGTGCACCTGCTGATCCTCCTCCCTATGTGTGCCCAAGGGCCCCTGGCTGACTCCTTGAAGAGAAGGGGCAGCTGGAGTGTGGTCAAGCTGCCCTGCATCCCTCTCGTGTACACACTATTGGAGGCCAACTATAGCATCAGCAATGGAGTTGAGCCCGCACAGCAGTGCAGGACTGATGTCCTGGACCATGACAGCCACCATCCTACCAGTGTTGACCTTCGCGCATTGGCATGCCGACACTATCAGCCCAGCTTGAAGGCGGATGGACTCCTCCATCGTGCTTGCAATCTGAGGAGTGCAGCGGACATCCCTTCCTGGTGTTCCCGAGCTTGCCTTTGCAGCTCCAGCAACTGTGACATGACTGAGTCCAGAGGCTCGTCATCTGTCTCAGACTCAGCAAATTGCTGGCCTTCAACAGTCCTCCGAAAGCCAGACATCTGGGAAGTCCCTGCAGCTGCCTGCTGTGGATCAGACAGTGTAATGTGCTCACCAGATTGTGATCCCAAGGCTACTGTAAAGCTAAGTCCCACCAAGGTGTGTGTCTCTGTGCTGATGGAGGGTGTGGGTGAGTGCTGTGATGGGACTTCAAGGAGGGTGCCTCCAGATTCCTCTTCAGAGGTTTCTTCGGGACTTGATTGGAGTCCCTGGGTCATGGACTCCGTTGGCGGTTTCCCAGATGTGCCGGCGAAAGCAAGGGGAATAATTATTGCATAGCAGTGGCCTGTGAAAGAGGATGCATCACTTACAGTATGGTTGTCTGATGGGTGTTGCACTGCTGGATTCTCACTTGGTAGAGCACCGTCGACCTCACCGTCAGCACAGGAATGGTCCAGGTCCTCGCCGGCCAGCTGGATGGCTCTGTTTTCAAAGTCCATGTGGACCTTGATTTCAGGCATTCCTCCCCTGGTCTGTGACCTCCCCTGGTCTGTGACCTCCCCTGGTCTGTGACCTCCCCCTGTTGTTGAGTGCTAACTTGTCCTGCATGCCTGTAGATGGAGACAATGTAAGCAGGGCGCCTGCCAGGCCAGATGATAAGTATGCCTGGCTTGTGTGGATGGTGAGTGGCCCCATGGACAAGATGAGGACAATGAGGGTCTGTGTGTGAGAGAGTGAATAGTGATGTTCCTTGAACCGGCAGCGGATGACGGCCCTGTGGATGTGTGATGGGTTTGTGAGTGTGTGAGTTGAGAGTGATGAGAAGAGTGACTTAACCTGGTGGAAGGAAGGAAGATCATTCATCCTCTTGCGGCACTGGGTGGCTGTCCTCTTTTGAAGGATGCTGGCACTGACCACCACTGCCACCGCCTCCTAAGCTGGATTAGTGAGGTTGCTGCCCACCCAGTGGCCAGAGTGGGGTGGAGGACATCACGGCGGGCCTCCACTGCATCTAAAAGCACTTGGGGGTTGTGCCATCAAACTTGGGGGCTGAAGTCTTTTTGCCTTTCAGGGCCATGTCTTCTTTGCAGCAGTCATGGGCTGGAAGCACTGAGATGTGCGTGCACGCAACTGGATTTAAAATATTGCGCCTGGCATGATGAAGCGGTGAGATGATGGCGTGGCGGGCGACTGAGAGCCTGCCCACCATGGAAACGACGTGTTTCCCTGGAATGCATCATTAATGCGGTAGGTTTGTGATGATACGGCGTGAAAAGCCGCCATTGTGTCATCTTACCTGCCTGCTACCGCACTTGGTGCAAATCTGGGATGATTTCGCCCATATTCTCTATACAGGCAAAAGGCTTAACATGTGGTAACTTACCTTTTGGAAGGATGGATGTGTCCTATAACCAACTATAAATGCTTGGATTTGTTGAGAGGTCAGATCAAATCTCCCAGACATTACTTTCAATCCACACAGATTAGCAGGAGAATATCTGGATTGAACATTTCCACTTTAGGCTATGACAAATAGATTTAATGCACAGGACTCTTCTAAGCATAGCCCATTTTATGTACATGTAGCCAAGAAATCACAGCTTCAGTAAGTATGTTCTTCTGGGCTTAAATTTATTAACACCCAAAGACTTGAGTGATCCATGCTGCCTGCAGCCAAGCTGCACAAGGACCAAAAGAGAACCATTCAAATTCACCCTTGATCCCCAATGCCATATTTGTGCTCAGCTGCAGGCATCAATTGGGCTCCTTGATGCAGCACACTGGTTGGCACCTGATCAACTTTGCTTGGCTGGGTGCTAGCCAAAGCCTAGGTGAGTCTTGGAGGAAGACAATCAGGAGTGAGCGTGGGCTGGCAGCAGTTGTAGTCTTAATGTGGAGGCATAAGAAACTCTTATGATCCCAGCTGATGTTACTACTGAATCCCAGGGGGGAACCTGGCTTGATAGATTCTAACTTTTTTTTCGTTTAGAAATGTGGAGGGTGGCTACTGAACAGAGTCACAGGAATCTGCTGATAAACTTTTAACAAAAGAATAAAACATTTATTGAACACGTCAAAAAACTATGTTCCACTAGACAAAAAAGTTGGAGAGATATCAATACAAACAGCAGTAAATTAGTCAAATAATGCGATGCTTTCACCCCAACTATACCTTTACAGATACTTACAAATTCATAAAGATAACACAACTTACAATATTTATCTTAAACTCTAATATTCACAAGTATGCAGTACAAGTAAACTAATGGGCGAACAGCGGTCAGCTACACCACACTCCAAAAATCAAGTGACAGATGCCACCCAAAGCAGATGCTATGGATTTCTCATCAACCCCTCCCAGATGCTTATTACACCGTGAGCCAACCGATCTCAGTGAAACTCTGTTTTTCTCACAAGGGTTTCCAATCTCCTCGCTTGAAGAACTCGCTTTGGAATTCTCTCCCAAATGGTGCTTTCTCTCGGATTTATTCAACAAGGATCCATCTCCAAGGTTTCAGCCTCTCTTTCCAAGGTTCCTTTCCCCTAGAACTCTGTGTGCATTCAAGCTGCACCTTCCATGCACACTCTCAGATATTCAGCTGTGCCAAGCAGAACACCACTGCTCCAAAGGCCCGTAGTATGGAATTACCAACCTTCGGTTACCTCTTCAGATATTCTGACTTCTCGCAAACCCAACTTGTTCCAAATCTGTTCCCCAGAGCTCTGTCTCTTTAATTCGGAGCCTATTCCTCTGTTCCTCGCTCTTAACTTCACTTAACAGGATCAATTTCAGATTCCTGTCCTTGGTCCTTAAACTTGACTGGGACCTTTTTCTATCCCACTCCCTGGCTTTACTTTCTTCTTTTCTTCGGGACCTGCTCTCTGCAGCTCCCGCCCTGCCTCTTCTGGCACTTTCTGTGGAATCGTGTTCTCTTCTAGATGACCTGACCTTTTTATGCTGTTACACCTTTTTCCTTGTTTTCCATTCTACACATGTGCACAGGGTCGTTTACTGGCTCAACAACAAAAAAAAGCAGACCAACTGTACATGTGCGCCCATTTGCTGACCGGCACATGCGCAGAAACCCCAAGATCGTAAGAAGAAAAACTGCACATGCACGGCCTTTTCAGGGCCAGCACATGCGCAGAGACTATCAGGGCTCAATCTCCATTTTAAAAAGTAAGTTATTTCCTTTATGGATTTGTCACACCTATCCCCTCGAATGAAACAAAGCTTCACAACAGTGAAAGTTTTTTTGCAATTGCTTTACACCTTTACAAGAACTTAACATCATGAACTTCTAACAAATAGCTTATTACATTCTATGCAAATAAACTCATTGTCTTATTTCACAACTACACATCATATCATACAATTATAAAGATTTAACCAAAGCAAAAGTCAACAAATAAAACAAGTGAAATTAGCAGAATTTGTGCATCACAGAATTATCATAGCTCAACCTTTATGTTTCGTTTTTTCTCTTATTCCCAGCCTTTAACTCAACAAAGAATGTTTCATTTGAATCCATAGCCCAATTGTCCTTTCAGTTAGCTGTAGGCATAATTCCATCTTCAAGCTCATTTTCCAAACTCGCATGTGGTAAATTCTCATTTCGAGATAATAAGGTCAGGATAGCATTTTTGTGTGTTAACAACTCATTTCTCCTCTGATCAAAATCTCTTTTAGCTGTTTCAAAAATGTTATTAAGATGCTTTTTACACAAAAGGGTTTCATACTCCTGCTTGGTTTGATCTTTGAACATTTTACGATCTTGTTGTTTCTCCCAACCCCATTTCAAATGGGTCTTTTCCAATTCTCTTTGAGCAATATCACTTACTTCCTCTCTCTGAAGTTTTATGGTTTGTTCCAATCCTTCAACTCTTTTAGTTAGTTCACAAATATCGTTCCATTCCTCTGCAGGTTTTGAATAGTCTTTTGTAAACTGTCCACTCGCCTGGATTTCAGATGCTGTCTCTTGTGTATTAACATCAGAAGGCACTTGTAAACTAATGTTTCTGGACATTGCCCCTTCCAGGTCATTTTGCAATTTCAGTCCTTTTTGTTGACAATTCTCAATTTCCAATTCTGTAAGCACTTCAGCTGCCTCCATACTGCACATTACTGAGGTTGATGCATCAGTGATGTTACTTGGATCAGTTCTTTGCTCAACTGGATCATAATTCAAAAGGAGTTTTTATTCACAGGAACAACTTCAGAACTGTGACACTTCATACCACACATTTCCTCTTTCATTTTCTCCAGGTTGAATCGAGGTTTAGGAACCTCATTGTTCTTTTCACGATGAAGTTTTAACAGTTCGGTAATTTTGGTTTTTAAGCCCCGTATTCAACCAACTGTTCTAATTTACCAGCAATTCCTTTTCCTGTTCAAGGCATTTTTCATGATACTTCGTAGGGACTTCTGATGCTTGAAGGTCATCAAGTTTTGACTGAAGATCGACCTTTAACAAATTTGCTTCTACAAGTTTATAATTTAGACATTGCAAGTCCTCAGTCAAATGATCTACTTTCTGTGACTGATGCTCACTTGTTCTCAACAATTCTCATCTTTCATTAGCAAACCCCTCTTTGTGTATGTAAGTTGGTTCTCTATATTGATCAGGTTTTCCTTTAATTGCTTGTTACTGGCAATAAGCATCTTATTTTTGGCCACAGTAATTTTTAGATGTTGGTTAAGACCAGCATTATCAAACATTTGCTGCAATATAGTTGTCACTACTTTACTGTCTCCATTTGCCAAATCATTACCCAGAATAAAATCTATTTCTACAATAGGTAATTGAGGAATAATTCCTACCATAAAAATTCCATTTATGAGGTCACTTCTTAAATTGACTTGACACAAAGAAACAGGTTCATAAGTTCCATTAATACCCCTTATTAATACCTTTTCCTCCATAAAACTGTCTGAAACACAAATTGTATCGTTAACCACCATCAAGGACTGATCTGCCCCAGTATCTCTCAAAATGTTAATTTGTTTACTTAATTAGTTGGAGGAGTAAGGGAAAACTTCTCCCTTTGAGACAAAAGATCCAGAACCTCCAGCAGCCTGACTCTCTTTAGCAGTAATCAAATAAGAATTTTCTGGACCACCCTGAGCCATATCCTCCTTTTGCATAGATTCTGAAGGAACACATTTCACATGTACCACTGCTACTGTTTTAATAACCATTTCTTTTCCTGGTGTGATCTTTTCTGAGGATTCCTTATCCATTCCTACTACTGCTATAGGTCTCCTGTTTAATTTTCAGCAATTACCTTTAGTATGTCTAGGTTTATTTCAATAGAAACATACCGTTTTCTTTATATCACTTCTAAATTCTAGCCTATCTCCTCCATTATTTGGGTGTCCTTCTGTTTGCCCTCTGGAACTATTACTTTGTCCATCACCTGATTTTCTATTCCTCTTATTTTCCTGTTGATTCTCATGAGATCATTTCCTCCCATGTAACTGTCTGTATGAGATATCTTAAGTATCAGCCAAAATTACTGCTTCTCATATCTTTGGTGCTCATCTAAGTAAGTCTTGATGGATATTGGAATGATATTCCAGATTTCTTCCATAATCGTGATTTCCCTCACATTCTCAAAAGTTTTCTCTAACTTCACTGATCAAATCCACTGATCCTATAGCATTTCTTCTTCTCTGGCAAATTCAACAAATATCTGATTAGGTTTCATTCTTATGGTCCCAAACTTTAATTGATAAGCTTCAGGGACAAGCTCATAAGCACTTAGTATTGCCTTTTTAACTGCTTCGTAGTCTGCAGATTGTTCTTCGGACAAACTAGTATACATATTCATAGCTTTACCTAACAGAATACTTTGTAACATTAAAGTCCAAGCATCTTTTGGCCAGTTCAACTTCACAGCTATCTTTTAAAATGAGGTGAAATGTCTTTCAACTTCATCCTCTGTAAATTTAGGCATTAAAACACAATTTTTAGTTGAATCAAAATCCTCAGGGGAATCAGAATCATCCTCTGAACCACTATATACTCTTTCTTCCTTTATTTTAAGCTTTTCTCTAGCCAAGTCTTGCTGTCTGATTTCTCTCTTTCTTTGAAGCTCAAGATTTCACATTTCCATTTCTTTTTCCTTTTCCGAAGCGAGCTTTTTCAGTCCCATTTCTTTTCTTTCCCATTTCCCTCCAATTCACGTTTTGTTCATTTGTAGTTGAATCTTAGATAACTCTAGCTGTGTTGCATTAATGCCAGGAGTCTCCCCTTTTAAATTTAAATGCTGGGTAATTACTTTAATCACATCATTCTTACAAAATCCTGCTTTAATTTCTACATTCAATTTATCTGTTAACTCTCTCAGTGCGGCCTGAGTCAAAGATTTCAAATAATCCACTATTACACCTTCTACTCCCAGAAAAGTCTTAGTAACAGTCAAAGCCATTTTGAATTCCAACTCATGTAACATACCTCATAGCAAATCCAGTTTCAATGCCCAGTACCTCCACGTACTTGTTTATTTAAGGATTCACAGGTCCCCCTTAACTTCAAGGATTTCTAATCCCACAAGAGATCTCACCTTATTACGAGATTTCAGATGAGCCCCCAAATTGTTATGATCCGAGCTGATGTTACTATTGGACAAGTCAGATCCCAGAGTGGAACCTGGCTTGTTAGATACTAACTTTTATTCTTTTTTAGTTTAGAAATGTGGAGGGCAGCTACTGAACACAGTGACAAGAGTCTAACAGAAGAATAAAACATTTAATTAACAATGAAAGCTATGTTTCACTAGACAAAATAGTTAGAAAGATTTCAATACAAACACAAGTAAATGAGTCAAATTACACGACTCCTTCAACCTAACTATACCTCTACAAATACTTATAAATTCATAAAGATAACACAATTTGCAATATCTATATGAAACTCTAATATGCATAGTAAGTATGGTGTACATGTAAACTAATGGGCGAACAGTGGTCAGCTACAACACACTCCAAAAATCAAGTGACAGATACCACCCAAAGCAGATGCTATGGATTTCTCATCAACCCCTCCCAGACAGGTGTTACACCGTGAACCAACCGGTCTCACTGAAACTCTTTATCACAAATCTTTCCAATCTCCATGCTCGAAGAACTCGCTTTGGAATTTTCTCCCAAACAACACTTTCTCTCGGACATCTTCAACAAGCATCCACCTCCAGGGTTTCACTTCCCCTGGCTCTCTGCGTGCATTCAAGCTGCACCTTCCATGCACATTCCCAGATATTCGGCTGTGCCAAGAAGGACATCACTGCTCCAAAGGCTCGTAGTAAGAAGTTACCAACCTTCAGCTACCTCTTCAGATATTCTGGCTTCTCTCAAACCTACCTTGTTCCAAGTCTGTTCCCTACAGCTCTGTCTCTTTAATTTGGAGCCTTTTCCTCTGCTTCTCACTCTCAACTTCACTTAACAGGATCACTTTCAGATTCCTGTCCTTGGCCCTTAACTTGACTGTCTTCCTGGGACCTCTTTCTATCCCACTCCCTGGCTTTACTTTCTTCTTTTCTTTGGGACCTGCTCTCTGCAGCTCCCATCCTGCCTCTTCTGGCACTTTCTGTGAAACCGTGTTCTCTTCTAGGTGACCTGACCTTCTTTTCACGCTGTTTCACTTTCTTCTTTTTCTCCCCTTCTGCATGGGTACGCAGAAGCAGTTTTCAGCTAAAAGCAAGAAGAGAAACAAACTGCGCATGTGCAGTCTTTTCAGGGCCGGCACATGTGCACATACTGTTTGCGCCCAATCTCCATTTTAAAAAGTGAGTTTTTTTCATTTTGGATTTGTCACAAAACTCTTACTTTTCCTGACTCTGTTTAAAAAAAAATTATTTGCAGGGTCTTCTGATGCCTCTGGTGGTCACTTTAAGAGCCACTCTAGGCTGGAGAAGATGCCTGCACAAGCTCTGGCTAATTATGCTAGGGCCGCTCTGCTTCTGACATTACAATCTTGGCCCAACCTGGACAAAAAAGGAAGGTGAGGGTGGCTGCTCTTTACACCAAACCAGCATTTGACCGAGTGTGGCATCAAGGAGTTGAAACAAGGTTAAAGTCATTGGGAATCAGGGGAAACCTCTCCACTTTTTGGAATCATATCTAGCACAAAGGAAAATAATTGTGGTTGTTGGAGGTCAATCATCTCAGTCCCAGGACATCACTCAGTGTAGTGTCCTAGGTCCAACCATTTTTAGCAGTTTTATCATTCGGTCAGAAGTGGGGATGTTCACTAATGATTGCATAGAGTATAATACCATTCACAACTCTTCGGATATTGAAGTAGTCCATGCCTTGATACAGCAAGACCTGGACAACATACAGGCTGGAGCTTATATGTGGGAATTAACACTCACAGCACACAAGCACCAGACAATGATCATCTTCAATAAGGGATAACCTAATCACCTTCTCTCGAGGTTCAGTGGCATAACCATTGCTGAAGTCAAAGTCTGGAGGTTACCATTGACCAGAAACTTAACTGGACTAGCCATATAAATAATGTGGCTACAAGAGCAGGTCAGGGACTGGGAATGGGAATTTTGTGTTGAGTAACTCGTGACTAACCAAAGCCGATCCACCATCTACAAGGAACAAGTCAGGAGTGTGATGGACAACTCTCCACTTGCCTGTATGAGTGCAGCTTCAACAATACTCAAGAAGCTCGACACCATCCAGGACAAAGCAGCCCGCTTGATTGACACCACATCCACAAATATTCACTCCCTCCATCACCGACGCAGAATGGCAGCAATGTGTACCAAGAACAAGAATAGAATAGTGGTAATGTTACTGGACCAGTGATCCAGATGCCTGGGCTAACGCTGGAGACATGAGCAAAAATACCACCACTACAGCTGAGGGAATTTAAATTCAATTAAATTATAAAATCTGGAGTAAAAAAGCTAGTCTCAGTGATGATGATCATGAAACTACTGGATTATCATAAAAACCCATCTGGTTACGAATGTCTTTTCTGGAAGGAAATCTGCTGTCCTTACCTGGTCTGCCCCATAAGTGATTCCAGACCCACAGCAAGGTGGCTGACTCTTAACTGCCCTCTGGAATAGCCTAGCAACACACACTGTTGTATAAAATCACTGTAGAAAAGTCAAATAAGATTAATATCGGATGGCCCACCTGGCATGGACTTGGGCACCTGAAATGACAAAGGCTCACCCTGCCCAGTCAATCCTGAAAAGTTCTCCTCACTTGCATCAGCAAAGTGATGGAAGGTGTCATTGACAGCTCTATCAAGCAGCACTTACACAGCAATAATCTGCTCACCAATGGACAGTTTGAGGTCTGCCTGGCTAAGGGAGTGGTGCGGGAAAGAGGGGTTCCATTTCGTGGGGCACTGGCATCAGTATTGGAACAGGAGGGATCTGTACCGTTGGGACGGTCTCCACCTGAACCGATCTGGGACCAATGTTCCAGCAAAAAGGGTAAATAGGGTGGTCAACAGGACTTTGAACTAGAAAGTGGGGGGGAAGGGAAGAGTAAAACTCCAAGAAGTATGACTAATGGGACACAAAGCAGCAGGTTAGTGTATGGGGGGATGAATTCAACTTCATGGAAAATTATGAAAAAACTGAAAAGAAAGGAGAGCCCAGGAGAGGCTATTAAATTCTCCAGAACGCAAAATAGGACAGAGTGTTTGGAAAGAGCTAGGAATCTAACTTCAAGCACATCAGATAAAGGGACGACAATGAGAAAGGGGACGGGAAATACAGGACTGAAGGTGTTGTATCTGAATGCACGCAGTATACGTAATAAGGTAAATGAGCTTGTGGCGCAGATTGAAATTGGCAGGTATGATGTGGTGAGCATCATGGAGACATGGCTGCAAGGGGATCAGGACTGGGAGCTAAATATCCAAGGGTATACATCCTATCGAAAAGATAGGCAGGTTGGCAGAGGGGGTGGGGTTGGTTTGTTAGTAAGAAATGAAATTAAATCAATAGCAAGAAACAACGTGTGGTCTGATGATGTAGAATCTGTGTGGGTAGAGTTGAGGAATCGCAAAGGTAAAAAAACCATAATGGGAGTTATGTACAGGCCTCCGAACAGTAGTCAGGATGTGGGGCACAAGATACACCAGGAGATAGAAAAGGCGTGTAAGAAAGGCAAGGTTACAGTGATCATGGGGGATTTCAATATGCAGGTAGACTGGGAAAATCAGGTTGGTAGTGGATCCCAAGAAAAGGAATTTGTGGAATGTCTACGAGATGACTTTTTGGAGCAGCTTGTGGTGGAGCCCACTAGGGAACAGGCAATTCTAGATTTAGTGATGTGTAATGAGGCAGATTTGATAAGGGAGCTTAAGGTGAAGGAACCCTTAGGAGGAAGTGACCATAATATGATAGAATTTACCCTGCAATTTGAGAGGAAAAAGCTGGAACCAGATGTAACGGTATTACAGTTGAATAAAGGCAACTGCAGAGGCATGAGGGAGGAGCTGGCCAGAATTGACTGGGAGATGAGCCTAGCGGGAAAGACAGTGGAACAGCAATGGCAGGAGTTTCTGTGAGTAATTTGGGAGACACAGCAAAAATTCATCCCTAGGAAGAAGAAGCATACTAAAGGGAGGATGAGGCAACCATGGCTGACAAGGGAAGTCAGGGACAGCATAAAAGCTAAAGAGAGAGCATACAATGCGGCAAGGAGCAGTGGGAAACCAGGGGATTGGGAAGCCTACAAAGACCAACAGAGGACAACTAAAAAAGAAATAAGGAGGGAGAAGATTAAATATGAGGGTAAACTAGCCAGTAATATAAAAGAAGATTGCAAGAGTTTTTTTAGATATATAAAGGGTAAGAGAGAGACAAAAGTGGACATTGGGCCGTTGGAAAATGACGCTGGAGAAGTAGTAGTGCGGAACAAAGAAATGGCGGAGGAACTGAATAGATATTTTGCGTCAGTCTTCACGGTAGAAGACACGAGGTAACATCCCCAAAATTCAAGAGAGTCGGGGGGCAGAGGTGAGTATGGTGGCTATTACCAAGGAGAAGGTGCTAGGAAAACTGAAAGGTCTGAAGGTGAATAAATCACCAGGACCAGATGGATTACACCCCAGAGTTCTGAAGGAGATAGCTGAAGAGATAGTGGAGGCGTTAGTAGTAATCTTTCAGGAATCATTGGAGTCAGGGAGGGTCTCAGAGGACTGGAAAATCGCTAATGTAACCCCCCTGTTTAAGAAGGGAGTGAGGCAAAAGACGTGAAATTACAGGCCGATTAGCCTGACCTCGGTCGTTGGTAAGATTTTAGAGTCCATTATTAAGGATGAGATTTCAGAATACTTGGAAGTGCATGGTAAAATAGGGCAAATTCAGCATAGTTTCATCAAGGGGAGGTCATGCCTGACAAATCTGTTAGAATTCTTTGAGGCGGTAACGAGCAGGTTAGACAAAGGAGAGCCAATGGATGTTATCTACTTGGAGTTCCAGAAGGCCTTTGACAAGGTGCCGCACAGGAGGTTGCTCAGTAAGATAAGAGCCCATGGTGTTAGAGGCAAGGTACTAGCATGGATAGAAGATTGGCTGTCTGGCAGGAGGCAGAGAGTGGGGATAAGGGGGTCCTTCTCAGGATGGCGGCCGGTGACTAATGGAGTTCCGCAGGGGTCAGTGTTGGGACCACAGCTTTTCACTTTATACATTAATGATTTAGATGAAGGAACTTAGGGCATTCTGGCTAAGTTTGCAAATGATACAAAGATAGGTGGAGGGACAGGTAGTATTGAGGAGGCGGGGAGGCTGCAGAAGGCTTTGGACTGGTTAGGAGAATGGGCAAAGAAGTGGCAGATGGAATACAAAGTGGGGAAGTGTGAGGTCATGCACTTTGGTGGGAAGAACAGAGGCATAGACTATTTTCTAAATGGGGAGAGAATTCAGAAATTTGGAGTGCAAAGGGACTTGGGAGTCCTAGTCCAGGATTCTCTTAAGGTTAACTTGCAGGTTGAATCGGTAATTAGGAAGGCAAGTGCAATGTTGGCATTTATTTCAAGAGGACTAGAATATAAAAGCAGGGATGTGCTGCTGAGGCTTTATAAGGCTCTGTTCAGACCACATTTAGAATATTGTGAGCAATTTTGGGCCCCATATCTCAGGAAGGATGTGCTGGCCCTGGAGAGGGTCCAGAGGAGGTTAACGAGAACGATCCCAGGAATGAAAGGCTTAATATATGAGGAACGTTTTAGGACTCTGGGTCTATACTCGATGGAGTTTAGGAGGATGAGGGGGGGATCTGATTGAAACTTACAGAATACTGAAAGGCCTGGATAGAGTGGATGTGGGGAAGATGTTTCTATTAGTAGGAGAGACTAGGACCCGAGGGCACAGCCTCAGAGTAAAGGGAAGACTTTTTAGAACAGAGATGAAGAGAAACTTCTTTAGCCAGAGAGTGGTGAATCTATGGAATTCATTGCCACAGAAGGCTGTGGAGGCCAGGTCATTGAGTGTATTTAAGACTGAGATAGATAGGTTCTTGATTGGTAAGGGGATCAAAGGTTATGGGGAGAAGGCGGGAGAATGGGGTTGAGAAACTTATCAGCCATGATTGAATGGCGGAGCAGACTCGATGGGCCAAATGGCCTAATTTCTGCTCCTATGTCTTATGGTCTTCTGGTCTTATTCGGTTCCAGACATGGGTAAAAGAACTGAATTCAAGAAGTGAGGCGAGATTGACTGCCCTTGACATCAAGGCAGCATTTGACTGAGTGTGGCATCAAGGAGGCCTAGCAAAACTGAAGTTAATGGGAATCAGAGGGAAAACTCTCTACTGGAATCATATCTAGCACAAAGAAAGATGTTTGTGGTTGCTTGAGATCAATCATGACAGCCCCACAACATCACTGCAAAAGTTCCTCAGGCCCAACCATCTTTAGCTATTCCATCAATGACCTTCCTTCCATCATAAGGTCAGAAGTGGGGATGTTCGCTGATAGTTGCTACTCTTCAGACACTGAAGCAGTCTGACAAGACCTGGACAACATTCAGACTTGGGGTGATAAGTGGCAATAACATTTGCACCACACACGTGCCAGGAGAGAATTTAACAATCTACCCTCAGTATTCAATAGCATTCAACACCCTTTAACTTTAGCATTGACCAAAAACTGAACTGGAGTAGCCATATCAATATTGTGCCTACAAGAGCAGGTCAGAGGCTAGGGATCCTGTGGCAAGTAACTCACTTCTGACTCCCCAAAGCTGGTCCACAATCTACAGTGCACAAATTAGGAGTATGATGGAATACTCTCCACTTGCCTGGATGAGTGCAGCTCCTTCTGTTTTGTAAGATGATGGCTTGCACCATGGTGGTCAACATGTGTTAAATATTGCCTGGTGTGGCTCAGGATCCCCACCGTGTCATGGCAATCTCTGTCACAGTTGCTGGAGAGGAAGACAGCGGCTAAAAAGGTGGATGCTTCGCTGGCCTCTGTTTTCTCTGGGCTCTCTTCTCGGTGAGCTAAACATTTTGTTTCAACTCGCAACTTACAATCCCTTTCCAAACAGTCAGCCTCCAGAGATCACATCCATCAGCAATTGTCTCCCAGTTGTCAGTTCAATGTCTGCCATCTTCATATCTCGCTTGCAGATGTCATTGTGGCAGAGGTCACGATCCAGCGGCCAGTTCACCAGACAGAGGTTCTTTGGGTATATATGGCCATCGTCCATCTGATGAATGTGGCCAAGGCAGCACAGCTCAGTGCAGCTCCAACAACATTGAAGAAGGTCAACACCATCCAGAGCAATGCAGTATGTTTAATTGGCACCCTATCCACCACCTTAAACATTCTCTCACTCCGTCACCGGCACAGAGTGGTAGCAGAGTGTACCATCTACTAGATGGAGCAACTTGCTCAGCCTCCTATGAAAGTACTTTCCATACCAGTAAAGTCTACTACCTAGAACCTAGAAGAACAAAAGTAGACTCATGGGAACACCACCTGCAAGTTCCCCTCTGAGTCACAAACTCTTGTGACTTTAACTAAATCACTGTCCCTTCATTGTTGCTGGGTCAGAATCCTAGAACTCCCTCCCTAACAATATGGTGGAGCACCTAGGTTCAAGGCAGTGGCTCACCATCATTTTCTTAAGTGCAATTAGGGATGGGCAATAAATGCAGGAGTTTCCAGTAATGCTCACATTCCATGAACAAATAAAGAAAATGTTTACACAAGTTTTAGAAACAAATATTGAACAATATCCAAATGAGGCCTAAGCAGTGAGTTGGCAAATCCCAGCTGAATTTAATAGTGGGTGCAGGATGTCCCCTTGCTAAATTTATCATTACACCCAATTTAGATCTATAAAGCAGGCATAGCAATGTTGAATTTTGATCATTATAAGTTTACACAAGCAGAAATCCCCATCTAAGAAACAAGAGAAGTAGAGTAGCATTTTTGCAGGTAGCGCTTGAAAAGTAAATAGCGCCAAAGAAATAGAATTGGTGAAAATATTTATCAATGAACCTTTATCTTTGTCAAACCTGTCACTCAACTTGTCAGATACTTGTCAGGAGTCCCATCTGCAGTTAACCCTCAACGTGCTACCTTAAAAACTATCAGATAATGTTCATGCTGATGGACATGTTTTAAAGATGGCAGCATGACACTGCAGAACAGACTAATGCACCAATTCAACCAATTAAGCTAAACCCGTGACCCCCTCCCGGCAAGCTGATGTGTTTACCTCAAAGAGTAAGGAACAGATATGGAGCTGATTAACCAAACACTATCTGGGAGTGTGGAAGATGAAGGGATTTTAGTTGATGCACTACCATTATTTTCTTGGAGCTGAGCATCAGGCTGAAGTTGCTGCAGTTTCCTTGTGGCAGACAGGCTATAATGCAAGCATTTTTGTGATGAGAACAAGAATCCTTAAATGTTAAGCAGTTCTCTAAAACATTCACAGCACGAGCCTTACAAACCACCGCTGGAAATTGCATAACCTCTAAATATACAATGCGAGAAAAAAGCAAAGCATATTCTATCATAAAGCATCAAGATCTGTAAATTTTGCTTCAATGATTGGCTGTAGATTTTCTCTCAACCCTTTGTATCAGATACCTTTAACCGCAACATATGCTAGTTTTCATTTTCCAATCTACCACAAATTTCCTTGTACCCACCTTCAAAAATGTGGAGCTGGTTTACACTGTGTTGTCTTGCAATGTGTTGCCAGTAGGCACTCCGAGGAAGAGGCATTATTGTGCCCAATGAGGCTGTTCTTTCATTCCCTTTGATCTGATGCTAGAAGAAAAGTATGTTGAAAGCCATAAATTTGAAGAAATTATACAATAACAACTTGAACTCAAGTGTCTTGTTCGTACCATTAAAACATTAATTTTACATCTGCGTTTGAAGTTTTAAAACAGATTAACCTGAGGTCATAAGAATAACATATAAACAAGATTACAACGATCACTTATGGTAAAGTCACTGCAAGTGAAGTAATTTGAATGGCACATACTATTGCTGAATTTTACACCTGCCCCGCCCCTTGCATAAAAGTCAGGGCTGAACCCACCTTTGCTTGGCTTACTCACCCTGTAGCCATTTAATGGCCGTCAGGCCTTTAATTAGCTCAAGACAGGATTTTCACCCATGTCAGAGAAGAAGTCCTGTCTCCGAGAGTTACCAGCTCTTGTTCCAATAGCACCACTGGGAACAGTGGCTACTGTTGGGACTACCCAAAGAGGTGCTGCTGATGGTGCCTGGACTTTCATGTAAGTCCCGGGTCTTGTCAGATGAAGGCTGGCAGGCCCCAGTGAGAGGTGTGGGGTGCAGGGATTAACTGGGCAGTGGGGGTAGGGGGGGTGAAGGGGAAACATGGAGGGCATTGGAAGAACCTGGAGGCGGGCCTCCGATGGACACAGGGTGCCTGAACAGGGGACACCGACCCCCAGCTCAGCCACAAGGCCACCAGGCACTTGACACCGGCCTCCCCTGTCATAGCCATTAGTTGGCCATTTAAGGGCCTCAATTGGTCAGGGGAAAGTGGGCTGCCTAATGCTACCCTGCAATGAGTAAAATACCCACAGGGACAGATAGGCAATGAGCATGGCACAGCTGCTATGGCACCCCATTTTATGCCTCTCCCCGCCAATCTGTCCCTGACAGGGCAGCAACCCTATAAATACTCATAGCATCTCAAACCAACATCCCTTCAGGGTTACACACACACCTGACTTCTTTTAAAGTAAGTGAAATGAATGCCTCAGTCGTTGCCTTCTTGAATGACCTATCTTATAGTCCTTTATAAAAGTGAAAGGGTACATGAAATTCGGTGACAAATGAGAAATGGAGCATATTTCTCATCTAATGGAAAATTCTGTTAGAGTGAATCTCTTGAGATATTTGACTTATTCTGCAGGCTGACACCTCTTTGAGGCTGAATAAATATCCAAATAGATTTTGAAAGTGCTATGCTGTTAAATATATTTCACAGTCTTGTGGCAACAAAAATACCACTAACAGACATGGAATAAATTCTACTCATTTTATGGGACACAATGAGCCATGGAATCTTAAGCAGCTCTCTAATTAATATTAAAATGAAAGGTTATCTTCTCAGTAGTTTATGTGGTTGAAACCCCTGGCTCTCAATTAGTACAAAATGAGTTCAGGTCATAGAACTGCCACATCAGTTAAATGCTCTTCCTTCCAGTTGGGCCTGTTTCATTCGATTTCACTGGTTTAATAAATGTAGTTCCATGTTAATAGTAATGCATTCCAGCTGCTGGGGCTGACGGGTGGGTAGTAATCTTTTGCAAAATAAACTTGCCTGATATTTTAAACATAAAACAAGTCTAATGGATTCTTTATTGCTTTCAAATATTGGAACAAAATCTTCTGCAGATGCAAGATAAATTGAATAAAGCAATTACCAGACACCCTTTACTGTTCATTTCCCAGGTATGTTACTGAAACATTACAACAATGTTAGGACATTGATAGGCGTTCATATGTATGGGGAGCTGAAAGCTACAAATGAGAACCAAAATAATTTGGGGTATGGTGGTCAGAAATGATCCAAAACTATAACAAAGGACCTCATGGGAATATGAATAAATGGGCTTGTAGATAGTATAATAGGAAATAATGGAGCCTTTGATAAACATTTTAAAACCAAAACAATTGTTAAATGGAGCCGAACATTTCACGATCAAGTTAAATCTAATATTTTTTCATTTGTTCATGGGATGTGGACATCGCTGGCTCGGCCAACATTTATTGCCCATCCCTAATTGCCCTCGAGAAGGTAGTGGTGAGCTGCCTCCTTGAACCGCTGCAGTTTATGTGCTGTAGGTACAGCCACAGTGCTGATAGGAAGGGAGTTCCAGGATTTTGACACAGCAACAGCGATATATTTCTAAATCAGGATGGTGAGTGGCTTGGAGGAGAAATTGCAGGTGGTGGTGTTCCCGTGCATCTGCTGCCCTTGTTCTTCTAGATGGTAGTGGTCATGGGTTTGGAAGGTGCCGTCTAAGACGGCTTGATGAGGTCCTGCAGTGCATCTTGTAGATGGAATGCATTGCTGCCACTGTGTGTCAATGGTGGAGGGAGTGAATGTTTGTGGAAGGGGCTGCTTTGTCCTGGTTAGTGTCAAGCTTCTTGAGTGCCGTTGGAGCTGCATTCGTCCAGGCAAGTGGAGAGTATTCCATCACACTCCTGACTTGTGCCCTGTAGATGGTGGACAGGCTTTGGGGAGTCAGGAGGTGAGTTACTTGCCGCAGGATTCCCAGCCTCCGACCTATTCTTGTAACCACAGTATTTATATGGCTAGTCCAGTTCAGTTTCTGGTCAATGGTATCCCCCACGATGATGATAGTGGGGATTCAGTGATGGTAATGCCATTGAATTTCAAGGAGCGATGGTAAGATTCTCTTTTGTTGGAGATGGTCATTGTCTGGCACTTGTGTGGCGTGAATGTTACTTGCCACTTGTCAGACAAAGCCTGGATATTGTCCAAGTCTTGCTGCAGTTGGACATGAACTGCTTCAGTGTCTGAAGAGTCACGAATGGTGCTGAACATTGTGCAATCTGGACTGCAGGGGTTCAAGAAGGCAGGTCACCACCAACTTCTGAAGGACAATTAGGGATGGACAATAAATGCTGGTCCAGCCAGCGATGCCCATGTTCCATGAATGAATTTTTAAAAAATCAGCAAACATCCCCACTTCTGACCTCATGATGGAAGGAAGGTCAATGATGAAGCAGTTGAAGATGGTTGGGCCCAGGACACTACCCTGAGGAACTCCTGCAGTGATGCCCTGGAACTGAAATGATTGACCTCCAACAACCACAGCCATCTTCCTTTGTGGTAGGTATGATTCCATAGAGAGTTTTCCCCCTGATTCCCATTGACTCCAGTTTTGCTAGGGCTCATTGATGTCACACTCGGTCAAATGCTGCCTTGATGTCAAGGGCAGTCACTCTCAGCTCATCTCGGGATTTCAGCTCTTTTGTCCATGTTTGAACCAAGGCTATAATGAGGTCAGGAGCTGAGTGGCCCTGGTGGAACCCAAACTGAATATCAGTAAGCAATGGATGATAATTGTGGGGTGGTAATGCTTTGGTAGAGTTTTAGTTTATGAAATAATAATGGAAGAGAGAATGTAGGTGTACAGGATGGAATGGAGGTGTACCACACAATAGTTAGAGACATCCATTGAAAAGGAATTAGGCTTGAACAACTCAAGATGGGTAAATTATCTGGTAATCAATTTGAATAGATAAAAGGGAACATAGTAACTGAGGGACATATGGGCATTATCAGAAGGTGGCTTTCAAAGAAGATGTCTCAAGGAAGCTTGATACAAAGAAAAAATCAGCTGTATGAGGAAATGTAGCAATGTGGATGGAAAGTTTGCAACAGATTGAAAACAAAGGGCAGAATTTTCTGCCTGTCGGGTGGGTGAAGAGGCTAATTAAGGCCCGCCCAGCGTGAATTGTGGCTCCCAAGGACAGCGGGAGTGGGTGGGCGGCGGCGGGACTGCAATGACTGCCGGGTCCAATGGCGACCCGGCGGCCTGTTTAAAAAAGCTGCTGCAGCCTTTCAAAGGCTGTCAAACATGGCTACTGCAAGGGCTCCCCAGAGAGCTGCTGGTGAGCAGGCCAGGCAGGGGGGTAGTGCAGGGGGGCACTTTGCCCCTCGTTTTTCGGACGATTGCCTTGCTGCCTTCCTCGAGGAGGTGGCAGCACAGCGGGAGGTCCTCGTACCCCAAGACGGGAGGAGGAGGCCCCCCCACATGACCAAATGTGCCTGGGAGGAGGTTGCAGAGATCGTGAGCTCCCACAACGTGGTGCGACGCACCTGGATCCAGTGCTGCAAGCGCTTCAACATCCTGTTGCGCTCGGGAAGGGCGAGTACCATGGTGGCATTGGTCATTTAGCCCAGCAGGTAGGCTTTCTCCGTTGGCGGCACCCCTCCCACCACCAAAGTCTGAGTGTAGCGACTTCATTGAATCATTGACGGCATGTGTCCTTCGCTGGGTGGGCCAGCAGATATTGCCCATGCCTAGGTCACCCTGAAAGGGTGGTGATGGATTGGTTCTGCACCGGCAGCATGTTGACTGTTTTGGGAGCAACCTGGAGGAGCTGCACCTAGGCGCAGTGCTGGAACTCCAGGACATGTCAAAGTCAGGATGATGACATGCTGGGAGGGGAGCTTAAAGGTGGCGTGGCACCGATTGATCTGTTGCCCTCTGCGCTCCACGTGCTTGTGCCTCCTTGCTATGGAAGGTTAGACTGTGTGGTACCTAATGTGATGTGGACAGCATTTGGCCAAGTGGTGGGAGGTGTGGAGGGGGAACAGGCCTTGCACCTTTGTGTGAGGCAGCAGTGGGGTGAGGAGGCACTGGAGCCCTGATATGTCCCACAGTGGTTGGGGTGGGCCGGCGCGAAGAGAATCCAGGTACAAGAAACACTAATCAATGCTCTTCTCTGCTTTTCAGGAGAAGAATGCACATAATGCTGCCAAGCGAGTGAGGACTGGCAGAGGGCCGTCCCACGTGGCAATGCTTACCCGGTTCGAGCAGGAGGCCCTAGATCTGGAGAGGCGCCATGCACCCAGGTCCACTGGTGTCGGTGAGGCTGGGTGCCATGGACAGGTATGTTTGCCCAGCAGTGAGGTCACCATTGTTTTCCCAACAGCCATGGCAGTGCTGAATGGTCAGTGATTGAAGTTTGCAACATGGCTTGACCTTTGCTTATGGAAGGATAAGCACATAATGATCCGGGGGACAAGGGTGCACATTGACATTGTCTTCACATTAACTAATCTAATGTCCTTATTCTTCCTTTCAGTATCAGCGGAGCAGGGCAGGGAGGAGGCGGCACAGGGGCCGCCTCTCACACCTGAGGGCCCTGAAGTCTCTGACCCACCAGCGTCACACCATCTCTGCCAGGCAGGCACCAGCGCAGATACTAGCACCTCGGTGGGAATTAGATCATCGGCCAGTGTCCCGGGACAAAGCGTGAGTGCTGACGTGAGGAGCTGGCGGAGACAGAGAGTGCCCATGGCGGCAGCAGTCGGAGCTCAGTTGGTGGCTGATGATGTGCCTCTGGAGTCATCCGCGACACAGAAAACATAGGAAATGTGGCTGGGTGTGCAGGAGCATCTGGTGGAGACACATGAAGCTATGCTTGGCTTGGCCTCCGTGATGGAGGAGTCCACGCGGACTATCGCCGATGCAATGAGCCTCATGTCCAAGCGCCATGCCTCCTCCATGGAGGGAGTGGTGACTCTCGTGGAGAGGCTCCTCCAGGAGACCAATCAGGGCTTCCTGGAAATGCGCTCAGACCAGCAAGCCCTCACATCAGCATTGACCTCAGCTGGTCAGTGCAAGTGTGGGAGATGGTCTGGGCACCAAGTTTCCCAGCTCGATGCCCATCCATCCATGGTGAGCAAGGAGGTCCAAACCACCTCACGTCGGCACAGCAGCTGCCTGTCATCTCTGTGGTCTCCTCTCAGGGCGCTCCGGATGAGGGCAGCAGCTCTTCCGCCCCTCTGCCAGTGACTGTTGCATCCGATGAGGCTGTGACGACTGGGGAGATGCCAGCTGTGAAACTGGCCGCTCCCTCCCAGGCGGGGCCAGCACAGGGTCCAAGGGCCAGAGGACGGCCGCCAAGATCATCGAGGCCAACAGAACAGCAGAGTGAGCAGGCTGTCTCAGATGCCAATGCCAGTGAGGGGACAGCGCCAAGACATAGCACCTGAAAGCATAAACATAAGGCATCTTAGGCACACCATGGGTTTATCACTGGTGCTTTTGTGTTGGCCCGCAATGAGGCCTTTATGAGTCGGTGTGATGTTTAACACCATTGTCCTTTTGTTTTCTTAAGTTCCTTTTGTTATACCATTAAATTCAGGCATGTCACCATGGCTGAGGGTGCTTCTTTTCTTCTGCAGGGGGATGGTTACCAATAATGTTATGAGTGATTTGTGTGACATTCAGCTTTATTGACAAGGCCCTTAGTTAATGTTCCTATCCAGGCAGATTTAGCATTCAGGAATCGAGTGTGGAGTCTGCAACCCAGGCTTGCCCTGGTGGTCCATATGTGGTGTGCTAGCTGAAGGTTCGTTGGATTAAAGTGTCCCGGGTGTCCCTGCTTCCCTGGAGTATGCCCGGATCAGCAGTTCCCTGTGCGTGCTCATCCTCAGATTCACTGGACTCATCGTGTGCAGCCGCAGCCACTGCATCTACATCTTCATCGTGAGGTGTCAGCTGTGGCTCAGTTCATAGCACCCTCACCTTTGAGTCAGAAGGTTGTGGGTTCATGTCCCACTCCAGGACTTTGAACAAAAAAAAAAGTCAAGAACTGCGAATGTACTCGAAAGAGTTACATCTTCATCATCCACAGCGTCCCTCCTTTCCAGCGCAAGATACCACTATCACTGACACACAATCAGGGGGGTACTGGAGTGCACCCCCTGAACAGTCCAGGCATTGGAAGCGCACTAAGAGACCGATGGCTCTCTCTACCACAGCTCTTGTGGAGCTGTTGCTCCTATTATACCACTGCTCAGCATCAGCTCTTGGATGGTGGAGAGGCGTCATGAGCCACCTTCTGAGGGGATAGCCCTTGTCACCCAGCAGCCATCCATCCAGCCGGGCTGGAGCACTGAAGAACCCCGGCACCTGGGAGTGTCTGAGGATGTAGGTGTTGTGGGAGCTGCCTGGGTACCTTGCACAGACTTGTAGAATCAGCATCCTATGATCACACACTATCTGCAAGTTCATGAAGTGGAAGTCCTTCCTGTTGACGAAGGCACCGGGCTCACCTGCTGGTGCCTTGATGGCCACATGTGTACAGTCTATTGCACCCTGGACGCGGGGGAAGCCAGCAATGGCCGCAAAGCCTCTGGCTCGCTGTGTCTGGCTGGCCTGGTCCCAGTGCTAGTGCATGAAGGTCAATGCACGCCAAAACAGAGCGTCTGTAACCTGCTTGACACAAGTGTGCACAGCTGATTGGGAGACACCGCAAAGAAAACCCACTGACCCCTGGAAGAAGCCAGAGGCTTAGAAGTTGAGGGCAGCTGTGACCTTTAAAACCACTGGCATGGGGTGTCCTCCCACACAGTTAGCGGAGATCTCAGGCCCAATCATCTGACAGATATAGTTGACTGTCTCCCTTGAGAGCAGAGCCTCCTTCGGCACTGCACCTCAGACACATTGAGGTAGCTGCTTCGCTGCCTGTATACCTTGGCAGCCTTGAACTACCCCTTGGCCCTGCACCCCTTGTGCCTGCATCTGTCCTCCCAAAGCTGGCTCCCCTGGAGGCTGATTGTGCACTCCTGGCCTCCTAGCCCTCCCTTCCACCTCAGAGGAGGTGCCTCCAGTGAAAAGTTCAACTCCCATTCCCAGGCTAAGGGAAGGCTCCCTGAAACCTGCAGGCCCCAAAACGATTCTTCACTGCAGAGTGCTAACCTGAAGGTTGTGAGTCCAGTCCAAGCAGCTGGTATGCATTTTGAAGTATTTCAGCTGACACAGGCAAGTATCAGTTACTTTCCAAATTAAATATTTGACAGAGCACACTCGCGACCCCAGTGAGCCCTCTTATCCCGCCCGTGGATGAGGTTAATACAAATGTGTCCTACCCGCCTGCCGAGGTTGCGACCATGTGACGACCCAAAGATCGCACGAGACCTGAAATATTGCCGTCAATTGGTGTCTCAAGGGCCTTAAGTGACCCCTTAATTAAGGGCGGGCGCACATCGGAGATCATCATGCGCCCGCCCACCGAAATATCGCGATGGCACACGGTGACGTCGGGACGCTCGCCCGACGTCACCACGTGTCATTTTACGTGTCGGCATGTGGGTCGCACCCCCGCACGCCAACAGGAAAATTCTGCCCAAAGAGTTGGGTCAGTGGGTGTTTAGATTGCAGAAAGGTTGGAAAGCACCCACTGGTCAATGCTGGGTCTAGTTTTGTTCCCATCGCATAGGGAGCATGAAAAAGAAATTTACTGCTGACACAAAAGATTTTGCAAACAGTGAGGAGCTCTCAGCAGGACATACGCAGGTTATCAGAATGGGCTGATAAGGGCAAATACAATCTAATTGAGAAATATGAGGTAATGCATTTTGGAACGAAAAATGAGAGAATGAGAATATACATTCAATGACAAAACAGTCATGGTATGGACAAGCAGAGGAACCTTAAGTGTTGAATACATAATTACTTGAACATGAAAGTACGAATAGATAAAACAACAAAGTAAAACAGCTTTTTGGTTCGCAATTCGAGGCAGAGTACAGAAATAGTGTTAAATTTGCACATGGCAATGGTTTAGCCACAAACAGCTCTGCAGTTTTGGGTGCCTCATTGCAGGAAGAATCTTAATCCATAAAAAGTATACAGTGAAAATTCACAAGGTAATTATAAATAACGACCCATTTTAATTAATCCACCTAAAATGACCTTCAAGTCTCCTCCCCACCTGTAACATCAAATTGATTCTTAAAATGATTCCAGGCTTCTTGGCTCCATTTTCAGGAGTCCATTTCATGCATTGAGGATTTTTTGTATGAAGTAGAAGTTCCTGACATCAGTCCTGACTTTGTGGTTTATCTGCCACAAGGAATTATTTAGGGAGAGACCATTTAAAGAAAACATGCATAATCATTTGAATCAGTGGAAGATATACAATTATGGACAAAGATCAGCATAGTGGTATTAGTTGTAGATTGCCTTAGCAAAATACTGGCATTGTCATCCGAATGACCTCCTCTGTACTGTGAAATTTTGTATGCTTGAGATAATAAATTACAGCAGTAATGGCAATTATTAAAGATACCTGATCTGTCTGTAGTGCGTTCATGATATACACTAAAGGATTTAAGAAAGAAAAAGAAAGTAATATTTATGAAGATAGCAGTGACCCAAGATGTAACTAAATGCAGGTCAATATTTTGCCCTTCCACAAAAGGTATCAGTCTCTCGTTTCTAGTTTTACTGCCTTGTAAAAATACATTTGGTTCTTAGTGTGTATCAACAAAGCACACTGAAACACTGGTGTATTTTATTCAGTTTATAATCTGGTTATTTTATATATTTAATGCTATTTTCTGGGCTTTAGCTTTCTATATTATTTGGTAGATGCCATTTATTTGATGACCAGCTCTTCATCCTTTGTCAATGCTACTTTATAACTGCTCACTAGGGATGCACGAGAGCTGCAAAGGTTACATTTATATTCAGCTCAAAATGATTTCTTTCGTAATTAATGAACTACTCATGAAATTGCAGTTGAACACAAGATTCCTGAAAATACTATTTTGTCAACAATAATGAAAAATGTGCAGCCAATAACAATGCAACTATTAAAATGTTTTAAATGTTAAACTATTTACATGTTTCTCAAGCACATAACAAAATGTGAAAGCAAATTGTCAGTGAGGCCACAAAGTGTGTGGACTTTGCAGAAATAGGCAGAATGATAATTGAGAAAAATATGATTTACAGAATGATTACCATATGCTGGTGACAGCGAAGTGCAAGGAGATTTTTTGGTGAACAAACATGGCCTTCAAATATGCAAAAGAGGTGCAAGTCTGGTGTCATGATGTTCAAGAATCGATCTGACCTCAATTGCTAAAGGGAGTGGCCAGATAAGGAATTGCTTGAGGAGTTATTTTAGTGAAAATGTGAAAACAAGCGTTATGTGGGTACTATGCTAATAAAACATGCCCATTTGAAAGCGTTGATTTAGTCTGCAATTTTGGGGCTAATTGCTAATTACCATGATTTAAACATGTCTGCAGGTGTTAAAACAGATATCTGAAAGTTTAAAATTCAAGTGCTGTTTAGAAGCAATTTTTGTGGAGCTGTATATGTTGCCTCCATGCACCCACTTCTACTAAAGGTGTGGAGTGTGCTGGCTGGCAGATAATTGAGTATTTCAGAATGGCTCAGGAACAGAGGAAAAGGGTTCATAGGCTCTTGGGCTTGGCACTATGGATCCTGGTGGAGGAGGTCCAGAGCAGGAGGGATGTCCAATACCTACAGGGGGGAGGATCGCACCTTGTTCTCATGTCCCTCTCTCTTACAAAAGTTGGCCTCATGCCCTCCTCCCATTTCTCCTGCAGACCAAGGGGCACTCCTTAAGAAATTGTGTGCAGGACCAAACATTCCTTTTGTCATGATGACTCCTAAAAAGGCTCCAATTAGGTAGAGTTGCACAGCACTCACTCTTGTTATGATCCCAACTGAGATTACCCATGGACAAGCCTGATCCCAGAGTGGAACCTAGATCCTTATTTTTATTTGTTTGTTCAGATATGTGGAGAGTAGCTACAGAACAGAGTCACAGGAGTCAGCTGATGAACTTTTAACAAAATAATAAAACATTTATTCCACAAGAAAAGATTAACTATACTACAATACTCAATCACTCACACCTATACCTTTACAGATACATACAGATTTGTAACAATAACACAAGTTACCAAAGCTATCTTATACTTTAATGTTCACAGTAAACACACAGTCCATGTAAACCAATAGGCACCCTGTGGTCAGACACACCACACTCTGAAACCAAGTGCTAACTCAACCAGATGCTATGGGTCTCTCCTCAACTCCCCCCAAATGTCTGTCACACTATGAGCCAACCAGTCTCACTGAACTCCGTCTTTCACACAAGGCTTTCCAATCTCCACTCTCCAAGAACTCGCCTTGGAATCTTATCCTAAACCGATTCTTTCTCTCAGACGCCTTCTGCAATGGTTCACCTCCAGGGTTTCAAACTCTCCTTCTGATGTTCCTCTCCCCTGGGTTACCACATACATTCAAGCTGTCTTCCATGCACTCTCTCTCACTGACTCAGTCGCCAACAGTACACCATTGTTTCACATGCCCATAGCAGAGTTACAGACCTTCAGCCATCTCTTTGGACCCTCTTGCCTCTTACAGTTCTCACTTTAAATCTGCTTTGTGCAGCTTTTGTCTCTTTAAATCTGAAGCTTGGAGCCTTTCTCTCTGCCCCTTACTCTTAACTTCAGTTAACAGGACCCTTGTCCAGGTTCCTGTCCTTCCTTTGACTAGAATGATTGCTTGGGACTTTTGCCGGTTCCACTCCCCTGGATTTTGGGGTCTTTTCTTTAGCTTGGGATTGGCCATTTGCCCCCTTTGCTCCTGTTTCTCCTGGCAGCTACTTTTAAAACCAACTGAACTCAAACAGCTTCCAAAATCAAACTGCTGTTTCTAGCTTTTATATCTGTGTCTTTGGGAGGGACCTGTCCCTCTGGACCCCTGTTGCTAAACAATCATCAAATTCTTCAACTCTTATTTGTTTACCTTAGCTGCAACAGTTATAAAAACCTCATTATAAATGCAGGCACCTTTTAAAAGTGAAGCTAAAACTCAATTTGACCTCTCTTCACACACAAATACAAATTACAAAATACAAATACAAAAATACAAATCGAACTTAAACTTTAAAGCTAAAATTAATTTCTAACACCTACAAATACTTATATAACTTACTTAAACTATCTCTATTTCCTAACACTCTCTTTAGGTGAAGTCGTCTTAAAATTTCCAGAATTAATGTTGATAGAGTGTTGGTGAAGGTTTGACAAAGAGCCACAGAAGTGTAGTGTATCTCCTCTTCAAAACTCCAGCAGCAATTAAATAGTGAAAGCTGAGAACAGATTTAAGTAGCACACCAAAAGGCCAGCAAGGATTGTGTATTCCTGTTCAATCGTAGTTGAAGCACTAGCCACAAAAATGCCATGCAGCCTTATTAATGGGTGCCAGCAAGAAATTTAACTCTCAATCAGAACCTTAACACTCCTCTAGGTGGCTGTTCCTAGCACGTATTTCAATTCGATTACCAGGATGGAGTCTTATGCTAAGTGTGGACTAAACCAATGCTCAAGGCTCCATCTTGGCCACCTAAAGTATCCAGGGAAAATTGCTCCCCTTAATTCAAAGAGCATAACATTTATGCTTGAATAGTTCTGTGAAGCAAAATGACACACAACAACTTTCAATTATGTAGCTCAGTTAACATAGTAAAAATGTTCCAGGGTGCTTCACAGGAGAGTTATCTAAAAAGGAAAAGCCACATAAAGGGATATCAGAATATCTAAAGATTGGTCAAAGCAGTTGGCTCAATGTCCAAATCATATGTGGACATGACGGAAAATAATAAATACTTCTAGAAATTACAGAAAAATATTTGCAAGCAAATGTTAGCAAGTAATGTTTTGGGCATGAAAATAATAGTTATTTAAGTTACAATTATCCACCTTGTGATGAGAAAGATATTTCAGTATGCTGTAGGAAGAAAAATCTGAGAGTCGCATCACTGTGTTGCACTCCTCATTGCTTTTACATTTGAAACTTAACAAAAGGGTTCAGCATGGAACACATGTTAGCTCATTAGAAATTAATCACTTTGGACTGGAGTTTCGACCAGTAATTTGCCTGAAATTGGTTAAACCATGTAAAGGATTGAAGCATTATAAGAGTAAAGTTAATTTCAATGTAATTTGAGTTTCAGCATGCTTTACACTGGTTTAAAAAATATTGCACTGGAAGCCATCTTCACTCAGAAAACTGGCCACAACTGAGCCTCACTAGTTTCTGCAAATTGTGATCTTTCAAGGAGGCTCTTCAAATTAAGGTGCTTTCTTAATTTAGAAGTTTTTAAATATTAAAAATATTTTATAATAGTCTGACTAGTAAATGGTCAGTACAGCTTTTTAAAGTCATTTTCAGTAATTTAAAATCAGAGAGATGATAGACGAGACACTTACTAAAAATGCTTTTTTAAAATTTTCAGCTGTATTATTGAAACTTCATGAGATTACCACGCTTAAATACAACAATACATATTTTTCTTAATGGAAAAAAACAATCAAGTTTCATTATGCTGCCCAATTGTTGTGGTTTATGCCTCAGAGATATGCAGAGATGATACACTCCAGCTTCTGTGTGTGTAAAACGAGAGTTTCATTCAATGCTTTAAAATGTCTGCTCTCTCATCTTTACAGCAGCTTGCCTCAGGTTTGTGTCTTTTTCTATGTCACCACACCCAGGCTTAACTAATCATACAAAGAAAACAGATAACAGATACACATAATCAAACACCAAACAACTGAACAACTGAATACTACACGAATTATGGGAGTTCATTGAAACATTGTGTTCATTGGTGTTCACAAGTAACATGGACGACTTGGGTATAGAAATCAGGCAGAAGGACTGTGATATAAGTAAAGAAATTAGCATAGAAAGGGAGGAGGTTCTAAATGGTCTGGCAGGCTTAAAAGTAGATAAATCTCCAGGCCCAAATGAAATGTATCCCAGGCTGTTGAGTGAGGCAAGGGAGGAGATAGCAGGGGCGCTGGCAATAATTTTCAATACCTCTCTGGCCACAGGAGTGGTGCCAGAGGACTAGAGGACAGCCAATGTGGTACCGTTATTCAAGAAGGGAGGAAGGAATAAACCAGGGAACTACAGGCCAGTCAGTCTAACCTCAGTGGTGGGGAAACTATTGGAAGCAATTCTGAGGGACAAAATTAATCTACACTTGGAGAGGCAGGGATTAATCAAGGACAGTCAGCATGGTTTTGTTAAGGGGAGGTCATGTCTGACCAATTTGATTGAATTTTTTGAAGAGGTGGCCAGGTGTGTAGATGAGGTGTGCATTTGAGGTAGTCTACTTGGACTTCAGCAAGGCTTTTGATAAGGTCCTGCATGGGAGACTGATAACGAAGGTAAGAGCCCATGGGATCCAAGTCAATTTGGCAAATTGGATCCAGAATTGGCTGAGTGGCAGGAAGCAGAGGGTGATGGTTGAGGGGTGTTTTTGTGACTGGATGCCTGTGTCCAGTAAGGTTCCACAGGGATCGGTGTTGGGTCCCTTGCTGTTTGTGGTATATATAAACGATTTAGACTTGAATGTAGGAGGGATGATCAGTAAGTTCGCAGATGACACGAAAATTGGTGGGACGGTAAATAGTGAGGAGGATAGCCTTAGATTACAGGAGGATATAGACGGGCTGGTCATATGGGCTAATCAGCAGCAAATGGAATTTGATCTGGATAAGTGTGAGGTGATGCACTTGGGCAGGACAAACAAGGCATGGGAATACAGAATGAATGGTAGGACCCTGGGAAGTACCGAGGATCAGATGGATCTTTGTGTGCATGTCCACTGGTCCCTTAAGGTAGCAGGACAGGTAGATAAGGTGGTTAAGAAGGCATATGGAATACTTGCCTTTATTAGCTGAGGCTTAGAATATAAGAGCAGGGAGGCTATGCTGGAACTGTATAAAACGCTGGTTAGGTCACAGCTAGATCATTGCGTGCAGTTCTGGAATCCGCATTATAGGAAGGGTGTGATTACACTAGAGACAGTGCAGAGGAGATTTACCAGAATGTTGCCTGGGCTGGAGAGTTTTAGTTATGAGAAGAGATTGGATAGACTAGGGTAATTTACCCTGGAGCAGAGTAGATTGAGGGGGGACATGATTAAGGTGTATAAAATTATGAGGGGCATAGATAGGATAGACAGCAAGTAACTTTTCCCCTTGGTGGAGGGATCAATAACCAGAATAAACCATAGATTTAAGGTAAGGGGCAGGAGGTTTAGAGGGAATGTGAGGAAGAATGTTTTCACCCAGATGGTGGTGGGAATCTGAAACTCACTGCCTGAAAGGGTGGTAGATGCAGAAACCCTCATAACATTTAAGGAGTATTTGGATGTGCACTTGCGATGCCATGGCATACAAGGCTATGGGCCTAGTGCTGGAAAATGGGATTAGAATAGTTAGGTACTTGTTTGACTGGTGCAGACTTGATGGGCTGAAGGGCCTTTTTCTGTGCTGTAGACATCTATGACTCATTTACATTTGCAATTATGCAAATGAATTTGAGCAAAAACTTTAATCGTAACCTCATTTTGGAAAAACAACTTAAGCGGGAGGTGGTGGCATAGTGGCATTCTTACTGGACTAGTATTCCAGAGACCCAGGGTAATGCTCTGGGGACTCACATTCAAATTCCACCATGGCAGATGGTGAAATTTGAATCCAATATAAATCTGGAATTGATGATGACCACAAAACCATTACCGATTGCCATAAAAACCCATCTAGTTCACTAATGCCCTCTTGGGAAGCAAATCTGCCATCCTTACCTGGTCTGGCATATGTGTAACCCCAGACCCACAGCAATGTGGTTGACTCTTAAATGCCCTCTCAATGAGGGCAATTAGGGATAGCCAGTGATGCTGACACCCCATGAACAAATAAACAAACCAGATTGTTGACTGTGCCCAATTGGAAAGTCTACCATTCTCATGACAAAGCCATAGCTGATTTATAATGAAGCATAACACCCACAAAAATTCCTAAACTGCAAAATATATCTTCTGCACCTTGCAGAAATAATTGCCATTAACTGGATAACTAGCAGAAGAATCCAAGAAATAAACCACCAGAGACAAAAATGCTTCATTTTTGTCACAGGTCCTACACTTCAGCAGAACAGTCATTGTTCAAAAGGAGTTGTACATTGAGAACCAATATACACAAATATTGTATGCTGGTGTTAATTTTTATTAATAGACTGACTATTCCAAGAATAGCACAAAAATATGAAATGAATTTGAACAAAAACTTGAACCATAATTTGACTTTGGATAAACAATGCAAGTTCCCGTACAACCTACACCCAGATCACCAAATGTGACTGAAGTGGAAACTTTACCATCTACATGATGAAACCATCGCTAATTTATTTATATAGTGAAAACTAGACATATTTTAAAAGAATATTTTCATCATCTTATATTTGGTCGATTCCGATTAAACAAGTATGCTACTAAAAGGGTTCAATAATTATTCCCAGAGCTGTGATAGATACAGATAAAATCCTAGTTAACAGAGATGAATATGTCTGGATAAATCCTCTCTAATCTGGATTAAGGTTCAGACATTTGCAGACATTGGGCATCAATTATTTTTTGCACAGCTTCTAGTTTCAGAGCTGTGAGATCTAGATAATGTTCTTCAATAAAGCAGCTAGAAAGTGTCAGGCAAAGCCTAAAGTCATCTGGGGGTCCAATCTGATTAAATTCATATTTATCTGAATGCAGAGCAAAGCTTTTGGGCCAAGTCAACAGGTTACAGACAATATTGTAAGAAAGTGCAATTTCAAAATGTACAATTCCTGAGACCACAATAGGCAAGGAACTGCAGAAAAAAGCCAAATGTATTTTGACTGTAATTATGATTCTTCCATATCTCTCAAGTACCAAATGAATCCCAAGCACATTGTTAATCCAATTATGGAGTGTGGAATAATGGCGCTGACTGGATCAATGAACTTTGAGAAAAATGTCAAAACTCCCTGCAAAGTCTTACAATATCTCAACAAGAAACATACATGAATCCCACTAAGCTCTTACATGTTAGGCTTCTGTGAGGCAAAAACACCAGCATAGACCTGTTATGCCAAATGGCCTGTTTCTGTCCTAAGTACTATATAAATTGCTTGCATTTTCTCACTATAATATGACTGCAACAAAAGACACACCTCAGTATCTAACAGAAAACAGTAGTTCCCTTCATCTGAGAGAGTTGTCCTTTGATCTGGAAAGTAACCTGAAAAGTTTTCACTGATGTCCCTGTCATTTGCAAGAGCTTGTCACCCTTGCATGAATAAATGGAATTGCTTGATCAGGACCTGAAGCTGTATAGCTAATCTAATGCTGCCTTTCTGTCATTACCTTACCTGAAGACAGATCCACAGAGTGTGTCAATTTTGACTGGCTATTTGAGGCAAGCAGATTGTATAAATTTAAAATTGCTTATTGCAGCTGATGAAATATACTCAGTACTGCACCATATTCTAGCAGCATTACATGGTAGTTGCCTGTAAGTATCACTGCACAACTGGTGAAAACAGCACTTTGCAAACGTCTATTTACATTGTTTACTGGTCAACTGCCAGCAATATTATTAATGATCAAAAAGAACAGATTTGCTAACTTTGAAACTAATGACACAGTTCAGGAAATCATCATTATTTAACAAAAATAAGCTCAAAAATGGTCACTGATATTATAACAACTCCTAGAGAGGAGTTCATAAATCAATCCTCAACACTTAAAATGGACAGCCACTTATAACAGCCGAAACACAATAAGCGTTCTCGTTATTAATATTAAAGTTGCCAGTTATAGTGGGTGGAATTTTCCATTTTTGAGACTAAGTGCAGAGGCAGCTGGGTATGGCCTACCCTGCTACTCGGGATGGTATGAACTCACGCTCAATTCCACGCTTGGACGGTCATTAATTATGCACAGGTGAATATCAGACCGAATCACCAGGTTGGGAGCTGATTCGTCTGCCCGCCGTCAGCTGGCGGGGTTGAAGGTCTGGGCACCATATTTAAATACCAGCCGAACACATATATCTCACTCTCTCCAGCCCAGCTGTCTCCAGGGCACATGCAGAGGTGTCAGCAAACCAGAAGGCGGCAGCTGCAAGCCTCAAGAAGAAGGCAGCACCCTGTTTCACCCACCAGGCCCTCAAGGCCTTGATCAGAGGAGTGTGGGTGCACAGGGATGGCCTGTATTCCAGGGATAAGTCCAAGAAGCACACCAGCCTCACCTCTCCAGTCTGGGAGGCCATCGCAGGGGACGTCAGCACAGCTGGCCACTGCACCCGAAACAGCATCCAGTGCAGGAAGAGGATGAATGATCTCATCGGCTCCGCAAAGGTAAGTCATCCTTCAGCTCCCACCAGTTTCTAACTCTCATCATGGCATTATGTACTCAAAGGGCTACTCTCTTCAGGGATCTCACACAACCATTAGCCGGGGACACATATCGTCACTGATTGACAGAAACTTTCACATCACCACCATCCCGTCTATCATGCTGCTCACACGCCATCCTCAGCCCCTTCTGAGGAGGGCTCACCACACACAGAGGGCATGCATCTTCCCCAAACTCTGCTCCATCCCTTCTCATCGCAAGCCTTTTTTTTGTCTTCATCCAGGGCAAGCTTGTCCACAACAGAAGGGAAAGATTGCAGGCCAGGAGAGGGACAGCCATTACCCTCATGCAATTCAAGGAGGATGCTGCCAGGATCGCTGGGGAGGACAGGGATCACTTCTGTAGGGAAGGGGAAATTGGATTGTCCCAGCAACCTAGTGCAGATCACAGCTCCATCAGTTCATCACACCCTGACAATCAGCGATTGACCTTCCTCACCTTCCGCATATTCATCAACTGAAACTCTATTCTCTATCTCATAGGCACCTGCAGATCAAGGCCCACAAGTGTGCCCAGTATAAGTCTCAGCCCCCAGACCACATCCGAAGAAGAAGCTCATGAAGAAGCATTATTGCGTTCACCTGCACCCTCCACCAGTGCTGAGGCTCTCACCTCAGTGGGGCATACCTTTAGATTAGGCTCAGGCTCACCTACTGGAGAACATCTAACAGACACCTCCCCGCAGCAGTCAGAGGCAGGGACAACGGTGGTCTCTGGCACTCTGGGATCTGCTAGAGATCAGCCACGCACTCAGTCTGAGTCAGATGAGCCTCTGCAAATGGCCACTAACTCAATGCTGGAGGTGCAACAATAGGCAGCGGAACATCGGGTAGAGATTCGGCAGTCACTCAGCAGACCAGAGCAAAGGATGGAGGAGTCTGTCCGTGTTCTGTCTTATGTCATGGCTCTGGCATGCACCTCGGGGTAACCATGCGAACGTTGGTGACCACTTTAGAGACCAGGTTTTTGCCGGATTTGTGCTCGGCCTTGGACACTATGGCCCTGGTGGGCACCATCAAGATGTATTTAACAGGGTGATGAGGCACCTTGACCTCCCTCCAAATGCAGCATCTCCTCGAGGAATCAGGGTGGGACTCTTGGGCACTCACAAGGAGGACGAATGTCAGCTGGACACCCCAGGGGCCTCCTCTCAGGACACTCCAAGGGTGTCCAGTTGCTCTGATTCCCCTCCTTCTGTGAACCCATCCACCCCAGCTGCTCAGGCCAAAGAGGGTGCATCTGCCCCGAGCAGGAAACCCTTATCAGGCCAGGCAGGGCCCTCCAGCCCACGGGCCACCAGAGGACATAGGCCAAGGTAATTGCAGACATCAGGATGTAGCAGTCAGCGGGCTGCCTCCACATCTGCTGCGGATGTCAGGGCTGCCCCCATGTGTAGTGGTATGGTTAGGAAAATTAAGAAATTTTGAAATCACTTTGGGTCACAAGTGTACTACCACTGTAAAAAATTGCACTTTTGTAAATACATTTGATGATTATGTAAATGGCTTGGTCAATTGAAGGCTTTGTGATTATGTACATTGGAATCCTCTTATTTCAAAATTTATTCATCCTCCCACGGTGAGATTCACATTCATGTGATGTCAGCCTCACTGAAGATAGTCTCCACACTCCTGTGTGATGTCAGGGAGATGTGTTAAAATCTTTATTAGAAGTATGAGCTTCAAATCCTTCTTCCTCATGGAATTCCATTGTGTGAGGGCAGCTTATCAGCCTTGAGTTACGAGCAGAAATTGTGTCTCCTCAGTGGTAGTGGCAAAAGACAAGACATGGACGGAAGGAGGAGATTACTAGTCATGTCCGCATCTCAGTGGCCGCTGTATTTTTATCATTATCTGGTGACGAATGCTTCAAGTCAGTTCTCACATCACTCTCATTGTTCAATGGACTCTCACTTTCCAGATTGAGCGCATACACAGGACAGCGCAAAACTTTTCAGAGATCAAAGCCTGGCGATTCATGAGACCAGAATGTGAACGTGTGAATGCTGGACTCATTATCAATGCAAATGGCTGGACATCCCCTGAGATGAAAGGGAATGGAATTGAGGGCTAGGAGGAATGTGGCCGTCTCCCCTTGTTTTAACTTTACTCCTCCTGGAACCTGTCAACAATTAAAGTATCATGTCTCCCATGTCCTGCTTCCTCCAGGGCGTTGTCGCATTCATACTGAACCTCAGTGTCCTCTTGAGGTTCCTGGGCCTCTGGATCTTCGTCCCCTGATAAGATCTCATCCTCCTCCATTTCACCCTCTGGCAAAGGATCACCTTTTTGCATTGCCAGATTGTGAAGGGCACAGCACATTGCGATGATGTGGGAAACCCTATTGGGAGTGCACTGTGGTGAGCCACCTGAGCAGTCAAAGCATCTGAAGTTCATCTTCAGAAGCTGTATGACCTGCTCTATAAGGGAGAGTGTGGAGCTGTGAGCAGCATTGTACCTCCCCACGGAACGACTCTGATGGCGACGCATCAGCCAGCATTTCAATGGGTACCCCTAATCCCCCAACAGCCATCCCTGCAGATGTTCTGGCCCTTCGAAAGTCTCTGGCACTTGGCAATGATGCAGGATATAGGAGTCATGGCAGCTCCCAGGGTACCGTGCTCAAACGTGCATTATGTGCTTTTGATGGTCATGCACCAGATGAACATTGATGAAATGATAGCCTTTGCAGTTTATAAACATTAGGGGCTGCTGCCATGGAGCCCGTATAGCCACATGGGTACAGTTGATTGCACCCTGTAATCTTGGGAAGCCTGAGATGGCTGCAAAGCCAGTGAGTCTCGCACCCTGGCTATCTTTGTCCAGAACAAACCTGACATAATGATGGGCCTTCCTGTAAAGGGCATCTATTACCTCAATTATGCATCTATGTGTTGCGGACTGAGAGATGATGCAGAGGTCCCCTGTTAGTCCCTGGAAAGACACACAGGCAAAGAAATTGGAATGTGGCAGTCAACTTCAAAGCCACTGGCAGGGGATAACCTCCAACTCCAAGTGGCAACAAAGAATGTGGCAGATATGATCTACCAGAGCTTGGGACAAGCACTGGTGTGCCCAGCATAGAGTGTCATTCATTTGTAAATAGGAGAGTCTTCTTCGGTATACCCGAGGCCTGGCAATTTGCCTCTGTTGTCTGGGTCTCTCCTCTTGAACTTCTTGTTCTTGCTCTGGTTCCCCTTGACCTTGGACATCAGGCGGGGCCTCCTAGGGAGCTGTGCTCTGCGTTGCCTCTCCCTCCTTCACCTCCTCCATTGCATTAGGACCCTCAGAAAAGTAGCATTGAGCCCTGATCCATTTCTTTTTTGACCTTGTTTCTGACATTGCAGACATTAATGAGGAACAGTTCTACATAGTGAAGCTCACAACCTACGACCTATAGGTCAGCCTGTGAGCCAGATCCAGCCCATTGCTCGATTTCATCCGGCCCGCAGCAACATTTCTAAAAATGAAAATTAGCTCAAATGTTTTGTGTTGAATCTGAATACAGTACTAGATCTTTCTGTTGCCTAAATGACTTTTTTTTTGATGTCTCAGATGCTAATTTTAAATGAGATCTGTACAAACTCATCATGACAGCATGGCTGCTCATTTTGTCTCTGTAACTGGCCACAATGGTGTGGGAAAACAGTCAAGTCCCGGGTGAACTTTAGGACAGTGTTAGACTTTTGGGTTGGGAAACTTGCCATCTAATTTAAACAAAAGAATGACACCAGGAATGCTTAGAAACATTATCTTTGACTATGGTTGCTATTTTGTGGGAAGAGCGCATATCAGCAGATTACAAGTTGATAATGCAGTTTTATGTACTAAAGCTCCACCCACACTGTTAATTTTTATGTGTGTGTGGCCCACAACTGATTTTGTCTATATGTGAATGGCCCATGATAAAAAAAAGGTTCCCCATCCCTGCTATAGATACTGTGATGGTCTACATTGGTTTCAGCCCTATGAGCATTGTCACTGATGCCGCCTTGTCTTTGAGGCACTCCTCCTCACATTGAGGTCACCAAGATGCCATCCCAGGAATGTGACTTCTCAATCCCTGATTGGTGTGAGAAGGTTTGAATGATAAGCACTACCTCACCTGGCTCACTGCTCCAATCCATGATCTGGCATTGCAATTAACAATACATTGCTTCTGATTAATGACTGCATGCCCTTTGGCCTGCTAGAAATGCCAATTCTAGAGAGAACCTGACAGGCCTCCATAAATGGAAGGCCATGTATGCTGCACCTGCGCCTCCTCACCAAGTGCCTGCATTCCTACATGATACATTCCGATATGTTAATGCTGATATGCAGTGATTTTGATGTGAAGCCATTGGGTTATAAGTATCCCTCTTACTGCGCTGAAAAATGCGTTGGTTTCCAATGGCTTTCTGCGCTAGGAGGACTTCCTCCTTTCTCTATAAGACTCCAGTTCACTCTTGCAGCACCAACAAGTCAGAGGGCACGCCAGAAAGGGCTCCTTATTCCAGTAGTACGCTCCTGCCACGCAGCCTCAGACCTTTTGCGTTCAGAATCACTTCCACTTTCGAATTAAAACTGAGTAATAACTCCAGTGGAGCAAGATGGTTGCACTGCACTACTATTTCAAAATGAGCTTCAATGCTCCCTCTCTGACTGTGCATGTACCCAATCCAACCTGGAACCTCACAACGTGAAGGTAGAACCCCCTCCTGTTATTCTCTAGCCTCGTCCAATAAAACTGGATCCCACAGTTGTTGTGGAGGACATTCCTACTCTCCCAACTGACTCTATGCCCCATGTGGACCTCTACCCTCCTTATCTGGTGGCTGTGTGCAGTCACCTACCGATGTGAACCTCTTCCCAGGAAAGCTTCACGTACCAACCTCATCCCTTTATTATGTGTCCCCAAATACAGGCTGCAGATGCTTCCCATTGCAATTGCCATACCATCTACAGCCCAGTACAGAGACAGACAAAGCCATGGACAGCAACTGTGAGATTGCACTGCACACCAAGCTGTGCATTATTCCTACTGAGCTCACAGGCTTTGCCCCTCCATGGAGCTCCCAATAATTACTCTTGCAGCATGTCCCCTACACCCCACGACTGTCTCCACTGTCTGACTGTTGACTGTGAGGTTCACAAAGCTCCAGGGTTGTCTCTATTCTCTGACTGCTTTCCACAAAACTCCAGGGATGTCTGTACTCTCAGACTCCTGACTGCAAGCCCCAGACCAGGGACTTTGATTTTCATATGGTTGCTCATTTTCCTGCAGACTGAAGACTGCACTGCATGCGACCCTTCCCTCTTGTGGCACACTAGCAAACCCCCCGCAACCCCCCCTTTCCTATTTGAGAGTCTTCATCCCCTCCCATTTATACATGTGGTATCCTTTCACCCCCTAGTGTGTTAGTGTCTTAAATACCATTATCAGGCTCCAGATTCCCACCTCTCGAGCTACTCTCTGCCTGCCATCAATCCCCCTTCTACTCCACTAACTTGCAAAGCCTTCCTGCCCTTCAGCCTTCCATTGTGCCCCCTTGCCCCCACCCTTGCCCCTTGCCTTCCTTTCCCATTGCTCCCCTGTGTGTTTACCCTTCACCACCGTAGCCCTCCCCACCCCCCACACCAAACCCCTTCCCCGGTCGATATGCTGTTTTCTGAATGCTCATCCCCGTCTGAGTACCACTGCACAATGCTGTCCTTCTGGACAACGGTGGCACCCACCGGGAGCAGGACACACCAAAGTTCTCCACCCCTGTCGCAATGCTGGTCTATCTCTGAAAGTTGAGCCCTGTCTGAGTACCACTGCACAGTGGTGTCTTGTGACCACGGAGGCAAACACCGGGAGGGGAGCAACCATCCAGCCCCAGCGGTGTGGTGTTCCACTGGTATCACAACGAGACCAGCGCAGCGCTATTGAAGGTAGGCTATATATGTTGCACTCACCTCAAAGTCGCGAGCAAAGTGAGGTCAGACCTGTGCACGTCACCCTTCTTCAAATGAGATTCAGACCGACGTGATTTTCCACTGGCACGATGCAAGATTGGAAGGCGGCATGTGATTCCGGTGAGAAGCTAACTTAATGAGCATTCATGAGATGGTAATGAATGCAAATGGTGTTCACACCATTAGTTAGCGGGATACCTGACCAGCCATTAACCCGCCATCAGGAGAATTGCAAGCTGTTTTTATGCCAGCAGGTTTCTGACTTTTTGGCTCCCGCCCACCATGGAACCCGTCACAGGCAGGGTGGGAAAATCCTGCCCAGTGTGTTAGGTACTCTGTTTATTTTGGGCAAACTGCCCAATGCAAAACTTCAGCTGAATTCAGCCCCATCAGTTTAAATGAAACGATTAAATCTGTTGAATCATTACTGTTTGTAATAGCATCAATAATGTCTAGATGTACAATCTTTTTTATTCATTCACAGGATGTGGGCTTTGCTGGCTGGGCCAGCATTTATTGCACATCCCTAGTTGCCGTTGAGAAGGCGGTGGTGAGCTGCCTTCTTGAACCGCTGCAGTCCATGTGGTGTAGGTACACCCACAATGCTGATCATCCAAAACATAACTCCATCTGTTCTTGGTCAGGTCTGTTAGCTCTGCTGTGTTTTGTAAGCAGTTTATTTTATTCTTTCAATTGTCTTCATCGCATGCTCCAGCATGAATTTTAACTGCCCTCACTCACTCTAGCAACTGTAATTGAAATGCTTTTTAAAAATTTTAACATTATCCCCCTGTACCAGTCAGTGCGTACAGTGGACAAATCGCGTTTACATGAACATGCTGCTATAAACTGTGGGGACTCTACTGACAAATTCTCGAGCAGTCAGAGAACAGTTTATCCACTGCACATTTAATTTTTGATATTTGATTTAACCAGAGTTCTGATGGAGATGATATTATATCTTTGACGCCTGGGTGGTAATCTGACAGCTTGATCGTCTGCCTATTGTGCTCAATTTTCGCCCACCGAATTAATTCATGTAATCTAGAAGAGGTGTTTGGTAGAGTAACTCAGACAAAACTTGCAAATCACACAAAAATTCTGCTGCTCACCATTTACAATACATCAAAATTATAAATGTATACTTTCTATATACGTTTATGATTTAATTTCAGATAGCGGACATCAGCAATCTTCCACTGGCTGTTTGTTGTAGGGTGGCTGAGTTGTACTATTAATGATAGAGCTAATCAGCAGACACTTCTTGAGTGGAAACATTTAAGTTTATTTCCAATATATTCAGCAGCAGCTACACGTGTGCTTTCAACTCCAACACCATCACTACACTGACTGCTGAGGTAGCCCGTGCTACTCTCATATTGGTTACTACAGATCACGTGATCTTCCTTAACAAATATTATACTTAAAGGTATATTACACATTAAATAAAACCATAATTACTACATTCCTCCCCCTTTAACTCAGCCATAAATATTATATTTCCAAGTATATATTTTTCAAGACAACATACACTGAGTAAGGAATTGAGTTTTTCTGGTGGTTTCCTGGTCGCAGCTCCACAACTTCAAATTCTTTGTCAGGAGCCTCCTTTCCGGATTTGCCTGAACATCAGGTGCTTCAGTGGGCACCTGCAGTTCTGTATCCTCAGCTCTTACAGGAACATCAGACATGTCAGTCCTGGGTTGAGTATCCTCAACAGGAAACGCAGACCTGGTCATGATCACTGGTGGAACTAAATCTTGGTGATTCATCTCTCTCTTCCTTAAATGGTCCACGTGTTTACGGATGATCCAGCGTTCCACCTCCACGTGGTAAGAGAGAGGTCCAGTCACCCCTCTTATTTCACCCGGTAACCACTTTGATCCTTCCCTGACGTTTTTCACGTATACCGGCTCTGCCGGTAAATTTCCTCTCGTGATTATGCCAGTCATGTCTAGTTTTCTGGCTTCCCTGACTCCTTTCCACTTTCCCCTCTAAATTCGGCATTATTAAGCTCAATCTCGTCCTGAGACGGCATTTCAACAATAACTCCATGGGTATGACACCTGTTGTTGTGTGAGGGTTAGTCCTGTAAAGGAAAAGAAAGCGTGCTAGCTTGGTTGCTAAGGAATCGCCAATTAGCTTTCTCATGCCTACCTTGAATGTTTGAACTGCCCTTTCGGCCAGTCTGTTGAGGAAGGGTGGTACGGTGCAGTTTTCACATGAGTGATACAGTTGAGGCTGATAAACCTGCGCAGGCTACCTCAGCACTCGTAAATGTCGTGCCATTATCGGAAACGATTACTTCTGGTCATCTGTGAATGGCAAAACTCTGATGTAGTTTCTCAATTTTAGCGGCCGATGTTGGTGATTTCACCCCATACACATCCAACCATTTTGAATGGGCATCAAAGTGAGCAGAAACATTGTTCCCAGGAAAGGTCCAACGTAGTCAATGTGTTATCGCACCCAGGGTCCACCTGGCCACTCCCACGGGTGTAACAGAGCTGTCACTGGCAACTTTTGTAGTTGCTGACATTGCACACAGTGCTTTACTAAACTCTCTATTTCACCATCCATCCCAGGCCACCACAGATAGCTGTGTGCTATGGTCTTCATTCGGTAAATTCTTGGATGGCACTGTGTAGTTCAATTAAAAGCGTCTCCCTTCCCTTTGGAGGAGCTATCACTCATGCTCACCACAATAAGAAGCCATCCCGGCTGGTTATTTCATGTCTTCTGTTGAAGTACGGTTTCATTTAGTCAGATACTGACTCCTGTGACCAATCATGTAGCACTTGATCTCGTACCTGAGATAGGACTGGGTCCCGACTTGTCCAGTCTCTGATCTGTCGAGCACATACCCGGGAGGAATCTAAGAAATTTAACAGTAAAACAAGTTCCTGTGGAACTGGGATGTGCTCATCATTTTCTTGTAAAGGCAAATGACTAACGGCATTGGCGTTTGCGATTTGATTGTCAGGCCTACGTATGAAAGTATATTCGTATGCTGCCAGAATTAAAGCCCATTGTTGTATTCTTGCTGAGTCTATGGGTGGTATAGCCTTGTCCTCACTAAACAATCCTAGCAATGGTTTGTGATCTGAAATGATTGTAAACTGGCAGTTGTGTAGGTACTGGTGAAACTTCTTGACACCAAAGATGATGGACAGGCCTTCTTTTTCTATCTGCGTGTATCCCTTTTCCGCTGTGGTGAGTGTTCTTGATATGTAACCTATTGGCTGTTCCGTGCCGTTGTCCATCTGATGAGAAAGCATTGCTCCCACTCCTTAGGGAGATGCGTCACACGACAGCACCAATTCTGTCATCTGGTCAGAATGCACTAATAGATTGGACGAGTGCTTCAATTGTTTCACCTTTATCAAAGCTTCTTTCTGGGGTGCCTCCCAAGACCAACGTTGGTTCTTTTTGAGTAGAGAATGCAGGGGGGCCAGCACTGTAGACAAATTGTGTAAGAACCGTCCATAATAGTTGATCATTCCTAGGAATGATTTGAGCTCTGAGGTGTTCTTTGACACAGGTGCCTCTCTTATGGCTCTCACTTTCTCCTCAACCGGGTGGAGGCACCATTAGTATTTCTATATCGTCTTTCTATGTGTCTTCTCCTTTCTAGCACAGATTTTAATCTTGACTTCACTATTGACCAGACTTCTCTCAGATGCTGGCTCAACTTACCTGAGTTCAGTGGCTGAGTCTCCCAAAATTTCATTATCTTTCTGCTTCTTGGGAAATTCTGCGACTTTTGCTTCTAAAGCTTCTTTGGGTCATTTAACTGATTCTTCAGCTCTTTGCTGGACAGCTAGCTTCACTTAGCTGGCACTGCCTTGGAGTTTATCCGAACTCCTGTCTCCTGGCTGTATCCAGCTATACACGGCTCCCAGGGCTTCTCGTGAGCCCTCTCCAATTACCAGGGCTTCCCCTGAGCTCTCTCCGATCACCAGGGCTTCGCTTGAGCTCTTTTCGATTTTCTTCTGTTGTGCTTTCATTCTACTGTTTAAGACAGTCTCCATTTCTTCATGTTGCTGAATGGTGACACATCCCTTTTGCATTTGATCTTGAAGGACAATCAACTGTTCTCTCAACTGTTTAATTTCTTGCTGCCCTCCCTCTGGGTCTCCTGTTGCTCTTGGCGGAGTTGCCCTCTCTCTGGAGTCTCTTCTAATTTTCTACCCATATCTATTTTTTCTTGTATTTACCACTTTAAATGTATTGCCGCTTTAAGAGCAGTCACCATTTTGTCTTTATTTGGGCTGTCTCTGCATCTCTCAGTTTTTCTCTGCTGTGTTTCCCACGCTATTTGAGTTTTTGGAGGGAACCCCGTGATCGTGGGCCACCTTCTCTTATAACTTTGTAAAACTTCATTCCTGTTCGGAAAAAAAAAACACAGCAGCGATTTTTCTCCCTTTTTTTGGGCGATTCTGCAGGTTTTTTTTTAAATTTAAAACTGCAGCACTGCTTTCTGCTCTGATTGCCTCCCTCCCTTTAACTTGCAAGCTGTGTGCCAGCCTCTCTAACCCACTGAGTCTGTGGGGCTGCCGCCTACCCCGCAACATAAGAGCAGATTCTCCCCCTTTTTCGTCTTGCTTGCCCGTCCCGTGGATTCCCACTCAGGAACCTTGCAACTTTGGCGCCATTCTCCAAATGTCGGCAGTGCTCTGGGAGATTTCTCAGCCACCTGGACCGGGGCCCGTTTCTTCCCCCCAACTCAAGGCCTCAGCATACCTGGTGAGTATATCTTCCTTTCTTTTTAATTATCTTAAACACTCACAATCACTGGGTGAGGGACTGTGCCAATTTCTTTCTAACTTGATTTATTCTGTTCAATCCTGTTTTATCCTCATCACCAGTTTGTTGTCGGGTGGCCAAGTTGTACTATTAATGATAGAGTGGATCAGCAGATACTTCTTGGGTGGAAACATTAAGGGCAGAATTTTTCTCTCATTGGGCGGATGTGCGCCCAACCTGAACAAGAGTAAAATAGTGCACGATGACGTCGGGCAAGCGTCCTGACGTCATCGCGTAGTCTTGCGATATTTCGCCCAATGGATGCGCTCAAAAGGTGGCAGTGAACTAGCCGACAATTAAGAGGCCTATTAAGGCCCCTAATCAATTAATTTAATCAGATTTTTCATTGCCTGTCCAACCGTTTGGTTGGCGGGCGGGCGAGAAGGCCAATCAGCCTTTGGATTTTTTATGAAACCTCATCCACGGGCGGGATGAGGTTTCCAACAGGAATTAGAAATTTTAAAAATGTTTAAATCTCATTTATAACACGTCATATGACACAGTCACATGAGGGGACATGTTTGTAACATTTTTAAGTTTTTTATTTAAAAGTTTCAGCTCCCTGAGGCAGCTCTGTGCCTCAGGGAGCTTTTATTGTGCACACCTGCACGCATGTGCAAACTTCCGCACTCAACCTCCTCCTGCCCCCACCCCAGCAGCACTGAGCACTGTAGTGCGTGCTTCATGCTGGCTGGCCATTAATTGGCCAGCCAGTGTGAAATCAATGTTGTAGCCTGATTGCGGGTGGCAGTCGGTTTCGCGACCACACCCAGGCCCTCCCGCCGCGCCCGCTCGACGAGGGCAAAATTCAGCCCTAAGTTCATTTACAATATACTCAGCAGCGACTACACATGTGCTTTCATCTCCAACTCCATCTCTACACTGACTGCTGAGGTAGCCTGCACTACTCTCCTATTGGTTACTACAGATCATGTGATCTTCCTTAACAAGCATTATTCTTAAAGTTACATTGCACACTAAATAAAACCATAATTACAACACTGCTACAACAGTTGAGCTCCTATGAACAGCTGACAAAAAGGAAGTCAGCTGGAGGGAAAAAAGATATTGCCTCTTCCTAGTAGGCTGTGTGGAATTGCACTGCAAATTTAAAGAACAGTTAACCTTGGGAAAAGAGGTTGGATTGTGAATAGAACGCATAGTGTGGTACAAAGTCACTTTACCTGCATTATTGTCTGACCTATAATGGCTGTTACCGAAATAGACACGTAATGGGAGATTGCAATGCAGTTAAGAGTGGACCAGATTTATCATAAATTCACTGTAGAAAAAAATAAATATAATTCCAAATGGTTACAGAGGTTTCAGTAAATATATTCAACGCTGCTATTATTGTAGATTTTGTATTGCTATCTCCCTCTTACCAACAAATATCTATAACCATGTATTTATGATTTTGAATATACCACTGTCAAGTATCTATACACAACACAAATCTCTGATAGTATGATTGATCCGACAAGAATCCCATATTTTTTGTTTGTTGAAGTCGAGCTACAAATTATACGGACGTTATATCTAAGCACAAGTAGGATGATTCCAAAATTTTTGTACTTCAAATGAATTAATTCTGAATTAATTATTAATCAATGGTAATAATGATTATAAATAATAATGATAATAATTAATAATTAATATGGTGAATCCATATTAATCCTTCTGAAAATCCATATTTCCTCTCGTATTTGAAAGTGTCTGAACAAAAAATATGATTAGTCTTATGTTGGTGGTATGTTACAGTTCACTCAGGGAGCCCAAGTTGCTGTGGCAACATAAATTTACATGCATGTTGTAGTCTGGAGCTGTGGATAGTGATGGCAACGGCTGTGACCAGAAATATATCCTACTCATCACTTGCTTTTGGTCTGTGTTGGAAGGATTTGCAGAACCTGTTTGGCCACGTTATGAATGTGCCTTCCTTGGCCATCAAGTTCTGGGGTAGGATTCAAACCTGAAACCTGGGGTGGTGGGGGCCGGGGGAGGGGGAAGAAACCCACTTTGCCACAAGACCTCCTGATTAGCACTGCAACCAATTTCAAAGTATTTTGCACACTGTCCATGCAAGGTTCAGAGCAGCAATTCTAAAGGAAATGCCATTAATCTTACACCAGAGTTGTGGATGGAGAGTGCAGCTGCATGTGAGCCGATTTTGCCACGTGAACAAGTTTAAAAAAAAGAGACAAGAATGAGAGTGCAATGGATTGTTTCACAAAGCAGATCACAGGTGCTGAGGGAGATATAGCAGCGATAATGATTCCTATTTACTACACGTGACAATAATGATGTCAGTGTGAAAATACAGGTCCTGAAAATAAGAACCTGAAAACAACAGAGGGTGGGATTTTCCAGCCCCACCCACCCCTGGGATCATGTGGTTCCACCAAAAGTCAATGTGTTTCTGGTTGGCCTGCCCCATCCCCCGCGATGGTTCCCACCATGGCAGGGCTGGAAAATCTCAGCCAGAGATTTTCACAATGATTTTCTCCCAAGAATTACATGTAAAGATCAGCTCTACTGATTTTTCTAATTATGAATTCAGGAAGTCAACCTGTTTTAATATATATTATAATTGTTCCTTGATCTAGAATTGCTTTTGGATCTAAAAACGTCTTTCTCTCCATAACTGTCACTTTGGTTCATTTCCATCCTTCTAAATCTTTCTACTTCTCCCCATATTTTTATCACTCTCTGCAAGGCTTTCACAAATTTTAAAAATTATGTTTGTATTTTTCCATTTACCTCCAACTCTTTTCGTCATTATTCCTAGAATCCCTTTAATTGTCTCCTCTTTCTTCTGCATATCTTCAAATTGCTATAGTTTTTATGTAATTGCAAGAAGCCTGTTGCCAGTATCATACATGGGCCCTGGACACCTACTTGTTTTCTTCCTAATATGGCAGGTGATGCACTTCCTGCTTTGTAGGCCAAATGCACAGCCAAATTTATGTTCAGGAATCACACCATAATTTGAGCACAATAATCCATGCTGATACTCCAGTGTATAACTAAGGGATCTTGGACATCCAAATCTTTGGAGCACAATCCACAGAGCCTTGTGATTTACTAAGTCAAATGATTTAGTCAGATCGATGAATACAACGAAGAGTTTCCGGTGTTGTTCTCAACATTTTTCTTGGATTTGTCTGGTAACAAATTCCATGTCAGAGGTTCCTCTGGAAGGTCTAAAGCCATAATGTGTCTCTGGGAGGACTTCCTCAGCCACAGGAAGCAGGCGATTCAGAAGAATGCATGGGGTCTGGATTTTGCCTGCGATGAGCAAGAGGGAAATACGTTGGTAGCTCTCACAGTATCATTTATCTCCCTTCTTGAAGATAGTTACAGTTGTCGCAAATTGTCCTCCCAAATCCATGGATGAGTGCATGGATTTTTGATGTGAGCAAAAGCCCACCAGCTTTAAACAACTCAGCTGGACTATCATCGGGTCTGTAGCCCTTGTTGTTTTTGTTTCATTTGATTGCTTTTTTCAGCTCTCCCCTCGATGGTGGTTCATCCATTGGTTCCACTGGAAGATACTGGGGGATAGCCCGGAGAATATCAGCTGTCACTGTGGATTCACGGTTGAGGAGTTGTTGAAAATGCTCTTTCCAGGATTTACAGATGGCATTGTCATCCTTGAGAAGAGAAAGACCAAGCGAAGAGAATTCTTTCCTTTTGACCTTAGTCTATAGATGGCCCTGTTGGCTTCAAAAAATCTTTGTACGTCATGATGGTCAGCATATTGTTGTCAAGAAGCTTCATCACTTTCCTGCAACCACTTCATGATAAGATGACTGCAAATGACTTGAGTGGGAAATCTGAAACAGATCTGAAACCTTCAAAATCTGGACCGGTGTCAAGCAAGGTTGTGTGATAGCCCCCATTCTATTTACAATCTACCTGACAGCGGCCATTTAACTTATCAAAGATCAACTGCCCTCTAGTGTCAGTATTAAATAATGTCTGGACAGAAAATTTTTAACCTCAGTTGCCTTTGTGCCAAAACTAAACTGAACATTATAGACATATATGATCTACTGTTTGCAGATGACAACAGTGTCATTGCCCTCTGTGCCAGATTTGCAAGCCACTTTCGATCTCTTCAATTCTGCACACAAGAAACCTGGCTTGTTCTTGAATGTTGCCTCAACCCACACCTGGTCAACCAAATATTCCCCCTTCCATATATGTTTTAGGTGAGACTCATATGTTGAGCACATCCCATACCTGTTCAGCCACCTTTTCCGCAAGGACATCATTGATGAAGAGATCCAACACTGCCAGCTCAGCCTTTTGTAACCGATGGCAAAGAGTGTTTGACAGCAAAGGTCCCTGAAAGTCAACAAAAGTCCTAGTATATAGAGTTATTGTCACCATAATCCTATACTGCAGTGAGACCTGTACTGTGTATCAGTGACGCATATGAGTGCTAGAGAAATTCCATCAGCAATGCCTCTGTTACATCCTCTGGATTCAATGAGAGGACAATCGAACAAACAAAACTGTTCTACTTGACGCCAGTTTTACAAGCATTCAGAAAATACTGCTGCAAAATCAATTTCAATGGACTGGACAGTGTCCAGATGGCCAAAAAGCATCTCCCTAGCCAAGATCCTGATTTCTCAACTCTCAAATGGCCAATGTTCCAGGGGAGGACAAATAAGTACTTCAAAGACGCTCTGAAGCTCTCCTTGAAGTGCGGCAGCATTGGAATTAATGACTGGGAGGAACTTGCTATCAATCGTTCAAAATGGCGACAACTTGTCCATCAAGCTGCATCACGCTTTGAGTCACCTGTCTCAAAATGTCATAATGAGGCAGAGCAGTGGCAGATTAGGAAAGAAAAGGAAGCAAATTCTGCACTCCAGATGTCATTACCTTGTGGTCAAAGATTTGCAGGTCGAGAATCGGCCTGTTCAGTCACATGACAGAGACCCGCAACCCTGAGTAGATGTCATCCTCGAATTGAGGGACAGCGGACGACAACAAAGGGATCACTACTGTTAGATGCACAATCTTTTGTTTAAGTTATTAAACTGAGGTGCCATTTGCCTGTTCTTAAGTGCAGGTGAATGTTAACGATACCAAAGCATTACTTGAACAAACCTTCACTTATCTAAAACCACCGAATACAGATCAGTTGCATTTATGCTAGTTAAAAAGATATGTCTGAGACGCTGGGTATCTAAGATGTTGATGAGCTAACTTGGATGCTGTTTGCACACTGGCTGTAAATAATCAATTTCTTAGCTTGTATTTTAATTCCTTACCACCTTACACTCTTTAATCCGTTTTCAAAGCTATTATCAGTGAGAGATATAAGATAGAATGCATTGGGGACAGAAAATAGGAGAAGGATATAATGCAATGGAAATTAGATTTGTTTTTTTTATAAGTCAAGCAAGACAAACCACTAATGTGGGGAAATGTATCAACAAGACAAGTACCAACAATCAAAATGCCATTTATGGGATCTTTCTGTATTCATATAGCAGCCACATTTTCCTACATAACAACAGTGACTGCAGGTTAAAGTCATGCATACTGCATAAGTTTGAAGTGCTTTGGTACTTATTATGTGACATGATGAGCGATTATACAACTGCACTTCTTTCAACAATATCTATTCTGAATTTGGGTCCACTGTAAAATTCTTCTTGGGTTCAGTAGCAATCACTCTGTAAGTAGTAAAAGTACATCTTACTTTTGTGGGAACTGACTCTCACTGCCCTATATCTTCTTGCAGAATTGTGTAACAATAGTACCCTCTTATGATCTGAACAGGAGATTGCTGTCTATCATACTTATACTGCCTCAATCGTTTCAAGGGCAGGCCTTGCAATACTCTGGTGAGATGAAGTCCATTACTAATTGTTAAATTGCTTCATTTCACAGAAAGTCAACATTCAGAGCAATAATAAGATTCACTTAGTTCAGTTGGTAATTGTCTAATGAAACACACAAAAAAGTAATGAATATGCTATGTTTCTCCACATCAGCGGTTTGTCTTGCTTGACTTATATAAAAAAACAAATTTAATTTCCATTGCATTATATCCTTCTCTTATTTTCTGTCCCCAATGCATTCTATCTTATATCTCTCACTGATAATAGCTTTGAAAAGGGATTGAAGAGTGTGAGGTGGTAAGGAATTAAAATACAAGCTTAAGAAATTGATTATTTACAGTCAATGTGCAAACAGCATCCAAGTTAGCTCATCAACATCCAGCGTCTCAGACATATCTTTTTAACTTGCAAAAATGCACAATGCTTTCAAACACAACATTTAAAATAATTATTTTTCTGGACAAACGGTCAAAGGATCACAAAACGTAACAATGGGCTGGATTTGCATCGTCAAAGTGGGTAAGCGGGAGTCGGGAAAATTGTTGGCTCCACCTGGCCTCCGCAGGAGAAAGTGCCTGCAAGAACTGCAGTTTCATTGTAGGTAGGGCTGGGGGGTTGCGGGGGGAGGTGGTGCTGGGTCTGGGCTGTAGTTGGGCCAGACAACCCGGCAAAAAGCTCAGAGATAGACAGCAGGGCTCGTGGATGGGGAGGCGGTGTGTTTGAAAGGCCTGCCTTGGTGCCCCGGGGTTTCATCCCAGCTATAATAAAAACACAAAGGCCCTCCAGCCCTCACCCCTCAAACACCCCACCTCCCATACACTACTCATGCCCATTCATGCCATCTCATACCCGCCCACCCACTCCCATGGCTCTTCATGCCCCCCCATACCAAGATATGCTCCCACCCACATGCCATGGCCCCTTATAGCACCAATGCCAAGGTATGCCTCCCCAAGAAAGTGGAAAGCTATCAATGCATTACTTTGTTAAAACAGTTTTTGTTAGCACATCCTACCATCACTATGGGGTTCATTGTTTCTATACAATGTATAGTGGGTGAATGGGCATGGAAGTGTCATAGCTTGGCATGAGGGGCCATGGGGGTGGGTGGCAGACATAACTTGGCATAGGGGCATGAGGAGGACCTTTTAAACTTACATTTCAAAAGATTCCTTCATGCACACTATGTTTTACAGCACCTCTGAGGTGCCTTGAACCACGACTCTTTGACAAGCAGACCTGTCTCCATGAAAGTTGCCAAGCACTATACATGCTTATCCCCATAATGGAGCCAGCCAGGTTGGGAATGCAGGCTGTGGGCTCGCAAACCCAACCAGCCTTCACCCTTAAAAGACAGTCCTGAAAATTGGAAACCCTGGGAATGGAGCCAAGAATCCCAGATTTGGAACTTGGCCACCATGTTTAAAGGCCTGCCAAGTCATCCCAGTTTGGCAAAAATCCAGCCCAATGTTCCTGGCCAAGTTTTCCTGCTTTCCACCTTGGTAAGGGGATACTGTTGGTCAGGTTGAGCTAAAATTGAAAGTAGAAAAAAAAAGTAATCTGAAACAGAGTGTAACTGTTTCTGCATTGTGGGGTTATGGCAAAATTAATACAACCCTACATAATACTCAACATAGTTTTAGTTTATCTATGAGACAACTTCATTGAAGTAAGAATGAGTCTGGCCCAGATAAATTTGAATCAAAAGTTAGCAGGCAAAACTGTAACTGAACAATGGGCTGCCTTTAAAGGGGAGATAATCAGTCAAGGTATATTCCCACAAAGGGGAAAGGTAGGGCAAACAAATCCTGAGATGATGAAACTGATAGAGACTAAGATGAAGCAGAAAAAGTCTGTTTATGTCAAAGGGATAAAACAATTGGGAACCAGGCCAAATATAGAAGGTTCAAAAGGAATTACCAAAGCAAATAAGAGAAGCAAAGAGAGAGAATGAAAAGAGGCTGGCAGCTAATATAAAAGTGAATCCAAGGAAGAAGATGCTGCCCAGGTCATGGTGAAAGAGGAGATAGACACTTGAAGGGTTTAAAATTGATAAGCATGTGCATTTAAAGTAGATGAGGAACCAGAACCAGATGAGATGCATCCATGGATACTGAAGGAAATGAGAGTGGAAATTGGAGGCAGTGGCCACAATTTTCCAATCTTCCATAAACTAAGGGGTGATGCCAGAGGACTGATGAATTGCAAATATTACACCTTGTTCAAAAAGGGGTGTAAAGATAAACCCAGGAACTACAGGCCAGTCAATTTAACCTCAGTGGTAGGAAAGCTTCTAGAAATGGTAATTCAAACCAACATTAATAGTCATTTGTACAATTGTAGGTTAATTAAGGAAAGCCAACATAGATTTTTTAAAGGCAAATCATGTTTGACTAACTTGCTTGAACTTTTTGATGAGGTAATAGAGAAGGCTAATAAGAGTAATGCTATTGATGTGGTGTGCATAGACTTCCCAAAGGCATTTGATAAAGAGCAACACAACAGACTTGTGAGCAAATGGAATAAATGGGACAGTGGCAACATGGATTTGAAATTGGCTGAGTGACAGGAAATAAAGAATAGCGGTGAACAGTTATTTTTTGAGACTGGAGGAAGGTTTACGGTGGAGTTTCCCAGTAATCAGTGTTGATCTTGGTGTTCAGGGCACAATGTAAAAATTTGGGGATGATATGAAACTTAGAAGTGTTGTGAACCATGAGGAGGATAATGTAGAGCTTCAAAAGAACATTGGTGGAATGGACAGGCAAGTGGCAGATGAAATTTAATGGAGAGAGCTGTGAAGTGATTCATTTTGGTAGGAAGAATGTGGAAAGACAATATAAAAAAAAGACCTTACAATTCTAAAGGGGGTGCAGGAGCAGAGGGACCTGAGTGTATATGTGCATAAATCATTGAAGGTGGCAGTGCAGGTGGCAGAGTGGTTAATAAAGCATATGGCATCAGTACTTTATCAGGGGCATAAAGTGCAAATGCAGGAAGTTTTGTTAAACTTGTATAAAACACATCAGGCCTCAAATGGAGTATTGCACCCATTTCTGGGCACCACACTTTAGGGACAATGTTAAGGTATTGGAGAGGTTGGTTCCAGACATGAGGAACTTTAGCTATGCAGAAATATTAGAGAAGTTGGGACAGTTCTCCATGAAGAAGGGAAAGTTGTGAGAAGATTTGGCAGAGGTATTCAAAATCATGAGGGGTCTGGACAGATTAGATAGAGTGAAATTGTTCCCATTGTTGAAAGGATCAGAGGGCACAGATTTAAGGTGATTGGCAAAAAAAGCAACGGCAACATGAGGAAAAACTATTTCACAGAGCAAACGGTTGGTGTCTGGAATGCACTGCCTGAAAGTGTGGTGGAGGCAAGTTCAGTTGAGGCATTCAAAAGGAAATTGGATCATTATCTGAAAAGGAAACTTTTGCGGGGCTATTTGTAGAAGACGGAGGAGAGGCATTAGGTGAATTGCTCCATCAGAGGGTTAGCACAGACACAATGGGCCAAATGGCCTCCTGTACCCATTTTATGACTCTATGAGGACAAAAAATGAGGAATGTAAACATCAATTCATATTCTAAAATTCATATGCATTGTTAGAGCTCAGCATTGTAATAAGCTGCTGAAATTCCTGGCCTGAGACTGCTCGATAGCGTCATTGGGTATAAATGGCGCTCTGCTTGTCAGCACCATAATTTCTCACCTCAATGAGCACGAGCACCAACAAACTAAACTACAATCAATCAAATAAAAAGTGTGCATTGATTTCTCTGTCATTGTTCATTCAGTTCTACAAGTTGCAGATGCAATGATGGTCTCGAAAAGGATAACATCTGGACGTCACATATATTTAGTATCCATTTATATGAAGTTGTTTACAGTGCTAAAATAAATATGGATTGCAATTAATCACCACCAGTCCCACTTGAATGGTGGAGGGATGTTCATCAATCTGCATTAGTCTTTACTCCAGTGTGTAACTGAATTAATCAATTTATCAATAAACTACAGCACAGTATAAATGCTTCAGTTCAATAAAGTATAAAATAAATCTCAGTGTGATTTTTTTTCACTTAATTACTACAGGAGCCTTTGCTTCTGATGTGATCCTGTTGATCTTTGAATTGCATGCCCACAAGCAGCCTCACTTAACTAAACACAGTAATTGCTAGTATTTTGCCCACATAAGGGTTTAATCCCATCAATTTAATGCTGCTGTTATGAATTCTGGTCTGTTGCAGGTATCTATGGGTACACTGGTGGCAATCACTTCCTTAAGCCATCTAGTTTGCTACTCCTTTTTTATTACAATTTGCATGATAGCAGGACCGAGAAGACAGGGAAACTTGCTTGCGATTGTGACTGGGAGGTTCACATATTAAGCACAGATACTTTCTTAATGACTCCAAAAGTGGACTGCATCATCCCTAGAAATGGAATTATTTAGTTTGTTTCTCAAGCTGCTATATTATACAGTTATTAAAAATTGCAGAAACCTGGGCCAATCTTAACTTGACCAAAAGCGATGCTACCGAGGCATGAACAACCTCGAATGGAGTTGGTGGGACTCACTGCCTGGTTAAAGCTATCACTCTGTCCACCACCATTTGTAAAGTAGTCATCTCCTGCAGATCAATGCAATTGCCTATTTCTGATCATAGTGTCTTCAATATAAAATCAGGATTCTATAACTTACATAGGGCCACAATTGCCATTTTGGGAGACAATTGGTGGAACAGGCGCTGCAGACAATCCAGCCAGTGGTACAGGCTGAAAAGGAACAAAAAAGCTAAGCTTAAAATTATATTTGTGCAGCCAAGAAGGGCATGCGTGGTTCTCCAGCCCCTTAGAAATAATATGGATCGCTGTCACTCTGGGCTCCTGTCAACCCTCACTCCAGGAATACCACCACCTTTCCCTCCTGAAGACTTTGGTTGCTGTTGGCCAGGCTATCTCCAGATCACCCAACATCGCACTGACCTGAATCCAGCGAGCTGCACTGGGCTACCCATTTGCTGATGCCATGTTATTACAATGATATAATAACTAATTGCTCATAAGGGATTGGGTAAACATATTGTGGGTTCATTTATTAAGACTCGGCACATGACAACACTTTTACATAGGTATAAAGCTCAAAGACATCAGAGCTGTGTATGTCTGCTCGACTCAAACAAAAAGTGAGACTAAGACTGGATCGTATAACACACTTCCCTTCTTTTCATGTCATGCTGCTATCCCTTAAAGGCATATTGCAACATCGCCCTTTCTTTTTAAAGATACGTTCCCCTCTTCCAAAGAAATATAATTTCTTACAATACATGTTCATGTTTTGTTGCCATTACATAAATGGAGAACTGATGACTCTATGAGTCCCCAAAGCATAAAGGTAATTTGCTGGTACACCCAGATCTTGTAATAGTAACCTTCTCTAGAGGTTTATTTAATTGCTGACAGTGATCTGTGGAATTTTCATTTTTGGATGTTGTTCCTGGTCGCATTTGGGATCTTGTCCTAAATGCAATAGGACTATATGGTGGTTGAGGAGTTGGAATGGTTCTGATTTGTCCTCGGTTACACCTCATCAGTGCGCCTTTGCGCATAATGACTTCATAGGACCTTGGTTCTGAACAAATCCTTCTCGCCTCGGCTGGTTGCCATGTACCTTCTGTGGGATCCTGGATGCAAACTTGTTGTCCCAATTGTAAACTTAGGAGTTCTGTACTTGCATTTTCATCATGCACGTTAGTAATCTTCTCTTGTTGTTTAAACGTTGCTCTCTAGTTTCGGAGAGAGTAGAATGGGTAAGAGTAGGTAAACGCAATGGTCTGTCAAACATGAGCTTTGCTGGTGATGGAATAGCTGCACTTAAAGGCATCACTCTCAGATGTAACATTGAAATGTGTAGATCTTGCTCAGTCTGTCTACGTTTGAGAATTAGGGATTTGGCTATGTGAATCATTTGTACAGCCAGGCCATTAAATCCAGGGTAATGAGGAGAAGTAGTGTGATCAATATTCCACATCTCACATACATCCCAAAATGGCTTACCAATAAATTGCAAACTGTTATCTGTAATGATCTCTCACACCAAATAAACTGAAAATAGCACTTAGAGTGAGTGCGGCATTTGAGCTTAACGTATTGTTTAATTGTCAAATAATGGGGTACTTGGTAAAGTAGTTGGTGATAACGATGAAGTCAGCGTCATGGACATGAAAGATGTCAGGTACAATTTTGGACCAAGGGTGGATAGGAACTTCATGTGGAATCAATCATGCTTTTTGCTGAATTGGCATATGTTCTTGACATGCCTCGCACTTCTTGACAACGACTTCAATACAATTGTTCATAACCAGCCAAAAGGCTGCCTCTCTTGTGAGTCTTCTCATTGTGAGTGAGTGCATCAACAACTGGGGTTGTACTTAGGGCCTGTAAGCTTTGTTGACCTGCGGGGTTGCTTCGTACTTACGTCCATCCTTGAGTAGTTCTTTGATGCTCTAACTTATTAGATTCTGCTGGAATGCTTCCATGGGACTGGATGCGATCACCAACTCAACAATTCTGTCTGCTAGTTCTGCATTTGAAACATCACAGTATGTACCCTCTTCTCTGCATCTGCTGACAAAGTGGTATTTGATTCTGAAGGCTGTTGTTGAAGTGATACGAACTCTAGTCGGTGAATACGGAAGTTTAAACTGATTCTGAACTATTCCAATATAGTCCAAATCTTTTGGGGATCCTTTAGCTCTTCGTCTGTTAATCCTGAGGTGTTCAGTCTGTATAGACCTTCATTCCCAATTGCTAGGTGAATTTTTATGGCTTGCTTGTCTGGTTTAGACACACCTGAATCAAGAAGCCATAGCTCTGTATACTGTTTAAACATTTTGAATTTGGATAGTAGGTCAGATGCATCCCAATTCAAACTGAGGAATTTTGTGGACTTACTGACATTAACCCTTTGACCTTCTTTCTTCCGTAGTACCTAGGTTGAATGTCGCTGTAGCCACTTTTGTGTGCTTTTCCGAAGCTCTGCCCACAAAAATGAGTTCTGGCGGGAACGCACCATGGAGTAATGGCATCTTTATGCTTTGTTCAATTTATTGTTCAGCAACTCCTGAAGCCACAGTTATAATCGCAACCTAATCTGACCCAATTTTTAACTTTTTTTCTTTTTTTTTTGTTTGACTCTCTCTTGCTCACTATTGATCCGACCCACACGCTGGTCACTCCCTTTTCACAACTGAGCTAACCCAGTGCTGCTCCTCTTAACGTGCTTTCCCACTCACGGAAAGGACAGGGTATGTGCTGCAATCTCACCACGAGTGATCCAGCTGCTTACTAGCTCTTCATTTGAGCACTAGCTTGGTCTTCAAAGCTTTTCTCCATAGGCATCATGCTGCATTCTCAGCAATCTAAAATGCTGAGCAAAACATCAAGTGTCTTCTCATGCCTTGTAGCACAATCTAAGGCTGTTCACCATGTCGTACCTATACTTAATCTAGCTGCCACCTGTCTTTTACCACTGCTGATTACCATGTTGCATTATTATAATGATATACTTAATTGCTCATAGCGGGTTGGCTAAACATGTTGTGGGTATATTTATTAAGTCTAGGCACATGAAAACAGTTATACATAGGTATAAAACTTGAGGATATCAGAGCTGTGTGTGTATGCTCTGCTCAAAGCAAAAGTGAAACTAAGACTGGATCATAGAACCATAGAACACTACAGCACAGAAAACATGCCATTTGGCCCTTCTAGTCTGTGCCAAAATATTATTCCGCTAGTCCCATTGACCTGCACCAAGTCCATAACCCTCCGGACCTTTCCCATCCAAGTATCTATCTAATTTATTCTTAAAACTTATGAGTGAGCCCGCATTTATCACGTCAGATGGTAGCTCGTTCCACACTCTCTGAGTGAAGAAGTTCCCCCTAATGTTCCCCCTAAACCTTTCCCCTTTCACCCTTAAGCCATGTCCTCTCGTGTTTATTTCTACTAATCTAAGTGGAAAGAGCCTACTCGCATTTACTCTGTCTATATCCCTCTGTCTATATCCCTTCTGTTGATGTCATGCTGCTATCCCTCAAAGGCATATTACAACAGTGGACAGTTCATAAGTTATATTTACATGAGATCCAGGCCTCAGACTGGGGTCAGGTGCAGTTGGTTGTCCTGATTTCAATGTCTGCTCCACTTAGTAGATGAAGTTTGTTGTATTGTTCTGTGCATGTGTCATTACAAATCTAAAGTACTCACACACACTAGCCCTTTTGAAAGGATTCTTCCTTAATGTAGAAAAACAATGCAAATTCTCCTTTGCACTCTTTTTTGATTTGCTGCCTTTCTGTTGCTACACTGCCATTTTGGACTTTGGCTACACCAAGGTGGTAGGCGATTCCTAAATGACCTGACACTGCTAAAAAACAATTGTCCATCATGCATTTGAATTACCTCTCAATTACCTTTACATGTACAACTCAGCATATGGTTTCTGTGACAGATCAGATCAGTTACTCCCCAGAGCACATAGTGAGGCTCTGGAATTCCCTCCCTAAATCTCTCTGCCTCTTTTAGGTGTTATTCAAGGGTAAAAAAAAAACAAATAAATGGTCAAAGGAACCCAAACAGTGATATATTTCAGAGCATGCATGTGTTGAAACAGTTCTCTTTAATAACAACAGAGACTTCTCCTCCCTCCTTCCCACAACATTAGTCACCATTTTTGCACTACACATTCAGTTTTTCAAAGGTGTGCAAAAACAGAGTTTCTACACTATTCCCCCATGATGAAATCAGAGTTCAAGGAAATTTAGGCACTGAATGCACTAAAAAAGACAAGCATCCAGAAAATGCTTCAGTGTGTTTTTTTGTTCAAACCAACATCGGTAAAACTTTACCTAGACTTTTGTCATGCTGTCATATTTTGTGCAATAGAGCACTCACTCATTTTATGAAAATAATGTATTACTCCATGCCATGCGTATATTCCCAAGGCAGCACAGAAGGAAAACTTCGTGAAGGCTCAAAGTTAAAGGTACTGCAACGTGTGTATATGTAACACAAATGAGCTACGTGGATTCTATTTGCTTGAGGGTCTCTGGTGGAGTTTATTCACAACTACATCAGTACAAGCAGTACAGCAATCTCTAGACATTTCTATTGTCTAGTGTATAGTGCAGAGAGAGACTGTGGCTCCCGGCCATGTGATGACACCCTGGTACCTGGCTCAACTGCACGTTGAGCTTCTTAAAGGTACACCACTCTTAAAGTGATATTACAATAACGTGTTGAGCCAACCCACATGGACCAAAAAGTTTTCACATTCAAGTGCTGATTTCCATGACCTTAGCTGGGCTGGAAGCAAGGGTGCTATAATCGGCCTCATTACTCTTGACTAAGTGAAGTGAAAGAAGAAATCATTCTGCTCTTGTTCACTAATCTGTGACCCTTGTTGGAAAGTGCACAGTAGAGGATAGGATTGCACTTGGCTGCAAGATTCTTGATGGCTGAATGCTATGCCACCATTCACTACCTATAGAGGTAAAAAATAAGTAGATAGGTAAATAGATAAAATCATAGAGGACACTACCAACTTCCTAACTGTGGTAACTGAACAGAGGAACATATGCTCATTTAAATTAGGAAGCTCAACTTGAAGAAATGTGTTAACAATGGGAAGTTTAAAATTTAATATGGACAGGGAGAGAAACAGCACTGCAAATAGAAAAAAATATGTAGCGAATGCACTCCAGATAGTTTTCTGAAGCAGCAGGGAATAGGTTTAATTTTGAATAGCAAACCAGGAATAGTTAGCAATCTGATGATAAGGAAGCAGTTTGAAAATACCTACCAGAATATGACTGAATTCACTATCAAGATTCAAAAGGAGAAAAGCTGTGAACAAACTAAGGCTTTGGACTTAAACATGGTTATTTTTTAAAGTAATTAGGAAGGTACTGATTAGAATGGATGGAAGAAATTGTTAAACATAAACAGTAAATGCCAAAAGCTTTCAGTGGGGTCTGGCAGCATTTAAGGTAAGCCAACCATTTTATATACTACACCGAATATTTTATTTATTTACACATTTTATTTATTTATATACTACTCTACCTATCTTTTCTACCTTACAACAGTGGCTGTAAAGTGCTTTGAGACATCCTAAGGTTCTGAAAAGTGCAGTATAAGAGCAAGTTTTTCTTTCTTTCCATTTACCTTGAGCTATTCATATACTCCTTATGTCTTGTAGATGCTTTTTATTTCTTTGATTCCTTCATTATGTTTTTTGTTGTCTCATGCTGCTGGCATTTAAGCATCTTACCTCCAAACAACGTTTAACCAGCTCCTGTTCTCCACTTAAACATTTAATAGGTGATTCTAATTATTTTCCACTGGTTGTACTTTTTGTTTCCCTTCTGCATTTCCTTTGATACATTCCTTTTTAAATGTTGTTCGTTTGTTACATCTCCAGTTCTGATGAAGGGTCAAGACCCAAAACACCTTGTCTATTCTGATAGATCTTAAAACAGTGAAAATTTTGTTCATATCAGTGTATTCTTGGACAAAACGGCTGGCTGACGAGGTACCGCATGGGGGAAAGTAATTTTCATTGTTTCCCACAAAGTGATGCCTCCATTGTAAGAGGCTACACTCACTGTTTAACTTCAGGAGCAGAATTTTCTGTCTTCTGAATTTTCGGGTGGGCTGGTGGGGAGCGGGCGTGGGCAGGCGCGGAGCCAACTGCTGCCCGCCACCATTTTACTTGAGCTCATTTACCATTTAGCGCCATTTACGCTCAGCGCTACCTGTGCGAGCGGGGGGAGGAGGGAGAGAGGGGGCCTGCGCTCTTTTGCGCATGCACGCGAAAGAGCGCAGAAATCTCCCTGAGGAACAGAACTGCCTCAGGGAGATTAAGTTCATATTGAAAATTTGAAAGAAAGAAGGATTAAAGTTATTCAGACATGTCCCCTCATGTGACAGTGCCACATAAGTTGGGACATGTTTATGAATTGTGAAAAAAAAGTTTATTTATTTAATAAAACCTTCAGGAAACCTCAGCCCACCTGTGGATGAGGTTTCCTGAAAAAAGCGAAGGCCACTTGGGCTCTTTGCCTACCCGCCAACCTTAAGGTTGGACAGCCAGCGCTGAGAATTACTTTAATTGGTTTATTAATGGCCTTAATTGGCCTTTGAGAGTTGGCACACAGCCACCTCCAGTGTGCACCCGCTGAGTGAAATGTCTGAATGACGTTTGGGACACACGCCCGATGTCACTGCGCGTCATTTTACACGTCCGCGTGTTGGACCCACCCCACAAGCCGACATGAAAATTCTGGCCTAGTTTTCAAAAAGAAGCCACACCCAAACTTTAACTCTTCTGTTTTCTACACAAATGCTGGCTAAACCAGCGAGGTGAGCGCTCCTATCATTTTTAATATTTATTTCAGATTTCAAACATCTGTATTATTTTTGCTCTGTTACTGTAACAAAGCCCCAGTTGCAGACTGACCTAAGACACTTAAAAGTTACTGCTCTTCATATCATAAACGCAACCTCAGTGATGTAATGTCATCAGTCTTCATTTTAAGATATATTAGCCCAGATTTTGCTATAATGGGGAAGCTAACAGTTTCTGTCATTAATTAGACTTGCTTGTGCACATTGAAGTTTTGACATTTTTTGTCCAAAAAATTGCAGGAAGTGGGAGCAGTGAGGGAAAGCAGACATTTGAGACTTGAGTGAACAGGGCCAGCAACTATGCACCTTGTTAACTGGTGAGATTGAAGGATCAAGAAATAAACAGGAAGGCAGAGAGAAGGTACAATGTAGAGTGGGTGAATTCAATCAGGTACAAAAGAGAATTAAATAGAGACAAAGAAGTTAAAGAGGAAGAAACAAGAAATGGAAAAATTAAAAACTACTTTAAATTTGACATTTTTAAAATCTTTAACAATGGATAATTAATACTTTATTTGAGACTCCATCTTGAAATAGTTAATTTTAGTGCCAGAGCACTGAAAGTAGGCAGTAGTTTACAATTAGCATATCTGTAAAAGGGTACTTAGGTTTGCAATAACAAGACTTAAATGCTGACCATTAACAATCCCAGCTAAGGCCCACAACAAAGATAACAAAGTATCTACAGCAACTTCATGACAGTCATTGTACGTCAAAGCTGAAGCAGAGAGTGAGATGCTGTACACACAAAGCTAACAGTGGAGTGGTGCAACTCGAACAGCAATTGTTGGATATTTACATTTAACTGTACCTCTGCTCCTTACTTGAATTTGCAACATTAGCCTCACCAATATTTTGACAGCAGAATCTGACCCATTGGGCTGGATTTCAAGATAGCGAGGGGATGGGATGGTGGGGGAGAGGGGGCATGCATATAGCTTGACATCCCCCCATTGCAAGAGCCAGGTGGCAGCCACAACACATTAAAAAATGTCCACCCCACAGCCATAATACACTGGGATGGGTTCAAGAGGCAAAGAGTGGTGCTTCTTGGCCAGCAGCTGTAGTGATCAGTAGTGGATGCTGCTGGAACTGCAAACAGGCCTGTGAAGAACTTCAATGGATCCTGGAACCAGGTAACTCCCGGACCTTTAAAGAGGGGAGGGAGTGGGCAGCCTATGGAGGGGGAAAATGAGGGTGTGTGTTTTGGAAGCAGAGGGGACCTAAGGGGGGTGTGGAGGGCAACATCTTGGGGAGGGGGGGGCGGGTGTCCCCAATATGCACCAGGCAACCCTTGAAGCATGTTCCCCTTCCTTCCCTCCTTTTTACAATTTGCGTTTAAAAATGGCATGCCCACTCTGGCTTGCCTGATCACACCAACCATATAGTGGCACAGGTTGCATAATATTTGAGGCAATTGGCTTGGTAACAGTTCAATTGACCATTGATTATTTATTTTAAAATTATGGACAGGCTGCTGATTTCAGTGCCTGCCCACCTACCGTAACATGGGGGACAGCTCAGGGATGGGTGGGAAGGTGGTGGGCTTGCCATTCCTCATATTTTACATGCACCACCCTGCCAAAAACACAGCAATTAACACACTCTTGGTCACTTTTTTGCTTTCAAGAAATGTTCTACTGCCAGAACCCTGTACTGCAGTCAGTAAAAGTATACCTATATGCTATGTGAACATTTAAGTTTAGCATGCGAGTTCAAATGGGGAGGTAATAATGATATCCAAGTATCCACAGATTCCAACTGATGTGTGAATTTGTAATCATGTAGAAATGATAGGCTTTGCAGCCAGAAACACACAATCAAATGCAGTCCATTATAACTACATCTGATTATCTATAGGGTTTCCACTTCATTTGTGGTTTTGTAATCACACAACCTCATGGTCCAGAATACATTATTAACTGGAATCAACTGTAACTATAGTGTAAGGTTTGACATTTTCCTTCAGGATCAGAAGAGGGAAGGTTCACTCCAGGTGTCCACAGTTATCACTAAAAGAGAATTTGTCAATCACATTTTAATAGCGTGCTATATTCAGATGCCTCTAATTTGAACTAAGTCCAAGGATCCTCACCTCAAGGATTTGGTAATCAAACAAAGGTAGATTGCAATTCAAGGAAATTGCATTAAAATAGATGCTGCCGACACTTCAGTATAGTTACAATTTGTTCCATTTGGTTTGCAGATCTCTAACTATACAGTCTGCTTTTACCACACGATTATAAACTGCTAAAAGTGACAGCAACAGACAATTAGAGGGAGTCAGGATTCTGGTATTATAAAATGGTTCCTGCGTAACACATTGCCCCCCTGTTATTCCTGCACTCTCATTTGTCCATTTTTCCCTGTATGTCTTTATATTTTTGTGTGCAGTATACAAACAGAAAGCTTAGGATCATATACCAAAGGATTATCAGATTCCAGTTTAGTTTATGCCTTTGGGACAAAAGCAAGAATATGACTGGCCACTTCACATGTGTTCTTTCAACAATCACAGACCCTGTCCCACAACCCAATCAAATAGCTTTTAGGATCTCTTCTGCAAATAAATAAGCTGACAATGCAGTGACAAAGTGATGAAAACATTAGGTAGTTACCTTCACTGAATCAAAGAGAAGAGAAGTAGGCAATGAGACAGCAAACATGAATGCCCTTCACTTATATCCTTTCTGTGGGTAAGTACCATGCTGCAATCACTTGCTACACAAAGGCCCTCAAGTGGTCTGATTTGGCAATCATTTGACACAAGGCCAAGATGGAGCTTACAGCAGCTAATTACTGTCTCCTCCACAAAGAAGGTAACTAGTCTGTGATCTAAAGTTCCCAGCAAATGTTGAACAGCATAATTGGGAACCAAAAGAAGAGTGAAGCTTTTTACAACTTTTCCTGTGCCATCTGGAACTCATGCCAATGCTAATTAGAAAGGAAGCAAACAACATCATTGCTGAAGGGATTCGCACCATCTACGAAGCTCCAGACCTTGCAGGGATGAGTAATACTGATCCAAACTTAATACTGATCCAAACTATGTCACTGTATTTTCACATGTTCTCTTTCATCTGTTTTACTGTCTCTTGCCTTTCTTGCTTTCATATGGGGCAGAATTTATACCTTGGCAGGCAGGCACGCACAGGCATCAAAACTCATCAAATCCCTGCCAGTCACTCTTCCTACATAATTGGCCATCAAGATGATTCTTGTGTAGATTTTTTTTTGGAAAACGGCTGAAAATTCAAATCCATAATAATGAAGCATTCTACTCAACCAAAGACAGATAAGTAATGAGGGAAGCAGGGACCATCAGGTGACATGGTGGTTTGTGCATTGTACTTACAGTCTGGAAACCTGTGTTTGAAACAGCCCAACCCTCAGCCACTCAGTCCTGATAAAAATTAGTTTTGGCAAAGTCGTTCTTAGTGAATGCAATCCTGCAGAACAAAATAGCTGAATTGCCTGACACTGAGCTGCCAATTACTTCAGAAAGGTCAGAAGGATGGCTCTGAAACAGAGTCATACAGACTCGAAACGTTAACTCTGCTTCTCTCTTCACAGATGCTGTCAGACCTACTGAGTTTTTCCAGCGTATTCTGTTTATATTTCAGAAGAATGTGTGTTGTGGAAATGTGAGAAAAGCACACTGAGGCAGCAGACAATGGCCAGGATTTTCCATTTGTCAGGTGGGCGCGGCAGACGGGCCCGGGAGCGGCTGGGAAACGGCCCGCCACCCGTGATCGGGCCCCGTCTGCAATTTCACACCGGCTGGCCAATTAACGGCCAGCCAGCGTGAAACGCGTGCCGAGAGCCTCAGCGCTGCCGGGGGTGGGGGCAGGTAGAGGATGAGCACTAATGTCTGCACATGCGTGGGGGAGCGTGTACTGAAAGCTCCCTGAAGGCACAGAGCTGCTTCATGGAGCTGAAGAATTTTACAAGCAAAAATGAAGATTTTAAAAATAAGGGAAACATGTGACTCAGTCACATGAACAAGGACATATTGAAAGTGATGTTTAAATTTTTTTTGAAATTACTGTTGGAAACCTCATTCCGCCCGTGGGTGAAGTTTCTTTAAAAATCTAAAGGCCGCTTGGCCTATTTGCCTGCCCGCCAACCATAAGGTTGGGTGGGCAGCAAAAAATACCGCTTAATTAATTGATTAATGGGCTTGATAGCCCTCTTAATTGTTAGCGGGCGCACTGCGAACTCTCGCATGCACCCGCCGACCGAAATATTGCTCAAGTGCGCGATGACATTGGGACGCTCGCCCAACATCATCACGTGCTATTTTATGTCCAATCAGGTCAGGTGCATGCCCACCCGACGAATGTAAAATCATGCCCAATGTTCTCCTGAGTTTGGTTTTCAAATGCATTTTGTGACCCAGTAAAAAGGAACTTTGCTTTGTCTTTAACCATGTTTCACACTACCAAGGAGAGTCTGAAGGACAGCACTGATGACAAAAATGAGAAAGATTTGTTTCATACATAGAAAAGGAGGATGGGATAAGTAGATGGCTGTCAAATTCATGAGATAAAAACAAAGTTTTGGAACATTTGAAATTTGCATTCCTTTTACAAGGATCCAAATATCTACCCAATATCCAAAAAGGTAGTCGGCTGGTCTTGGAGCAGCTGGAGGTATACCACTTCATTTTACCTTGTTAAGTTCAACATTGACTCTGTTCACACTTGATGACCTCTAAGACTTTACTTTTGCCAAACAGCTGGATTTTTATAGAATCAGGAAGACTCTGTGGATCTTTAAAAATGGTGGGTGGAACCTGGATACTTAAATCCCACCCCCAGTTTTGCCAAAAAGGGAAAGGGGGAGGGGCGTGATTACACGTGAGGGAAACCCAAACTTAGCAGTGTCATTTGAACTTTGTGTTGAGTTCAAACAGACTCCATTTATGCTGCTGCAAAGGACTTAAACTGCAGTGTGGGTGTCATGAATTTATGCAGTAGATGTAAACACTCTTGAAGGGCAGATAAGATCTGTTTAACTGTCCTAATCTAAAGTTTTTAAGTCACCTGCTTTTTAGACTATATGAAAAAAACTGGTACAGCTGTCAGTCAGAGTTTTTTTAAAAATCTGCTAGACTGCTTTGATTCATTGGCAGATAGTGTATCATCCATTTCAGCAGTTTCATAGTTATGCGTTGACATTTCCCTAAGGGTTATTCATGAATGCTTGGCTGACTTTCAAAAGTTATCATTATCTCAACAGGGTTCACAATTTGTAAACAGGTTAAAGAGTCTATTAAAAGTTTAGCTGACTTTGATGTGGGCCATGAACAAAAGTATGATTGTTTTTCAATAAGGGATTAAACACTTGAGATTTAAAACTTTGAATGGGCTTTCATGAATGTTTTTTTTTAATATCAAGTCTGTATAGTGAAATCTGTATTAGATTTTTAGAACTTCATTTTATTTCATCTCAAAAATGGCTCCTGAGATCTGCCCATGGTGGATACTGGGCGAGTTGGCATGAATTGGCACAGACAGTATAAGAGGCCATGGCGAGTTGGATGGATGGCATGAGTTGGCATGAGAGTGAAAGGACCATGGGGTAAGTGAGCATGACTTGGCACTGGGGGCTATAAGGGGCCAATGGGAGTGGGAGGAGGGAGGAAATGAGGGGTGATAGCTAGAGGACCTGAAATCCTAGAACATAACTAGGACAAAGTTCCAGAGAACCAAGGCTGGCCTACTAGCCAGCTCACCTCAGCACTTGACTGCCCCCGTGGCTGCCTGTGCTCTTCTCCTGGGATCAGTGGGCCTAACTCCATCCTGCACTCCCACCACCGCCCTCCACCCAAGCAGTGATCATAACACTTGGGGGCCTTTTTTCTGAGGCGGGTCCAGCAAGTTGGGAAATTTCCCGACTTAAGCTACCCACCTTGGTGGGTACCCACCTAGCGGAAATCCGACTCTAATTGTAAAGTTTATGCCATCTCAATTTGGAGACTTTAAGCAAGCAGATGAGCTGTCTGTGCCAACCAGATACTTTTCTGACCAAATAAAGAAAGTTTGTCTCAAGTTTCACATTTTACTGTATTTTGTAAAAGCATCGCTTTTGATATTTGAAATCTTTCAATGCCATGTTTATAACAGAAACAGTATCCTTTAATACAACTGTCTTATTAAAGTTTAAAACTTATCCATCAAAATCCATAAACACAGCATAATTCATATTAGGCTATTTGCTATTAAGGGCCATGGTGGAAATTGAGTAAAGAAAGTGATAAACAAAAAAAATTAAACAAAATTAATTCATATTATTTTTGAATTTATGTCAAATTATTTATTCCAGCAAATTAAAATTTAATCAAAGAATCAAAATTTGTTTTTTCTAGGTATGCTTGAACAGAGGCATGTTTAATCAACTGATAGGAGGGGTAGTAAGTTGGATTCATTAGCACCCATTTCTAGGTGCTATGAATGCCCTTAAAGCTCCAAAATAGAATTTGCAGCATACACACAAAACCTTTGAGGCAAATCACACTCAGTGCCATATTGGTAAGTGTGTTAGCACACATGCATGTAGTGAACTGCCGCTGGAGTTTGGCAGAGCAGGCAAATCATGACAACAATCAGTGCGCATTGCTGAATTTACACCAGAGGTGCCATATTGGAGTTCAATGCTTCTGCTAATGCCCTCTCTTAACCTTGCACAGTTGAACATGTGCTCAACAGCAGGAAGGATGCCCCACCACCACTGCCCCCCTCTCCCCACCAAACCACCAGCAGGGCAATTTGTAAGTAACATCAACTATTACAGGGTTTTTGCTGGTAGATGTCTTCTGGTTGTTACTAATTCTACAACAATTTGGTGTTTTCTATAGTTGCAAAAGTCTACAGGGAGTGGTGTGCCAGGTGCTGAAGGAGTTTTGCTGGCTTCAAGGATTCTAAACAAACCAGTTGCTCACAGACATGGGCGCACTAACAGTTTTCTCCTGAAGACAGCATGACTGCGAGATTGAACAGAGGCCGTGCAGAGCAGGATAAAGGGCTGGAAAAGGAGGAGGAGGCGGAGGAGGAGAGGAGATGTTCTCAGCAGGAGGCCATTCTGCCCAGGGTGTACAGTGAGCAATTCTTCCGCATGAACCTCGGGAGGAACAATCTGTGCGATGATGAGATTCACTAAGGATGTCCTCACTGAAATATGATACCTGCTGAAGCCACAACTCCAACCTCAGATCGGGGTAAAGACCGCATATGTGTCTGGTTCTCTCCAGGCTGGAGTTGGAGATATTTGTAAAATTTTGCAGTTTGCCGACCTCTGTTACATAAAAGGAGATTACTGAGGCTCTCTTTTTGATGAGAGCTAACTACATTTCATTCTCTCCTGTCACAAAGACAATGGGCTAAATGGCCTCATTCTGTGCTGTAACCACTTTATGGTTCTATGATTCTACCCGTCTGTTCCCCTTAATATCTTAAAAACTTCCATAGAATACAACCCTATTTTGTTTGATTTCTCCTGGTAGCTTAACCCTTCAAGTCCAGACATCATTCTGGTAAATCTATGATGCATTTCCTCCAAAGTAAATATATCTAAGGTGTAGTGCCATAGTACGCCAGATGCGGTATTACAAGAACTTTGAATAACTCTAGCATGACTTTCACCCCCTTACATTCTAATCCTCCATTCCAAGAGCATGAAAAGGAAGAAAAGCTAGAAGAGGAGGATGAGGTAAAAGAGGATTCGAGGAGGCAACCGAGACAGTCCCTTTCCATTATATTGTCCACAAAAAAACTCATCCAAATGTGACACCAATTACTGAAATATCAATCACCCTTTCAAAAACAGTCCCACACCTTATTCCGTCTGTCACTGATTACCACAGCACCCACTTAGCCACAATGCTGAACTCAAGAAGCAAGGTGAGAGAGAGTAGCCTTAACATCAAGGCAGCATTTGACTGAGTGTGGCATCAAGGAGCCCTAGCAAAACTGAAGTCAATGGAAATCAGGGAAAACTCTGAAATGTTGCAGTCTTTTCTAGCACAAGCAAGATGGTTGTGGTTGTTGGAGATCAATCAGCTGTGACCCAGGACATCACTGCAGGAGTCCTCAGGGTAGTGTCCTAGGCCCAACCATCTTCAGCTGCTTTATCAATGACCTTTTCTCCATTATAACGTCAGAAGTGGGGATGTTCGCTTATGATTGCACAATGTTCAGCACCATTCGTGACTTTTCAAATACTGAAGCCTTCCATGGACGGAACTTTCCGTGCCTGCTGGTGGCGGGGATGATAGGTGGCGTGCGCGGACAATATGGCACGATCCCTTTCACGACAGCTGGAAGGCAGATCGTGATTGTCCACTCAGCCCGCCGATGGTGTTTCCTGCCTTCGGTTGTTGGGAACCTCATTGTAATACATCAGCATATCATTATCAGGCCATCCCACCAGACTCTTGCACCCGCAATGGATCGTCCGTCCACGTCGGCGGGAAGGCACGCTGACGTGTTTCACAACAGCACAGAGGCAACGTGCACTTGGCGGCCTGCACCGTAGGTGAACTGGAGGTGAGTGCACAGCAACGTTCTACAGAGCTAGCCAGGGTTGCCTGTTGCTTTGCAGGCTTCAGGGACGCCGGGGGGTGTCGGGGTTAAGTGCCTCCTTGAGGTTAGGTACAGCCCTGCCTCTAAGGTGACTTGCAAGTGTGAGGAGAAGCGGGGGGGGGGTGCAAGTGGAGCCTTGCCTTAGAGGCGATTTGTGAGAGGGGGGCAAGTGCAGCCCTTCCGTTGAATATAGCGCAAAAGAATTCGGGGTCAGCGGGGTAGGGTGGGCGAAGGAAGTGGCCACGTATTGGGGAAACCTATATACAGCGAACATTCCTCTCTAACTGAGAGTTCAGGCAACAGTTCAGGCACAGCCACATTGATATGATTGGGGTTGGGCTGCCAGCTTCTCTGCCCCCTCAAGCAATGCAGAGGCATCAAAAGGCCATCAAATTCTCCAGAGCTCCCCCCCGCCTTTCTCACCTCCCCTTGACGCGCCACCCCTCACCCCTGCCCCAGGCACAGGCTTCAAATTCATGAGTATTTCAGTGGACTGCAGAACAGTTGGATGACTGCACACGTTGTAGTCTCCTTGCTAAAGCTGGCCACGGAGCAGTCACTGCTGGAGGTGCTCACAGCTCCTTGCAATGTCATCCCGGTTTGGGCCAGTCTCCCCCATGGTTCAAGCTAACGGCTGCCTTGCAGCGCAAAAATCTCTGGCCATCCAAGTGGTGGCCAGCACTTTCCAGAAGCATTATGGGGCCATCACACTTAACCAGGACAGGTTCTTAGTACATCTGTGCTAACCACTTGTCTCTCTCTTTCATCTTGCAGAAGGAGTATATCAAGATCATGGAGCCTGGTGAACTAGCTGTACGTCTGAAGGCCTACAGAGTGCGAGAGCGACTGAGGCTCCTGGCTGCACAGAGGCTGGGGCAGCAACCTCAGGAAGAAGGGGCAGCTGGGACTCCAATACAGGCTGCCGAAGAGCCACAGCGAGCCATTGCAGGCCGGCGCCTAGCGACACCCAGGGCCTATAGACGCTGCCTTTCATTCCTGCTGATGACCGAGAACCAGTATCACCGAAGACTGTGAATGTCTAGGGAACTGGTCGCTCACATCTGCCAGCTACTGCAGGATTTGGCACCACAGGGGCATGGAGGGCATCCACTGCCAGTGGCTGTGAAAGTGATCATGCCACTCAACTTCTATACCAGTGGCTCCTTTCAGTGCTCCACAGGTGACCTCTGTGGGATATCACAAGCCTCCGCCCACAAATGCATCCATGAGGTCACAGATGCCATCTTTGCGAGGGCACATAACTTTGTGCATTTCACCTGGGACCAGGTCAAGCAGGATGCAAAAGCGATTGGATTCGCCCAAATCTCGGGTTTCCCACAGGTGCAGGGTGCAATTGACTGCACCCATGTGGCGCTCAGATCTCCATCACAACACATGATGGACTACATCAACCGCAAGGGCTTCCATTCGCTGGGTGTACAGCTGGTGTGTGACCATCAGAAACGCATCCTGCAGGTATGCGCATGGGTTTCCAGGGAGTGTGCATGACATTTACATCTTCAGTCAGTCACAGATCCCTGGAGTCTTCCAGGGTCCACAAAAGCTGCAAGGATGGCTCCTCGGGGGCAAGAGCTACCCGCAGAGGACGTGGCTGATGACACCCATGCGGCAGCGCAGACTGCAGCAGAGCAACGGTATAATCAGGCTCATGCTGCAGCTCACAACTTGGTGGAGCAGACCATCGGGATGCTGAAGATGAGGTTCGGGTGCCTGAAGCCCTGCAATACAATCCACAGAGGGTGTCACTCATCGTTGTCATCTGCTGCACCCTTTACAACGTGGCGCTCCAACAGTGGACAAGCTGGCTGAGAGGGAGATTGAGGAGCTGCATATCTCCTCTGATGAGGAGGACACCGATGGGGATGAGGCTGAGAAGATCCTTGGAGGGGACGATGACGGGGATGAGGCCCTCCCACTAGCTAGCCAATGCAGGCGCGCTCATGAGGGTCTCATAGCTGCTAAATTTGTGGAGGATGATGACGACATGCAGTGAGATGATCCCATAGTTCCTCACATGGCAGTTGTGTACTTTTGACTCCAGTCTGGCTTCTGGAGAATGCTCCTGTCATGGAAAGGTGGTGGAGGACCTAATAGTCACTCAATTACAGGAGGATGATGACGACATGCCGTGAGGACACTCTATAGGTCTTCACATAGCCTCTGAGAATGTCTGACTCCTGTCTGGCTGAGAGCAGATTGTTTGCGCCCTGTGATCAGGGTCATATCATAGAGACGCAGCCTTGAAACTTTAGAAGCATCTGATGCTTTGTCCACCTAAGCCCTTCAGGAGCTGGAGCACAGCATCAGTGGTCACAGATGCTGAAGTCATAGGGGCCAGCCCTTCCTTAAAGGTGTTGAGAACACACTGAGAGAATGAGAGAACTCTGTGGCATCTACCCACCACATTCTGGCAGCAATGACCAGCACCGTCGAGGTGCAGGCATCAGTAAAGTTTCCAGGGAGTGTGAAGCCGGACCATCACTTTGGTCTGAAGGCTACACAGAGCACAGGGAAGAGGCCCTAGACTGAGACGCCTGTCTTTATCTTGTGCAGAAAGGTTTCACATCTGAATGACAAGAACACTGCTCATCAGAATTTGTAGCCATAGGCAGGAAGACATTCTTAGGAGTTTATTGACAATAGTGTGGACAGTATGTACAAGTGGTTAACACCTGTGCCCAAGCTCTGCAACTAATTCTCCTTAACTGTCCAAACCCTGCCGCTACGTCTTGGTGCTCCCCGGACATCCACAGTGGAGGTGGGGCAGCCTGCTGACTGCGGAACCCTGTCTGTGATGACTTTGGTGGGCGTCCTCTGAAGGGCCGAGACTTGCTTTTGGGGTCCTGCTGTGTGGCAGTGGCACCCTCCTCGGCCTGTGGAGCTAGAGCTGCTGTGGTCACAGGAAGAGGGGAGTCGGATGGGTCAGACACTCTCAGAGTCACCTGCATGGATGGGCCCGGAGTGTGCACCTGTGGATCCTCCTCCCCTTTGGTGCCTGGGGGCCCAGGCTGACTCCTTGAGGAGCAGGAGTGAGATCAAGCTGCTTGGCATCCCTCTCGTGCACATACTTTTGGAGGCCAGCTATGGCATCAGCGATGGAATTGAGCCCGCGCAGCAGTGAAGGAGCAAAGTTCTGGACGAAGGTCTCCATGGTGGCCACAATCCTACCAGTGTTGACCTCGGCGTGTTACAATGCCAGTGCTATCACCTCAGAGTGAAGGCGGACGGATTCCTCCATCATGCCTTGCGATCTGAGGAGTGCAATGGACATCCCTTCCTGATGTTCCCGAGCTTGCCTTTGCAGCTCCAGAAACTATAACATGACTGAGTCCAGAGGCTTATCATCTGACTTAACAAATTTCTGGCCTCCAGTAGTCCTTCAAGTGCCGTACGCTTGAGAAGTGTCTGCCGCCTACAGTGTATCAGACAGTGTGATGTGCTCACTGATTGTGATCTCAAGCTAGGTCCCACTGAGGTGTGTGTCTCTGCACTGGTGGAGGGTGTGGGTGAGCGCTGTGACGGGGACTTCAGGGAGGGTGCCTTCAGATTCCTCTTCAGAGGTTTCTTCGGGGCTTGATTGGAGGCCCTGGGTCATGGACTCTGTCGGCTGTTTGGCAGATGTGCCTACAAAAGCGAGGAGAGGTAATTAGTGCATGGCAGTGGCCTGTGAAAGAAAACACATCACTCACAGCATGGCTGTTTGATGGATGCTGCACTGCTGGATCTTCACTTGGTAGAGAAGCGTCGATCTCACCATCAGCACAGGAATGGTCCAGATCCTCGCTGGCCAGCTGGATGGCTTTGTTTTCAAAGTCCGTGAAGACCTTGATTTTGGGCATTCCGCCACCGGTCTGCGACCTCTTCCTCTTGTTGTGTGCCGGCTTGTCCTGCATGGATAGAGAAGGAGAAAGTGTTAGCAGGACGCCTGCCAGGCCAGATGATAAATATGCCTGGCATGTGCAGGTGGTGAGTAGTCCCATGGACGGGATGAGGACAATGAAGGTGCGTGTGAGAGAGTGAATGGTGATGTCCCTTGAACTGGCAATGAGTGAGGGGCCTGTGGATGTGCGTTGGGTTTGTGAGTGTGTGAGTTGAGAGTGATAAAAAGGGTGACTTACCCTGGCGGAACGGAGGAGTTCATTCATCCTCTTGCGGCACTGGGTGGCTGTCCTTTTCTGAAGGGTGTTGGTGCTGACCACCGCTGCCACCGCCTCCCAAGCCGGATTGGTCACGGTGCTGCCCATCCTACGGCCAGGGTGGGGGTACAGAACAGCCTGGCCGGCCTCCACAGCACCCAGCAGTCGCTTGCTGCACTCGTCATTAAACTGGGGGAGCTGCAGTCTTCTTGCCTTTGAGGGCCATGTCTCCTGGGCAGCAGTGGTGAGCTAGAAGCAAAGAGCACTGTGCTTGTGGCTGGCCTTTAAACATGGATCCCGGTGTGATGCAACGGCAGGGTGATGGCGGGAGAGCGAATGAGAGCCCACCCTCCATGGGAACGGCGTGTAATGAGGCGGGCTCGGGACGGTATGGTGTGAAAACCCGCCATCGCCTTTGGCGGGCAATACGCCATTTTACACGCCTGCTACCACACTTAGTGCAAATTTGAGAAAATTCTGCCCCATGTCTATATGCAGCAAAACCTGAATAATATTCAGGTTTGGGCTGATAATCGGCAAGTAACATTTGTTCCACACAAGTGCGAGGCAATGACCATCTCCAACAAGATAGAATCCAACAATCTCCCCTTGATATCCAATGGCATCACCAACACTAAATTTCCTGCTATCTACATTCTGGAGATTACCATTGACCAGAAACTGAACTGGACCAGCCATATAAATATCGTAGCTACAAGAGCAGGTCAGAGGCTGGGAATTCTGCAATGAGTAACTCAACTCCTGACTCCCTAAATCTCTCCACCTACAAGGCACAAGCCAGGAGTGTGATGGAATACTCTCCACTTGCCTAGATGAGTGCAGCTCCAGCAACACTCAAGAAGCTTGACACCATTCAGGACAAAGCAGCCTGCTTGATTGGTACCCCATCCACCACCTTCAACATTCACTCCCACCACCCATGAACAGTGGCAGCAGTGTGTATCACCTGTAAGATGCATTGCAACAACTCGCCAAGGCTCCTTTGACAGCACCTTTCAAATCTGCAACCTTCACCACTTAGAAGTACAAGGGCAGCAGATGCATGGGAACCCCACCACCTGCAAGTTCCCCTCCAAGCCACACACCATCCTGACTTGGAACTATATCACTATATACTGTTGCTGGGTCAAAATCCTGGAACACCCTCTCTCAGCATTGTGGGTGTGCTTGCACCACATGGAGTGCAGTGGTTCAAGAAGGTAGCTCACTACCACCTTCTCAAAGGCAATTAGGGATGGGTAATAAAAATGCTGGCCTAGCTAGTGATGCCCTTGTCCTGAGAAAGGATGAAAAAAATGCTAAAATAAAAGTGACCACAAAATAAACATTCCAAATTTATAAATGAAAGCATGATATACTGCATACAGAAATCAACTATATGTAATATGCCTTCCTTAACTGCCTGTCTTCCGTGTGCCTTTGCCTGTGTAGTGCTCCTGTATGGTGCTACCCCAGTGATTACTGCATAACTGAGGGAAGCCCGCTGACGTCCAGTGGAGGAGACTGCAGTTGGCCTTGAAGGATGACCTCAACAAGCTCTGACTTTGAATGCCCAGACACATACTATACCATCTAAGCACGGGGGAGGTGGGGGGTGGTAAAAATTTAAGTCAGCTGACTGACAGGCAACAGTAAGAGCACAGGCAAAGTGACAGTGGTGGGAGGACAAATGTTGTAATCCTCAGGGAGGACAGCAGGTACATACTCCATGAAGCCACTGGCACCTGTGCTACCCTGCACCACCCCTCTCTCTTGGGCACCTGAAGCGATAAGGTACAGGGATAAGGTTGTGGTGGCGGGGGGGGAGGGAAATGTAAGAGGTGTGCACTTTAACCCTCTGCAGTTTGTAAATAAGAAGAGAGTGAAGGATGAAGAGGAGGTGGGATTTGAGAAGGAAAAGTAGGTATGAGGTTACAGTCAGCTTCAATGCATTCTGCCCTCCCTCTGTTAACAGCCTCAGCAATGGGTGTTAGCACAGTCTGCTCCATGGGAGTTAGGATATGCAGCAGTTCCTATCCTCCTCTGTTTAGTTACTACTGCCTCTAGTTATGCACCACCTTAACCTACAAGAGAGCTGCAAGAGTGCCAGCGAGCATTGTGCCATTTGCTTGCCAAATGATTGAATAGGTAACAGGGTTTTCAAGCTGTGAGATATGATTTTGAGGCTTAGGGCAGTGCTAAGTGCTGAGGGTGAGCTGTGGCATAAGTACGTTAGGTATGATTCCTAACTGATAGAAATTGTTAGTAGGTGAGTGATGGGGTATGGAGAATTGAGGAGTGTGTGAGGCTGTTGGTATAGTTTGTGGGATATGGCATTTGAAGATGCATTCACTGACCTTCCCCACTCGTGGGAGGTCATTGAACTTCTTGCAGCATGGTATCCAGGTCCTCAATGCTTGAATCCTGGTATTGCTCCCACTGCCTCTTGACCATGTGTTTGGAGGGCTACATTGCCCCCTGCAGAGATAGGACATCTCTCCTTTGTTTACTGATTGTAGAAAAATCATAAACATTTTATTTATAATTGCATTTACAATTCTGTTCTAAATAGTGAATAGCGGAAATGTACTTCCCACATCTTTTTTGATAACTTAAATTATCTTAGAGGTTTTCACTTAAACAAACAAAAAAGAAATGTATATTCAAGGACAACTTGGTGTAACAGCTATAATCATAATCAGACTCAAATTACTTGTGCCCTTGTTGGCTGACTTGCCTCAGGCAAATGTCAATAGCAGAAGCCAGCAATTGGAGTAATCAAATTATATCACTAATTTAGCTGATTATTAATCACAAGAAACATTCATTACAGTCTGTCTCAAAGGAAAATAAACTAAACGAGAAAAAGTATGCCTCCATTTTATTGCATCTCTCTTTTAATTAAAATAGTTGTGAATTTTACAGCTGCGGAGGAGTGACAAGGGATGGACAAGCAAGAACGCTCTTGCTAAGTTATCAAGTGATCATGGTGAATGCACACATTTGTAATGCATAGTGTGATTATTTGCTGGTTGCACAGAAATATTTACAGGTGTTGGTGAAATTAATTGACATGAATATACAGCCCTACACTTTGTCAGTGGATGACCCCAAACAAATAAGCATGACAGTGATGATTGCATTGTAATGTCCAAATCTTTTTCCACTGGAAACAGTTCCATATATGGTGCTGTTTCTTATGTTCTGCCTTGCCCCATTTATACTCTGGGATGGATTTGAAACCTGGCAGCAACACTGGAAGAAATAAGTCTATGCAAGCCTAGTTGATCTAAAATCAGGCGTCCAACTTTAAGATTTTAGCTGTTGACCTTCCTGTATGTCAGAAGAAAGTACCTAGAGTAATGAAAGGTACTGCTAGCCTGTATATACCTGCCCTTTATCAGAACAAAATGACAGCCATAATAAGCACCATTCCTAAATGTCCCTGATAGCACATTGCTTGTAGAGCTAGTGATGTAAGAGAAGTTGGGTATAAATTTAATGCTACTTTGATGTTGTATGTCTATTTTACATTGAATTATTTTCATTCGCAATACCATTTTCTGCTTGATTCATTCCTTTTCTTTCTCATTTAGTCTCATCATACTCAGTCTAGTGCAAACAATAGGAAAAGCTTAGTGTAATTCTGTTCAAGTATTTATTTTGAACAGCAGATCCTTTTATACATTTGTTTTGACACCCTGAAATTGATCTAAATTTGGCAGATTATTTAAAAATACCAGCATACCTTCTTTGCATTGATGATAGTAAGGATATAATAGGAATGCTATTAACAACATTTGATGTTGAAAGTGTTGCAGAAAATATGCACTGAATGCAAGACGTTATAGATAACTTATACTATTAGATGTCAGCTGTAGTACAAAAGGTTAATGTTAAATATGTAAATACATATACTCTACATCATCAGTGACATAAGCCCGCATGAGAACAGCATGGTGAGAAAGAGTTCTATGTAGAACCTCATACAGAGTCTACCTTGTAAATTGTTAGCATCACGTTCAATAAAAGATAGGAGTTTGCTAACAATATTGCCTCCAGTCTTGTCTGTAAGTCCAGATTCACAACAACCACATACATGACCAGAAACAAGAGTAACATATGGTTGCAATGGTTAAACACAACAAAAGGCACAAAAAGTGAAGAACTCAGTGACTAGGAGGAGCAGCAAGAGAAACAACTATAGGACAAGTACAGTGTGGGAAAATCTTCAACTATACTGTTAGGACAGTTTAAGTAAGTTAAATTTGTATTTGTGGGTGTTAGGAATGAGCTTTAGCTTTAAAGTTTAAGTTTGATTTGTATTTCCGTTAAGAAATGTCAAGTTGAGTTTTAGTTTCACGTTAAAAGGTGAAACATGGTTTCTAGTTTCATTTTTGAGGGAGACAGCAGGTCTAAAGCTATTTGTATACCTGCATTTCTAATGAGTTTTATGACTCTTGGGGAGAAGTTAAAGCAAACACAAGTGTAGGAAAAGCTGTGCTGTTGCCTAGCAACAGGAGTCCAGAGAGTCAGGGCCACCCACACACACACACGCACACAGAAAAATTAAATAGAAAGCAATTTGAGTTCAGTTGAAAACAGCTGCCAAGGAGAGACTGGAGCAGAGGGGCAGATAGCAAGTCCCAAACTGAAGTTGAAGCTAGGACTCCAGACAGACTGGAGACTGAGAGAGGGAGCTGCAGAGTGAGAGCAGATTTCCCAAAAGAACTGAAAGATCCCAAGGCCAAGGAGTGAGACAGAAACAGGAGAAAGTCCCAAGAAGACCTTCTAGTCAAAGGAAGGACAGGAACCTGGAAAAGGTCCTATTAAGTGAGGTTAAGAGTGAGGAGCAGAAGATGGCTCCAAGCTTTAAGCTTAAAGGAAGAAAAGGTGCAGGAAGCAGATTTAAAGCCAGAGGCCAGAAGGTCCACAGAGATGGCTGTATGTTTTTAACTCTTTGCTATGGGCATGTGAAGGAGTGGCGTACTGTTGATGGCTCAGTTGGTGAGAGAGAGTGCGTGGAAGAAAGCTTGAATGCATGTGGTGACCCGGGGAGAGGAACATCGGAAGGAGAGTTTGAAACCCTGGAGGTGGATCCTTGTGGAAGGAGTCTGAGAAAAAGGGAAGAGGGCATGGTAGCCGCCATTATTCAGTGTTCTCATTGTGGCATGAAAATGCTGCATCAGCACAAAGAATTCCTAGCCAAAAATGTAGAGTGCTATCCCTGCAAGACGAGATGCCATTTTAAATCAGTTTACCACAGCAAACAGCTCTTAACAAAACACTTATAGGAGATCAGCCAAGGGTCATGTACCATTTAGGAAATTGAAGACATTCAAGAACTTGAAGAAGAAAAAGATCAGAAGTATCATACTGGGTAGAAATCTTAGGATCAAATGGAAACTATTGGAGTGTTATATGGAAACTATCACGGACATAAAACAAACTTCAAGTTACAAACTGGAGCAAGAGTTTCAACTCTGTTAGAAACAGAAAAGTGATTAAAACCAGACATACTCCAGCCATCAGCTGGTAGACTCCATGGTCTAGGTGTATTCAGCTGAAAGTCAAGTGACTGTTGACTGCTAAACTCCAGCACAAAGGAAGAGAAATCACAGAAACTTTGTATGTGATTCACAATCAAGAATGTTCACTGTTAAGTTGAAAAGCTTGCACAAAGCAAAGCATCTACAAAGCTGCTGAACTAGGAAGCACAGAAAAGTCAACAGCATTCAGGACAGAATTCCCAAAACTATTCAGAGGTCTAGGGAAGCTGAAGCAGCTTATCGCATCACATTGAGACCAGGTGAAAAACCAAAGCGCTTGTTCACCCCAAAAAAGGTATCACAGCCACTTTTACAGAAGGTGAAGCAAGAAATTGAGTCAATGCTGCATCAGAGAGTCATCTCACCTGTCACCAAACCGACAAGTTGATGTTCAGGCATGGTTCCTGTACCAAAACCGAGTGGCTCCTCACGCATCTGTGTTGACCTCACACAGTTAAACAAGGCAGTGAAAAGTGAGATCCAACTAATGGAATCTGTGGGTGAGAGTCTAGCAAAGCTAGCAAAGGTATCATTTTTAAAAATTTGGATGCTGACATTGGCTTCTGGCAACAAGGAATTCAAACTACTGACTACGTTGATCACACACTTCGGGAGATATAGTTTTAATCACCTGCCCTTTGGAATCACATTGGCTCCATGGACTTTCCAGAGAACAATGACAGCCATTTTTCAGGGATTAGAAGGAGTCAGTACCACAAGGATGACATCCTGATCCATGGGTGCACCACACTGGAACATAATACAAGAGTGAGGTCAGTGTTGCAAAGCTTGGAAGAAGCAGGGTTAACTCTCAACAATAAGTGAGAGTTTTCACAATCCACCATAAAGTTCATGGGACACATTGTTCATGCATCCGGCATCTGGGCGGATCCCCAAAAGACTAAGGCAATAAAAGATTTACCACCACCCCACAAAGTTGCGGAGCTCCAACGCTTCATGAGTATGGTTAATCAGGTAGGGAAGGTCCTCCCTAACTTGGCATATGTGAATGAACCACTATGACAACTGCTCAGACAAGATCAGTCATCGTGTTGGGGGAAACACCAACAAATCTCATTCAGAACATCAAGAACATGCTTATTTCACCAGACATACTGGCACATTATGACCCGGAACTGCCAACAGTACTTATTGTGGATGCATCAGCGACTGAACTAGGAGCAGTACTCTTTCAAATCCAGAAAGATGGAACCTGCAGGCCTATTTATTATGCATCTCAGTTATTGACCGTAACCGAACAAAGGCATGGTGTAATTGAAAAGGAGGCTTTGGCAGCAATGTGAGACTGTGATAAGTTCGCTGACTCCATCTTGGGCCTCCATTTTACAATTGAAATGAATCACAAGCCATTGGTCACCTTATTAAACACCTAGGACCTATCAAAGATGCCACTTAGAGTCCAGAGGTTCCAGCTGAGACTCCTTAGGTCCAATGCCACGACTGAATATGTACAGGGCAAGCAGCAAACAACAGCAGATGCGTTGTCACACATTCCTATTGGGAAGCCAGAGCAGGAGGACAAAGATGTTGTTGAGGAGGTAGAGTCATATGGCTGACTCATAACAAAATTCTTACCAGCAACCACACAGAGTTTGAACAAAGTACTCCAGATGCTGAAAACACATCAAGATTGTACTAAACTCAGAGAATACTACAAAAGTGGATGGCCAGAATAAGTTCCTAACAATCTCATCCCGAAAAAGTACTTTGAGCAACTCAGACATCTCAGTATTGTGAATGACTCATTAATCTATGGTGAGAGGTTGGTCATACCAAGAGTGATCATACTCGAAATCCTTCAATAAGTACACCAGGTAAACCTAGGTATTACAAATTGTTGTGCTAGGACACAAAATTCAGGATGGTGGCCAGGAATTTTAAAATCATGTGATTTCAAGCTGTATTACCTGTGCAATCCATCACCGAGGACTGATAGAACTTATGGTGTCATCATTTCCATCCCGGTCCTGCAAATGTCTCGGAATAGACATATTCAAGCTCTAGGGGAAGAAATTCCTCAGAGTTGTTGGCTATTACTACAGATGGATTGATGTTAAATTCTTTATGGAACAACCTCAGAAGCAGTCATCAATTCAAAAAAATAAATTTTTGCCACACATGGCATTCCAGGTCTTGTCTTTTCAGACAATGGTCCACAGTGTGCGAATGAAGGGTTCAAGAAATTGACAGATGATTATGGATTTGTCTTGGACCATTGTAAAAGGTCCTATGACACTTATTAAAAAAAGAGTAGGGGAGTTTTTCCCAGGATCCCAGTCAATACTTATCCCTCAAACAACTTCACATAAAACAGATTACCTGGTCATTATCACATTGCTGTTTGTGGAAGCTTGTTACGTGCAAATTGACTGCATTTCAAAAGTACTTTATTGGCTGTAAATTACTTAGGCACTTCCTGAGATTAGGCAAGGCAGAATATAACTGAATGTCTTTGGGCCGGATTTTTGCTAACAAGGCGGAAAGGTCGAGCTGGGGAATTTCCCAACTCAGCAGCCTCGTCTCTCGAGGAATGGCCCCCACACAAATGGTTTTCACTACAGGGTGGCAGGGGCAGGATTGTGTCAAGCCCGCCGATCCTGGAAGCATTTCTGAGGCAGAGGCGGACCAGAGGAGGAGGCTCGATCACATGTCCAGCCTGATCGAAAGGGCAGCCTTGGACAATGTTTCTGCTGTAAGGGAAGGAAGCTGAAACTAGACAAATCCATGAATATTCATGGCAGGAGATGTCTGATAGCAGTCAGATGAGTAGGAACTGTAATTGTTGGCCAACTGGTTGGTTATATTGGAAGAGATAGACCATCATGGGCCTTCCATAGGAAAATATAAATTTAAATGCTGCCTATTCCTTGTCTAATGATGGACCACACAGCAGACACTTAATGTTGGCAAAGCTTCACATGATCCAACTTTCTGGGCGGTTGCATCTTGGCAGCTCCAGCCGATCCTGGCATTGCAGTAAGTGAGATCAGCATAATGCCTCAAGCCCATCTCCAGACCCTGCAAGCAGATCCTTACCCCTCCTATGAACATGCGAACATACAAATTAGGAGCAGGAGTAGGCCACTCAGCCCTTCGAGTCTGCTCCGCCATTCAATAAGATCATGGCTGATCTGAATGTAACCTCAACTCCACATTTCTGCCTACCCCTGATAACCTGTCACCCACTTGTTAATCAAGAATCCAGCTAGCTCTGCATTGAAAATATTCAAAGACTCTACTTCCACCACCTTTTGAGGAAGAGAATTCCAAAGACTCACAAACCTCTGGGAGAAAAAAATTCTCCTCATCTCAGTCTTAAATGAGCGACCCCTTACTTTTAAACAGTGACCTCTAGTTCTAGATTCTCTTACAAAGAGGAAACATCTTCTCCAAATCCAACCTGTCAAGACCCCTCAGGACCTTAAAGGTTTCAATCAAGTCACCTCCTACTCTTCTAAACTCCAATGGTACAAGCCTAACCAGTCCAACCTTTCCTCATAAGACAACCTGCCCATTAGTTTAGTAAACCTTCTCTGAATTGCTTCAAATGCTTTTACATCTCTCCTTAAGTAAGGGGACCAATACTGTACGCAGTACTCCAGATGTGGTCTCACCAGTGCCCTGTACCACTGAAGCATAACCTCCATACTTTTGTAATCAATTCTCCTCACAATAAACGATAACATTATATTAGCTTTCCTAATTCTTTGCTGTACCTGCATATTAGCATTTTGTGATTCATGCACCGGGACACCCAGATCTGTGAAGGTGGGTGAGGAGGATGAGGGTTCCGACATTTTGGCACCCTCATCTTCCACGGCTTCCCCAGCTCTCTGCCAGAGCCCTCATCTGTGGTACATGTCCCAGTGGCCATGGTTGTTCCTACAGGAATGTAGACCCCACAGTCTCAGGTAGCTCACAATAGCCCGATGCTTGACAAAGTCAGCCACCCACGTCCCTCAATGCTTTATAGTCAGACTAGTGAGCAGCCTGGTTCTACCTCCCGAGGCAACATGGGGAGCACTATGTAGGAATGTTGACAAATACAGGATGCTGCTTTGTCTTGATCACTAAAGGGTTCATAATGGTGTAATTTACCCTCACAATGTTAATAGTTAGTTTAATTCACCTTTTAAATACACTTTATGCATTCTGTAATGGATGTGATGGTCTGTCATGTAGAGTGATAGCTACAATTACTAGGTAAACTTAAAGTAGCAGGTTCTTACCAGTGGCAATGGAGACTGAAGCCAACAGTCCATCTTTTAGTGATGGCATGAGTGAAGGGCATGGCCATGCATGTCCAACACTGGAAGGTTGAGTCTTCATTCAGACTTTCAGTGCAGGTAGTAGTCTACCATGGATGGGGATATTGTGGACCATTCCCCCGTTTGTTGTCCATCCATAGGTGCATTTGAGGAAGTTGTGATGATCTGATGTTGAGAAGCTGGAGTCCATCTGGTGTAGACCAACCCATAGTGCTGTGAGGAAGGCAGTGACATACACTTGACTCTGCCACAGTGGTTCTGCCACAGGTCAGGATGATATGTGTCCTTGAACGAGCCTTGCATGTCTGGCAACAGCTCACCAAGCACTTGCTGCTAGATGTGCTGTGAGATTCTCAGGGCAGCTTAGATTAACCACCTCTGTATTAAGAGGACTCTGGCAACAAAGGTGCTCTGTACGAATCTGGCCATGGCAATTCAGGCCTTCCCTCAGGATGTCTCCCATTGTTGCCTTCTTCCTTGGTGGCATCTCCACTTGAGATGAAGGGATCCTACTTGCCATCCTCCTCCGATAAGGTGGCTCTTTCCCAGCCTCTGGCCCTTCGATGTGAATGCCCTCCACTACAGCATATTATGGAGCATGCAGTAAACCACCACTATCCATGACACCCTTGCATGTGAGTACTGTAGTATTCCTTCCAAGCAGTCAAGGTATCTGAACCGTATCTTTAACAGGCCAATAGCCTGCTCAATGACGGTCCTCAACTGCAAGTGACTGTTGCTGTAGCGACACTGGGGCTCGGTCTCCAGTCATCGCTAGGAAATAAGCAATCATCTTCCCAATGAGTGTCTATTACGACACAGCCGATGGTAAAGGCTGAGTTGTTCAAATCACAGAGGAAAACTTGAAACAACTGTCATTACCCATTTTTGCAATTTGTATGTTTCGTGATGCAGGCTTTGAATTCAGTAGTAATAAGACCACCGAGTCTCAAGAGGTTTTTTATGAAACTAAATTAAACATTTATTAATACAAGAAAGATTGTAAACACATTTATATGTCTACAAAATTACTACTATAATAACTACAAAAATCCCCTAATTAATCTGATTCTCAGTTACACCCTCCTTAAGGCAACAGTAAAGCTCACAGATTTAAAAGAGACACCTGACAAAGTACAACCTAGACAGTTGCATTCAAAATGAGTTTCTTTCATTTCTGGGTCCTTGCAGACAGCAGCTTGAGGCTTACTAACACTTGTTGAATTTTAAAATGCCTCTACATTATACACAATCTCCTTTCTCCTTTATATATATCTTTTGTCTTCGAAGGTAAATGTTCCATTGTATCACTAGGCTTTTAACTTTACCTCTTCTAACAATAACATCCTTTCATCCAACCAATTTTATTAGTAAGCTGAAAAAAAAACACATTGCTTGGCATCTTCTAGCTAGGTGTAAGATTTCACCCACAGTCTTCAATGGTTGCTTTTAATAAATGCAATTTTACACTTTACCTTCTACTCTCTTTATGTTTACTTAATTAACATCTCAAAACTACTATACATCAAAGCACCCAGACTAGCTGGCTTTAATCCAATTAAGACACACACAAACACACACATAGACACAGACCCCACTAGAACCCTATTTTAAAATAATTTCCAATAACATTATTATATCTTCTTGACAGTGTCCTCTGTCTCCCAGTAGTCAGCCACAGAACTAGGGTCGAGGCTGGAAAAGTTGTGGCAGGTGTGAACGTCTCAGAGTGAATGAGTCTGGTAGCTGCTCATACATGCAGAAAGGCCATATTGCGGTCATAGCTGACCTGAGTGTTGATGGAATTAAACTATTTTCTGTTCATGATTGTCTCCAGCTAATATATTGGTGCCTAATAGTGTTGTGTGTACAGTCTATCACGCTTTGAACTTTTGGTAAGTTGGCTATGGAGGCAAACCCTGTTCCTCTCTGTATCTCCGACTCCACAACTATGGGGAAGTTGCTGTGTTCCCCCACCTCAGCAAAGAGCACATCAGTGATGGAGGTGATGCATTGGCGGGCAGCTGATTGAGAGATGCCACAGAGCTCTGCGGCAGACCCCTGGAAGGAGCTGGACGCATAGAAATTGAAGCCCATAGTGACCTTGACCACATCATGCAGGTCATAAGCATTGGTTGATCATGGCAAGAGGTCTTCCTCCACCATGGCACAGATGTCTCTAACCATTTTTCTTGTAAGTAGCAGCCTTTGCCTGCACTGCCTCTCGGTCATGTCAGGGAAACTTATCCATCTAAAATAAACACTTTGCTCAGAGTAATAAATCCTCCTCCTCCCTGCTACTCTCTCTGGTGGCTCTGCCACTTCCTGCCCAGCTACCCTGACCCTGACAGCATGCTGCTGCCACTGCTCTTCCCCCATCTCCTGTATGTGGGATGGTGCTGTGCCCATCTTTTTAAACTTCCGTCTCTTCACTCAGTGAACTTGACAGTGTGTCCTGTCTTAAACTTGGCTGCCTGAAGCAGGGAAGAATCCAAAGGGGTCACATGGATCCACTCTGCCTCTTTCACACCCATCACCTCCCCCCACCACTCCAGCCCCGTCCCAAATGTGGTCTGCCACCAACCTCTATCTCTGAAGTAAGACTTCAGTCTTTGCAGAGATCTGTACAAAGGATGCACCTTCAGAAGCATTTACATCTCCGCCATAAACTTATGAATCCCACACTGTGGGTTAAAGTCACTGCAGTCATGAAAATTGGGCCTGTTTGGACTAAGAATTAATTTCAAACAGCCAGCAGATTTGTATTTCGTACCTGAGCAATTCACACCCATTCCCTTCCCCGTGACAGCAAAAATGGCACCTGCCGGAAATGGTGGCAAAATTTCTGCATCCCAGTATCACCCACCATTTTTAAAGGGCTCAGGAGTTAGCTCAACTCCATGCAAATCCGGCTGTTTATTTCTTGATTTAATAGCAGACAAGTACTATAGGAGGTTCTTTAATAGAACAAAGCCAAAATGCTCCCTTATTGGACAAGGCCCCATCAATTCAACAATGCACAATATATTGGTTCCTTGAAATAAATGTTCTTTTTAACAGTGTCCATTGAAAGAGGTTGCTGTAGTAGCAGGAATTGTAATGACCTTCTTGCTGTGAGGCAGTCTTGTTATTTAGTGGGCAAACCTACAAAGCATGAGCTGGATGATCTAGGATTGAAATATCAATCATGGTTCCAATGGATTCCCAAACTGCTATCCAGAGAGATTGCATGTGTCGGCGTGAACTGAATATGCAGAGAAGGGCCCTTTGGCTAGAATCTGACTAGCATTATCTGATATGGAGAAGTGACATTTCTGGAGCTGTAGTGTTATAGTATAGTATAACTATATATAGCATATGCTTGTGCATCATATGGTCTAGTCTTCACCCTTTTCATTGCAGGTGATAAGGCTGAAGAACTTTCTCCAGTCATCTTGTCACTACTCCTGCCTAAATTTCTAGGCTAAATTTCATTCTCTGAGCTCCTTAAGGCTTTCTAATCTATCCTTGGTTGAGGATATAAACATGATACATATAGTGGAAAATGTACGCAGAGGAGGCTTTTGGGGTGTGGACCAAGAATTTCAAGTAAATTGGCTCATACTGAAATATACTAAGCATTGTAGAGTTCTAGATGTGGTACTCTATGTGGAGGCATATTTCAGTTATGCTGAAAGGTATCCAATTTGTCTGCTATCTGGTAAATGGGTATATTTGGCCCTCAACCGTGTCCAAGAAGTGGCAACTAGAGGACATCCCACTCTGGGTCTTTGGTGAAGTTGGAATGCAAATGAGCTGAGCATTTGGGCTGTGAGTATTGGATTTTAATCACCTCAGTGTATCATCAAATGCCATTCGGTCAAATGTTGCATTTCCATTCCACGCAATCTAATACCCTGTTTTTGTACCCAAGGAGATTATTGCTACTGGCTGTAACAAAATGCATATCCTCAACCCCACACCCTTGCCCCATCTATGACATGCTACTTTCACCACAACAAACATTTGGTGAAAAGTATGTGTGACATACGTCAATCAAAAATGTAAACTTGGCATGAACCTGGAGAAGTTAAACTGAGGCCTGTTCTTGTCCTGTCCCACCACCCCATAGCACCAAAACCCGCTCAGTGACCAAGAAGGATAAACTCTAAAATACGTGGTCACTCATGCAGGAACTTCCCCCAACCCCAGGCCTCGCAGGTCAAAATTTGCTAACAGTGCTCTGAATGAAATTACATTTAGTACTCCTAATGCAGGAAACCTATGGCTATATGCCACTGCCAACCTTCCATGGCAACTCATGGGGACACAGTCCCATCTGTGACTTTGTCTGGTTTGTGCCTGTGGCCCCGGTACAACAGCAGCATGAACTGTGGTAATTCAATCAGCATTGGACCACTGATAGAGTGTGAAACTATCGTATAAACAAATCCAGAAGATTGGCTGTTAAACGGATTAACACAGTGGAGTGTACTTCTAATTTTAGCTTCTGTATTCCTGCAAAGCCAGACGATCTATTTTCCCACATCATCTACGTTACCTATTTTACCCTCAGCCCACCTCTCAAGCCTGCCCAAATTCCACACCTCAGCAAGTTCCAAACTTATTACTCAACACCATCAATTTTCTTTCCAAACAACAATCTATCTTAAACCATGATAAAAAAATAAAAATATAGTACATTGACAACAAATACAATATTGATCTAATTGAGAGACTTAGCATTTTAGCACGCTCACCAATTCAGCTTCATGCATTATTCAGTCTGAGCTAATGATTGTTTCTATTTCGTGTAACAGGAGACCTTGCCACATATCCCCTATTTATTTTGTTGCAGAGGTGAAGAGCTTGAGCAGTTTCTTCCCGACTTGCTCACCTCTTCCCCTGCACAATTTAATCCTTGAGATTTAGCCCTTATTAGAAGTAAATCAAGTCAATAGGATCATCAATTCCAGTTTACAGAACAATTACTTCATTCAAGACAGATCACCAACAAAACACAAATCTGTGCTTCAGCCCTCACCAAAGTTCTATTGCAAATTAATAGGAAACAAACAAGTGTGGTAATTTGCAATTTAAATTATTTAATAAAGAAACTAATAATACACAAATTAAAATGACAGAGTCTCCTGGAAAGATTTCACTTAAGTGATCTCACTTAAGGCTCAATGCTCTAACACAATTGAAAAGAGTTACAAATATACGGTGCAGACACTGCGATCTTTATATTTCTCATGGGCAAATGTAATCAACATGTCTTATATAATACACAAAACTAATACCTATTAAAAGGAACCCATGTCAGTTGAATTGCCAGCAACTTTAATAGTCAGCTGATGTAGATGGGTGCACAAATAGTTATCCATATCACTTTTTCACGTTGATAATATTTATACGTATTATGTATCATTGACAAAATATACAAATAACAGTGAAAATTTATCCCTATTAAATGGTCATATTTGGCTTATTCATAAGCTGTTCCAGCAATGATCAAATTATTTATCTATATTCCAAAGCATGGACTGCTATATTATTCCTTTGTGGTTATTGCATTAAAGTAATTATGTTTATTGATGGTTATCAAACATCTTTCAAAATGATAACTTTCATGTACTTATTACAAAACTCACAATACAGCCTTGATGAAACCTGAACTGACATACTGGCAAGGTGCATTAAACACTATCCTGTTGTATGTTGGTTGTGACTGACTAAGGAACATTTGCTGAGACATACATGTTCCTGAACAATAACTAGTTTATTGGATGAACAGAACTGTATACAGATATACAAGCCTAGGTATTACTCAGTCAAAGCCATAAGCATTCTTCTCTCTTGACCTTTGATCACGTATGTCTTACATCATCATATGGGCAATACTGTTTCTCCAGTCCCAAACTTTAACCCTTTCAACCCTGAACACTCTAATACTACACATCCCAGTGTTCAAAGTATCTCAGCTGTGGCACCTTTTTGCCAATACAAATTCAATTTGAGCCTGAAATGTTAATTCTGTTTTTCTATCTCTCTACAGATGCCATCTGTCCCGCTGAGTTACTTCCAGCATTTGCTGTTCTTCTTACTGGCCGTTTTACCTGCGTACGTGAGGTTTGGACATATAGTACACTGAAAAGATACAGGTCAAATAGTAACACCTCCAGTTAAGTATTATTTTCTTTAGCACTTTTATATTTTGTGCAAGTAGTTTCTGCAAATTGTAAATAGTCTCCCCCATTATTGGAAACTAGATTTGATTACCAAACCATACTACACACTAACCAATCCAGCCTTCATAAGAAACAGCATGATGTGCTTTGCCATGTACTCATTACTGCTGATAAGTTTGCCATTTAAGCCTGCCACATGCAGTATGGCAACCATTTTATGACAGAAGTTTTTGCTTGCAGTGCAAAAGTTACCCCTAGTGCGATGTGATGTTTTATATAACTTCCCCTTTACCACTTGATTGAAGTTTTGAAAGTTTATTTGTCATAGTTTTTTTGCTCATCTGTTGAAACGGGGAAATGTTCTTGTTTGAGCAAAGCACAATGATCTTGTCATATTTACAGGCCATATTTGAGTTGTATGCATTAACCTATTTTCTAACTAACTTAACCTGCAACTGTGAATTAGATCTAATTAACATATTCTAAAGTACATTTTCCTACAATACACTATTGTAGGAAAATGCATTTGATTTATAGGCAACTATCCAATTAACTTAATTTGTACATGCAAGTTCAGCCAATTAGCATACTTCATTAATATGCTACTGCTATTAAAATAATGATTATGTACTGCAGAATGTGTAAAACAAGTAATTGTCTTCTTGAGATATGGGGAAAGCCTAATTAGCATATCCTGCAGAAACAAATCTGATCTAATGGCATAACTTATTAATAAATTTCTCACTACTGGCAGAACAAGTTTCGCAACATTAACTTGTTGTTGAGCTGTTGGGAAAATGGTAGTAAAATAGGGGAGGCAGTGGCATAGTGGATCTGTCACTGGACTAGTATTCCAGAGACAAAGGGTAATGCTCTGGGGACCTGGGTTCGAAATCTACCACGGCAGATGGTGAAATTTGAATACAATAAAAATCTGGAATTAAAAGTCTGATGATGACCATGAAACCATTGTCATTTGTTATAAAAACCCATCTGGTTCACTAATGCCCCTTTGGGAAAGGAAATCTGCTGTCCTTTCCTGGGCTGGCCTGCATGTGAGGCAATAAATGCTGGCCGAGCCAGTGATGCCCACATCCCATGAATGAAATAAATTAACAACAATGATGTTGAGACCACCTATGCTAACACCTCCTCCTTCCCAATAGCTTACTTTATCCAAACAACAAAAAATGTTGATCAGGTCTTATTGTTAAATCCTCAGTGGAGATCTAATTATAATCTGGAGTGCTAAAGGTGTATCTTTGGTGTATGTCCACATACTTGGTGCATTTTCTAAAAAAAAACATATTGAAGGGCAATGAATTATGAATTCTTCATAAAATGTAATTGTTGGCTTGCCTGATATTTTGTGAACTTATTAATAAAATGGTAAGGCCATTTGTTCTATTTTTCTCAAATGGCCGGATAGATATACTAACAAAACTGGAAGTGCTGCAATACTCTCCCTCTCGATCTCCAGGTACCATGCCCATGGTTAGGCTTGGCAAGGTACTGCCGTGGTTTCCTGGTGCGTTCTGCAGGTTCTGGCTGACCAGGAAACTCTCACTCTTACCATCTGCCATAGGAATATTGGAAGAATTTGCAGGTTAATAATCAACCTGCTTGGCCATATTATGAATGCACCTTCATGGCTATCAAGTACAAATGAGACTCAAACTCAGAGCTTCTCACCCAGAGGTAGACATTCCAATGAGAAAGAAAAATTCCAAGGGGAGGGCCCACCGTCTGTGGTTAACTAAAAAGTTAAAGACAGTATCAAATTTAAAGAAAAAGCATACAATTGTGCAAAGACAGGTGGCAGGTCAGAAGATTGGACAGAATATAAAGAACGACAAAGAATGACAAAAACATTAACATGGAGGGAAAAATCAGAGTACAAGAGAAAGCTATCTAGAAATATATAGATGGGTAATAAGAGTTTCTATAAATATTTAAGTAAAAAAAAAAGAATTAACAAAGTGAGCATTACTCCTACAGAAAGAGTGCCTGGGGAATTAATAATGGAATGTAAGGAGATGGCAGATGAATTGAACAGATATTTTGCATCAGTCTTCATGTAGAGGATACAAGTAACATCCCAGAAATAGCTGTAAATCAGGGAATGGAAGGGAGGGAGGAACTCAGGAAAAATCACCAGGGAAGTGGTATTGAGCAAATCATTGGAACTATAGGCTGACAAATCCCCGGGTCCTGGTGAACTTCATCCTAGGGTCTTGAAAGAAGTGGCTAATGAGATAGTTGATGTGTTGGTTTTAATTTTCCAAAACTCCCTGAATTCAGGGAAGGTTCCATTAGATTGAAAAATAGAAGATGTAACTCCTTTATTCAAAAAGGGAGAGAGACAGAAAGCAGGAAAGTACAGGCCAGTTAACTAACCTCTGTCATAGGGAAAATGTTAGAAGATATTATTATAGATGTTATAGCAGGGCACTTAGAAAAAAATCAAGTCAATCAAGTAGAGTCAACATGATTTTGTGAAAGGGAAATCATGTTTAACTAATTTATTAGAGTTCTTTGAAGGAGTCACATGTGCTGTGGATAAATGGGAACCAATGGATAACTGTATTTATTTCAAAGGCTATTGTGGAAAATAAAAACTCATGGTGTAGGGGGTAACATATTGGCATGAATAGAAGACTGGTTAGCAGCAGGAAACAGAGAGTTGGCATAAATGGGTCACAGGGTTCAGTGCTGGGGCCCCAACTTTTTACAATTTATATAAATGACTTAGATGAAAGGACCGAAGGTATGTTTGCTAAATTTTCAGTCGGCACAAAGATTGGTATCGAAGTAAGTTGTGAAGAGGACATAAGGAGACTACAAGGGGACATAGATAGGTTAAGTGAGTGGGAAAAGATCTGTTAATGGGGTATAATGTGGAAAAATGTGAAATCATTCATTTTGGCAGGAAGAATAACATAAAAGCATATTATCTAAATGGTGAGAGATTGCAGAACTCAGATTCAGATGGATCTGGGTGTCCTCACGCATGAATCACAAAAGGTTAATATGCAGGTACAGCAAGTAATTAGGAAAGCTAATAGAATGTTATTGTTTTTTTGTGAGGGAAATTGAATACAAAAGTATGGAGGTTATGCTTCAGTTGTACAGGGCACTGGTGAGACCACATCTGGAATGCTGTGTACAATACTGGTCTCCTCACTTAAGGGAAATATGTAAATGTGTTAGAAGCAGTTCAGAGAAAGTTTACTAGACTAATGCCAGGGATGGGTGGGTTGTCTTATGAGGAAAGGTTGGACAGGTTAAGCTTGTATCCACTGGGATTTAGATAAGTTAGAGGTGCCTTGATTGAAACTTGTAAGGTCCTGAGGAGTCTTGACAGGTTGGATGTGGAGAGGTTGTTTCCTCTTGTGGGAGAATTTAGAACTAGGGGTCACTATTTAAAAATAAAGGGTTGCTGATTTAAGACAGAGATGAGGACAATTTTTTCTCTCAGAGGGTCATGAGTCTTTGGAACTCTTCCTCAAACGGTAGTGGAAGCAGAGCCTTTGAAAAGTTTTAAGGCAAAGCTAGATAATTTCTTGCTTAACGAGGGGGTGAAAGGCTATCAGGGGGAGGTATGAATGCGGTGTTGAAATTCCAATCAGATCAGCCATGATCTTATTGAATGGCGGACCAGGTTTGAAGTGCCGAGTGGCCAACTCCTGCTCCTAATTCATATGTTCATATGCAGGGTCGATGCCACTGCACCACAAGACCTCCTCACTGTTATATTACCACTTTGGTTTCCCCTTTGTGGTAATAAAAAAATGGCAATAGAAATTGAAAGTGAGTTTGTGTGAGACCCACTCAATCTGTCTCACAGGTTTTGAATTGTCGCTCTATAAAAAATAACTCCAGTAAAGTGTTAAGTTTTGTCTTTAAAATGTTGAGGGTTATCATGCATTTGGTAAATTTAGAGTGCTCTAATAGTTTCATAGGCCAGGATTTCCTGGTTGGCGAGCGGGGTGCAGGGCGGAACTCCCGACGTCATCCCGATCCAATTAAATTTTCAGGTAGGCGGGGGCTCAGCAGAATCAGCTGTGCACCCGCCAACCTGTCAATGGCCAATTGAGGCCATTGTCAGAGTCATTAAACTAATTAATGGATCTGCCCATCCAACCTTAAGGTTGGCGGGCAGGCCAGGAGCCCTGGCAGGCAGTAGAAAAAGCATGAAACCTCATCCATGAGCAAAATGTAATTAAAGTGTATTTAAAAGTAATGGACATGTCCCAACTCATGTGACAGTGTCACATATGTGGACATGTCAGGGAATTTTTTTTTCTCTACTTTTCAGATTTTTTAATGTACAGCTGATCTCCCTGAGGCAGCACTTAGCCTCAGGGAGATGAGTGCACTCTTTCGTACACATGCGCGAAAGAGAGCACTCTCGGCTCAGGGAATCCACCCCCTTGCCCACACAGGAAGCACACAGCACTTCCGTGCAGATGTCACACTGGGCGGGCCTTAATTGGCCCGCCCACGTAAAATGGCGGCGTGCCCCCAATTGGGGGTGCCGATCGGAAGCGCGCCTCCGCGCACCCGCTCTTAAACTTTCCCCCCAACGGGGGGAAAATTCTGCCCATAGAGTTATAGAAGCTTCAACACGCTCTGTGGTGGGATGGGAACAAAGAAGCAGGCTTGAGGTTTGGAAACCTTGAAGGATGGATTTATTCAGTTCCTGCCGAATTTACCAGCTGGACCTGCTTAATATTTTTTGCTTCCTTATCCCTACCACAACCAACTATATTGAGAGGTTGTCAGGTGGGTAGACCTTTGGCACTCGGCCACAACCTGGGAGCTGAGAGGAGGGAGAGAAGTATTGGAGGCTTCAGGGGGAGATTGGAAACGTCAGGGGAGGTGGAAAGAGATTGGACGGATCGGTCAGGGAGATGGCAAGGGAGTGGGTGAAGCAAGTAAACTGGATCCAGCAGGCCTCGCTTTCCTTGGGAAACCCAGCTGGCCATGGTTAAATTGAGAATGGTGATTAATTCTGAGGCATACAGCATCATTATACAATTTGACTAACCAATTTGCCTCTATGAGCAGTTTGGCTGGCAACCCATCTCTGCTCCAACCGGACGTGACCCGACCTGAAAAATTTGACATCATTTGCCTTCAACAGTTTTTCATCTGCATTCAACAGCGTTCATTGCACTCATTTGCTATCAATTACACTCAAAAGCAGTCATTTAGCCATCATTTGACATCAAGTGCATTCAAAAGCAATTATTTAGCCATTATTTCAGGTTTTCAGTCTTTTGCATTTACCTTGATAAATGTAAAAATCCAACGTAGTCAAAACGTCCCATTCCCTACCCTCCAAGATTACAGCAGTGCCGTTCTTCCCTCCCATACCCCCTCTCTCTCCTAACTTTCTCCCCTCCTTCTCCCAGCCCCCTTATCCCCTTGTCCTCTCCCCTTTTTCAACCTCCACTCTTTCCACCTCCCTTCTTTCTCCCTTTGCCCTTCCCGTTCCCCCATTTCCCCCTCTTTCCTCACCTTTCCCCTCCCTTCTTTCCCCCCATCTTGCCCCCTTTCCACTCCCCTCTTTTCCCCGTATCCCCTCCCCTCTTTTCCCCGTTTTCCTTCCCCTTTCGCCGTTTCCCCTCCCCTTTCCCCTCCCACTCGCTTCTCTTCCTCCATCCCCCCCAACCAACCGAAAATCTCCATTTACAGGGCTAGCTGGGAAGCGAGAGAAGTAGAGAGGTTGGAGGGGGTAGGGAGGGAGGTCGGGGAGGAGGGAGAGAGAGGGGTTAGGGGAGGAGGGAGGGAGAAAGAGAGGTCGGGGGGAGGGAGGGAGAGAGAGGTGGGGGAGGAGGGAGAGAGGTCGTGGAGGAAGGAGAGGGGTCAGGGGGAGGGAGAGAGAGAGGTCTGGGTGGAGGGAGAGAGCGAGGTCCGGGTGGAGGGAGAGAAGAGGTCGGGGGGAGGGAGAGAGGATGGGGAGGAGGGGGAGAGAGAGAGGTGGGGGAGGAGGGAGAGAGGTCGTGGAGGAAGGAGGGTCAGGGGGAGGGAGAGAGGTCAGGGGGAGGGAGAGAAGTTGGGGGGAGGGACAGAGGTTGGGGGGAGGGTGAGAGGTCAGAGGGAGGGAGAGAGAGAGAGAGGTTGGGGGAGGGAGAGAAGTGTTGGGGGGAGAAGGAGAGAGGTCGGTGGGGGAGGGAGATAGGTCAGAAGGGGAGAGAGAGAGTTTGGGAGGCTCAAGGCCTGGAGACTGGAGGGGTGGGGGGAGAGTTTGGACATGGGATGGAGGGGGGGGGAGAGTTGGAGGTTTGAAGGGGTGGAGAATTTGGAGGCTGGAGGGAGAGAGGAGAATTTGGAGGCTGGAGGGAGGGGGGAGAGTCTGGAGACCGGAAGGAGGGGGCAGAGTTTGGACAAGGGAGGAAAAGAGGGGGAGAGTTTGGATGCTGGAGAGAGGGGAGTGGTGGGGGGGAGATTTTGGACATGGGAGGGATAGAGGGGAGAGTTTGGAAGGTGGAGTGGGGATCATTTGGAGGCTGGAGAGAGTGGGGAGAGAGTCAAGAGTGGGGTGGGGGTGGAGAGAGAGAGAGGAGAGTTTAGACCCTGATACTGGAGGGAAAGAAATTGTTTAAACCCTGAGACTGGGGAGGGAGGGAGAGTTCAGACCCGGAGACGTGCGGAGGTGGATGGTTGGGAAGTATAGACCCTGGGTCCAAAATGAATTAAGAACTGGTGGTGCTCTCAAGATGTACTGTACAGCGAAAAGATTTTTTTTGACTAAGTGAAAAACTGAATAAGTTCAGATATTATTTAAATAATTAATTTCCTTGTATTTTTCAATGTAGACTGCTGAGGGCACTGGACAGCTTTGAGCGCAGTGGATAACCGAGTGCAAAAGATTTGAGTGCACTATCAAATTTGATGTCAAATTCTTTCCAAAGTAATTGAGCGCATTGAGCACACGAGTGTAAAAATGATGTAAAAGTTTTCAGGTAGGTGATTCAGCTATCACATTCTTTACAAATTTACACACCTTCCGACCAAGCCCACCCATCTTTTGGATTAAAATCCCCCACAGAGTCTAGAAAGGCTATTGAGCCAAATTGCTCTATACCAGTGTTTATGTATTATACAAGACCTTCTAAATCTTCATCTAACCCTGTCAGCACATCCTTCTATTCAATTCTCTCTCTCATCTGCTTGTCTAGATTGCCTTTCAATACATCTATTCCATTCACCTGAATAAGTGCTTGTGGAAACGAGTCCCACATATCATCATAACATAAAAAATAGGAATAGGAATAGGCCAATCAGCCCCTTGAGCCTGCTCTGCCATTCATTAAGATCATAGCTGATCAGATATGGCCTTAAATCCACTTTCTTGTCTGTCTCTCATAACCCTTGACTCCGTGTCTATCAAAAACCTGTCTAACTCAGCCTGTCTGTATTCAATGACCCTGCCTCCATCACTCTGGGGAAGGGAATTCCACAAACTCACGACCCTCTGAGAGAAATCTTAAATGGGTGATCCCTTATTTTGAAACTGTGCCCCCAGTTCTAGATTCCCCAACAAGGGGAAACATCCTCTCAACATCTACCCTGTCAAACCCCTTAAGAAGCTTAGATGTTTCAATAAGATCACCTCTCATTTTTCTAAACTGCAATGAGTAAAGGCCCAACCTTCTCAGCCTTTCCTCATAACTCAAACCTCTCATCCCAGGAATCAGTCTAGTAGCCCTTCTCTGAAATGCTCCCAATGCAAGTACATCCCTCCTTAAGTAAGATGACTAAAATTGTACACAGTACTCTAAGTGGTCTCACCAAGGCCCTGTACAGCTGTAGCAAGATTTCCCTACTTTTATACTTCATGCCCCTTACAATAAAGGCCAACATTCCATTTGCCTTCCTAATTATCCGCTGTATCTGCATGTTTTGTGATTCTTCTACAAGGGCACCCAGATCCCTCTGCACCGTAGTATTCTGCAGTCTCTCTATATTTAAATAATATTCTGCTTTTCTATTTTTTCTGCCAAATTGGACAACCTGAATTTTCCCACAATATGCTACATCTGCTAAATGTTTTGCCCACTCACTTAACGTATCTATATCCCTTTGCAGACTCTGTATTTTCCTCACAACTTGCTTTCCTACCAATCTTTGTATCATCAGCAATCTTGGCTAAAATACAGTTAGTTCCTTCAAGTCATTAATATAAATCATAAGTAGTTGAGGCTCCAGCACTGGTTCCCATGGTACTCCACTAGTTACAGTTTGCCTCCTGAAAATGACCCATTTATCCCGATTCTCTATTTTCTATTAATTAACCAGTCCTCTATACATGCTAATATATCACCTACAATTCTATGAGTTCTTATCTTCTGTAGTAACCTTTTATGTGGCACCTTATCGAATGTCTTTTGGAAATCCAAATGCACTATATCTATTGGTCCCCCTTTATTCAGCCTACTTGTTACATCCTCAAAGAACACTAATAAACTTGACAAACATGATTTCCCTTTCACAAAACTACACTGATTCTGCCTAATTGTATAATGATAACATGTTTCTCTGTTCTAACCATACACTTCAGTTCCTGTCATGCCCCCACTCGACAGCTTCAACCGTGTGAGCAGGCACAATGTGTTCATGCTTGTGATTTTTGTTTTGCAATTCCCCCTGTGCCTCTATATCCTTTTTATAATATGGAGACCAGAACAGTGCAGAGTATCCAAATATAGCCTAACCAAGGTTCAATATAAGTTTAACATAATTTTTCTGATTTTCAATTCTATCCCTCTAGAAATAAACCTCAATGCTTGGTTTGCTTATTTTTTAATACCCTTATTAACTTGTGCTGTTACTTTTTGGGTCCCTATTAGTTTTAATAATATGGCCACTCCAATTAGTACTCAGTACATTTAAATATTAAATATAAAATGCAGAATTTATCCTTTGGTCTGTGAGTTAGATTCACAATCAGGGAGCATAAATCAGGTACGACTAGGCTAGAATAAGAGAACATAAGGAAATATCAAGAGCAAGGAAGGTCTATTTGGCCCATTGAGTTTGTTCCCTTAGTATTTCAAATCTTTCAGTCTGGCATCCAGCTATGCTTTAAAATCCCCTAATGTCTTTGATTCTGGTCCTTAATGACCCATCATTTATCTCCTTTATATTTGAAATAATTCCGATTAAATTTTCCGACAGATGACTGCTGTATAAATGTGGCCTTGGACAAAAACAAAACCAAGAGAACATCAGGGCGACATTCAGCATTCTCTTTGACATAGAAAGAAAATAAACATTCTTAGGATTAATCCAAGGACAGTGAAGAAGCATTGCAAAACACAGCTATAGTGACAAAAACATCATATGAAATCCTTTAATTATGTACAAAGCAGGTGGAATATTAAAAAAAAAGTCAGACTTGCTCTTCAAAGGGTAAATCACACAAAATATGGGGGAACAAAACAAACAATTATGTGATGCTTTAAATACATTCCTTGCATCAGCCTTCAGATATATAGACCAAGTAAATTGACTCAAGAATTTATAACATGAAAATCTTCATATACATAAGAAGAATTAAATATTTTAAAACTACCCATGCCACATAATAATCATCTTAGAATCCTCAGAGACATTAGTCAAGAGATAGCCTGCGCACTGGCTAGCATTTTTAGCTGTTACATAAATACATTTGAGGATTAGAGACTGGCTAATGTAATTTTGTTTTTAAAATAGGCACAAAGCCAGGAATTTTAGTCATCATTCTGATATCAAGATGTTACCAATATTCATTTAAAGACTGAAAAGGCTAAAAGGAGTAGTCTGCGTGATTTTATATGAGTTGTTCCTCTCTCACAATCTAATAGACTTCTTTGAAGAGATAATTAGCAAACTAAATCAGTGGACAGAATTGCCTTCGATTTCCAGAAGGTATCTGTGATGTTGTACTAGTTGAGGCTTTTAAAGCAGCTTAAGCCATCAAATTTCTCCATTAAAGGATCTTAGTACAGTTTATTTTACAATGCTACTATTAAGTTAAGTTTAGTATTGAGAAGTTGAATTCACTGAACAAAAATGTTGAGAAAAGTGTATTAGTGCCATATAAAATCAACTTACATAGGAACATATGAAATAGGAGTAGAAATAGGCCATTTAGCCCCTCAAGCCTGCTCCGCCTTTCAATAAAATCATGGCTGATCTGCTTGTGTCTTGAATTCCACATTTCCCAACTATCTCCAAAAACCCTTTGATCCCCTTGCCTAACAAAAATCTATCTACCTCTGCCTTAAAAATATTCAGTGACCGCGCCTCCACCGCCTTCTGAGGCAGAGAGTTCCAAAGTCGCACAGCCCTCTGAGAGAAAAGACTCCTCCTCATCCCTGTCCTAAAAGGGAGACTCCTGATTTTAAAACAGGGGCCCCTAGTTCTGGACTCACCCACAAGAGGAAACATTCTTTCCACCTTGTTGAGACCGTTCTAAGTGCCCAGCAATAACTTTCTTAATCATCAATTCTAACACCTTCCCCACGCCAGACATTAAGCTAACTGGCCTATAGTTTCCTGATTTATACCTCCCTCCCTTCTTAAAAAGAGAGGTTATTTATATTTGCTACTTTCCAGTCTGATGGAACTTTCCTGAATCTAACAAGTTTTGGAAAATTAACACCAACGCAACTGCTACCTCATTAACCACCTCTTTTAAGACCCTAGGATGAAATCCATCAGGACCCAGAGACTTGTCAGCCCGCAGCTCCATCATTTTTCTCAATACCGCTTCCCGAGTAATTGTAATTTCACCAAGTTCCGCTCTCCCTTCCACCTCCTGGTTTACAGCTATTACTGGAATGTTTTTTGTATCTTCCATAGTGAGGCAGGAGCAAAATATTAGTTCATTTCATCTGCCATTTTCTTATTATCTACTATTAGCTCCCCATTGTCATTTTCTAGAGGACCAACACTCACTTTACTCTCTTTTCCTCTTAAAAACCTTAAGAAACTCTTGCTATCCATTTTTACATTTGTAGCTAGCTTCCTATTTTACTATAATTTTGTCCTCCTGATTAACCTTTTAGTCATTCTCTGCCTTCAACTTTCTCTAGAGATGCTTTAGAATAGAGAACTACAGAGTAAATGAAAGACAATAAGAAGAATCATAAATGTCCTACCCCCATCTCACACTAATTGTTGAATATCAGAGACCAGCATCACCAACATACATACCCGTGAATTTTTCTCCCTCTGTAGCATCTGCTCATGTTGTTCTGCTATGGCCAGTGCTGCAGAATGCACTTTCTGGTAAATTGCCTCACCTTCTCTCGTCTGGAAGGTGAATAGTCCTTCTCCTGTGTCACACATTCTGCCAAGATACAAAAAAAGAATTAGCACACAGTAAAATGCAGTTTTAACTAAACACACTGATACTGGTACACTGATAATTTCTGACATCACAAGTGTCAACATTTTCCATTTTATTTTCGTCAACAGTCATTATAGTCACTCACTGAATGGTGGAACAAGCTTGAAGGGCCAAATGACATATTCTTGCGCCTATTTCTTATGTTCTTATGTTTTATATGTTAGAGGGCATACAGACGGAGTCTGACTCCATGAATAGTCTCAGGCGTAGTCCAACTTCAGTTTTCCACTCATGCCACTGCAGAACTAAACTGTAGTGTTGTGGAAGATGATTCTGCTGGAAAGGCATTTAAGCCAAAAAATGTATGCAATGAATCTATAGAATGAACCTTCAAATAACAATACTCTCGGTCATATAATAGTTGCTTTAGGATACAGTATCATTCTTCTCATAAGTTAATATTCATGCAGTAAAAGCATTGCAAGGTGGGCCACTGTATAGTTTCTCTCTGCTGAGCAGTCGTTAAAAGGCTTTTCATTGTTGAAGACAGAAGTTGGAATTCCTTTTGCAATAATGTCCAAGAAATACCACACGTTCCATCTCCGTACTGGTAGATAATGGGGGATAATGCAGAAAGAGTGAGAGAGAGTTCATGCACTTGCCAATAATGGAACAAGTGCCTGGCTCTGCTGCTGTGTTATGTATGTTTTGTGCAAAGTTAAATAGGTACATTGCAAATGCATTTTATTTCCATTAACAATAGTGGAACTTTTCCAATGCAGTTGTCTCAGATAGAGCTAGAAAATTGGATAGGGCGCTATTCGATTGAATCCCCGCCCATTTGTACATTTGTCAAGTAGATGTCTAGAAGTTACACTGAGTGCCTGGATCAGGAGATGCATGCTAACTGTCATGTGGAAATAGTCAATTCACCATGCTAATGATGGGGTGATTTCAAACATTGTACATAATGCACTGGTACTATTAGCAATATAGCTATGTAGCAATGCAATAAAACATGGATGTTTACAATATAGAGGAGAGGATGTTGGAACTTACACAAGACATTCATACAAATTAACTTTCATCTTTATTTCACTGTATGTTTTTCACAGACTAAATTCAAACTGCTGCAAATTCTTAACAGGCATAATAGTGAACATTTAAGATATCCTGTTATTCATCTGATAGTACACAAATTAAACTACCTAAAGGAGATTTATTCTAAATGTTGTTCTTACAGACATAATATCTTCCCTAGATGTAGGTGGAATAGAAAATATAATTTCACAAATTGGATCATTAATTCACTATAGTCTGGGACAGCACTGCACAAAACCCAGCAGAATGCACAACGCTCTGTCATGTCGTCAGTCTGAAAACTGCATGCCATCAATTTTCTTAGTTTCAGAAAATGCCATATTATAGAATTAAACAAAAGATGTTTAATAACTCTTAAATTGAAAGAGTATATGAACTGGCATATTCTTCAATATTTGAATTGAGGTCACCGCATTTTTCTTGGACTCTTGGTTCTATCTGTGTTATATGACTAATTCATGTTGTATTTATACATACTGATTGATGCAGTTTTGAATATTTTAGCAGCAGCATGAGTGGAAAACTGCAGTGGTAGTACTCATGAGAGGGGAACAAAGACAGAACTTGTATTGTATGCTCTGTAATAGATACAAAACATAAAAACAAAAGAAATAGGAGCAGGAGTAGACCATTCAGCCCCTCAAGCTTGTTCCACCATTCACTAAGATCATGGCTGACCTAATTGTGGCCTTATCTCCATTTTCCTGCATGCCTCCCATAACACCTGACTCCTTTGCAAATTACACATCTGTCTAACTCAGTCTTTATTGCTCGCTGGGGAAAAGAGATTTCCAAAAACTAACAACCCTCTGAGAGAAGAAGTTCCTCTTTGCCTTAAATGCGAGACCCCTTATTTTGAAACTGTACCCCTAGTTTTAGATTTCCCCACTGGAAGAAACATCATCTCAACATTTAGTCCCCTTAAAATCGTACCCGATTCAACAAGATCATCTCTCATTCTTCTAAATGCCAATGAGTATGGAGCCAACCTGCTCAGCCTTTCCTCATAAGACAAACCCCTCATCCTAGAAATCAGCATAGTGAACATTATCTGAACTGCTTACAATGCAAGTATGTCTCTCCTTAAGTAAGGAGACCAGTAAGGTGAAATGTACTAGATACATTACTCTAGGTGTGGTCTCATCAGTGCCCGATACAGTTGTAGCAATACTTCCCTACTTTTACACTCCAACCCCCTTGTAATAAAGGCCAATATTCTATTTGGCTTCCAAATTACTTTATGTACCTGCTGACTTATTATGTGCTGACTTATTGTGATTCATGTACAAGGACACCCAGATCCCTCTGTACTGCAGCATTCTGCAATCTCTCTCTTTGTAAATAAGGTTCTGCTTTTCTGTTCTACTTGCCAAAGTGGATAACCTCACATTTTCCCACATTATACTGCATCTGCCAATTTTTTGCCCACTCACTTAACCCACCTATATCCCTTTGCAGACTTTTTGTATCCTCACAATTTGCTTTCCTACCTATCTTCGTATTGTCAGCAAATTTGGCTACAACACAATCAGTCCCATCATCCAAGTCATTAATATAAATCATAAATTGTTGAGGCTCCAGCACTGATCCCTGTGGAACTCCACTAGTTACAGTTTGCCATCTTACAAATGACCCATTTATCCTGACCCTCTGGCCTCAATTTTCACGCAGAGAGGCTCTCCCCAAACCCAGCCTTCGCCATTTTTGCAGGGGGTGGGGGGTTGGGGATGATGTTGGTGGGGAATGGGGTCAGGCTCCAAATTGTGCATCCATGGTTCACAAATGCAGCTGCCCATATAAATCAATATCTGCCTCTGCTTGTGTGATTTTAGTAAGGTAAGTGTCTGAAACCCAAAGTGTGCAGATTAGACCAGGTAAGAGCAGGTCTGAACCTTGTGAAATCATTTGGATAGCCAGGGTATCCTTTTGCAGAGGTAAGACACCCTTTTGGATATGGGCCCGAAACAACTTTGGGAGAGGTCTGCTGCCCTGTAGGAGAGGTATGGCACCGTTTGGGTGCGATAAAGTACCCTTTGGGAGAGGTCAGGTGAACTTTGGGATTGTTAAAGGTTGACATGATTGTGCATAAAAAGTGCAAAACTTAATTGAAAATGTTAAAGCTGTCAAAGAACAGTCAAAGCTGTCAAAGAACTGTCAAAATGCATTGGAACTGTTGAAGTCATTGGAACTGTCAAAGTTGTCAAGGAATTTAACTTGTTGGGCTTTAAATAAAAAATGTGTGGAGTTTAAAAAAATCAGTGCTTGCTATTTCACTCTGTCAGTTGACATACCCTGTGGGTTATCATTTTAGGATTAATGCTGCATTATTGGTTTTACAACCTAACATTATCACAGTGGGGGTGCCTGTTAAGTGAGAAATTTGATTGACAGCCCGAAGTGGTTATAGAATAGAAAAGTTTGTTTCCATAAGAGATTAGTTGAAGGAATTTTAATATATTGAATGTTTTTTTAATCAATGAGAGCATTTTAAAAAAATACTGACATCATCAATAGACACATTACTTTATTTTGTGTCAGCATGGCTCCTGAAGTTTGCCTTTAGTGGATATTAGGTGAGTTGGCATGGAAAGAATAAGGGTGAGGGTGGTGGGTGGGGGCATTTGAGTTGGTATAGAAACATTCATATATATGAACATATGAATTAGAAGCAGGAGTAGGCCCTTGGCACCTCATGCCTGTTCCACCATTTAATAAGGTCATGGCTGATCTGATTATAACCTCAAATCCACATTCTGGCCTATCCCCAAAAATATTTCACCCACTTGCTTATCAAGAATCTATCTACCTCTGCCTTAAAATTATTCATAGGCTCTACTTCCACAACCTGTTGAGAGTTCCAAAGACTTACAACCCTCAGAAAGAAAACAATTCTCCTCATCTCTGCCTTAAATGAGTGACCCCTTATTTTTAAACTGTGACTCCTAGTTCTAGATTCTTCCCAAAAGGACAGATCCTTTCCACATCCATGCTGTCAAGACCCCTCAGGATTTTATATGTTTCAATCAAGTTGCCTCTTACTCTTCTAAGCTCCAACAGGGACAAGCCTAGCCGTCCAACTGATCCTCATAAGATAACCTGCCCATTCCTGGTATTAATCTAGTAAACCTTATCTGAACTGCTTCCATCGCATTTACATTCTTCCTTAAATATGGTGACAATACTGTACACAATGCTCCAGATGTGGTCTCACCAATGCCCTGTATAACTGAAACATAACCTCCCTGCTTTTGTAATAAATTCCCCTTGCAATAAATGATTACATTCTATTAGCTTTCCTAATTATTTGCTGTACCTGCGTACTTATCTTTTGCGATTTTTGTACTAGGACACGCAGATCCCTCTGCATCTTAGAGCTCTGCAATTTCTCACAATTTAGATAATATGCTATTTTAAATTCTTCCTGCCAAAGTGGACAATTTCACATTTTCCTACATTATACTACACATGCCAGATCTTTGCCCACTCAATTAACCTATCTTTATCCCTTAGTTGCCTCCTTATGCCCTCTTCACAACTTACTTCCACATCTATCTTCGTGTCATCAGCAAGTTTAGCAATCATATATTTGGTCCCTTCATCCAAGTAATTTATATAAATTGTAAAAAGTTGAGGTCCCAGCACTGATCCCTGTGACACAACATTCGTTACATCTTGCCAACCAGAAAATGACCCATTTATGTCTAATCTCTGCTCCCTGTTAGCTAGCCAATCTTCAATCCATGCCAATATGTTACCCCCTACACCATGAGCTTTTATTTTCTACAATAACCTTTGATGTGGCATCTTATCAAATGCCTTCTGGAAATGTAAGCACAGTACATCCACAGCACATGTTTGTCCACAGCACATGTTACTTCTTCAGAGAAATCTAATAACTTGGTTAAACATGATTTCCCCTTCACAAAACCCTGTTGACTCTGCTTGATTACCCAGAATTTCTCCTTGTGTTCTGCTTTAACATCTTTAATTATAGCTTCTCACATTTTCCCTATGACAGATGTTAAGCTAACTGGCCCGTAGTTTCCTGTTTTCTGTCTCCTTCTTTGAATGAAGGATTATTTTTCAATCTAATGGAACGTTCCCTGAATCTAGGAAATTTTGGAAAATTAAAACCAATGTATCAACTATCTCACTAGCCACTTCTTTTAAGACCTTAGGATGCAATCCATCCGGACCTGGGACTTGTTTACCCGCATCTCCAATAGTTTGCTCAGTGCCAATTCCCTGGTGATTGTAATTTTCCTGTGTTCCTCCCTCCTTTCCATTTCCTGATTTATAGCTATTTTTGGGATGTTACTTGTATCCTCTATAGTGAAGACTGATACAAAATGCCTGTTCAATTCATTTGCCATGCCCTTATTTTTCATTTATTCCCCAGACTCACTTTCTATGGGACCAACACTCACTTTTTAAAATATCTATAGGAACTCTTATTTTCTGTATTTATATTTCTAGTTAGCTTTCTCTCATACTTGAATTTTTCCCTCCTTATTAATCTTTTAATCAGTCTTTGCTGTTTTTACATTCTGTCCAATCTTTTGATCTGCAAACCATTCTTGAGCAATTATATGCTTTTTCTTTAAATTTGATACTATTTTTAACTTTTTTAGTTAACTACAGAGAGTGGGACCTGCCCATGGATTTTTTTTTTCTCGTTGGAAACTATCTATTCTGTGTATTCTGAAATATCCCCTTAAATGCCTGCCACTGTGTCTCTTTTGACTTAACCTTAACCTCATTTTGCTAGCTCTGCTTTCATGCCCTCATAATTACCCTTAGTTAAGTTTGAAATACTAGTCTTAGACCTACCCTTCTCTCCTTCACACTGAATGTAAAATTCAATCATATTATGATCGCTGCAGGAGGTCCAGCAATCTGATCACTCCAGCTTGGTGGGCAATAGGAGTGGTGATCAGTGCCAATGCTACACACAAGAGGTTGGCCACCCAATGCAGAAAGAGCATGAATGATCACAATCATGCCGCCAGGGTAAGGCAACCATCTCATCACTCTAAACTCACACATTCAAGCCCATCACACATTCACTGGCATCCCACTCACTGCCAGCTCAAGGGACATCACCACTCACTCTCTCACAAACCCTCACCTCTCCATCTGGCCTCATTTCCTCTGGAGACTGCCTCCTCAGCCCTCACCATCTTGAGGCCACTTGCACAGATCACTTGTACCCTCACACACACCCTGGATACCATCTTTCCCCAGTACAGCCCTTGCCTTGCAGCCTCTTCCTTCCCTTGCTTGAGGCTGCTTCTCCCCTTCCCTAAGCAAGTGCTAACCCTGCAGCTGTTGGAAAGCAATCCCTGCCTTCTGGCTGGTCTGGTAAGTAGAGGCCTTCCTGTGAGCCCCCTGAAAAGTGATGTGGTGCTGCCTGCAAAGCCTGGTGCTGATGACCACAAGTGCTGACCGAAGCAACATAGGCAAACAAACCTCTAAGTCCCAAGCAAAGTGCAGCTCGCTAGGTGCACACCACTTATGTTCAGTTGTGAAACACGCCAACGTGCCTGTATGATCCAGCGTGGGGGAATGATTCTGGCGAGCTGGGTTTATAATGATATGGTGATTTAATACAATGAAGTACCAACATCAGACGGCGGAAAATGCATCCCGTCGTTGATTGGCAGAGCAGACTGTTACAAACTGGTTTTACGAGATTGCCTTCTCACCACATTGTCCGCTCACGCTGCCAAACATGCCCCGAGCTAACTGGCCTGTAATTTTCTGCTTTCTCTATCTCCCTCCTTTCAGGAACAGAATGTTGCATTTGCAGTTTTCCAAACCACTGGGACCTTTTTAGAATCGTGGCAATTTTGGAAGACTACAACCACTATCTCTGCAGCCGCTTCTTTTTAGACCTTAGGATGTAGGCCATCAGATCCAGGGGACTTGTCAGTTTTAAGTTCCATTAATTTTCCCATTACTTTCTCTCTAGTGATAGTGATTGTTTTGAGTTCCTCCCTCCTTTTTGCCTCTTGATTTTCTATTCTTGGAATGCTTTTCTGTGTCTCCTACGAATACAGAATATTTGTTCAAAGCCTCTGTCATTTCCTCGCTTCTCATTATTAATTCCTTCAGTCTCACCCTCTAAGGCACCGACACTTACTTCAGGTACGTTTTTCCTTTTTATATACTTGTAGAATATTTTACAGCTAATTTTTACATTTATTGTTAGTTTTCTCTCATTTTCCAATTTCTCCATCTTTATTATATTTTTAGTCAGCTTTTGCTGGTTTCTAAAATTTTCCCAATCTTCTGGCCTGCTGCTAATCTTTGCAGCATCATGTACATTTTCTTTCAATTTGATACCATCCTCAACTTCCCTAGTTAGCCACAGATGGTGCATCCTTCTTGTAGAGCTTTTCTTCCTCAATGGAATATATCTTTGCTGGGAATTAGGAAATATCTTCTTAAATGGCTGCAATTGCTTCTCTACTGTCTTTCCGTTTAACCTATTTTCCCAGTCCACTTTAACCAACTCTGTCTTCATACCTTTCTAATTGCCTTTAATTGAGTTTAAGCCGCTAGTTAGGGACCCATATTTGTCTCTTTCAAACTGAATCTGAACTCCTATCATGCCATGATCACTCTTGCCTTGAGGACCCTTTACTATGAGGTCTTTAATTAACCCTGTCTCATTACACATTACGAGGTACAAAATGGCATATTCCCTGGTGGGTTTCAGAATGTATTATTCTAAGAAACTGTCCTAAGTACACTCTGAACTCAGCTCCAGGTTACCTTTGCCAATTTCATTTGTCCAACCTATGTGAAGGTTAAAGGCACCCATGATTTTTGCAGTACATTTATTGCAAGCCCCCATGGTGCCAGTCTTCATGTGAGTTTTTGTCTTTTAGTTGCAAGGAGTTAGTGCTGCAGTAACCTTTTCTCATTAATAAAACCAAAATATTAAATTTTAAAATTGCTTTTGCTTTTAATGCAGTTTTACTCCTGCAGAAAGCTAAAGAAACCGGGGTCAACTTGAAGGAACTTTCATTTCCTTGAACTCCCTTTCCACTAACAGCGTTTTACAAGTATGAAGACAGTAAAGGATCATGATAAGTGTCCTTTGATTTCCAGTTGACGTTTCAAGGCATCAATGATTTCTTCCAAACTAATTTGTCTTCATTCTTTCACAGAATAAAGGTATTGCTGCCAAAGCCAGCATTTGTTGCCCATCCCTTTAACTGAATGGCTTACTAGGCCATTTCAGAGGGCAGCTAAGAGTAAACCACATTGTCATGAGTCAGGAGTCACATATAGGGCAGAATGGGCAAGGACAGCAGACTTACTCCCCTAAAGGACATTAATGAACCAAATTGTTTTTTTATAACAATTGGCTAGTTTTGTGATCACCATCACTGGTGCAAGCTTTTTATTCCAGATTTATTTATTAACTGAATTTAAATTCCCCCACTGGCCAAAACGGATTTGTACGCATATCACCCAGTTATTAGTCTAAATTTCTGGATTATTAATCTAGTGACGTAACCACAATGCTATAATTCCCTTAAGAAGTCATTTCAATGAACAGCGTGACTTCCAGTGCAGTAATATCCAAACTCCCCTATTTCCAACTCAAAATGCAGCTCTCTGGGCAATGGATGTAAAACTTCAAAAACAAAGTCATAGCTGTACAATCCTTAATTTCCTACAAATAATTGAATATTGTCCTATTACTTATAAAAATTATTTCAGTGCACCTTCGTTCAATTATCCTGTTCCCCCTAACCCTTCAAATGAACATAACATTTGCTTGGCTTTCCATTGCCAGCACCATGGGATATCAACAAGTAAACATAAATTAGACACACACATCAAAAAACTGCATGGGTAGAGTTTTCCATGCCCACTGGTGGTGGGCATGATAGGTGGTGTGAGCGAACAATATGGCGTGATTGGTTTCACGCTGGTGGGAAGGCAGGTCACGATTGTCCACTCAGTCAGCCGATGGCGGGCTGCATTTCCTGCCATCGGTCATCGGGAACCTCATTGTAATACATCAGCATATCATTATCAGGCCATCCCACCAGACTCTTGCACCCCCAATGGATTGCCCATCCACGTCAGCGAGGAACCATGCCGACGTATTTCACAACTGCACAGAGGCGACGTGCACTTGGCGGCCTGCACATTGGGTGAACTGGAGGTGAGTCTACAGCAACATTCTACAGAGGTAGCCAGGGTCGCCTGTTGCTTGGCAGGCTTCAGGGGCACAGGGGTGGGGGGTGGCCCTGCCTTGGAGGCGACTTTTGAGGGTGAGGGGGAGCGGGGGGCAAGTGATGCCTTGCCGTTGAGGCGACTGGTGGCAGGGGGGTGGTGGTTAAGGACAGCCCTGCCGTTGAATATAGCGCACAAGCATTCAGGGCGGGGGTGTAGGAGTGCGCGAGGCAAGCGGCTAAGCATTCGGGAAACCTGTAGAAAGTGACCATTCCTCTGCAATTGAGACAGTTTGGGTGCAGCCACATTGATATGATTGGGGTTGGGCTCCGAGCTTCAAAATGCCACCAAGCTCTCCAGAGCTCTCCACCCCATGCACGCCCCCACCGCGGCACAGACGGCACATTCATGCACAGTTTAGTGGACTGCAGAGCAGTTGGACTGCACATATTGTACAATCTCCTCGCTAAAGCTGGCCATGTAGCAGTCACTGCTGGAGGTGCTCACAGCCCTTTGCAATGTCAGCATCCCGGTTTGGACAAGTCTCCCCCATGGTTCAAGCTAAAAGGGCAGCCATGCAGCGCACTAATCTCTGGCCATCCAAGTGGTGTCCAGCACTTTCCGGGAAGCATTAAGGGGTAGTCACACTTAACCAGGACAGGTTCTTAGTGCACCCATGCTAACCACGTGTGTCTCTCATTCATCCTGCAGGAGTACATCAGGATTATGGAGCTTGGTGAACTAGCTGTATGCCTGATGGCCTACAGAGTGCGAAGAAGATGGAGGAGAGAGCGACTGAGGCTCCTGGCTGCACAAAGGCAGGAGTAGCACCTTGGGAAGAAGGGGTGTCTGGGGCTCATGTACGCCGCCCAAGAGCCACAGTGAGCTGTTGCAGGCTGGCGCCTAGCGACACCCAGGGACTATAGACACTGCCTTTCATTCCTGCAGATGACCGTGAACCAGTGTCGCTGAAGACTGTGAGTGCCTAGGGAACCAGTCACTCACATCTGCCAGTTACTGCAGGATTCGACACCACAGGGACATAGAGGGCATCCACTGCCAGTGGCTGTGAAAGTGACCACGGTGCTCAATTTCTACGCCAGTGGCTCCTTTCAGGGTTCCACAGGTGACCTCTGTGGGATCTCACAAGCCTCCACCCACAAATGCATCTATGAGGTCACGGATGCCACCTTTGTGAGGGCACATAACTTTGTGCATTTCACCCGGGACAAGGGGAGCCAGGATGCAAGTGCAATTGGATTCACCCAGATCTTGGGTTTCCCACAGGTGCAGGGTACAATTGACGGCATTCGTGGCGCTCAGATCTCTATCACAACACATGGTAGACTACATCAACCGCAAGGGCTCCCATTCACTGAATGTGCAGCTGGTATGCAACCAACCAGAAATGCATCCTGCAAGTGTGTGCATGGTTTCCAGGGATTATGCCCAACATCTACAACTTCAGTTGGTCATAGATCCCTGAATTCTTCCAGGGTCCACAGAGGCTGCAGCGATGGCTCCTCAGGGACAAGCACTACCTGCAGAGGCCATACCTGATGACACCCATGCAGCAGCCTCAGACTGCAGCAGAGCAATGCTATAATGAGGCTCATGTCTGCATGCTGGAGCAGACCATCGGGATGCTGAAGATGAGGTTCCTGTGCCTGGACTGGTCTAGTGGAGCCCTGAAATACAGCCCACAGAGGGTGTCACGCATCATCATCATCTGCTGGGTCCTTTACAACCTGGCACTCCAACGGGGAGGCAAGTTAGCTGCTGCAGTGAGGACATTCCATAGATCTTCACAGAATCTGAGAATGTCTGACTCCTGTCTGATCAAGGGCAGCTCGCTTGTGCTCCGTGATCAGGGTCATATCAGAGATATGCAGCCATGAAACTTTAGAAGCATCTGAGGCTTTGTCTGCCTTCAGCACCTGCCCCCTTCAGGAGCTGGAGCACAGCATCAGTGGTCACAGATGCTGAAGAGATGGGGGCCAACCCCTCCATAAAGGTGCTGAGAGCACACAAAGAGTATGAGAGAACTATGTGGCACCTGCCCACTACATTCTGGCAACAAAGACCAGCACCAGCGAGGTGCAGACATCAGTAATGTTTCCAGGGAGTGTGAGGCTGGAGCATCACTTTGGTCTGAAGGCCGCACAAAGCACAGGGAAGAGGCCCTGGAGTGAGACACCTGCATTTATCTTGTGCAGAAAGGTTTCATATCTGAGTAACACAAACACTGCTCATCAGAACAAGGATCCATAGGCAGGGAGGCATTCTTGAGAGTTTATTGACACTAAGGAACTGTATGTACAAGTGATTAACACCAGTGCCCATGCTGTGCAACTGATCCTCCTTAACCATCCTAACCCTACCGCTACATACTGTTGCTCCCTGGACATCCGCAGCGGAGACGGAGGTGGAGGCAGCCTGCTGATTGTGACGCCTGATCTGTGATGACTTTGGCAGGCGTCCTCTGGAGGGCTAAGACTTGAAGGGCCCCTGCCTGCTTTCAAGGTTCTGCTGTGTGACAGTGGCATCCTCCTCAGCCTGTGGAGTTATAGCTGCTGAGGTCACAGGAATGGGGGAGTTGGATGGGTCGGACACTCTTGGAGTCACTTGGATGGTTGGGGCCGGAGTTTGCACCTGTGGATCCTCCTCCCCACGGGTGCCCAGGGGGCCCCAGGCTGAGTCCTTGAGGTGCAGGGGTAGCTGGAGTGAGATCAAGTTGCCTGGCACCCTTCTTGCATACACACTGTCGGAGGCCAACAATGGCATCAGCGATGGAGTTGAGCCCACACAGCAGTGCAGGAGTGAAGTCCTGGACCGAGGTCTCCATGGCGGCTACCATCCAACCTCGCTGCGTTGGCATTCCAGCGCTATCATCTCAGACTGAAGGCAGACGGACTCCTCTATCGTGCCTTGCAATCTGAGGAGTGTAGCGGACATCTCTTCCTTATGTTCCCTCGCTTGCCTTTGCAGCTCCAGAAATTGTGACATGGCCGAGTCCAGAGGCTCGTCATCTGACTCAGCCTCAGCAACGTTCTGACCTCCAGCAGCCCTCTGAGTGCCATATACCTGGGAAGTCCCTGCAGCTGCCTGCTGTGGATCAGACAGTGTGATGTGCTACTCTAAAGCTAGGTCCCAACGAGGTGTGTGTCTCTGCACTGGTGGAGGGTGTGGGTGAGCGCTGTGATGGGGCTTAAGGGAGGGTGCCTCCGGATTCCTCTTCAGAGGTTTCTTTGGGGTTTGATTGGAGGCCCTGGGTCATGGACACTGTCGGCTGTTTGGCAGATGTGCCTGCGAAAGCTAGGGGAGAAAATTAGTGCATGACAGTGGCCATTGAAAGGGGACACATCACTCACTGCATGGTGGTCTGATGGATGTTGCACTGCTGGATCTTTACTTGGTAGATCAGCACCGACCTCGCCTTCAGCACAGGACCAGTCCCGGTCATCGCCGGCCAGCTGGATGGCTCTGTTTTCAAAGTCCGTGAGGACCTTGACGTCAGGCACTCCGCCGCCCATCTGTGACTTCTCTCACTTGTTGTGTGGCACCTTGTCCTGCATGGATAGAGATGAGAAAGCATAAGCAGGATGCCTGCCAGGCCAGATGACAAGAATGCCTAGGCTGTGTGGGTGTTGAATGGTCCCATAAATGGGATGAGGACAATAACGGTGAGTGTGACAGAGTGAATGGTGATGTCCCTTTAACTGGCAGTGAGTGAGGGCCCTGTGAATGTGTGATGGGTTTGTGAGTGTGTGTTCAGAGTGATGAAAAGAGTGACTTACCCTGGAGGAATGGAGGAGATCATTCATCCTGGTCCATCCTGCAGCCAGAGCTGGGCTACAGGACATCCCAGTGGGCCTCCACGGCATCCAAAAGTCTCTCGAGAGACCCGTCATTAAATCGGGGGGTTGCAGTCTTCTTCAGTTTCAGGGCCATGTCTTCCATGCAGCAGTGGTGAGCTGGAAGCACTGAGATGTGTGCTTGTGGCTGGCCTTTAAACATGGCGCCCGGCGTGATGCAGTGGCAGGTTGATGGCAGGCTGGCGAATGAGAGCCCACCCGCCATGGAAACGACGTGTTTCCCAGGAGTGCATAAATAATGAGGCGGGTTTGGGACGATGCGGTGTAAAAAATATCATTTTACCCGCCCGCTACCACATTTAGTGCAAATTTGAGAAAATTTGGCCCCATGACAACATTTCTGAAAATACTGCATGATGACACTTATATTCCCTTTTTGTTTCCCTTTCAAGCATAGTTATATATTGAGTACGGAGAGTTAAATGATTCTCAGGTTTTCAAACTATAACTCCAGGATTTCCATCTCCAGACATATGACAGAATTGAAATTAGTCAAGTTAGCTCCTGGTAGATCTTATGTCAAAACATTTAGTAGTAGTAAATCCCATCCACATCAATATTGTAATCTATGCTCTATTGGTTACTTTATCCTTTGAATTCCTGTCTATTGGGATTAGCCTGACAGCACAAGCTACTTATTTTACTCCCCTTAGAGCTAATCATTAAATGTAGTTATTAAGAGGAGGAATGGGAGTTTTACAGAGTTTATGTAAAAGATTTAAAATTGCAAGAAACTCCAATATTACATGAGATAACATACAGATTGCTACCAAAATATTATTTGTTATGTTTGATGGAACAGTAATTGCTCTAGCAAAAACGACTTTTGATAATAAAGATTTTTGTTTTCAGAAAGTCTAGAAGATTCTTATCGAAGAATACCAAAGAAATACGGCTCCAATGGCCCAATCCCCCAGTATTTCATTAAAGCAGCCACTGTCACAGCAAATACTTTTCAAGTCATTTTAGCAATGGAGGATATCAGAGCTTATCACAATCCTCTCCAGATGGCTGACCATAAAATAACACTTCACAGAAACAGTAAGTGGATAGTCATCAGTCATAAAATAAGTGGCTGACTTTTTTTTCCCTGTCCTACTTTGAGGAAGTTAAGGTCAAATGCATTGTTCCAAATACTGAGCCAGCTGTAACCAGATAACTCAACTCAGACCAAGGAGTAAGCAAAGGAGCTCTATATGGCCCTGTATCAAACCATAGGGTATCTTGCCCACTGGTTCACATGGAGAATTTAAACTGATACATCTTAAATGCACTACCATTTTAATACACATTATAAAGCTAGGTCTCTTTAGTTTAGAAAAGTGCAGACTTCAAGGAGATTTACTTGAGGGCATCAAAATAATGAAGGGACTGGACTCTGCCATGTGAAGATAGACAATTGATAATAGATAGGTTAGAGAGACTAATTGACATGCACAAGTTATGTTAGAATTGAACCAGGCTAGATGTTAGGAGGCTTTTCTTTCTGAAGAACCTCATCAACCTTTGGAACAGCTGGTACAATGATCACCGATTCATTACAAGCACTTGGGGAGGGAGCTGTCCACTCCCTGATTGTGGCTGATATTAAAGCATGCAGAAAGGTAGCTGTGCAGTATTGAGGGATGAACTTTCCTGACATTTTGGCCATCTCAACTTGAACTCCTTGGGAAGGGGATGTGTTGAAAAATAATTTTTCAATTTTTTTCCATCTTAATTGGCCTAGGGCGCTTTTCAGATCAATTTTTCTTGGTGTCTCCCAAGAGATTATGTGGCTGCTGATTGGTGGGAGCATTAGAGAGCATGATGTCCAATTGTACTACAACTCTACAGAACAGACTGCATGGTCTAGCTGATCTTATCCCGTCCATCATTTTCATCTGTTGGTATTCGGTAAATCATCATAAAACATCTGACAGAAATAATCTCACAATTTTAGTTTCTTAACTGTAAAGGAGTCTGTGTAAAAAAAAAATAGCCGTGATAAGGGGTTATACACTTAAAAGGGTTATTTTCCTATAAATAAGAGCTTAAAAAATTAAAAAGGGTTCACTTTTAAAAAATGTTAAATATAGTTCACACTGCCTGACCACAGGTCCCTGCATGAAACCTCTCCTTGCAGCAGTAAAAGAATCCCTGATAAGAGAGATATGCACCCAAAGCCACAGAGTTTTGCAAATTGTCAGCAAGGCTACCACAGAGTAGTATTTGATAAGAAGAGTTAATACTGATAATCCTATACCACAGAGAACTAGATTTTTACAAGCTAGCCCGACATAAGAACTACATTATAATCTTAAAACACAGACACATGATGAATGGAAAATTGATCATCACAAGTCCTCGCAGCGTGGCTTCCCAATCAATGAAGCCCAGATCTTACTTACAAATTAACAGTTATTTAAGCTTTAATAGTATAGAACTTGAGTATTGCTGTAAAAAGAGACATGTTATCTAAGCTTTTCATCTTGCACTCAACAGAATAGCTCACAAGAAATTACCAAACTGTAACGGAGGAACAACAATTTATACTGCATGAGAAGAGAGCGCTAATTGGTGGGCAAATGAACTCTGATGGGTGGAGGTGATGCCATGAAGAATGCTGCATGAAGCAGATAGCTGCCCAGCTTTGTTCAAAGTAAAACTGACTTTGATTGGTCAAGTGTAATTTGTAGCACTATGTTTTGAGTTTTGCAAGCATGGGCTGGTTGGGTGCAGTCAGTACTTTGCCTGTTGCGAACAGCTCAAGGGACATGCTGTTTGATATGATCTGCCAATCATTGAGACGTACGGCCTATAAATCTGGTATCACTCTGGCACTGAAATTCCCCAATACGACGTTGCTATTTGGTGATCCTGATAAGTGCAAGGTAAAAAGTGTTGATAGCAAGTCTCTTTTTCAGCAATAGTTAAGCTTCCTTAGAAATCAAAGAAGGTCAAACTTCATCCAGAAATTAATGGGAATCTAAACTGCATTTTGAACATAAATGGACTGAACCTAATTAGAATTAAAATGCCACCCTTATACATCAGAAATTAGTTACCTGAATGCAGCCCCAAGAAACACTATGGGCGGAATCATCTCAGGTTTGCACTAAGTGCAGTTACGGATGGGAAAAGGGACATTTTACCCACTGGCCGCAATGGCGGCTTTTCGTGCCATATCATACCATTCCTACCTCATTAATTATGCGGCCACAGAAAACATGCCGCCCCGCTTGCGGGTGGTCTCTGATTTGCCCGCCCTGCCATCATCTTGCTGCTTCCTCACGCAGGAACCATACTTAAACTGCAGCTGCGTGCACACTTCTCAATGCTTGCGGCCCAAGAGGGCACCAGTGAAGACATGGCCCCAAAAGCCAAGAAGAGTGCAGCCCCCCCCCGATTCAGTGACACATCACTGGGATGCCTTCTGGGCACCGTGAAAGCCCATTACAATGTCCTCTTACCCCACTCTGGCCACAGGAGGCCCATCAGTCTCACCACTCCAGCTTGGGAGGCAGTGGCAGAGGTGGTCAGTGCCAATGCTGCATACAAGAGGTCGGCTATCCAGTGAAGAAAATGGTGAATGATCTCATCCATGTCATTAGGGTGAGGCAACCATCTCATCACTCTAAATACACACACTCACAAGGCCCATCACACATTCACTGGCGTGTCACTCACTGCCAGCTCAAGGGACATCACCACTCATTCTCTCACACACACCCTCATATCTCCATCTGGCCTCATCTCCTCTGGAGGCTGCCTCCTCAGCCTGCACCATCTTGAGGCCACTTACACAGATCAACTTATGCCCCCATGCACACCCTGAGATACCCACCTTCCCCAGTACAGCCCTCACCCTGCAGCCGCTTCCCTTGCCTGAGGCCGCTTCTCCCCCATCCCCAAGCAAGCCCTAGCACCACAGCCATCGAAAAGCCACCCCCGCCTTACATCTGTTCTGGTAGGTAGAGAGCTGCCCATGAGCCTCCCTAAAGCGATGTCATGTTGCCTGCGAAGCCTGGTGTTAATGACTGTGAGAGCTGCCCAAAGAGTGGTAGGCAAGCAAACCTCTAAGTCCCCAGCAAAGTGAAGCTCGCCAGGTGCATGTCGCTTATGTACAGTTGTGAAACACGTCAGCATGGAATCACTCCAATGTGCCCGGATGATTCAGAGATGATTCCGGTGAACAGGGCTTATAATTAGATGCAAAAGTATTAAAATGACATTCCCGACATCCGGCGGCAGGAAACGGGGCCCGCCATTGACAGGCGGAGCGGACGCTCACCATGACGCCCAACACTAATAGGGACAGAAAATTCTGGACTATAAATATTGAGGATCATGAATTGGGTTTTTAGATTTACTTAACTCATTGGAACATCTCTCAAGGTAAAGGATTGATGATTAGGGTAAGGTGATGACAATTCTCTCCTTAACCGGGACAGGTCATTCACTAGCTCTGTACTCTTCTACTCAGCAATTAAGGTAAATGCTACTTTAATAATCGATGACTATTCTACTTAAAATACTTTACCATAACAATAACTGAATTTAAAATCTGGATTCTCTACAAGAAATAGGTTTGTATTTTAGCTCTTTTCCTAGAACTTTTTAACGTTGTGATTGCCTGTTTTTACCAAACTGTGAATTGCACGTTTGGTTCTTTAGTATACATCTATATGGTTTAGAATGTATACTTCCCTGCTTAGTCTTCTGTATCACGAACTCATGAAGATGACTCCATACCCTCTTTAATGGGGTGGGGGCTGGGTTATATTACTGAGGAGTTATCCCCAGATCCTAATAGTATGAGATAAAATCTGGCTGAAACTTGTTAAAGAGGCTCTCTGGAGGACAGTACTACTCTCAGGAGGTTTCTTTCCTTTTGGGAAAGATAGATCAGTCCTTCAGGCCCATTTAACATCGTCAGGATCTGTTTTTCCTCAAACTAAAGTTGAGAGGAATCGTCTGAGATGTACACCTCCCCCCATCTTCAGCAACATTTTGCTCCCTTTTGGAATAATTATTCAAACCATCATACATAGTTTCTTTTTAATGACTTGTATTCCAAACGGTAGATTTTACAAGTGTGCATTCTCGGTTTGGAACATTGTGCAATGTGAGTGCATATTGGGAACTTGGGCATATGGGTCAGCCAGCCCTTCATAAATCTCTGTTGCTAATTTTAGTGGGTGGGAAATACTGCAGGCCAACTGACGCCCAACTCCAAATTCCATATGTGTACTTCTGCCACCTGAAGATCCACTCTGGAGTGCAAATTTGTTATATCGATCCTTGTATTTATTTCTGGTATTTTGTGCCAGCTTGTTCTGGAATATAATATCACAACATGAGACATGATGGCTGCGGTTCCAGAAAGGGTTCACTGGAATTTTAATAACTCACTATCCATTTTCTACTTGAGGATCCTTGCAAATCCTCTCAGCAATTTATATTACATTCAGGAGGCAAGATTACACATTGGATCAAGGCTGCTGAATTTTACAGCTATTATAAACTAGGTTCTTTATCTAACTTTTATGGTTGCCATGCTCCCCATATTGAGCTGTTTCTATCGTGAAACTGAACTTGGTTTGCAACCTTCAAGCACCACTGAAGAGGTTATCCATGGAATAAGAGGGGAACAAGCTTAATGATTAAACTTTATACAGAAATATTTACACCAGAGTAATTTTATGTTTTACAATATTCTACATCAGAAATTCACAAATTTTCCTTTATAAGAAAACAGCATATTTTAAAATTGACAATTTATGCACATTAAAATAGTAATCAGAACCCAGAGCATGCAAGTGGACAGATTCATTAAACTGAAGGTGACAGAAAAACAAAAAGGTATTCAATTTAAATTCAGTCCAAAGATCCTATGAAATCTTATTCTTTTCTTGGGTTTTTTAGTGCAAAATTGTAGAAATGCATCAATTGTTAGTTTGCAGTATCTGTTCAAAACTGGACCAGGAGAAATTAAAGTATATCATTATGCAAAAGAAAATCAGGTGATGTCAATGGCTTGTGCTGCATTCTACTTCTTGGAGTTTATTACATTCAATTGGCCTTAGATGCAACAGATTTTTCTAGAAAAACTAGATGGTGATTTTTCAGCATTTGACAAGTTAGCGCCTGTTGTGTTATTGTTACATTTCATTGGAAAAAAAAGGGGCTAAAACATACATGCCTCAAATCAATGAAAGCCTATTTGAATCTTAGCTATGACTCAGCATTAGCACTCTCATTTCTGAGGCAGAAAGTTGTGGGTTCAAGTCCCATTCCAGAGACGTGGAATCATCCCAGATTTGCACAAAGTGCAGTAGCAGGCAGGAAAATGGACTTTTTACCTGCTGGCCACAATGTCAACTTTCTAGTATAGTCCAATTCCCAGCGTGACCCATCTCATTAATAATGCAATCCCAGGAAACACGGCGGATTGTTGGCAGGGTGGCCCTTTATTCACCTGCCCTGCTGTCACCTCAGGCCATCAGAAATACGGGCGCCATATTTAAAGGGTGCCCCAGCACAGAGCTTGCGCTCTCAAAAGGATTGGAAGCTGCTTCAAAGTCATGGCAGCCAAAGGGAGGAAATATGCTGCCCCCCCAAATTTTGCGACACCCCCAAATTTAGCCTACTCAACGCAATGCAGGCCCGTCGTGAAGTCCTCTACCCCTGCTCTGGGCGAAGACCAGCAAGGAAGGTGACAAATCCAGCATGGGAGGTGGTGGCAGTGGTGGTCAGCACTGACATCATGCAAAAAAGGACAGCCACCCAGTGCCGAAAGAGGATGAGTAATTTCTACCGCTCCACCAGGGTAAATCACTCTTCTCATCACTTTCCACTCACACACAAAAACCCACCACATGTCCACAGGGGTCTCACTCACTGCCAGTTAAAAGCCATTCACTCTCTCACACACACCTTCATCTGCCCTGTGGATCATATCCTCATCCCAACCATGGCACCACACCACACACACGTGCCAGGCATCCTTCTCATCTGGTCTGGCAGTTGTCCTGCTTACAGTCTCTCCATCTCTATTCATGCAGGACAAGCTGGCACACAATAAGAGGGAGAAGTCACAGACCAGTGGAGGGATGCCTGAAATCAAGGTCCTCACGGACTTTGAAAATAGAGTCTTCCAGCTGGCTGGCGACGATCTGGACTGTTCCTGTGCTGACGGTGAGGTCAGCTGTGCTCAACCAAGTGAGGATCCAGCAGTGGAACATCCATCAGACAACCGTGCTGTGATTGGTTCCCCTGTTTTGCAGTTCCCTGCCATGCACTAATTATCTCTCCTTGCTTTTGCAGACACATCAGGGAAGAAGCTGAGGGTATCCATGACCCAGGTCCTTGACTCAACCCTAAAGACACCTCGGAAGAAGAATCTGATTTCACGCTGATTGAAGAGCCATTACAGTGCTCACCCATACTCTCCACCAATGCAGAAAGACACACCTCAGTGGGATCTAGTTCTGTAGTGGCCTTGGGGTCATAATCTGGTGAGCACATCGCACTGTCTGATCCACAGCACATGACGGCAGGGACTTCCCAGGTTTCCAGCACTCCGAGGACTGCTGGAGGCCAGAAATCTGCTGACTCCAAGTCAGACGATGAGCCTCTGTGCTCGATCACACCTCAGCTGCTGAAGCTGCAAAGGCAAGCTTGGGACCATCAGGAAGGGATGTCCGCTGCACTCCTCAGATTGCAAGGAATGATGGAGGTGTCCATCCGCCTTCAGTCTAAGGTGATAGCGCCAGCATGCCAACACATCAAGGTCAACATTGGTAGGATGGCAGCCACCATGGAGACATTGGTCCAGGACATCAGTCTTGCATTGCTGCATGGCTGAAATCCATCGCTGATGCCATAGTTGGCCTCCAACTGTGTGTATGCAAGAGGGGTGCGGGCCAGCTCAATCTCACTCCAGCTTCTCCTCAAGGAGTCAGCCAGGGGCCCTCAGACACCCATAGGGAGAAGAGTCAGTGGATGCACACTCCGGGGCCATCCATGCAGTTGACTCCAGGAGTGTCCAGTCCATACGATTCCCCGCTTCCTGTGCCCCCGGCAGCTCCAGCTCCACAGGCCGAGGAGAATGCCACTGCCCCACAGCAGAACCCCGAAAGCAGGCCGGGGCTCTCCAGGTCTCAGCCCTCCGGAGGATCACAGACAGGGCGTAGCACTCGGCAGGCTGCCTTCACCCACGCTGTGGATGTCAGGGGAGCACCAAGGCCTAATGGCAGGGTAAGGAAGATTCAGGAGACTTAGTTGCACAGCCTGGGCATGGGTGTTAATCTCTTGTACATAATTTTCACTATTGTAAATAAAACTCCCAAGAATGTCTCCTTGTCTACGGCTCCTTGTTATGATGAGCAGCGTTCCTGTCACACAGATGTTGGTTCCTTTGGAACCCATTGGTTCCTGCACAAGATAAAGGCAGGTGTCTCAGTCCTGGGCCTCTTCCCGTTGTGATGTACAGCCTTCAGGCCAAAGTGATGGTCTGGCTTCGCACTGACTGGACACATTACTGATGCCTGCACCTCGATGGTGCTTGTCATTGCTGCCAGAATGTTGTGGGCAAGCGTCACAGAGTTCCATCCTTCTCTGTGTGCTTTCAGCACCTTTGAGGTGGGGCTGGCCCCCCATCTCTTCAGCATCTGTGACCGGTGACTGTGTAATCTGGAAGGGGACAGGTGCTGAAGGCTGACAAAGATCAGGGTGCATTTAAAGTTTCACAGCTACATCTCTATGATATGATCCTGATTACAGAATGCAAGTGAATTGCCTTCAGCCATAGAGGAGTCAGACATTCACAGAGGAAATTAGAAGATATATGGAGTGACCTCACTGCATGTCGTCATCATCTTCTTGGAATTTTATGACTATTTGGGCCTCACAAGCACACCTGCCTCGTCTGGCCAGTGCGATGGTCTCATCACTAACATCCTTTGAGGACCTCATCATCCTTATCCCCTTCGATGTCCTCCTCATAGGAGGAGACATGCAGCTTTGCCAACTCCTCATCAGTAGGTCCTCCTCCAGTTGCAGTGCCAGGTTGTGTAGTATGCAGCAAGCTACGATTATGCGCGACACACTCAGGGGACTCTATTGTGGTGCTCCAACTGACCGGTCGAGGCACCAGAACCTCACTTTCAACATGCCTATCGCTTGCTCCACCAAAGTCCGGGTTGCAGCATGAGCCTCGTTGTACCATCTCTCTGCTGCTGTCTGAGGTTGTCGCATGGGCATCATCAGCCAAGTCCTCTGTGGGTGGTCCTGGAAGATGTGAAGGATCTGAGACTTGCTGAGGATGTTGCAGTCATGAATGCTCACTGGGAATCGTGCACAGACTTGTAGGATGCATTAGTGGTGGTCGTAGACCAGCTGAATATTCAGCGAGTGGAAGCCCTTTCAGTTGAGTTAGTTGATTGCTTGTTGCCTCGGAGATCTAAGCGCCATGTGTGTGCAGTCAATGGCACCATGCACCTGTGGAAAACCCGAGGTCTGTGCTAATCCCAGCACTCTTGCTTCCTAGCTTGCTTGATCCCAGAAATTCATAAAGTTCTGTGCCTTCGTGAAGAAGGCGTCTGTGACCTCCTGAATACACTTGTGCGTGGAAGCTTGTGCAGCCCCTGCACAGGGCACCTATGGAGTTCCAGAAGGAACAACTGACTTAAAAATTGAGCGCCACAGTTGCTTTCACGGCCACTGGCAGTGGATGCCCTCCATCTCCCCGTGGCGCCAAATCCTGCAGCAGGTGGCATATATGATTGACCAGTTGCTTAGACATATACAGTCTTGGGTGACACTGATTCTCAGTCATCTGCAGGAATGATAAGCACAATCTTATAGGCCCTGGGTCTCGTGAGCCACCTACGAGTGATGACTCGCTCTGGATCTTCAGCCGCGTGCGCAGTAGGCCCTGCCGCGCCTTCATCTCGCTCCCCACACTGGTGAGCCAGGCGCCTCCGTCGCACTCTTCTCCTTCTTGCCATGAGGCATACCACTAAATCACAAGGCTCCATGATCCTAATGTTCTGCTCCTGCAGGATCAAAGACAGAGATGCATGGGTTAGCATATGTGTCCTAAGGACCTCTCTTGGTTAAGCTTCAAGACCCCTTCACATATGCTGGAAAGAGCTGGCCACCACTTGGATGGCCAGTGTGTAGTGCACTTCATGGCTGTCCAAAACCCCACCCACCTCCGCCCCACTCCACTTGACCGATTGGTGACAGCTTCGGCCACTGGACTGCATGCTATTCTCTCAGCTCAGGCGCAGGCATTCTCCTAACCCGCATTGCAAGGCTGCAGTGTTAGCTTGAACCATAAGGGAGACTGGTCCAAACCTTAATAAAGACATTGCAAGGGGCTCTGAGTGCCTACACAAGTGACTGTGCCATGGCCTCCTTTCGCAAAGGGATTGTACGACTTACCCAGTCGGCCAATTGTTCTGCAGCCCCATAAAACGCATATTAATTTGCAGTCTGCGCCCAAGGGGTGACAGGTTCTGGAGCATTTGGTGACACATTCATGCTTTTGTGTTGCTTGAGTGGGCAGAAATGCTTCAGAGGCCCAAATCCAAGCCTGTCAATGGAGCTACTGCTGAACGGTCTCAGCTGTGGAAGAATGCTCACTTTTGACAATCTTTTTCAAGTGCGTGGCCACTTTCCTCCCACCCCACCCCTCCCAACCCCAGCATGTGCTTGTGTCCTTCCTTCAGTCTGTGCCTTGCCCCACCCCTCCACCCCCACCTACACTGGAGCCCTTACCTTGGCACTGCGCTGAAAGTCAGCTGGGAAAAAGTAACTTGCCAGTGACCGCCGCCAATGGGAGCAGACGATACCGGCATTCATGTCCATAAAATAGCAAGAAATATGTTGCCATTTTTTTTCCAATTGTGATTTCCTGTTAAGAAAATGGTTAGAAAAATGGCAAGCTAATCAAATCCCCCAAAACACCTTATAAATAAGTCGCTTGCCCAGCATTTGTTTTACATCACCCTTCCAACTCCAATCAGGCTAAAAAAGATGCAATTTACAATGCATCTACCACATTAAAATACAAACAAAAAATAATAACTATGTTTTTTACTCTTAAATTATCAAGCTGCTAACCTCAAAACTATCCCCCATTCATTGCCCTTGGGTCAGCATTGGATCCTGTTCAGAAGCAATTTCTTTTAGCATGATAAAAATAATGGCCTCGACTTCGCAGTAAAAATATTAGTGCTCACCATTACTAAAGTGCAAATTGGACAGCGATTTCTGGTGACTACACATACATAGTTAAACACAGAAATCAGGAAGTTGCTGTCAAGGTGCGCTGCTCCTTCAGAAACTTCACTGTACTGGTATCCCACTGAGAATCTTGTCATTGAAATAGATGGAAGAGTGTGATATTGTGGTACATACTTAAACTCATAAAAAAAAGTTATGACTTGTCCATTCCAGTGTAAGTTAATTTATAATGGCATGATAAGTCTTAATTACTAACAAACAACCTCTCTGGCACTTAAAGTTCATATTAAGTGTAATGTCTCACTCCTTCAGATTTAAATAATTGTTGGAGATTTTTAAAAAATAAAAACATTTGCTTTTCATTTCTCTCTGTCTCTTATGTCTCTTAATACCATATTTCTTTCCCTCTCTTTATTTTACTTTCTGTACATTATTTTGCATTGTATTAAATACTCTTAACTGACACATCCTGATTCGGACTCTGCTTCAGTAACCATTCTTTAATCTGATTGGTTAAGGAGAGACAAAGTTGCTCTGTTCACACAAGTCCTTTTTTTCTCTTTCATGACCACTGGCAAGGACAGCATGTTGTCTCCCTAACTGCACTTGAGGAGGTGGTGCTGAGCTGCCTTATTAAACCACTGCAGTCCATGTGCTGTAGGTGCACCCACAATGCTGTTAGGAATGGAGTTCCAGGATTTTGATCCAGCAACAGTGAAGGAATGGTGATATAGTGCCAAGACAGGATGGTATGTAACTTAGAGCGGAACTTGCAGGTGGTGGTGTTCCTATGCATCTGCTGTTCTTGTTCTTCTATGTAGTAGAGTTTTTGGGTTTGGAAGGTGCTGTTAAAGAAAGCTTGATGAGTTACGGCAGTGCATCATGTATATGGCGCAAACTGCTGCCACTGTGCATCAATGATGGAGTGAAGGTTTAAGGTGAGGGACAGGGTACCGATCAAGCAGGCTGCTTTGCACTGGATGCTGTTGAGCTTCTTGAGCATTGTTTGGGCCACAATCATCCAGACAAGTGGACAGTATTCCATTGGTCACAGATCAGTATGTCTTAAAGGAGTCTCCATGGTATTCTGTAGGTTAATTCATGTTTTTATTAACTACTAGAACTATTTACAGATGTACAGTAAAGCGTACAAGTGGGAGATGTCTCCATTCTATGGGTCTATACACAACTCTGCCCAACAACACACTGATTCTGGGTCTGCGTCACGTGCCATCACTGTGTGGGCAGTATTGTATTCAGTCCCACATTAACCCTATGGGCAGTGTTTTCTGTACCATGGGCAGGTGTATGCACGCCCAACTCGATTGGTCCTCAAATCGCGTGAGATGCCGTCAGGCAAGCGTCCCGACGTCATCCTGCATGCTAGCAATCTTCAGGTCAGTAGGTGCACGCCATCAATAAAAAGGCCACTTAAGGCCAATATAAAAGCAATTGTTCACGATTTTACATTGCCTGTGTGATTCGTGCTCGTCGCACAAGCAAAAGGGGCAGGCGGGCTGCCCATTTTTTACAAAACCTCAACCAAGGGCGGGATAAAAAGGGTCAAAGTATTGCCATTGTGAGTAGTGAGGAGTTTAGGAGATGGTGTGCTGCTGGTTGCTTATTTGAGCATTTCAGGACTCATTGGTGTCTCCCAGGCCCCAGGAGAAGTGTGGACCCTTCCAGGTATCAGACAGCCTTCTGTAACCCTGGTAATGGGGATTGTGCTCTCTGCTGCTGGCACCTCCTCTGAGGAGGGAGAGAGGGGCAGAAGGGAGAGGAGGCCAGGTGTCCCAATGCAGCTTCTAGGGGAGGGACCTGTGGGAGGAGAGGCGCAGGCACAAGGGGAACAGGGCCAACAGGTAGTCCAAGGTGGAAGGGGCCGCAGGAGACAACACTAACCTGCTGCCAGGGTTTATAGGCAGCAATGCAGCTACCTCAATATGTCTGAGGTGCAATGCCGAAGGAGGCTCTGTCTCTCCAGGGAGATTGTGGCCTCCAATTGTCATATAATTGGGCCTGAGATCACCTCCAACTGTGTGGGTGGACACCCCATGCCTCTGGCTCTGAAGGTCACAGTGATCCTCAGCGTCTATGCTTCCAGTTCGTTCCAGGGGTCAGTGGAGTCTCCCAATCAGTTGCCCACAGTTGCGTCAAGCTGGTGACAAGGTCTGTTCAGAAGAGTATTGGCATTTATTCATTTCCGTATGGACGGAGCCAGCCAGGCTGTGCGAGCCAGTGGCTTTGCCGTGATTGCTGGGTTCCCCTGCATCCAGGGTGCAATCGACTGCACACATGTGGCCATCAAGGCACCAGTGGGTCAGCCGGGTGCCTTCGTCAACAGGAAGGGATTCCACTCCATGAACATTCAGATAGTTTGTGACCACAAGACGCAGATTCTGCAAGTCTGTGCAAGATACCCTGGTAGCTCCCATGACGCTAACATCCTCAGACACTCCCAGGTGTCAAGAATATTCAGTGCTCCAGCCCAACTGGATGGATGGTTGCTGGGTGGCAAAGGCTATCGGTTGAAAAGGTGGCTTACGACACCTCTCTGCCACCCAAGAACAGAAGTAGAGCAGCGTTATAATAGGAGTCATGCCTCCAACAAGGACCGTGATAGAGAGGACGATAGGTTTTCTGAAGATGCACTTCCGATGCCTGGACCGTTCGGGGGAGCACTACAATACTTCACAGAATGGGTGTCACTGATAGTGGTTGCAGGCTGTGCTCTCCACAATCTGGCGGTGGCAAGGGAGGACCCACTGGAGGAAAAGGGTCTTGAGGCAGCTCCACAGGCAACAGGGGATGAATCCAGTAGTGGGTCAGAAGAGGAGCCCGATGAGGAGAACTCTGAGGGCATGGAAGCAGGCCTCTGTATCCTCCACGGAGGCAGAAACACCAGGGACGCTTTGATCCAACGCTCCTTCAGCTAGTCTGCCAAAGATCTGCTTCCACCTCATGCCAGGGCTGCTGCCTCCACCCCGGATGTCTGGAATGACCCTTTCATTTGAACCCAAAGTCCATTCAGTGGCTGTCCAATAAAGTTTAGAGCCACTCACATCCAGCATTAAATACCGGCATGCCCTGCACCAAAAAAAAGGTGAAGTATACTCAGGCTATTAAGACAAAAGCAAAATTTATGTAATTTTGACACTCAAAACAAGTGAACATTACCATAACAATATATAAGCAAAATACTGTGGATGCTGGAAATCTGAATCAAAAACAGAAATGCTGGAAAAACTCAGCAGGTCTAGCAGCATCTGTGGAGAGAGAAACAGAGTTAATGTTTTGAGTCCATATGATCCTTCTTCAGGGCTGAGTTTTCTCCAGCATTTTCTGTTTTTGTTGTGTTGAACATTGCCATATCTGGTGTTCATAGCCACACCAGTAAACACATAAACAAAACATTACAGAACAAAAGATCACCCGTGACCAGTCCCTCTTGTGCTGATGGTGCCTTAAACTTACATTTATGAGCGCTGCGTCTTGATGACCCCCCCACCACCCTCCCACCACCTCGCTGGCAGCAGCTTTGGAGACAGCCTGATGACTCTGCTGTCATGTGGGACTTGATGACCTTGGCGGTCATTCTCTGGCCAGTGGACCTTGTGCTGGCCCAGCCTGGGGGGGGTAGGGGCGATGCCCATGGCATCTCCCCATTCATCACAGCCTCATCAGCTGCCACAGTCACTGGAAAAGAGACAGAGGAACTGCTGCCATCATTCAGGGCGCCCTGAGAGGAGCCTGCAGAGATGACATGTAGGTCATGCGCCAACTTGAGATCACCTTCCTGCTCGCCGTTGATGGATGGGCACCTTGCTGGGATACTGGGTGCCTCATCCATCTCCCACTGTCACTGGCCACCTGAGGTCATTACCTGTGAGAGGGCTTGAGGTCCGAGCGCAACTCCAGGAAACCTGATTCTGTCCCTGGAGCTGCCTCTCCATAAGAATCATCACTCTCTCAATGGAGGAGGCAGTGCACTTGGCCATGAGGGTCAACGCAGTGCTCATGGTCTGTATGGACAACAGAGACTATGGCACGCATACCCTCATGGATCTCCACCAGATCCTCCCATGCATCCCACTGGACATCCAGCATCTGCCACCTAATCGACGACTCCAGAGGCTCATCATCTGCCTTTGACTCAGCATCGTCCTGGTCTCCAGCAGTCCTCCGACTGCCGGCGCCCTGGGCACTCTGTCTCCGCCTGCTCCTCAAGCGAGTGTGAAGTGCCCTCACCGCTGTGCACCGACATTCCAGCCGATGATCTAATGCCCATTGAGGCGCTGGTATCTGCGCTGGTGCCTGGTTCAGAAAACCGGTGTGATGCAGATACATGTGAAGCCTGGTGGTCCTTTGGCGTCAAGGGTGACTTTTCGGGGTCCTGCATATCAGTTCACACTGGTGAATCTAAGGGAGAACAACAATATGTCATTAGTTTAAGTCATCACACTGTCACTGCATGCCAGGTGACCTGGTGAGAAAATGGAGATCTACATCATGGTGCCATCGTCTTTCAATGATCAATGGGGACTCCAAGTTTGAGGCTCCTATTAATGATGAGACCACACACAAGAATGTTTGTACAATCCGACACTTTCACCTCTGTGTACTGCACTCTTACCTTCGTCAGAGTCCCCTGCCTCTATGCAACCAGCTACCAAGGTGGGTGGCGGCTCTCTAGCTCCAAGGTATCCATTTCAAACCTCGTCAATATGAGGAGGTTTGGGGGGGCCTCTGCCTGTCCCTGACCTCTCTATTTTGTTATGGATCCTCTCTTCCTGAAAGAACAAAAGGAGCATTGATTAGTTCACTCATGACCTGCAGCGCCATTGCAGCCTGGCCAACCCCATGGGGCACATCTGAGTCGTGGCCCTTGAGCTGCAAGGCACTTAGTGCAAGCAGCCAGGGCTCACCCCCTTGGCCAATTCCGGCGTCACTGACAGTTGGCACTCAGACTCTAACACCCCTCAGCTCCGCAAGGGGATGGCCAGCCCTTAACATTTCTCCACACTGATCCATGCCAACACGGTACTCACCCTTGCCAAGTACACCAGGTCACTGAACCTCTTGCGGCACTGCCCCCATGTGCGCCTCAGTACGTCGTGACTGCTCAACTCAGCAGCCATCTCCTGCCAAGTTTTTTTGGTCTGGTGTGGTGGCCTCCTCCTGCCATCTCTGGGAACGAGGGTGTCCCGCCTGACACCCACCTCCTCCATGAGGACTGCTAGGCACTCGTCAGAGAAATGGGGTGGCCGAGTGCCCACCTGACCTGCCCTTCCGCCTGACATCTCCAGCCGCTGGTGAGGCCATTGCTCCGGTCTCCAGACCGAAGAAAAATGCAGGCCCATAGTGTGGGATTCAGCAACGGTAAACGTCGAGGGGAAGTGGGTAGATTCTCCCTTGTTGGAGATACACACTGCACAAAAATGGCTTTCTAATCACAGCAAGTTCCAGTACAAAAGCTAATAAGAAGCTTATGAGAAAGAGTAAGCACAAGGAACAGCTGGTACTGTTCATTCACTGCTGACCGCAAAATCTGACCCATTGCATTTTCAAATCATAATTACACCTTAAAAATTGCCTTATCGCACTGAATATTAAGAAAAATATCAAACTCATGGCAATAGCATAAACATTCTCCAGGCTTCCTATTCATGTAAACGGTACTGGTGTTGAAAACTGCAATTTACAACTCCTGTAGAGCTTATTCAAATTGCATGGATTTGAATCTGATCTAATTATAAAAGTTATTTTGTTAACTCAAGTGTTGACTAGCAGCTGGAAAATGACAAATTCAGTCCATAAATCTACCAAATTTTCTTAGCAGTTTGGGAAGACAGTTATTAACAAAATTTATTAAAAGTCATATCATGTGAGTTTTAAATTTGTGTTTCAATAAATGTATCACTGTGGGGAGTTATGCAATTTGACATCATATCCACATCATACCTCATCAAACCATCCCCAATTGAACTCCGCCCTCAGATGATTGGCTGAAATTAATCGTGAAGACAATCAGTTTACAGTGTTCAAAATAAAACATGATTAGTTCGCTTTGTGTGAAAACTATAAGCTCTCATACTTTGGCAGACCTCATTTTTCAGACTAAACCAAAATAAATTCACTCAAGGGTTATTCATTCACCCCTGTCATTTTATGATTTATGGCTGTTCTCGTTCACTTTATTTTCTCAGGTTTTTCAAAAGCTACATGTCCACATATTTATCAAAGGAAATAAGTGCAAATGTTAATGAATAACGATAATTGTGATTAAAATTGATTGCAAAAAATATCCTGTTCAACAATATGTTTATTTAATAGGTGAGCAGCATGTGCAATCATTTTTGCATATTTCTTGGAGGTTAAAAGTTATATGATGGACAAGGCATGGGCCCCAATTTTTAATGCAGGCCATTTTTCAACTGCTGAACTAACAAAACTCATCTGCTGCGGCAAAAGTGAGGCCGCCTAAGTGACCAGGCCTCATTTAACTATTGCCTATTCGCTTCCCTTTCTAGACAGAAAGCGATCAAAATCAGACAACCTTCAAGACTAGGGATGTGGCGGTATTGACTGTCGGATAGGTGAAGAGTAATCAAATGAGAGTTAGGGGCATGGCCAGTTTAGCGGGTGGAGATTCAGTCAGATGGAGGGTTGGACAGACAGACTTGAAAGAATCGGGAGACCTCCACACATAACTCACTTACACCCGGAATTACATGATTTTTTAAACCGCATAATTGGCATTTTGCCAGATTACAGGTGTATCTATGGGTGTAAATGTGGAGGAAGCCCCGAGTTCAGCAATACTGGTCTGATGCGGGAAGCTCATCTGGGGCTTGAAGCCTACTCAAAGATGAGTGTGTTATCAATTGAGCTCGACTGTCACTTATAGTTGTTTAATTGTCCTAGAATAAACTGTCTCATCTTTAGAAGGTCCCTAACAAGAAACCCCCACCAATAGCGATTCAAAAAGAATCTTCAATTTCACTATTTTCTTCATGCAGACAGAAAAGACAGATAAAAAGAAAAAAAGATTATTGTTTCATCTTGTCTTCCCATCAGTTTACTGCCATCATTAAACAACAGCCAATGCTGCTGGTAATTCATTAATGCATCTCAAACCCAAAAAGTACGTTTATTAGTACAACAGAACTATTAAGATAATTTCAAACTCTTGCCAGGAATATTCTTGGAGATATGCCCAATCTACCACCATAACTTTGGCAGAGATTTGGGGGATGCCCCCTTCATAGATTTCCCAGCATTATTCTTATGACTTTCTTCAAAATGAGTTAAATATTATAGCCATAAAGCCCAGAGATGTTAGCGCTGGCCATTTGTCCTCGTTTTCAGCACCTAAACATCAGCATCCAGTATGTTATTTCAGGTACAGCACAGGTTTGGTGCCCAGTAATATTCTCTGTATTTTGCCTGAACGCTGTTCTTCAACTTTACATCAGTAAAAATGGCCCCAGGTGTGCTAGTGTTAATTCTTAATTGGACTAAAGAACAGTTACACTTTATTGCATTTAATTTAATTATAACCTGCACAGAATTTACAGAACACCCTTATGTTGGCCCCAACTAATTTAGAACACTCCCTTATTCACTGGTCTAATTGTCACAAATTAGCCAGCATAAAACCAGGCTGGATTACAACTCTGTCTTAATCCTCTGTCCACTGTTACAGCAAGTCTCCTGTCATTTATAAGTAAATCTTAAAATTAATGTTCTCAATTAAGGACCATCTTGTGCTCTGGGTCCATGCAAACTGAGAACTAGAATTAGATTGCTCAAATTAATTTCATGTAAGGTTATTATAGAAGAGTGACAATTATTACACCTCATCAGTAGTGAACATATTGTTACAATCCCAGATCAGACTCCAAATTTTGTTATGATCCCAGATGAGACTCGCAATCTTTTTACAATCCAGTTAAGGGCCAGTAATTTTTGTTGTAAAGCAGAAAACTATTGAATTCCCAGGTATTTACTAAGAGACTGAAGCCACAAGATTCCACAGCTTTAAACAAATAGAAGAAAATTTACTATACAAGAGTCAACAAAATGAGCAGTCAATACTTTCTATCTTATACTCTGAAGGGGAAGTAGGATACAGGAAGGGTTCTTGGGGGTTAAATACAGAGACCATGACTAAAATGCATGGTGAAGATTCAGGACTCAGCTGTCAACAGAAAATACAGAATTAGACAGAGTGGGAGTTCCTTGATAAGCCACAATATGTGCTTTGTTCATTGTCAAACTGTGTAAATAAGGGAAGGACTCTGTAATAAGATAGTATATTTCTTGTGTGTATAGTTTTAAATTGGTGAATTACGATGATACAATTACTCGTGTTAGCTTGTGATTGGTGCATGTAAATGAACTGCATTATCGAGGAATGTATAAGAATACCAACATGTAACTGATCAGGGGAACTTGTGCGCGATCTAAGGAGGATACGTACGCCCCATCCCCTTGCATACGCTCGAATAAACCGGTGAATAAAGGAACTTGAGTCTCATCTGAAAGTGAAGAGGGTGTCTGAACTCCCATTACATACTCTAACATACAGAATTAACATGAGGTAAACATTAATTATCAGGCAAACTGTGGTCAAGTACACCACAAACTGCACACTAAATGGCAGACACAACCAAGACAGATCCCATGAATTTCTCAGCAACCCATCCAGACGTCAGTGATCACTGCGCATCTCAAAAAAAACTCCTTTAAAACCCTGTCTTCCTCATGAGGGATTTTGGATCCTCTCTTTTGAGAATCTATTCTCTAATTTCTCTCAACAGAAGCTCAAATTCAATTTGCCTCAATGGCTGCTCACCTCCAAGCTACTCAATCTCCTTCTGAGACTGCATCCCATTGGATTCAAAGGCTGCATCCCAGCATCCAATTACCAGCATGATCCCAGCTAACTGGCTGTTCTCAGCAAAACACCACTTTTCCTGGGCTTCCCTGAGTCCCAACTCCCAGCCGCATTAAGCAACTATGTTCCTGGGATTATCTGAGCCCCAGCTGTGCAGAGCTGCACTTCTGCCACCTTGTCAGCTCCCAGTGGGCTTCCTGAGACCCGGCTGCACATGGAGCTAATGGCAGCACTTCCGCTGCTGCCTCTTCAGCTGACAACTCGCCTTGTCACGTGGGCTCACTGTGGCACCGCACATAGGTCCCGTGGTCATTGCTTTGTGCCATACCCTCATGCAGGCACACTACCCAATCCCTGCAGCTGTCAAAAGAACACTGTAAACCCAGCATGTGCAATCCATCTCTCTGTTGTGCTGAAAACGCACTAGAGCAACCCAGGAATACAAATTCCCTCACGGTATGGTTAACTACACACATTTTTGGAATAAAATGCTAAATATGTAAGCTGGAGTGTATTTGAGTAATTGTTTCAATGATGGAACAGAATTTTTCCATGCTTAAAAGTTCAACTCAGCTGTTGAGTATTAAGAGATTGAGAATAACAATCTCTTCCAATTTTTGATTCAGCTGAATTTTTTTTTTTGATACTTGACTGCTTGTTTCAAAAGACTGTTAGAGAAATAATTCATTTTGCAAATAACTAGACATAAAATTGTTTGTTTAATGGAAAAAGGTTAGGTTTTCCTGAAAGCTCATCAGAGTTGAAACTGATTATTCTTGCCTATATGATGTTAACTTATTTAATAAATAGGAGCAGGAATAGTCCATTTGGCCCTTTGAGCCTGCTCCATCATTCAGCAAGATAATTGCTGATCTACTGCATCAATTCCTCCTTCCTGCAGTGTCCCAAAATCCCTCAATTTGTTTGGAACCTAAAATCTACTGATCTCTGTCTTGAATATACTCTTAAAAAAAAAGCAATCCCCTTTCTACATGTAAAGATGGGTGACTGAGGAAGAAGAAGATAACTTTATGTATGTAATTTTCAAAGTCATGTTGACCTCAGAATTTATTTATAACAATCCCAAATTAAATCTGATCAGCATATAATTTGATTTTAATGTAATCTTGACCAGCGATTAACTTGTACACTGGAATACATATTATTGCTCTGCGGAAAAATAAGTGACGGCACTTTGAGCACTGAAATGTTTTATTTTCATTAGTTTTAATCAAACAGTATCCACGTAAATGGATAAAGTGAATAAATAAATGAAACAAATTGTAATGTTAAAAAAGATGCATACAACCAAATTAAATGTATTAATTCACCACCAGATCTCCTGCAGAATTGCTTACAACATTCAAAGCTATGTTCCTTTATAACATCAGGAGTGTTACATCATGTAACACAAAATGTATTGCTAAATTCTGCCAGAGAATTTTTGTTGCTTATATGTAGCCCAGGGTCTGGAGTGCATTTTGATAACTGCAGGAATCGATTATAGTCTAAAGGGGAAAACAGTTCTAACATTGCTATGCATCAGATTTACTGATGCCATACATCTCCTGATTAAAACAAAGTAAAATAACATTACACAGATAACTGATACGGAAAGATACACACACAGCCTCAGACATTTAGAAAACTACATCTCCCACTTCACAAAACTTTTTTAAAAAATTCTTTCATGGGATGTGAGCAATGCTAACACAGCTGGCATTTGTTGCCCATCCCTAAATGCTCTTGAGATAATGGTGATGGTGAGCTGCCTTCTTGAACCGCTGCAGTCCATCTTGTGTGAGTACACCCACAGTGCTGTTAGGGAGGGAGTTCTAGGCTGTTGACCCAGAGACAGTGAAGAAACATCGAAAAAGGCCAATATCTTCCAGTCTCCGGATCATCCGGATCAGACGTACAAGATGCGCATTGGGACCCCAGGGAAGTCATGATGTGCTGACCTCTGTAGGAATTGCCTGGGAAGTTTGAACTTCCGATAGGGAATTTCCTGTTCCCCAGGGCCTTTTGCGAATGTCTCCGACTCTGAGTTAGATTCAGAGACCTTGAACAATTCCACCATAATTACCTGACTAGATACATAGAAAATGATAGACAATACTAGTCTAATTCCTGGGTAACTGCAGGGCCACCCACAACATTCCACCCGACACCCCAACTGTACCCCGGCCTGAACCGACTCAACTACCCTTCCTGACCACGTTAATTCCCGCCATCTTCTACCCCCCTACTTGACCTGACTAGCTCCCAACCTGACTACCCCTCCCAACCTGACTAAATTATCCCCCAGCCGACATACACACTCATCTACCTACCCACTTATTATCTTACCCACATGCCACTTCACTCACCTCTTACTCGACCCACCTACCATCCTACTCACCTGGCACCTTACCCACCTGCCACCCTACCCACTTACCCACATACCCAGCCTACCACCTTGCCATTCACTCATTCACCCATCCATTAACATTCACACTAGACATTTAAACTTACCTTGTGGCTGCTAGTGCTGTAAATAGGGACATGGCCTGTCCTCCCCCCGATGCTATAGCACTTGATGGCATTCTTTGTAGGACTGTATGATCCACATTTCTAATGAAGCCAGGCTCAGAAGATCAGGCCAGAAACGTCGAGTGCTGAAAAAGTTCAAGTGCAAGGGCGATCCAAGGATGATTGCTGCTTCACGGAAGATCTGGGACATATAATTTCAAGTCAGGATGGTTTGTGGCTTGCATTGTTTATGGCGTTAGCATGCGCCTGCTGCCCTGGCCTTTCTAGGTGGTCATGGGTTTGAAAGGTGCTGTTGAAGGAGACTTGGTGAGTGCCTGTCGTGCATATTGTATCGGGTAACACAAGGCTGCCAATGTGCTCTAGTGGTGAAGAGAGTGAAAGTTTAAGATGATGGATAGTATGCTGATCAAGCGGGCTGTTTTGTCCTGGAAGGTATTAAACTTATTGAGTGTTGCTGGAGCTGCACTCATCCAGGCAAATGGAGAATATTCCATCACATTCCTGACTTGTGCCTTGTAGATAGTGGACAGGCTTTGGGGAGTCAGGTGGTGAGTTATTCACCACATAATTCCCAGCCTTTGACCTGCTCTTGTAGCCACAGTGTTTATATGACTGATCCAGTTCAGTTCCTGGTCAATGGTTGATCAACATAATTTTGAAAGTGGGGGATTCACCAATGGCAATGCCATTGGATGTAAAGGCAGGATGGTTAGATTCTCTCTTCCTGGAGATGGTCATTGCTTGGCACTTATTTGATGTGGATGTTACTTGCCACTTATCAGCCCAAGCCAGAATGTTGCCTGGTCTTGCTGCATATGGACACTTGCTTCAGTATCTGAGAAGTTGCAAATGAGATGCAAGCAAGTTGCCTTGTTCCTGACTCAGTAAATTTTCTAAATCCGCCAGGATTTCCTGAGTTTCACTTATGCAAAAATTAGGGCAAAATTTATAATTATCTTTCCAATGGAAACATATGTCCAAATGTTCTACAGCACTCATATGCTTACATCTGAATGTTAAAACCTACATAAAAAATGCAACAGCAGCGGTACTAATGAGGTCCAGAGCAATATGGTGCATACAACATATGCCATTCTTCAGATTGTTGCTTGGAAGTTGAAGGTAGGTGTCAGCCTGCTTCTCTTCAATTGTGTCAATAAAAAAGATTCTTCAGAGTGTTTCCGATACCTCAGAAGCATTTCCATTTTCACCTGGGAAAACAATTCCAGCTGCTTAATCCTTCTGAACACCTGAGGGGGTGGGGGCATGAAAAATCTCAGGTGCATGGAGACTGACAGAAATTTGATTGAGTATAACACAGATATCGGTGAGAAACTTTAAAAACCAATCACAAATAAAATTACTATCAAACTCCAGAGGTAAAGCTAGGAAGTTTGACGATTCTTCCCAGGCGGAAATTATTCAATTAAGCTGATATCAGGAGTGTTTGGGCCCGGCTGAGTCAAATGGAGAACTGCAACTACCTCAATTTTCCAAGAGTAATTCTTTGGGTATTCAACAGTCCTACAAGGGTCCCTGTGACATTTTAAATCAAAATGATTAATGGCAAGAAGACACTATAATGTTGAATTGACACACTGGAGGGATTTTATACTCTCTCTTGTAGGGAGGGGATTTAATCAGGTGGGAGGGTGGCATGCAAGCACCCCACTGCTTTCTCACCTCAACCAAAATTAAGTCCGGGGTGCAAAATCCCTTGCTCAAACTTCCTGCCCAACCACCAGTTGAAGGCCTTAAGTGGACAATTTAATGACCATGTCAATCTTCACAGATGGAAGAAATATTAAAATCAGCAGATCTCCCACCTTTTGACATTAAGGAGTTGTACATTTATTACATATTCCCATGCATAGATGACTGTATCATTGGAGCGAGGGGAGTGACATTCTAGAAGGGGCAAAGCTGCCTCCAGATTCAGTGAGGTCACGCTTGGTGCCCTACTGCGTGCAGCATATGATCAACGTAACCAGCTCATGTTGGGAAAAGGAAGGCCAAGAGTTCACCAAACGCCTTCTGTAGCAGTGGCAAGATGTATGAAAGAAACTTTCACCGCATTAAGACATCCCTGGTGTCATAGCCATCCACTTGATCACAGTCAGGGCCTTCAGCAGGAGCATTGCCAAGGTCCCTCAAATCATCAACAGTTGTCCTGAGAGGATTGGTCCCCATCTGACGTATTATCATCCTCCAGGGCATCCCCTCTTTGGATGGCAATGTAATGGAATGCACAGTAAGCCACAACCATCAGGGACACACGCCAGGGGGAGTAATATAATGCACCTCCAGGTTTGACCAGGCATTGGAATCGCATCTTTAGGAGCCTGACGGTCTGCTCCACTATGACACTGGTGCTGCCGTGGCTCTCATTGTACCTCCTCTCTGCGTCAGGTGTCAGCACCTTTATAGGCGTCATTAACCATCGTTTCAGTGGATAGTCCTTATCGCGTAGTAGCCACCCCTCCAAGGAATCCAAGCCATTGAAAAGGTCTGGAATTTGAGAGTTCTTAAGGATGTACGAGTCGTGACTGCTACCCGGGTAGCTCGCACACACCTGCATAACCCGCTGATTATGGTCACACACCAGTTGCAAATTGATCAATTGAAAGCCCTTTCTATTTATGAAGGCTCATAGCTGCCCAGCAGGAGCCTTAAAAGCTATGTATGTGCAATCAATGGCTCTCTGAACCCTAGGGATACCTGGAATTGCTGCAAATCCTCAGGTTCTATCCATTTGACTATGGACATTCTATGTGATGGAGATGTAATTCCCAACCCTTCAAAACATTGCACCTGTGAACACCTTGATGTAACAACAGGCTATGTTACCCACTGAGGTCTCCACAGGTTGCCTGGAATGAGCCTGTTGTGAAGAAGTAAAGCACCACTGTCACCTTCAATGCAGCTGGCATCGGGTTGCTCCCAACGCAGTTGGATGAGATCTCCCCTGAGGATATCATGATGTCATGGTCGCCATTGAAAGCCTGAGTCATCTTCTGCAGAGGCTCACTCAGTTGCAGGTAACTGAATCGCTGACTGTATCCCCTTGGGGCAGCAAAATCTCGCCTCCATCTCTGATGAAGGTTTCTGGGCTCTTCCAGACCATCGGGGTCTGGCGCTGCTCTGTCCCCTTCTTGAGGAATGACAGCATCCTGAGTCTTCCTGTGTTCACTTCTTCCTCTCACCCTATTCCTCCTAATACTTCTTTCCTCCTCTCTGGAGGTGGTCTCTCCAACTGAGACCACAATCCCCACCTCTCTGTGGGAGTTTTCATCCCTCACCCCTGGGTTACAGACAGGAGAATATTCAATGAATGATAAAAAGACTCTGCACAATCAAATGAGCAGTCCCTGCAGTCAACTGAGTTTGAATTTCAAAACTGGGACACTGGTCTCAGCTGCAGTTTTAAAACTCACCCAAACAAGATTGCCTTTAAAAAAAACAGATTCCCTACATTTTGTAAGTCTCACCCTGAAGATGTATAAATGTCTTCTGGCCGTATTATTGCAGTGGGATGTGTAGTTAATTAGCTCAATTGCCTTTTAAATAGATTTTAATTATTTTGTGGGTGGGTTCCCGGCTTTTTGACCCGCCTGCATGCTGTATTATCGGAAACCGGCATGACGTTGTAAACAGCGCCAACATCATCACGCCCCATAATGCCCTCTACGAAGCAGAAAATACTCCCAATTGCAGAGCACATTATTCAGCCCTTTATCTGCAATTAATTATTATTTTGGGGACATATAGTGCCTAATAATTAACGTTTAAAGTAATTTTAATTCAAGTAGAAAGCAACCAAAATAACTTATTCCATTTGTAATATAAAATAAATGTGACTTAGTTGTTTTTTGTTTAGATCAACTCCATTCCCAACACACACAGAAACTGTTTTCTATGCCTTTCAATCAACTATGTGACAATGTATCTTTACAGCATGGTGGAACTCCCTAAGCAAAACAACATAAAACATACAGATAACATGGCCTAAAAAACTGGCTCCGTAGCATCAATGGAGCAGGTGCTATAGAAGCCAGGGTTGCCAGAAATAGCAGGTGTGCTGCTTCCAGTCACTTACTATCGTGAAGACAACTGCCACCAAGCATCTGAAGGCCACCTCAGGAGGAGATGGTGAAGGAGGTGGAAGCAGGGAGTAGGCACCTGGGACCTCTTTGCCTGGACAGGATGTTTATCAGCGGCTGCTGAGACTCTGTTTCCCATAAGACATCATCCCATCGTTACCATTGCTCCACAATTCCCCATCTTTCAATCCATCAGCTACATGCTATTACAGCGTCCTATCAGGAGTGAAGTTAAGAAACACTTCTGCATGCAAAGAGTCGTAGAAGTTTGGAACTCTCTTTAACAAATGGGAGTTGATGCTGGATCATTTGTTCATTTTAAACCTGAGATTGATAGAGTTTTGTCAACCGAAGTTATTAAGGGATATGGAGCAAAGGTGGGTATATGAAAGCAGGTCGCAAGACAGCCACAATCACATTGAATGGTGGAACAGGCTCAAGGGATTAAAAAGTCTGCTTCTATTTCTATATTCCTTTGTTGCAAACCAGTGAAGTACATTTCCTGTATTGTGTGCAAAGTGTTTTCTTTTAAAATTAGTGCATGTGACTAAAATCCTATTGTTGGGCCCATGCCTGTAGCTAGTCAGTAACTCCAACTGCAAAACACTGCTTTGTGCAAAGACTTGGTAGGTCAGAAAGTAAAACTTACACCACAGAAAGGGCACGGGAATGGAACTTTCAGAGAACTGACAAAGGCACCACAGCCAAATGACATCCACCTGTATTAATATCATATTAACTTCCAACAAATATTGAGTATTTTTTTGAGTGACTACAGGGGAAAGGTCTCTGTTACCTATGTGTAGGAATTTCCTAAACGTGTTCACAATTTTACAATCCACGGGCGGGATGAGGTTTCCAAAAGCAAGTAAAGATAAAATAAAAGTTTTAAAATTGAATTAATAACATGTCCTTGCTCATGTGACAGAGTCACATGAGGGGACATGTTTTATTACATTTTTCTTTTCTTTTCTTAACAACACTCCATGATTATGAAGTGCTCGCTCACGTGCATGTGTAAAGTTTGCGCTCGGCCTGCTCGCACTCCTCCACACCACCACCCCCCCTTACCCCCGGTACAGGCAGCGCTGAGCGCTGCTGCTCACTTTTCACACTGGGCGGGCCTTAATTGGCCCACCCAGTGTGAAATCGTGGTCCAGCCCCGATCGCGGGTGGTAGTCGGCTTCCCGCCCGCCCGCCCCTGCCGAGCCCACCCGCCAAGGGCAAAATTCTGCCCCAAGTTATGAAATTAAAGGCTAACAACTTATGAAGGGAGTGAATCAAAATTATGTCAGTTTTTCTAAGGGCAGACCTGTTATTTCCAAAATATTTTTTGAAAAGTGCTAACTAATGACTGAATATAGATTTCTATTTTAAGCAAAACGGATTTCACATGTGGATCTATTTAGATTCATCTTAAAATTTCAAAGGGAAGAGAAGAAAAAGGGAATAGAAGCTCTTGTGGTTTCTGTTATGAGTAACTCCCACATCTCAAGCTTTCAATGAACTTACATAGGTTTTCAGGTTTTCTTCAGAAACATTGGTTTTCTTGGCTCATGAGCCAAACTGAGTTAGATTTTATCTCTTTCTCTGCAACATGCAATTCTTACTCCATAAATAATTTATTTTATTTAATATATTCTTGAATTAATTTACTTAAAAATAAACACGGTACTACTCTCTTTGATGCCACAGGCCAGAGCTTCAAAGGAGTATGTCAGACTAGAAGTTACTCAATAAGAAAGAAGAGGAGTTCCTTTACTATAATTATACCAAGGATATCACCATGCCATTTTGAGAACAATGAGATCACAGAGAAGGAAGCATCTTGCCATATGCCACAGATTAGAAAAAAGATGAAAGACTAAATGGGGAACAACAAAAACTGAGTAAAACCACAGAAAGGATTAAAGCATGCCCTTTAGAACTTAGTGTTATTAATTCCCCTGAGTTGATTAGAATCTGAACTTGATATCAGAGTTTGTGTTAGTGACAATTAGTACAAGATGTGCACGTAAATCATTTTAACTGCCCAATCAACTTCAAGTGGATGAAATGTATAAACTGTACATTTTTATTGGAAACTTAATGGAAGAGACGGTGCATACCGCTTCAGAAATTAACAGAGCTTTCCACAAGTAATATTTCAATCTAAGCAGTTCTCAGAAGTGCTGGTTCAACTCAGCTTCAAGGAAATTTCACTTCAGTATCTGTCTGGGCTTAAATATATTATCTTCATACACAATGCACTTTTATGCATTTACACATTTATATTTGATTGGTCAAACTTGACACTTCCTATTTCTAAAGTTGATGCATTTTTCCGGGAGTCATCATTTGCGTTCATCATAATATGAAATATAAATGGAAACTCAAATTAGAGTTAAATGTATTAAGCTGCCACATGATGCTATTAGGAGGCAGAGTGGATGCTGAGGTTTAAAAACTGAGATGCAGACTTAAAATAATCCTGTGCTAATAGAGATGATTGCTTTTTTAGTCATGAGAAAGATAGAATATTTTAACCATATTGCAATATTGCAACCTAAAGTCACAAACAAGCAATTATTTCCAAAAATGCAGGCAGATATATCCCACTTGGTGAAGGAAAAAGACTTGCATTGATATTGGACCTCATTATAATGGCAAACATGAGGTCCAATTTCAGGGCATAACTTCATGTTTCTAGGGACGTCTGAAAAAGTCTCACTAAAAATTGGGTCTGGGCCATTTTTCAGGTAGCCTGGCAACAGCCTGAAACAGGCATTAGGTCCCTTACATATACAAGCAAGGAGCTGAATGTCTGAATTCCCTCACAGAAATTTGTCTGCATGAACAATACAGGTGTCAGGCCTATCCTGCTAAAAATGTTTCAGCTGTCACCACTGAAAAGTAAATTATTGTAAAAAATAGCAGACAGCAAAGGGAAGGAAGCAGGGTAAAATATGGGTTGTGAAGAGAAAGCAAGAGGTTTGGAGGGTGAGTAAAATAGTATTTTCTACAAATGCTATTATCCAGAACAGCTGGTATTCTTGAATATTGTTGATAAGAGAGAAATGTTACTGAAGCTTTTCGCCTTACGCTCCTCAGGACAAACACAAGAATGCCAAATTTCAAACTATCATTAAAAATTACACTACAGGAGAAAAGGGCGCTGAGTAGTTGGCAAGTCGACTCCAATTGGTCAAAGCATTGCCATGGAGGAAGCAATGGGGAACAACTGGCTCCCCAAGCTCCCAGATATTCAAAAAATGCTCAAGGCTTGAACATATTTCCTTTGTTTGAATGCATGTCGCTTCTAGCAAGCATAAATGAGCCATGTTGCAAGTTCAATTGATTATCTTAAATTGGTTGACACTGTAGCTATTAACACAGTCAGGATTGTTCAACAAGCACTTTCCAACTGACATTTCACACTGCTACAATGGAGTGTCTACATGAGGTTGCTGCGGTCAGTGGTAAAAAGACATTCTGCCTACCACACAATTGAGCAATGTCATGTATAAATCCAATGCAAGAAATGTAGCCGTATGTCCCAACAACTGGCTGATTGAGTCAAACAGCATGTTCCTTTGGTTGTTCGTAAGAGGCAGAGCACAGACCAAGCTCAACCAGCCCACACTTGCAAAAACCAAAACAAGGTGTTTACTGTTTGATGTGATTCTTTGAATGAGTCTGAGCTGCATTGAGTAGCTTCAGCATTCAGCATAGCAGAGGCATCACCTCTACAAGGGTAGTCCTCATGATCTCTTTTTGTATCTCCTGCAGGTTCTGACATCGAGTTTCAAAGACCAATTACGGTATTTGTAACAGGCCAAATGCTTCCAGGAGAAATCTCAGAGTAAGCACTGTCATGATTTACAATCCCACCCTCCACCATCTTAGATACAGTCACCTTGGTGGGGTAGGTCCATATAGATAGGGAGGCACTGGGTGATGAGCCAGTCACAAGTGTGCAGGAGGTGACAGAGGCACATGTGGGCACTTCCCCTCGATGCATGGAGGACGGACAAAGCTCTGCTCAGCTAAGCACAGATGCAGGGTCTCAGGGGTCACAGGAAAGGAGTCTCTACCTAGACCAATAACAACAGCAACAGATATGTCAGAGTCCCCTGATTCAGTGCAGGGTCAAGGGCTGAGAATGGGGGAGTCCATCCATCTCACATGCAGCACATTGGCCCATGGCTTTTGAGAGCATAAGCCCCTTGTTAGAGAGTGGCCAACCTCATTGAGAGCCATATGCAGCAGCACTCTGTGTTTGCAGGAACTGCGCACGGACAGTCAGAGAATACATGCCATTTTATGTAACTTTGACCAATCAGTGACACAGATGGTGCAGAGATGTTTTGATGGTAGTTGTGTCCTGACTGGTGCCCTTCTCTACCCAGCCAAGGGCTGAAGTACTCCCCGAGAAGGATGAGTACACCATCCCTCAGGGGACACCATTGTCATCATCAGCCTCCTTGACCCACCCCTGACTGAGGGACAGACTGTACAGCAGGGCTCTCTGGTGGAGGCTGCCCCCGTGCTGATGCCACTGCTGCAGCCTCTGGCGATGCCCCCACAACAAGGACGACCACCATGTGTATCTTAGCTACAAGCTGAGACAAGTGGGGCTGCCTCCACCTCCTCGAAGGCCACAAAGAGAGCAGCATGTAGAAGAGAATGAGAGTAGAGGCCACAGTGTCAGGCGGAGCATGGAGCAGGTCACCAGGGTGTCTTTCACTTGTAAATGTGCACTTATTATCTTTTGGAGCACCCTGTAAATATTGACACATGAAGCCAGGTTTGTGAGCCTCCTTTTATTAATGGTGGGACAAGAAAAGAGGAATGAAGTGGTGAAGGGGAGCAAGGGCTCACATACAGTAAGAGTGAAGCCTCGGGGCAGATGTGTGTCCTTCATTGGAGGTATGAATGGATCTATTCCGGACTGCGTCTTCAATGGGAGTGTTCTCACAGGCATCTCAAAAGGACTTCTATATCATGCTATCCTCCTGAGTCAGAGGGGCTTAGCTGAAACATGATGATCATCAGATGATCCCTGACGTTGATAGGAACCCGATGACACCCTCAAGTTCTGTGCCAAACCCGGCCACCTCCCTGTGCAGCCAGGCCACCTTTGTGTTCTGCATCTTCCCCCTTGTGCCTCCTCTTCGTCTGATGATCTACTGCATCACCTTCTTCAAGGTCCGTACCTCTCTGGGGGGCCATACATGGAGAGGGCAGCAGATCATCACGGTGTGTGAAACCTTTGTAGCAGTGTGCTGCAGGGTGCCACTTGACATGAAACTTCAGAAGCCCAATGCCTGCTTGATGGTGGTTCTCGCTTCAGTTCTATGCATCTGTTGTAGGCTCCCATAGAAGGGTGAATAACCATCGCTTCAGTGAATATCCCCTTGTCCCCAAGATAATGTACATTTCAAAGATGCGGGGAAAGTCTTGTGGAGGTCTGGAATTGATACAGTAAATAAAAACAAATTATGCAGGTACAATGTCCAAAATCTGGCACCCTCAGGACCGAGACCATGCCAGATTTCAGATTTTCCTGGATCGTGGATGTCTAACCTGTACAATGCCTGAAACGAATAAAGACCCTGAATATAATAAAGACCCTGAATATAATAACTACCATGAAGCTGATAAAGACCCTGAAACTAACACAGGCCCTGAAACTGATACAGACCTTGAATCTAAAATGGACACTTGAACTAGACCAACATGCCATTTCAAAGATGTACTTTTTTCAGACACTTCCAGTTTTTGGAAAACCATATTTTGGGTATTGTACCCATAGTAACCTTTTTTTACTCATTACCTGTGGTTTGCATTCAGAAGCTTACTTAAGTATCTTGCCAGTGAAATGAGGCTGTCAGGCTTCAAAACTGACTTCTAAGAATAAGCTAAAATACAAGAGCCTATGTATTTAGAATAAGAAGGGCACGAAGTATTTAACAAGTGGCACTATTAAACTATTAGAGCTAAAAATTGGTTTACTCTCGTTTTTGGACATGGGGGCCTAGATCTGAGACCTCTCCACACTGGTTCCATTGGCGGAGGTCAACACGTAAATTCTGCAGTGTGGTGCTGAGTGTCTTTATACTGCCGGCTGTCTGGCCACGCAGTGTGAAGCCTAATAGTGTGCAAGGCTATCACGTGATGCAGCCAGCCTCAAGCTCTTAAAGTCATACTGTCCCTCTTAAAATGAGGCAGCACTACTTAACTGAAGGCTGTGAAGGTCCAGAAAAGTGAAGGTCCAGAAAAATGATGTACTGAGCAAGGGAGAGAACTCCAAGATTAAATCATGTCACTGAAGGCACTGGTGACCCGTGTTCCATGGAGGACCAGGAGGCTCTCATGCAGCAGCCCTGAAGGGAGTAGAAGCATGAGGCAGGGGAGGTCAATGCTTGGAGTCTGGCCCAGAACACCTGGCAGCAGTGCAGGAATGGTCAAGGTTAGTGAATGCATCTTCACTTGGTATCTTACCCACCAATCACTAACCTTTCATGTTGCTCAGTGCACCACATCCCCAGCACTTACCTAGCAGCATTCAGGACTCACACCTAACATTTAGATATGCAACCACACCCTCACACATCTTTCAATGATATCAGTCTCACAACTACCTCTCAATGCCTCCACATACCTCCAGCCATTCAGCACAGAGTGCAACACATGCACTGACATTCCGTCCCCTTTCTTGCAAAAAAAAGTGGCTTATAACTCAGAGAGACGCAAAGAGCTGCAGGGCTCTGGTAAATCTCTATCCTCTCAGCTCCCTTGCAATGATGAAGCTTAGACCTTCATTACATGAGTCATGAGTGGGCACATCACTTGAATTTATTATCACAGACGCCAGCTCAGATACTGGCAGTGTGCATACCTTAGAGTACAGAGTCAGGATCTGCACATGTTGAGGCACTGGGAACAAGCGGGCTGTGGCCAAGCTACAGGAAAGAGTGGCTCCTGTGTCAGTTTCAAGGAGGGCAAGGTCGTAGACAGATTCTGATGCACAGGACCCAGATGAGGGCTTTTTGGGGCAGACTACAGGAGAAGGCGAAAAAAGCACGTGCAATGATTGCTTGGTGCTTTGGCAGGACTGCCAGACAGCTTTCTGTCCTTGTCAAGGAGCATGGAGGCATATAGCTCCAACATGACAGGGGGCATTATGCAGAGCTTCCTTTCTCTCCATCCTCTGATCCATGCCCTAGTCATGTTTCAGACCAAGAGGTACTGCAACCATAGTCCCATACCTATATTCCTGTGTCCTCCCTGACTGTAAGCACCAGTTCCCAAAGCCCAGCTCCAAAAACACTCCACAGTGTTTCCACAACCTCAGACTAAGCAACAGTAATTACAAAAAACCCTACCTGCAAGTCAGGTGACCCACCCTTTGCAACTTGGCACTTGCTCTTTGCAGAGTGATTGTTGGATCCAGTGCCCTTTGGTTGTTGAGGCTAAAGGATCGGGTTGTACGCTTTGTTCAGGGTGACCAAGTTGGTACAGAGACAGAGAACATCAGGAGGTCGTTGTTAGAATAAACACATGCTGTTTATTTACAAACTAAACTCTACAGCTATACTTGTGTGCTCACAATATAAAACTCTGTCTTCACTCATCAGTGACTAACTCAAGGCTCTCTCACATAGAGGTTGCCCGCGCTACTCTGGACAATAAACTCATGTGACCTTACATTACAATACTTATCTTAAAGGTATATTACATCTCAGATTACTATAGTGATGCACAAATTTGTTGTCCATCTCTGCAAAGTCCAAATTGGGTATTCCAGTGTCAGCTGGTGTGATGTCAGGAGAGTGTTCCTTCTAAGGCTTCCGACATATGCTGGAGATGGCCACTCAGGCGCCCTTCTCAAGAGGGCATGCCTCAAGGCGTGTGGTGCATGGGCCACACTGGAAGCTTCTAGCGGTATATATGCACAGAGGCTGTCCATCTCCTCCCTTTTTGGTATAGCTATAGGGAAATTGTTTAAGAAATTACTCGGCTATAAAATAACTGAGCCAAAGCAAAGGCACCACTAAACTGTTTCAAGTCAGCACTGTTTTTATTAAATTTCAATGTCAATGATCAGAACCAGGACTTAAATGTAATAAGTCCCATAGCTTTACACGATTGAAGCCATTTAGTTTATTAATGTATGCATAAATTAGTTTCCACTGAATACTTAATGAAAATTCCTATCAACAATGTATTGTTACACATTGACAAATCCATTTCACTGGGGGACTGAGGGAAATGAGAATGGAAATTGCAGAGGCACTAGTGATAATCTTCCAGTCTTCTTTAGACTCAGGGGTGATGCCAGAGGACTGGAGAATTGTGAATGTTACACCCTTGTTCAAAAAGGGGTGCAAGGATAAAGCCAGCAACTACAGACCCGTCAGTTTGACTTCAGTGGTAGGGAAACTTCTGAAAACTATAGTCTGGGACAAAATCAATAGTCACTTAGCCAAGTGAAGCATAATTAAGGAAGGTCAGCATGGATTTATTGAGGGGAAATTATGTTTAACTAACTTGCTGGAGTTTTTGAGGAGATAACAGAGAAGGTTATTAAGGGCAATGCTGTTGATGTGGTGTATATAGATTTTCAGAAGGCACTTGATACAGTGCCACACAGACTTGTGAGCGAAGTTCTAGGTCATGGAATAAAAGTGAAAGTAGGCACTTGGATAAGAAATTGGCTGAATGACAGGAAACAGAGTGTAGTGATAAATGGTTGTTTTTCAGATTGGAGGAAGGTTTATAGTGGAGTTCCTCAGGGGTCAGTGTTGAGACCCTTTATCTTTCTGATATATATTAATGACCTAGACTGTGGTGTTCAGGGCATGATTTCAAAATCTGCAGATGATACGAAGATTGGAAACATTGTCAACTGTGATGAGGATTGTCTTGAATTTCACTAGGACATAAATATGTTGGTGGATTGGGCAAACAAGTGGCAGATGAAGTTCAATGCAAAGAAGTGTGCAGTGATTCATTTTGGCAGGAAGAATAAGGAGAAATAGTATAAAATGAAGGGAGAAATTCTAAAGAAGGTGCTGGAACAGAGCGGCCTTGGTATATATGTACATAAGTCATTGATGATGGCAGGGCATGATGAGAGAGCAGTTAATAAAGCATATAGTGTCTTAGGCTTTATTAATAGGGGCACTGAGGACAAGGGTAAGTAGGTGATCTTGAACTTGTATAAGACACTAGTTAGACGTCATCTGGAGTACTGCGTCCAGTTCTGGGCACCATACTTGAGAATGGATGTGAAGGCATTGGAGAGAATACAGGGGAGATTCACAAGAATGATTCCAGGATGAAGAACTGTAGCTATGAGGATAGATTGGAGAGGTTGAGATTGTTTTCCTTGGAGAAAATAAGGCTGGGAGGAGACTTGATAGAGGTATTCAATATCCTGAGAAGTATGGGCAGGCTAAATAGTGAAAACATCATGAACTAGAGGGCACAAATTCAAAATAATTGGCAAAAGGAGGAAAAGTGATATGAGGATTTTTTTTTAACCCGGAGGGTGTTTGGATTCTGGAATTAACTTCCTGAGAGGGTGGTGGAGGCAGTTTTGATGAAGATATTCAAAAAGGAAATAGATTGCCAGCTGAAAAGAAAGGATGTGCAAGGTTACAGGGATAAAGCGGGGGACCAGGAGTCAGTAAAATTCTAGAGAGCTGGTGAAGACTTGATGGGCCGAATGGCCTCCTTTTGTACTGTAACGATTGTGATTCCGTGATTTGGTGAAATGCAAGCTCACTAAATGTACAGATAGTATGAATGTCAAACTTAGGCTATTCATTACTCAAAACCTATTTATCAAATTAATGCACCAATTTTAAATAAATTATTTTTCACCCAAACATTATGAATCTCAAGTTACCGCAAGTTATAGTAAACGTATAAATAGTTGAAGCGACATATAATGACACCAGGTTGTGATGTGACAGTGCGTCTTTTTGCAAGAACATGTTCAGTCCCTTAATTGGACTAGAATCCAATCATCAAAAGGTGCAAATTCAATAAACAGACAGAATTGTATGGCTGCCTTGAGCTCAAGGGAGGGAGAAAGTTAAACCACACACTATCAGTAGTCATTTTCTTGCTATTGATGTAAGTTGCCTCTGGTTCATTTTGGAAATAAACAGAATAACATCTGACATCATTCAAATATCCAAATCACATTACACATTCTACTCTTGCTAGTTAAATGGGTTACTATAGTAACAGCAGATCAAGCATGGCTTCTAACAAAAAGATAGCTTTCCAAATGTTCTGTAACTTAAACATACATATATGGCTTTAGATCATTTCCAATACAGGACAGGAATTGGTTGCATGCTTTGTACAGACAAGTCACTAACACCGTACCAAAAGAAGGGTACAATCCTGCATTGACGGTGGCCAGGAAGTTGTTAGAATGGACTGTAGGGGTGTTAAAATATCACATCACTTGCCGTGACTAATTGAGCAGAAAGGGATCCAGAATTAAAGCGGAGAAATGTGTCGTGGCATGTTGCACAGCGCACACTTCTGCCTGCAGGCAGGGCTTAGCCTGTGCTTAGCAGACAAGAGGCTTTGGCACTTGAGGATCCTGACTTGGGGTCTCTGAGTTCAGGCATGATAACCTTCCGAGAAGCTCAGAGCTGAGGGCTGATAGAGAACAGCTAATGTGTGATATGTATCGTTTTAAATACCTCCAAACCGCTGTGTGTACATATTCTGGGCACTGATATTCCTTCTATGCAAATATGCAACACAGTATTTCACACCAAAAGCTTTGGGAAATGATAAGTTTTTTGAAAATTGGATATGGTACTGGACTGGCATCCCAAACCTCATGAATTCAAATCTCAGCATGGGAAATTGAGATACTATAAACAAACATTGGCCAAGCTTTTGGTTACCTTTCTAATATCACCTCCTTTGCCTTGGTGTCAATAACTTTGTCTAATTATATTCCTGTGAAGCACCTGCTGCTATGTTAAAGATATTGTTGTTGCTGCCGGTGAATTTGATAAATCTGTTCATTCGTAGGCTGACACCAGAACAAGAAATGACAAACATTGCTGGATTGCCAGAAAAATCCAACTTTTTTTTTAAATTCATTCACGGGATGTGGGTTTCGCTGGCTGGGCCAGCATTTATTGCCCATCCCTAGTTGTCCTTGAGGGGGTGGTGGTGAGCTGCCTTCTTGAACCGCTGCAGTCCATGTGCTGTAGGCACACCCACAGTGCTGTTAGGGAGGGAGTTCCAGAATTTTGACCCAGCGACCGTGAAGGAACGACAATATATTTCCAAGTCAGGATGGTGAGTGACTTAGAGGGGAACTTCCAGGTGGTGGTGTTCTCATCTATCTGCTGCCCTTGCCCTTCTTTATGGTAATGGTTGTGGGTTTGGAAGGTGCTGTCTAAGGAGCCATGCTGAATTCCTACAGTGCATCTTGTAGATAACACACACTGCTGCTACTGAGCATTAATGGTGGAGGGAGTGAATGTTTGTGGATCAATCAAGCGGGCTGCTTTGTCCTAGATAGTCTTAAGCTTCTTGAGTGTTGTGGGAGCTGCACTCACCTAGGCATGGGGAATATTCCATCACACTCCTGACTTGTTTCTTGTAGGTGGTGGACAGGCTTTGGGGAGTTGGGCAGTGAGTTACTCATCTCATGATTCCTAGCTTCTGACCTGCTCTTGTAGCCACAGTATTTATATGGCTAGTCCAGTTCAGTTTCAGGTCAATAGTAACCCCCCTGATTTTGAAAGTGGGGGATTCAGTTATGGTAATGCCATTGAACGTTAAGGGGCGGTGGTTAGATTCTCTCCTGTTGGAGATGGTCATTGCCTGGCACTTATGTGGCTCAAGTGTTATTTGCCACTTGTCAGCCCAAGCCTGGATATTGTCCAGGTCTTGCTGCATTTCGACATGGATTGCTTCAATATCTGAGGAGTTGCAAATGGTGCTGAACGTTGTGCAATCAACAGTGATCATCCCCACTCTGACCTTATGATGGAAGGAAGGCCATTGGTGGAAGCAGCTGAAGATGGCTGGGCCTAGGACACTACCCTGAGGAACTCCTGCAGTGATACTCTGGAGCTGAAATGACTGACCTCCAACAACCATCTTCCTTTGTGCTAGGTATGATTCCATCCGGTAGAGAGTTTCCCCCCTGATTCCCATCGACTCCAGTTTTCCTAGGGCTCCTTGATGCCACACTTGGTCAAATTCAGTCTTGATGTCAAAGGCAGTCACTCTCACCTCACCTCAGGTGTTCAGCTCTTTTGTCCATATTTGAATCAAGCCTGTAACGAGGTCAGGAGCTGAGTGGCCCTGGCGGAACCCAAACTGCGCACCAGTGAGCAGGTTATTGCTAAGCAAGTGCTGCTTGATAGCACTGTTGATGACCCATTCCATTACTTTACTGATGGTTGAGAGTAGACCGATGGGGCGGTAATTGACTGAGTTGGAATTGTCCTGCTTTTTGTGTACAGGACATGCTTGGACAATTTTCCACATAGCCAGGTAGATGCCAGTGTTGTAGCTGTACAGAAACTGCTTGGCTAGGGGTACGGCAAGTCCTGAAGCATGTCTTCAGTACTATTGCCAGAATATTGTCAAGTCCACAGTTGAGTGCCTTCAGCCATTTCTTGATATCATGTAGAGTGAATTGAATTGGCTGAAGACTGGCATCTGTGATGCTGGGGACCTCAGGAGAAGACCGAGATGGATCATCCACTCGGCACATCTGGCTGAAGATTGCAGTAAATGCTTCAGCCTTATCTTTTGTACTGATGTGCTGGGCTCCTCTAACGCTGAGGATGGGGATATTTGTGGAGCCTCCTCCTCCAGTGAGTTGTTTAATTGTCCACCACTATTCACGACTGGATGTGGCAGGACTGCAGGGCTTAGATCTGATCCATTGGTTGTGGGATCGCTTAGGCCTGTCCATCACTTGCTGCTTATGCTGTTTGGCATGCAAGTAGTCCTGTGTTATAGCTTCATCAGCACCTCATTTTTAGTTATGCCTCCTGCACTCTTCATTGAACTAGGGTTAATCCCCTGGATTGATGGCAATGGTAGAGTGGGGGATATGCCTGGCCATGAGGTTACAGATTGTGTTCGAATACAATTCTGCTGCTGCCGATGGCCCACAGCGCCTCACAGATGCCCAGCCTTGAGTTGCTAGATCTGTTCGAAATCTATCCCATTTAGCACAGTGGTAGTGCCACACAACACAATGGAGGGTATCCTCAATGTGAAGGCATCTCCACAATGACTGTCACTCCTACCGATACTGCCTTGGACAGATGCATCTGCCGCAGGCAGGTTTGTGAGGATGAGGTCAAATATGTTTTTCCTTCTTGTTGGTTCCCTCACCAACTGCCGCAGACTCAGTCTAGCAGCTATGTCCTTTAGGACTTGACCAGCTCAATCAGTAGTGACACTACCGAGCCACTCTTGATAATGGACATTGAAATCCCCCACCCAGAATACATTCTGAGCCCTTGCCACCCTCAGTGCTTCCTCCAAGTGGTGTTCAACATGGAGGAGCACTGATTCATCAGCTGAGGGAGGGTGGTACATAATCAGCAGGAGGTTTCCTTCTTTTCCATGATTAACCTGATGCCATGAGACTTCATGGGGTCCGCAGTCAATTTTGAGGACTCCCAGGGCAACTCCCTCCCGTATACCACCATGCCACCATCTCTGCTGGATCTGTCCTGTCAGTGGGGCGGGACATAACCAGGGATGGTGATGGTGGTGTCTGGGATATTATCTGTAAGATATATTTCCATGAGGATGGCTAAATCAGGCTTTTGCTTGACTAGTCTGTGAGGCAATTTTGGCACTAGCCCCCAGACATTAGTAAGGAGGACTTTGCAGATTCGACAGGGCTGAGTTTACCATTGACGTTTCCGGTGCCTAGGACGATGTTGGGTGGTCTGTCCAGTTTCATTCCTTTTTTGAGACTTTGTAGCGGTTTGATACAACTGAGTGGCGTGTTAGGCCATTTCAGAGGGTATTTAAGAGTCAACCACATTGCTGTGGGTCTGGAGTCAAATGTAGGCCAGACCAAATAAGGATGGCAGATTTCCTTGCCTAAAGGACATTAAGTTAACCTGATGGGTTTTTGGGTTTTTTACAGCAATCAACAATGATTTCATGGGGAAGAATTTTACCCCCATTGGGGGTGGTGGGGGGGTGGGGTTGGGGAGCGTAGGAGCAGGTGTAGGTGGGCACACCTCCGATCAGTGCCCCCAATTGGGCGCGCTGCCATTTTACGCGGGCCGGCCAATTAAGAGTGCTATGCACTCCCGTGCATACACGTGACTCCAGTGCCACATAATGGAGGAATTTTAACCAAGAGCTGGTTCTTGTACTGAGGTAACCAAGTACTGGAATAGGGGACATCCAGAACATCAAGCCCACCTGCTGTCTTCAGTTTTGTGGCCTAGACTATTTTAACACCCGGATTTCACTAGGTCCTGCCAGCCAGCTGCCCATATGAAACAGGTGGAAAAATTCAGACAACTGTCTTCGTTGTCTAAAATGAAAGCCCATTTAACATGCCAGGTGGAAATTGAGCAGGTAACTGCACATCCACCCAAATCCCAACAGGCAGGGAAGTTTAACATTCCCATCTCATTCCCCCTGCCTGATAGACTGTATTCCCAATGTCATCAGGGTTACTAGGAATGGGAAATAAATGCAACATTCCAAGTGTTGTCCACCTCATATCAGGTCTGTAGTTTATTGTTTGTACAAGTTAATGATTGCGGAGCACATAGTAAATTTCCCAGACCTCTGTAATAATCTTCTCATTACCCTTGGCATATATCAATATCTACGGTAGTTACACCAGCTGAAGAATTATGCAATAGCTACTATTACATAATTACAGTATTATAATTTGAGAATGTGCCTTGTTTTATCTGGCACACAGACTAGGAAGCCAAATCTCATCAGCAGATATCCTGTTCAGAAGAAAGAATCTCAGAAAGATTGCAGCTGGTCTTCACAATGGAAGACTTGCGTCAGTCTTCACAGTGAAAGACACGAGTGACATCCCCAAAGTTCAAGAGAGTCGGGAGGCAGAGGTGAGTGTGGTGGCCATTACCAAGGAGAAGGTGCTAGGAAAACTGAAAGGTCTGAAGGTGGATAAATCACCTGGACCAGATGGATTATACCCCAGAGTTCTGAAGGAGATAGCTGAAGAGATAGTGGAGGCATTAGTGGTGATCTTTCAGGAATCACTGGAGTCAGGGAGGGTCTCAGAGGACTGGAAAATCGCTAATGTAACCCCCCTGTTTAAGAAGGGAGTGAGGCGAAAGGTGGGAAATTACAGGCCGATTAGCCTGACCTTGGTCGTTGGTAAGATTTTAGAGTCCATTATTAAAGATGAGATTTCAGAATACTTGGAAGTGCATGGTAAAATTGGGCAAAGTCAGCATGGTTTCATCAAGGGGAGATCATAACTGACAAATCTGTTAGAATTCTTTGAGGAGGTAACGAGTAGGTTAGACAAAGGAGAGCCAATGGATATTATCTACTTGGACTTCCAGAAGGCCTTTGACAAGGTGCCGCACAGGAGACTGCTCAGTAAGATAAGAGCCCATGGCTTTAGAGGCAAGGTATTAGCATGGATAGAAGATTGGCTATCTGGCAGGAGGCAGAGAGTGGGGGTAAGGGGGTCCTTCTCAGGATGGCAGCTGGTGACTAGTGGAGTTCCGCAGGGGTCAGTGTTGGGACCACAACTTTTCACTTTATACATTAATGATCTAGATGAAGGAACTGAGGGCATCCTGGCTAAGTTTGCAGATGATACAAAGATAGGTGGAGGGACAGGTAGTATTGAGGAGGCGGGGAGGCTGCAGAAGGATTTGGACTGGTTAGTAGAATGGGCAAAGAAGTGGCAAATGGAATACAAAGTGGGGAAGTGTGAGGTCATGCACTTTGGTAGGAAGAATAGAGGCATGGACTATTTTCTAAATGGGAAGAGAATTCAGAAATCTGGAGTGCAAAGGGACTTGGGAGTCCTAGTCCAGGATTATCTTAAAGTTAACTTGCACGTTGAGTCAGTAGTTAGGAAGGCAAATGCAATGTTGGCATTTATTTTGAGAGGACTAGAATATAAAAGCAGGGATGTGCTGCTGAGGCTTTATAAGGCTCTGGTCAGACCACATTTAGAATATTGTGAGCAATTTTGGGCCCCGTATCTCAGGAAGGATGTGCTGGCCCTGGAGAGGGTCTAGAGGAGGTTCACAAGAATGATTCCAGGAATGAAAGGCTTAACATATGAGGAACGTTTGAGGACTCTGGGTCTATACTTGATGGAGTTTAGAAGGATGAGGGGGGGATTTGATTGAAACTTACAGAATACTGAAAGGCCCAGATAGAGTGGGCGTGGGGAAGATGTTTCCATTAGTAGGAGAGACTAGGACTCGAGGGCACAGCCTCAGAGTAAAGGGAAGACTTTTTAGAACAGAGATGAGGAGAAACTTCTTTAGCCAGAGAGTGGTGAATCTATGGAATTCATTGCCACAGAAAGCTGTGGAGGCCAGGTCATTGAGTGTATTTAAGATCGAGATATATAGGTTCTTGATTGGTAAGGGGATCAAAGGTTACGGGGAAAAGGTGGGAAAATGGGGTTGAGAAACTTATCAGCCATGATTGAATGGCGGAGCAAACTCGATGGGCCGATTGGCCTAATTTCTGCTCCTATGTCTTAAGGTCTTATGGTCTTCCTGCAGCCTTTTATAATCTCATATCTCTGTGAGGAATTCCAATCTGCAGCATTTTTAATAGCAAGATGAAGAGATATGTTAATATGTTAAGGTAAAAGCAAAATACTGCGGATGCTGGAAATCTGAAACAAAAACAAAAATTGCTGAAAAACTCAGCAGGTCTAACAGCATCTGTGGAGAGAAAGACAGAGTTAACGTTTTGAGCCTGATGCTCTGTCTTTCTCTCCACAGATGCTGTCAGACCTGCTATGTTAGTGTTTTGTCTTGATGCTTTTTATCAGAACCTTTCCATAAAATCATCTTTATACCTTGCACCCATTCCTTGTATCTTCACTTGGTATTGACCAAGCTTTACAAACAGTTCTTCTTAACGCCAGTTTTGTAGTTTGCATGTGCCAGCCTTGTTTCTATTACAAATACTTCCAATTGAAAGTCTCTCATAAACTGGGAATAATAAACCAAGATTTATCCAAAGTGGACCACCTTATTTTAAATCAGTAGCAACCTATATGCTATAAAGATAGCTCCGCAGATTGCTCCCTCTCATAAAACTAACAGTCCTGAATTTCCTCACCATTATTATGCTGTTATTGCACAAAACAATCAAGGAAACTTTTGTTTAACATATCTATGGATTCTTTGTGCCGTTAATACACCAAACACAAATGTCCTTGAATTTTTTGCTGGATTTCACAAACTGCCCAAATGTCCAGGCACTGACTGTGCTTGGGAATTTTCTGCTTTCAGGTCACTACCACATTCAACCCATATAAAACATCCACGGTCACTGCCCCTTATTTGGTCAGAAGTGGGAGTTTGAGAGCTTAGAAGGAATCTCCAAACTCTGTCTGATTTCTGGCTGCACTGGGTTCTTCAACCCATTTTCCCCCCACAGTTTTGTGCATTGAAATTTGCACTTCACCCCTATCCACAGTATGACAGTCTCAACCCACCTCTATATCTTTCGAGTCAAAGCTCTCTTCGTGCCTCACATACTCTGAATAACTCTGGAGAAGGCATGGCATTCCCCATGGACCTACCTCTCTATACCTTCCTATTTTAACAAAGGAGGAGGAACTGCAGCACGTGGATTTATCAGGAAGATATAGACTTAATTGGATTAAAGGCGGCTGGTCTGAATGCTTTGATATAGTAGAAGATGAGCTAGGTTTGAAATGTTAAGTAGGTAAATATGGGGGAGGTTTAGAATGTAAGGTGTAAAAGGACATTTGCATTTTTAAATAAACCAAACTAGTTAATTTTCAAAGGAGGGGTGACATGTGTCATCTAGCCACGTGAAGTTCAGAAACAGCGTGTTTATTTTTCCCCAAACATAACTGGTAAAATTAGAGCTATGATAATTTTTTATAATCAGGGAGGTAAAGTCCAAGTGAAGCAATAGGAATTTGCATTCAAAGGCGAAAATATGTATAAAGGAGAGAAGGCTGTGTGTAAAGGCAGGCATTCTAAGATCTAACAAGTGTGAAACACCTTCAGCATCTAAGCCTCAAGCTGCTGTCTACAATGAACTGGTGTTAAGAAAATTCACTTTGAATTGGATTGTTCAGGGTATCATGTTTCTTTGCCTGGGTCTTTTAAAATCTGTGTGTCTTACTGTTGCCTTAACAGAGGTGTAATAGGGAGTCAGATTAATTAGTGGATTTAGAAGTTATTATAATAGTAATTCATAGATATATGTATGTGGTTAAAATCATTTCTCTTATTAATAAATGTTTCATCTAGTTTTGTAAAAACCTATGAGGCTCGGTGGCCTTATTACTACTGAATTCAATGCCCACATCTCAAAACATACAAATTGCAAAAATAGTTGTGCCTGTTGTCTCAAGTTTCCCTCTGGGATTTGAACAATTCAGCATTTACCATCGACTGTGCCATAACAGATTTGAGAGGATTAAAATAGTATAGCAGAACTAAATTGAGATATAACCAAGGTGGGAACGAAAATGACCAATGAAAGGAAATCGTTATGATTTGCTTTTACAGTATGGATAATTGGGTCACCTGTGCATTAAATTAAGGATAACTAAAATGGATTCATAGCTACGTATCCAAATAAATCCATAAGGGATTCACAAAGTGAGTAATCACCTAAATTACAAATAATAAAGTCAGGAGTCTGTTGTGAGCATCAGATGACAAGTTGAAAACTTGCAGTACTTTACAACCTCTCTAAATATTCTCTTTGTAGCCTATGTTTGTGCTTAATTATCAATGAGATTTTAATATGTGGATTCTTTTATTTAAAGGTATACTTAACTCAGTGCTCTTTTTTGTCAACTGAATATGAGCATTGCAGAAAAAAGAGACTATTTTGTTGAAGCTTTTCATCTTGCACTCATCAGGACAACTCGTAAGAAAATACCAATGTAAGAGAAACAGCATATTTATACTGTATGAGACGAGAATGCTGATTGGTTAGCAAGTGGACTCTGAACATGTACACACATTGCGCCTGTTCATCCTGTTGCCATAGAGAATACACCAGTTGACGGTGACTGGCAGTTAACTGCCAAGCATTGTTTGAAATTTAAACCAGGCAGCTTTACTCTAATTGGTCAAAACATTGTCCTGGGACCAGAAAATGGCTGTCACTTATTTTGTTTATCTGAAACAGGTGCAATGTATGTAAATATTCAGAGTCCATTTGCCAACTAATCCACACTCTCTTCACATACAGTATAAATATGTTGTTTCCCCTTACATTGTTTTTTTCTTGCAAATTGTCTTGATGAGTGCAAGATGAAAAGCTTCAACAAAAAAAATATTATTTTTCAGCAATACTCAAGCTTTGTACTACCAAACAACAATCAACTGATTATGTACCTTGTGGATTGTGCAAAGTACAGGGGAGACGTTATGGTAATGATTTGATTCAATTCTGATTTTCCTCGAGCAACCTCTATATAATCAGCATGCTTTTTCAAAATCTTTAGAAATATTGCAATTAAAAGGATCATGGCAAATTCACAGTCATCTCCATGTTGGATACTCTTGGTATAACTGGTTACTGGCCAAGATGTTGCAAGGTGTTACCATGATTGCTTACTTTCCAGCAGAATAAGCAATGTTGATGAATAGAGCTCACAATCAAATGTTTCTGTTTGTGAGTTGTCACTATCACCAATAATCTCTCAGTTTGTTTAAAATTAATATTTAACCTGCATACAGAAGAAAGAGAAAGGCTGTAAATCTGAAACAGAGTGGTATCAATCTTGATGAAATATGCTGGAATAAGCAAACAGCAATGGCAGAATGAATCCAAATTTTGCATCTAATTCTCCTTTGTTCTATCATTGACATTAACCATTAACCGTTGACCATTAACTTGGATAAAATGGGGTAGATTTTCAACTTCACACCTGAACATAGAACTAATTTGGAGGATCAACCACTTGTCATGCAAACTGTTTGACCTGCACTTCCATTTTCCATAATCGCCAGGAAAACTATAAAATCTTTCATGAAAACTCAACTTGACTTGATACATTAAAAAGCCAATTGACAAATCTGCTACTGCTAAACATTTCCCTTATTCAATGCTAAGGTCACAACAGAATGGATGCTGAACAGAAAGGTTATTTCTTGGCCTACTTACCAGAATGCAGATGAGTAGGTAATTACCCCTATCAGTCACTCCTGGAGACCACACTGCTGTACATGACTGGGATTGATTACATAATTTGTATGCAACTAACTTCCAATCACTGCATTTTGCTAGAGAAATCATTCCGCTTTTATTCTCCTAATAAAAGTTTCAGTCATTCGGTCATTTTGGTTTTATTTGCTGTAGCTCATAGAGGTCCTTTTTAAATAGATTCTGTAGATTATTTTTTGCAGTGCATTGTTTAAACAGACTTTCTTTGCTGTAAAATCAACTGTTTGCAGTGAACCCCACCTCAAACTTATTGGTTAGCACAATGAAATTAATTTGCAATATGAAAGATTTTGGGGGCATTTTTGTCGTTTTGAGTTTTGTCGTAAATTAACTGCCATGCTCTTCACACCCATGTTTATGACTTTACTACAAGTATCAAAGGGAGGAGATTATTCCCTCTACTAATTACAACCCCAACAGGAAAGAAATATGTCAAAACTGGATAATCTGCTCAACTTCAGCGCAAAAAAAATTACAACAAAGATAATGTACGTCAAGTATTTCTTTCACGTTTTAGTTTACACACTTCCAGCTAAAGTTATGCTTTAATCTTTAGACCTACTGTAAAGATTATGGAACTTTTTGGTTGTCATACAAAGGTTGCCCCGAATATTAAAATAAAAGTTAACTTTGAACAAAAATAAAACTTTTATTTTACATGATGTTTCCTCTCTCGCACAAAATGCTGCAACAATTTCCTCAAGCAAGATAAATTTTTCTTTCCCTTAGGATGCCTACCAATATCATTAGATTTGCTTGGCACTTGCAACATGTATATTAATTTTAGAAAAAAAAGGCCTTTTCTTCCATGATACAGAATGAGGTTTCTGTTTTCCATTTGAAATTTAAAAACAAGGCCAGATTTTCGTTCCCAGGTCAGGTGTGCAGACACAGGAGAATTCCCGACTCCGGGAGCCCGACCTTTAAAAATGGCTGCCTGCACGTCAGTTTTTAGTCCGGGTGGTGGGGGCTAGAATAGGAGTCCGAGCGGCGACCCAGGGAGAAGTGAGGAGGTGCTGGGTGCAGAGGTGAGCTGGGTGGTTGGCCTGTCTCTGGGCTCTGGCAACTTGTCCAAAAATTAAAAGAAACATGGGGCAGGATTTTTCAGTCGGTGTGTGGGGGCGGGCCTGACACACTGACTCATAAAATGACACGCGATGACGTCAAGTGTACATCCTGACATCATCGCACTGTCTCGCGATGTTTAATTCGGCAGGCGTGCGCTGAAGTTGGCTGCGCACCCGCTGATATTTAAACGGCCTATTAAGGCCATTAAGGAAGTGATTAAGGTAATTGTTAACGCTGCCCGTCTAACATCAAGGTTGGTGTATTTTAGCAAACCTCATCCACAAGCGGAATGAGGTTTCCTAAAGCTTTTATTAATATAATTTTTAAAATTTCCTACAAATAAAAACATGTCCCATCTCATATGACACAATCACATGAGGGGGCATGTTTAAATAAATTTTTATTCCATGTATTTAATATTTTCAGTAGCGTTTCAATCTCCCTGAGGCAGCTCCCTGCCGAATCTCTCTCTCCTCCCCCTGCCTGTACAGGTAGCGCGCTACCGCTCACGTCTTACGCAGGGCGGGCCTTAATTGGCCCGCGCACGTAAAATGGCGGCATGGAGCCGATCGTGGGCGGCGTTCAGCTCCATGCCCATCCGCTACCGACGAGCCCACCCTCAGCCTGAAAAATTTAAGCCACGAAGATTAAAGCATAAAACATCCCTCCAGTCCTCACCCCATCCCATGCTCACCATGCACCATCCATGCAACTTCATACCCTCTACACACTCATGGCCCTTTATAGACCCTATGCCAACTCATGCCCCTGTGCCTAGTCCTCATTTCCCTTTGTACCCTCCACACCAACCTTTGCCCCTGTACCAATTACCCTGGCCCTTATAGCTCCTATGCCAACTTAGTTCCAACTCATGCCAACCGATGCTCCCCCACCCACCCCCTTTGCCCTTACACCTACCATGCCAACACACCTAGTATCAACCATGGACAGACCTCAGGACCCATGCAGAGATGAGATGAAATAAAAGTTCTATAAAATAAAGTTCTAAGTGTCTACTGCAGACTTCACTATATTAAAAAAACACTCACTCACAAACAAATTTACCACGTTTGCATTTCTTCAACTAAATAAGCTTTTATAACAACAAATATTTCATTCAAGTGCACAATCCCCTATAGCAATGAACACTGGAATTCATATTCTCACATCAAAGAGTCTCACGTGTAGCTGTCAATCAAACTGTTAAATGGTAGACACCCTCGTGATAGTGGGTGGTTGTGAAATCAATCATGCAGCAATTATTCAGTAATGAAAATCCTCAGGCTTATGTCAACAGAGAGAATAAAATAGCAAGCAATCATTTTTTTTTAAACACTCCAGGTATTTTTCTTTCAAAGATTTAAAGGGAAGGACTTTTAAATACCTTGACAGCTTCCTTTGACAGGTGTTTCTGAAAGTTTTGACAGTTGATTTTGACAGATCTGTTGGCAGTTCCAATTAGCCTGACAGTAATGAGTTTATGCACCTTTTTTACGCACATTTATTCTTATTTTTAATACTTCCAAAGAACAGCTGACATACTCCTGGGGGAACCTGACCTATCCTAAAGGGCACTTTCCCTTCCCCAAAGGTGTCGCGGGACCAGATCAAAAGGGGTACCTTACCTCTCAAAGGGGTAACCTCGTTATCCAAACAAATCCACGAAGACCTGTTCTTACTTGGTCAAATCTGCATATGTCAGGTTTCACACTCCTGGCCCACAATGATCCTACTTCAGTGGAACCAGCTGATGTTTTAAATGGACAGCTGTCTCTGTAAAATGCTTACATGCAAAACACACCCCACCCCCAATTCTACCCCCATGAAAATGGGAAGTGCCATGCTCAGGGATGGGATTTCCCATTTTTGGCTATTTCCAATATTTTTGCCATGACGGACAGCCTCTCCTTGTGGCTATAATTTGGGCCCAAGTTTTCTATATTTGCCTGTCTGTGGGTATATACCTGAATGTTTGCGGGTGGGCCAATTAAGGCCAGCCCAACATAATACGCGAGCGGTAGTGCTCAGCACCACCTATGCATAGAGTCAGAGCTGCCTCAGGGAGATTGAAGGCATTTGTAAAAACATTTTTACAGACATTAAAAAATTAACGAGACATGTCCCCTCATGAGACTGTGGCACATGAGATGGGACATGTTTTCATTTTTCATATAAAATTTTTATTTAAGCAGTAAAAGCTTTAGGAAACCTCATCCCGCTCGTGGATGAGGTTTACTAAAAAAACATGAAGGCTGCTTGGCCTTTTCGCCTGCCCGCCAACCTTAAGGTTGGACGGGCAGCGTGAACAATTATATTAATTAATTTGTCAATGGCCTTAATCGGCCTATCAGTTATCGGCAGGCGTGCAGCCAACTCCAGCGCGTGCCCGCTGAACGAAACATTGCGAGACGGTGCAATGATGTCGGGACGCGCACCGATGTCATCGTGCGTCAATTTACGCGCAGGCGTGTTAGGCCCGCCCCCGCACCCCGACTGAGAAATCCTGGCCCAGATTTTCTTGTCAATGTGCAGCTTTGATCTCAGGTGTGTTCCCTTTTGTATTTGTGACAGCATTATCATAACCTGTTAGAAGTGATTCTTCTATCTTCCTATCATAACGTTCCCTAATATGTTACTTATCTTTCCTCATTAATAACAACAAGAGGAGAAAAGTGACTTCTTTCAACAACAAAAAACACAACAAATAGCTGACGAATCATCTAAATGAGACCGATTTTAGCATTTTCCCACAAGACAAATGAGAGAAAGGCCGTGTTGTAAAAACTATTTTAAAGTTTCCTGGCCACAGGGAACACATTCAACTCTGATAATTGCTGCAGCTGATAGTTTTCTGAAAGTGATCAGCCAAAGGTACCAAAATCTTCCAAAAGAAACTTGAATATTAACATTTTCTATACATGGAAAATATGAGGAAAATACAAGTTCAGTGTTCAGATATAAATCAAATGTTACTAAGGATGGAATACAATTTGTTATCTGTTCACCCTGGGAAGAAGTTTTAGGCTTCACATGGGTGGGAATGTTGGGTATGGAATTTTGTTCTGGTTCCCTGGCTGCATCCTGCCGCCAGGTCATTTCTAAAGAGGCAGGATGGGAGAGGGGAGACAGGGCTGCCAGCCTGCAAGTGGCAGGTAGCCAATTCACCTTATTAATGGCCACTTAAGGCCAATCATCAGAGGCAAATTTGGATTTTCCAGTTGGTATCGAGGTCCCAGTGGGCAACAGGGGAACAATGAAGCTGCCTGGAGGCAGCATCCCAGCAGGAAACTGGGGAATCAGTGCTCCAGGCAGGCTAATAAACCTTCCCTCCCTGCCTGGGTTCTGCTGCAGCTGCAGGCCGCTGTGTGGGAGGGCTTCCCCTCCACAACGGTGGTCTTGGCTCTCGATCAGTATTTCTTTTGTATTAACTTTCAAAAAGTTGGAGAAAGGACACTTACACCTTGGAGCATCCGGTCCCTTAGTTAGCTGACATGGCATCCTGCTGCTATTTCCAAGCTGGAAGGCCTCCAATTGACCCTCCAGCTTCAAGAGCTTGCCCACCTTGTTTAATCAGACGTGAGCCTGCCCTCTGGCCATTAATTGGCCAATTTAGGGAAAATCAGAGGTGAGTGACAGTTCCCCCTACAGGGTGGGTTTATCAACCCTATTTGAGTCTGATGGTGGGGTTCAGAAGCCCACAAGCAAAATCCTGCCCCATGGGGTAAATGAGCAGCTATTTTTATTCAACTTTTTCCTATAGATGCTTCAGCTAGAACTTCTGAATGTATTAATAAAGTTTGGTCAAATTTTCTTCAGCTGACATCATTTTTCTTTTAAATCAGAGTTTATCGACCCATTGTGAATACAATTAAAACTAAAACATCAAAATTATAACTAAATTAACTCGTCAAAGACTTTTACCACAGGTTTGAAGCTGCAACATGTATTGGGTGCTTTTTTATTGTAACCGACGTGATATTGGAGTGATTTGCTTTATTTTGATTTGATTTATATGATACATTCATACAGTTGTAGTGATAGCAAGAAAATGGTTGCAGTGTGACAGATTGATATCTTATCACTGAATTGTTGATCAACAACCAATTTATCACCTAGACTGGCACAAGCTTGTGGGAGTGATGATGACATTCTCAATGGAACAAAGCAATCTTTTACTTGCTGAATTATACTTGGGCCAATTTTCAAAAGTCACAGCTATTGAAAACACAACTTGTCTTTATAGCCATAGCTTTTTCGTATTGAGTGCCTCTCATCCATAGCAGAATCCCACCCCCCCTCCGGCATAGTGAAATATAACATTCAGAAAATAATAATAGCAAATGATAGGTAGGTAAATTAGGACATTTTTGCAATAAAATTACTTACTGTATGCAGATCGAAACAATAATCGCCCAAGGCATTTGCCTTGTTTCAGCCTTTTTTTTTAACACTTTTCAGAGGCTCAAGGGCATCTTCCAAAATAAAGTGATAATTTTACTAGCAAGGATACAATCTAGCACATTTTTATATTTGATTTAAATGATTCTATTTTCCATAACTGCAGTTTCAATTGTCTCGATCTCCGAGCACAGAGCGGAGATGGAAAAGGAAATAGTAGAATGTGTTTCCTTTCAATGTTAAGGTAGATTTTGAACACAAAAGGTCAAAAGCTGAAAGAGCATATTCTTTTTTATGGCAGTGAAATGTCAAAACAAAACTAATCCCAGAGCAACATTTAGGTTTTGCAGTTTAATTTTCTTTGAAGATACAGTATTGTTGTTGTACCTAGATAGGCATGAGATTTGAATTATGACCTTAATCTGGTGGATGTGCCCTAATTAACATGAAGCGCAATAAAGAGCTAACGTGAGCTAAATAGTATACTGGCTTTTGTTTCCTTCTTCACACAGTTAGAAAACAGAGACTGCCTCAGTGAAAATGCTCTCACATACCATGACATTAAAGTGGTCAATCAGCACACGAAGCAAAAGAGAACCTTAAATTCTGAGCATCAAAGCTTATACATGTCGTAAAAGCATACAGCACAGAAGGAGGTCAGTCAGCCTGTATGTGCCAGTACTTTGAAAGAGCAATCCAATTATTCTCACCCCCTTCCTCTTTTCCTGTAACCCTGCAATTTTGAAAGTTATCACTGAATCTTCTTTTACCATCCTTTTAACTCGCTGATTTGTTTTTAAAAATTTCAACTCCCTTATGATTCTTTTGCCACAAAAAAATAATTTTGCTCTTCCATGCAGAAATGTTAAAGTCACACATAGGTTCCAGGTGATTTGTAGACTTTTGAAACAGTCACTTGAGAAGCGAGCATCCTGAGATTATCAATAATTGATGTGGTTATCCTACTCTGTGTCACCTGTGTTGAATGCCCTCTCTGTCTATACTAATTACATTGTACATGTAACTAGATTTATTTCAAACTTACAGCTGCTTGCAATTGAGCTGCATAATATAAATTGATATAGATTGGACCAAACATAACTGCCTGTTGATGCCAGCTTGAAAATCAACTCCAATCTGGCCTGATAACTCAGACAGTGAGGAAAAGATCTGAGTTTCAAATCTCAAGCCTGCCAACCCCACCAGAGCTTGCTGGGCAGTAACGTTTTGAACATTCAAGACTTGTGTACAAAACTTACTTGAATTTGACAATGACTTGGAACTTTTGAATATCTGCTCACACATGCCATAAGGGAGATAAACATGAGAAGTGAAAATGTAACTGTAAGGTTGAACTCGAGGTATGCAGTGATGAAAATACAGAGTAAAAACAGATGTTCCACCTGCCTTACACTACAAGTGACAAGATTTGACTGCAAGTTTTAAAATTATATATCAGGATAAGGGTCAGCCATTTAGAGCTGGGATGAGGATAAATTTCTTTATTCAGAAAGTTGTGCATCTTCAAACTTCTCTGTAGATGTTTAGTCATTGACTAATGCTGAAATTGATAGATTTTTGGACTCAAGGGATATGGGAATTGGATGGGAAACTGAAATTGAGTTGATCAGCCATGATCTTATTAAACGGTAAAGCAGGTTGAATAGGTCATATGGCCTATATTTCTCACTTTCTTATGATGTCAGCAATCATACAGTGATACCAATTGCAGTAAATTGGTATGGGAAGTATTTCCCATTATCATGATTGGTTCCCAATTGAACTTCATACCGTAAGAAACAGTGTTTCTGTTATTTATGAGCATTTATACAACAGATAATCAGTGATTATCTCAATAGTCTGGGTTTACAGCATTTATAGATGAGGAGTTTTTTTTCCCCTCTCAGAGGATTGTGAGTCTTTGGAACTCTCTTCCTCAAAAGGTGTTGGAAGCAGAGTCTTTGAATATTTTTAAGGCAGAGGTAGATAGATTCTTGATAAACAAGGGTGTGAAAGGTTAACGGGGATGGCAGGAAAGTGAAGTCGAGGTTACCATCAGATCAACCATGGTCTTATTGAATGGCAGAGCAGGCTCGATGGGCCGAGTGGCCTACTCCTGCTCCTAATTCATATGTTTGTAGCACAATTTTAGTTGCCTATAACATTCACATTGATCTTATATGACATAAATATTTTATCCTATATATTTTATGACCATTTCAAAGAATGGAGCATAAATTGAAACAATCATACTTTTATAAAATATCTATTTAACGAGAAGTCTTTATTCTCATAATTAATCAACAAGCCTCAAGCTGAGGAATATCTTTATTCATACGAACACGGGGGGAAAATGAACAAGAGTGGCCTCTTACCTTCCAGCTTCAAATGTGAACCATGTAGGGTCCCGTCCGTATCGTCTGAGTGCACTGAGAGGCCACGAGACCAGCTTTAGTCTGGGATTGTGGATGTCCCAAAGGCAGATGTTCTCATATGTTATCTGCAAAGTGCATTCCCCATGTACATCCAGATTAGGAGATGGCATTAAATATACATTGAACCTCTCTGAAAAAGCAAACCAAACAATTTAAAGACAGGAGTGGCATTTGCCTTTTTTGTGAGAATTCTATTATATTTGAAAGGATACCATACTAAATACCTTAATTTATTCCTACTAAAGAAATTCATACAGGATAGCAGAGAAATAGCAACAAGGTGCCAACATGTTGAAAATTTATGTGCTATCTTAACCTATGGGCTGAAGCTTGTAATAAATATGGTCTCAGTCCTGACATGGCTTCTATTCTTGAAGAACATTCCAGGTTATTGCTGAAAAAAGACATACCAAAGCTTTTCATCTTGCATTCATCAGGACATTCGCAAGAATACCAAATATAAAGGGAACAACAATTGATGCTTCATAAGATGATAGTACTGACTAGTTGGCAAGTGGGCTTTGATTGGTAGAGACATTGTCGTGGAGAATGCACCAGTTAACTGGTGACTTGATAGTTAACTGCCAAGATTTGTTCAAATTCAAACCAGGCAGGTTCATCCTAATTAGTCAAGGCATTGCACTGGGGAAAGAACCAGAGAATGACTGTCGCCCAATTTGTTCGGTTGAAACAAGCACACTGTGTGTGCATGTTCTTTCTGTCTGCAAAGAACAGGGCGCTGTGTATTAATATATGTAGCTTCTATCATGCATAATTGAGCCACACTGTGAGCCCGACTGATGGCCTTCAATTGGTTATCAGCATAATTCTTAGCACACTCAGGATTGTTTGTATACAGAAAGAGCATGTACACGTTGTGCCTGTTTCAACTGAATAAAACAGGCAACAGCCATTCTCCAGTTCATTCCCATGGGAAACGCCTTGACCAATCAGAGCCAACTTGCCTGGTTTGAATTTAAACAAAGCTTGGTGGTTAACTGCCAGTCATCAGTTAACTGGTACGTTCTCCATAGTAAAGCCTCTACCAATCAGAGTCCACTTGCCAAACAATCAGCACACTCATCTCATGAAGTCTAAATTGTTGTTCCCTTTACATAGAAAATAAGAGCAGGAGTAGGTCATTCGGCCCTTTGAGCCTGCTCCACAATTCAATATGATCGCAGTTCATCCTCTATTTCAACGCCATAATCCCACTTGTTCCCCATACCCCTTGACACCTTTAGAGTCTATAAATCTATCTATTTACTTCATAAATATATTCAGTGACTTGGCATCTACAGCCTTCAGTGGTAGAGAATTCTACAGGTTCACCACCTTCTGAGTGAAGAAGTTTCTCCTCAACTCGGTCCTAAATGGCCTACCCCATATCCTGAGACTGTGACCCCTTGTTCTAGAACCTCCAGCCAGAGGAAACATCATCTCTGCATCCAGTCTTTCCCACCATGTCAGAATTTTGTGCATTTCAATGAGATCCCTTCTCATTCTTCTAAACTCCAGTAAATACAGGCCTAGTCGACCCAATCTCTCCTCATATGACAATCCTGCTGTCCCAGGAATCAATCTGGTGAACCTTCGCTGCACTCCCTCTATGGCAAGTATATCCTTTCTTAGGAAAGGAGATCAAAACTGCACACAATACTTGTTGGGTCACCAAGGCCCTGTAAAGCTGCAGTAAGACATCCTTGCTCCTATATTCAAGTCCTGTTGCTATGAAGGCCAACATACCATTTGCCTTCCTGACTGCTTGCTCCAGCTGCATGCTTGCTTTCAGTGATTGGTGTACAAGGACGCCGAGGTCCCTTTGTACATCAACATTTCCCAATCTGGCACCATTTAAATAATACTCTGCCATTCTGCTTTCCCTGCTGAAGTGGATAACTTCACACGTATACATGTTATACTTCATCTACCATGTATTTGCCCAATCACTCAACTTGTCTAAATAGCCTTGAAGCCTCTTTACATCCTCCTCACCACTCACATTCCCATATAGTTTAGTGTCATCAGCAAACTTGGAAATATTACATTTGGTTCCTTCCCCAAATCACTGATACACTGCCTGCCACTCCAAAAAAAAATTTATTCCTACTCTGTTTCCTATCTGTTAACCAATTCTCAATTCTTGTTAATATAGTATCCAAATATATCACATTCACTGGTTCTCCCTTATCTATTCTACTAATTGCATCCTCAAAATACTCCAGTACGTTTGTCAAACATGATTTCCCTTTTATAATTCCATGTTGATTTTTGTCTAATCCCGTTGATATTTTCTAAGTGTCCTGTTAGCACATCCTTTGTAATAGACTCTAACATTTTCCCTACCACTGATGTTAGGCTAACCAGTCTATAATTCCCTGCTTTCACCCTCCCTCCTTTTTTAAATAGTGGGGTTACATTTGCAACCCTCCAATCTGCCAGGATGGTTCCACAGTCTACAAAATTTTGGAAGATGACAATCAACACATCCACTATGTCCATGGCCACTTCCTTTAGTACCCTGGGATGTAGATTATCAGGCCCTGGGGATTTATTGGCTTTCAGTCCCATTAATTTCTCCAGCACTATTTTTTTTATGAATACTAATTTTCTTCAATTCTTCCTTTTCACTCGGCCCTTGGTTCCCTAACATTTTTGGGAAGTTATTTGTGTCTTCTTCCGTGAACTAAAGTAGTTGTTTAATTGCTCTGCCATTTCCTTGTTATTTATTTTAAATTCTCCCATTTCAGACTGTAAGGAACTTACATTTGTCTTCACTAATCTTTTTTTTCTTTTTACATACTTACAGAAGTTTTTACAGACACTTTTATGTTCCTTGCAACTTTACTCTCATACTCTATTTTTCCCCTCTTAATTACTCTCTTGGTCCTTCTTTGCTGAATTCTAAACTGCTCCTAATCCTCAGACTTGCTACTATTTCTAGCAATTTTATATCCTCGTTGGATATAATACTATCCTTAATTTCTTTTGTTAGCCATGATTGGGCCACTTTTCCTGTTGTGTTTTTGCGCGAGAAAGGAATGTATAACTGTTACAATGCATGCATTTGTTCCTTAAGTATTAGCCATTGCCTATCCACCTTTTAATGAAGTTCCCAATCTATTGTAGCCAACTCACCCCCATACCTTCGTAGTTTCCTAGGACCCAAGTTTCGGATTGGACTACTTCACTTTCCACCCTAATGAAAAATTCCCTTATGTTATGGTCACTCTTCCCTAAAGGGCACTGCACAAGATTATTAATTAACCCCTTCTCATTGCACAATACCAAATCTAAGATAATTTGTTCCTTAATTGGTTCCTCAATGTACTGGTCTAAAAAAACCATCTCATACACACTCCAGGAATTCATCTGCCAGAGTATTATTGCTAATTTGGTTTGCCGAATCTACATGTAGATTAAAATCACCCATGACTACTGTAGCACCCTTGTTACATGCATCTTTAATTTCCTGTTTCATGACACCCCCTACCTTACCACTAATGTTTTCCGTTCCTTATTGCTTCTTAGCTCTACCCAGACTGACTCTACGTCTAGATTTTCTGAGTCAATATCCTTTCTCACTATTGCGCTAATTTCATCCTTAACTAACACCATTTTCTTTTTTGCCAGTCCTTCCAAAATATCGAATACCCTTGGATATTCAGTTCCCAGCCTTGGTCACCCTGCAGCCATGTCTCCATAATCGCAATCATATACATCTATTTGTGCTGTTAATTTGTCTACCATATTGCAAACGCTGTGTGCATTCAGATACAGTGTCTTTAAACTTGTCTTTTTAGCATGTTTACACATTTTTTGTACTATGGCCCTATTTGCTGCTAGCCCTTGTTTTGTCTGCCTCCCACTTTTGCTTTCTACTTTTCTGTCTCTCATTCTATCTTTGTCTTCCTCTCGTGTCCCCCTGCTCAGGTTCCCACCCCCCCTGCCACTCTGGTTTAAACCCTCCCCCACAATACTAATGAATACCCCTGTGAGGATATTGGTCTGGGACCTGCTGGGGTGCAACCTGTCCAGCTTGCACGGGTCCCTTCTTCCCCAGAATCGGTCCCAATGCCTCAGTTATTTAAATCCCTCCCTCCTACACCATCTCTCTGGCCATGCATTCATCTGATCCATTCTCCTATTCCTGATCTCGCTAGCATGTGGCACTGGGAGTAATCCTGAGTAATCCTAAGCTCTACATTTGGCATTCTTGTGATTGTCCTGATGAGTGAAAGATGAAAAGCTTTGACATATGTCCCTGTTCAGCGATACTCAAATTTTGTACTACCAAACGACGATTCCATGTTATGCTAAATTATGTACAACTTATAGGGTAGGTTCTTAAGTAGTTATATTAATTGATATCTTCTGGGCTATCAGGAAGATCAGGAATCTGACATCTTTTATATGTTTGGCCAGAGCAGTGTCTTTGCGAGCAATCTGGAATGCTGTAGCTCCTGGCTTCCTTTCTCTAATGCAAACCATCTTTTCAAACCTCTATTCCCTGTTTCTTTCATTGTCACCTCCAATGATGGGTGTGATAGGCTCATGGAATTCCTTGTCAAAGGGCTGGAGATGGGGATCAGCATTCTTCAAGATACTGGCTATTTGCAGACTCTGCTGGTGTCAGCCATTGGCAATCTTCCAACCAGGAGCAGAATGAATACTAATGTGCTGGTTAAAAGACTCACTGGAGACTGTGTAGGGCTGCCATTATTGAAAATTTCCTTGCAAAGCGAACTGGTTATGGCGCTATTTATGGGTACCATCCCAAGCTTCTCCATGCAAGGGATAGACATTTTGTTAGGAAACGATGTGACTGGTTAGAAGGTAGCGGCCCCAAAGGATCCAGAGCAGCCCATGGAGACTGAGAAGGCTGGGGAAAACCAAACAAAAGCTGCACAGATGCAGAGGGCCAAGGAAGGTTCAAAGATCCAGCAGGAGGTGATAATGCCCCTCAGAATTGAAGAGGCTAAAAAAAAAGCCAACCAAAGTATAAGAGGCCAGGTTAGAGCCTGAAGAGTTTTAATAAAAGGTCAGAGTAGAGCCTGTTGAATTTAAGATGGTCAGGGGAAAGCAAAGATGCTAAACCGAAAAGGCAGAGGTTGAAGGGAATGAGCCTGAACCATGGCTAGCAGAAACCTTCTTTCCAGATGTAAATGGGGACCAGGGAAGTTTCATGCAAAAAAACAAAGTGAGAGAAATGCCTCACTTAGCTGAAGAACCACAGGGGACTACAGCAGGAGTTGACAGCCACTCGAGTAGTGTCCCAGAGGACATGGGGAAGGTCTGGGGAAAACCCATTCCAAAGGCAAAAGAGAAAGGGAGGTAGCACACCCTAAAATAAACATGACTTGTGGGAGCCACAAGGGCCATACTAGTGCAACCGTGTGGAATTACCCAATGGCAAATCAAACAGACAAGTCTGAATTTCAAAACTCATAAAAACCAACAACCTTTTGTCACCCAACTGAAGATGAGGTGAAGGAGGTGAATCTGGACACATTACAGGAGTTTAAAAACAGGTTACAACTCACTACCACTCTAGAAATCAGATTTATCCCATATACCCAAATATACCCAAAATAAAACCATTAGATCCGTGGGTTGTGGAAGTGCCAATGGGAGGGTTAAAAAGTATACATGTAGTGCACCTCAGGAGAGGGGATAGCAAATCTGCAAGACACATCAAAAACAATGAACCTCTCTGGGGGCTGTGAAAGACCTCCCTTCCTACCCTATTGACAAGATAGCTTTGGGAATCACCTACAGTATTCAACTGCTGAAGACAAACCATTCAAAGGTTAATTGCTTGGGCAAAAGCCATTGATTTTTAAGCTTGCTCTCCAGACAGGTTAATCGAGTTATAATTGGAATACAAAATTATTTTGATTTACTGGCAGTTGGAGAGAGATCACACGACCAGTCCAAGTCTTTTGTGTAGTTTTAAGCACATGGGTTTCTTAGCAGAATGGGACTAGCAGTTGAGCTCAGTGGAGCTCTTCGATCTCTCTCTCTCTCCACCCAACTAACAAGCTAGGAACATGTCTACTAATTTGACTTTGTTTCTATTCTGCAGTAGAAAGAGATTTTAAAGAAATAACCACAGCTGTGTCACCAGGAGAACAACAAACTTTGGCGTCTACATCTTAAATTGGAGGCATCAACTTCATTTAATTCAGCCTGAAGCCAATTGAGACCCCAAGCTATGAACTGTGAACTTTTTTTTCATATGGATGATAATTTGGTCAAATTTCTCCTCCACTACTTTGTAATCTGTATTTGTGTGTGTGAACTTCGAGTGTGTATGTGCGTGCATGTGCGGAAGGAGTGTATTAACAGGATTATCACGTGACTTGTTGATACTTACTGACACCCATGAAATAGGGAAGGAAGAAAAAGGGAAAGAGACAAACAGATAGGCAAAGTTATGTTCCCAAGACAGTATTTAATGGAGGATGTCTCACCCCCACTCCCGGCTGGAGAGCCGGCGAGAGTCCCATGTCACTTCTTTTCAGGAAGGCCTGACATATTAAATACATAACAGGGATCAAGGACTCTGAGGGGCAGAAGTCCCACCCACCAAGAACTGCCAGCCAATCAGAGGCTAGCCGCTCCTCGTTGTTCGGCAGTACTACTGGGCAGGTAGTGGTTGCTGGTGTTACTACACCTACCCGAGGCATTAAATTTAATGTTTATAGAGCTTTCTTATGAAGTTATAAGTTATTCTTCGAGATGTGGGATGCCCTCAGTCTCACTCAGTGCTACCACTGGTCAGTGGTATTCCCCCATTTCCACTTGACAGCAAGAATCCATCACTAAATGCCATCTTTGATCACCTTAGCTCTGCCAACTTCAGATGTCTCCACTATGGTTGTACTATACTGTAGGCTTTCCTTCCACAGTAATGTCAGACCAAAGGATCCTCCCTGTATGTCAAACACCAGCAGCCGCACTCCAATGCTGCCATACTCCAGAGCCCTCAAATCCAGAATCATACACCTCATATCTTTTGTTTTCTTTTTGGCAAATTTCATTGGATGATTTGCCTTTGGGCAGCATAGAAATATAGCTGATGTCACTAGCAAGTGATACATACCTGTTTGCTCTCTCTGAACACCAGCTGTCAGCAAATCAGGTTCCCCTAGGGTGATGTCGTTGATTCTGCTTCCCAGACACTCCATACGTAGGAGTTTGCACCATTCTTCAGCCTCAAGCTCTGAGAAAGCACACAGAATTAAAGCAACGTGATCTCGGGAATATACTTTGTACAGCTTTGTCAGCAGAAAGTCAATTTTATTTCACAAGCCAGGAAAGCCTCAAAACATTAAACTATTAACTTCAAATTAGAGCTAATATTTAGAAACCATGTTTGCATCTGAAGTCCAGCAATGAACAAAGTAACTAAAAGCTTTATGATCATAATTTTATTCTCTATATCAGGAGGTAACATCAGTCTCCAATGGTCTTTGAATCACAATAACTTAAAACTTGAATGTGAACATTTACCAATGGCCTTTTCTAAAGTTGAACATGAATGTGACTATTTTCCTTCAGACTAATCATTTATTCGTGTGAGGGCAATGGTCAGCTTCATAGGCTCTTACCATCAGCTTGGCGATTATCAGGCAGTTTAAATGCACGTAAAATATACGGAACAAATGCTATTTTACAATTCTAAGTGACAAAAGGAAACTGGATTCTGCTTTTTCAAGCTAAGCTTCTAAGCTTAGAAATTTGTGGCTCATAAAACTTTAAAATTCCTAGCTTTATCTTAATGCTGCTCTTATTCTGAGCTATTGGGTTTTTGCCAGTTTCAGCATAAATCCAGGAAAGACTGGAGCTATTTTCAGTTTACAACATTCTGAAATGAACAGGAGCACACAGTAAGGCTGATTCTCAGAAACAGGAAGCTAACTGTGTCTGCTGTAACACCTATGGTCAAATTAATTGGGATGAATTGGCATCAACAGCATTGTCACCATGAATTCCTCCATCCCCAACTCCCGTCACCAAAAGTCCATCAGGCTTATTCAGGAAACCACACAGACTAAACAATCACATTCTAACTATGTCACCACACATCTAATTGTGGAGTGGAGTCAGACTATTCCAATGCTCTCCTGACTGGTCTCCCATCTTCAATCCCAAATAAGCTTGTGCTCATCCAAAACTCTGCTGTCCAAACCTTAACTCACCTACCTCTGCTGGCTCCCAATGCATCAATACCGTGATTATAAAATTATATCCTTGTTTTCAAATCCCTCCATGGTCTCACTCATTCTTATCTCTGTAACCTCCTTCAGTCATGTATCCCTTCAAGATTAATGCACTCCAATTCTGGCCCCTTGCTCCAACTTTGAAGGTTATGACTTAAGCTTCCTAGGACCTAAGATCTGGAATTCTCACCCTAAACCTCGCTATCCCTCTCTCCTTCTTTAACACACACCTTAAAAATTATCTCTTTGACCAAGTTTTGGTTATTTGTCCTAATATCAACTTATGTGGCTTGGCGTCACATTTTGTTTGGTAACTCTCCTATGAAGCATCTTAGGAAGATTTCATGTGTTATAAATGCAAATTATCATTGTTGTTGCCTAACCACCAGTCAGTGTCAGGACTGAGCTGCTGAGAGACAGAATAATGAGTAATATTTGGGGGTCAATTGACTATTTGAACAATGAATGTTAATCACAGAGTTTAACCTCTTGCTTTTTTACTCTTCTTTTCTGGGAAGGATCTGGGTGTAGAGTAAAGGGTTAACATCAGAAACATACATGATGCTGATGTAATAATGTCAGGTCACACGACTGAAAAGTAAGAGAGATCTGGAAGAAGAAGAAGCTCCAAACTTGTATAGAGGTCCCAATGTGTAAACACTTGCTGTAAATAAAGAGTAATAGTTTTGAGAAACTACAAATTCGAGCAGCATACTTTGGGAGAAAAGACAATCCCCTAAACCCTCATCGAGACACTGACCATACAACAAAACATGGTGGCAGTGAGTAAAAGACCCAGTAAACCTTAAAAAGTAGATACAGGGCTGGCAAGAAAAGAGATCCTCAAAGGAAGGACCAAAAAAAAGACTCACCAAGACATTGGAACATCGTGGGAGCAACAGATACAAGCTGAGACACAGGCCCGGAGACTGGACAGCAGTGAGCACAGTCCTGAAACAGCAAGCAGTAGCACAGAAGCAGTTACAATTCCAGGGCTCAGCAGAAACATGGAATCCACACTGCCACTCTCAGGGTCATTTCAGAGGGCTTTCAACAGGCCCAGAACTGGGACAACTGGAGAAAAGGGTTCACAAGGTACAGAATGACTTTAGGATTACACAAGAAGATCAAAGGGACAGTCCAGAACACTACATAATGCAGTAGGATCTAACGCTGACAATGTGATAGCAAGGCAGGAAGGCTCCTACAAAGAAGTCCTGCAAACTTTTTCGACTTTTATTTCAGCATCTATCGGAATATAATAATAGAGGGCTAAAGTTAATAAAAGACCGGGCAAAAGCACGGATTCATTCATCAATGATCTCTATAGGCTGGCAGGGAACTGATTATTAAAGTGAGCTGATTCACAACAGAACCCCAGTAGGGGTCCTAAATGAAGCATTGTCAGATCTCTTACAGACAAGAGAGGATTTAACACCGTGAAAGCAGTGCAGACTGCGAGGCAAACAGAACTTAGGAAACAGAATTGGGCATTGTTCACGGGGAAGGAGAGGTCCCATGATAGACTGAGACCAGTTTGTAGGCCATAAAAGAGTGAGTGAGTCAAAGCCTAACCCCTCAAAAGCAGGGAAAAATGCGCCATCCACCATTTTGAAATGTCTTCAGTGTGGCGGGAACAAACCTCACAAGTGAGAAAAATGTCCAGTGGAGTGGGGGAGGTGCGGGAGAGCAGTGTGCCATGACTGTGGAAAAATGGGCTATTTCAAACTGTTTGTCAGTCAAAAATGCCGACAACCTGTAAAAAAAGGAAGGAAATTTTAAAACAGAGCCACATTCAAGGAGTGGAAGAAGCAAAAGCAAAGGAACTAACCTTCCTGGAGGAGGTAAACGATCCTGAAAACATGTATTGGAGTACTAAACTCTAAGTGGACAGACACCTCACAGACTTTAAAGCTAGACACAGGAGCAGGGGTTTCAGTTTTATCCGATGAAGTCAGCTGGCTCAAACAGATTACATTGCAGTCCTCATCTATCAAAAAGGTCCTGGCGGGACAACTTTAAAAGTCAAAGGCCAACTCATGGCAAAGATGAAGTATAAAGACCATGAAATCCTCTGACCTCTTTGTCATTGAAAATCAAGAGTGCTCTCCAAAAAACAGAAAGGCATGCCTAAAGTGCAATTAATCCATAAAGTGGACAAAGTTTCTGATGAGAGCTACAGCAGTACATTTCAAAATTAATTTCCAAAATTGATTACAGGCCTAGGGAAGTTAAAGACAGAGTACCGTATCGCCCTACGAGCTAAAGCTAAACCATATGCAATATGAACGACATATTTATACATGGCTCTATGAGAGAAGAGCACGGTCGCAGAGTTAGAGCAGTCCTAAGAGTCTTACAGGGTGCAGGCCTAACATTGAATGAAAAATGTGAGTCTGCCAAACCTATGATCAAGTTTCTAGGTCACGGAGTACAAACCACTGGATTCATAGTTGATCCACATAAAACAAAAGTAATCAGAGATTTTCCACAAGCCAGGAATATAACTGAGCTTCAAAGATTCCTCGGGATTGTCAACTAAATGGCAAGTTCCTATCAATTTTAGTGGAGGTCGACAAGTCCTTGAAACATCTGTTGAGACAGGGTCAACAGTGGTATTGGAATGTAGACTAGCAAAATGCTTTTGAAAGGATTAAACAACTTTTAATCCCTTCTGAAATCTTGGCACATTACGACTTAGAATTACCGACCATAGTAGCAGCAGATACATTGCCTACAGGTCTGGGGGCAGTTTTATTTCAAGCGCAGACCAGTCTACTATGCTTCCAGGTCACTAACAAAAACAGAACAATGATACACCACAATAGAAAAAGAAGCCTTGGTAGCAATGTGGGTGTGCAAAAAATTTTTAGACTGTTATAGGATTGCAATTCAAAATTGAAACAGATCATAAGTCACTAGCCACTAATTTGAACATGAAAGAAATTGAAAATATGTCGCCCAGATTAAGATTGATATGACTCCATCACAGAGGTATCAAACAACGGCAGACACACTGTCATGAATGCAATCAGAAGGAACCAAACAAGAGGATTTACACTTCATCAATGAAGTTGAAGCATATACATCCTTAATCACTCATCAATTACCAGCTACTGCAAGGAAATTGCAGGAAATAAAACAAGTCCAGTAACGAGATGAAGAATGTCTCCAAGTCTGAGAATATCGCCTGCAAGGATGGCTAGACTATATCCTCACTAATCTGATACTACAGCAGTACTTTGTACAGCGCAAGCACCTCCCAGTCATGACGACTTGCTAGTCTTCAATAAGAGAATATCGGACCATGGACATTATTGAAGCTAAACCTGTTGTATCCTTGTCAGACTTCCATTAACATATACTTTGTAGCAAGGATACCTGCATAGTGAACAATAACCAGAACCCTGCTGTGTATTTTCTGTCTCAAACAGGCATCTCTATCTGCACTCTTGCTGAGAGAAGCACAACAGTCCAATAATCAAACCTCACTGATCTGTATGGCTCAATACAACACCAGGAAAAGATTTTGCCACAAGTGTACCTGGAAATCCATTCAAATATTTGCCCCCTTTCACATGGAGAATTCCTTCTCAACATTAGTCCCCATCTTTAACCAGATTTTATCTATGCCCAATTGTCCTACTACCATGCTGTAACTTTAAATATTGCTTAGACTTGATCTTTTCTATTCCAGATTGCATTTTAGATACTTTTTAGATAATCTTCCCTTATTCACTTCCTTTTAAGAACAATGTGTAAAGCTTTTTTAGTTTTCATTATCATTCAGTCATTGGTTGGTTTTAAACACTTCTTGGTGTTGTTTCAAATTGTAGGTGTTTCCCTTGGGCCTCTGTGACCAGAACTGAGTGTTCAAGGTGTAGTCTAACCAGAACACCACACAGGTTCAGCATGGTGGTCTCTGATTTACACTGGAGCACCCAATGCCTTCTACTGCTCCATGCTTCCAGCGGAACAGTGAGGGAGGCTAGAAGACCAAGTTAAGGAGCATGGCATGGAGATGATGAAATTTATCATGGACAGTAGCCCAAAACAGGCAACAGCAACTTGGAAGTCCACTTTACGCCCTGCATGATTTCTCATCTCTTTAAATAATTGGACAGGGTATAAAACAGTATCCGATACACTATTGCCCATTTTAGGCCATCACCCCAGACTAATTTCACAAGAGCACAAGCACTATAACCAATGAATGACCAGCAGAACTGAGCAGTTGCCTATTTATCTTTCTTACCTGCTTCTCAAATGCTAACATTGTTGTATGTCTTCAAGCAAGAATATTGGTGAAACTGGTTGATTGTCAACAACATTCCTTTCTGTAACCATCCTGTGCTGTTTTGTTACACTTTATTAGGCTTACATAACACTCTTTTGAGGGAATTCATCCCCAGTGGTTGGTGGAGAAGGCATTGTACCACCTCAATGGATGCTGGTACAGTGTAACCTATTTTTTTTTTGTTGCTATTTTTAAAGTTGTATTCTTGATATGTTTGATTAGAAAGATAATGCTGTGAACAAATAGTAAAGATTTAAGTATTTATTTCACAATTTAGACAGCTCAAGATTAGTTGAGAGAAGTATGTGGCACCTACCGGACTCACATGCAAAGGTTTTTGAAGTATCATCACTGAAAATGATGAGTACAGCGTGTCTCTTAGTGCCCTTTGGTAGCCTTGTCACATTCTTTATATTACTGAGGTCTGTTACCTGAAAGATCAACATTTTACAGTTCAGATTACCAACTGTTACTAAGAAGCCATTTTCTCTATTCCTGGGAACAAAAAGGGGGAATGTAATCCCAGAGGCAATAAATAGCACTTGAAAAGGTTTTGGTACAATTTCTATTAGGGAACAAATCTGTTACATTTGCAAGCCAAACAGCTGAGATTAAATGCTTGCCTTAGGAAACTCTGCTACTGGGAAAAGGAAAATATTGTAATAGAAAATAGAGCAGTCACATACATCGTACATTAATAAACCACATTACATTACAAATTGGACATATATACATTGTAACAGTTTATGTCACATTTCTGTGGACTGAGACAGATATCCCCAAGCCGATGGGTGATGATGAGGTTATGGAGGAGGATAGCAATGTTGAGAGGACAGCAGATATAGTGACCAGAAAATTACTCAGATCTGTTCCTCATTTACCAACATTACGCTGCCGGCAGTGTAGTCAAATGCACATCTGGATGTGTAAATAGGAGTTTGTGCCACACTTCTGGCAAACTAACAGTACAAATCGGGAGATGTACCAAGAAATTCCCTGAAATGAAATCAAATCACATGATTGCACTTCATATTAAAATCCAAAAAAAAAGTTCAGAGGAGCAGAATTCAAACAGCTAATGTGACAAAACAGCTGATAAAATCTGGTTGCCAATGATATCTACACCAACACTATTTATGGGAAAATATAACTCTTTTTCAAAGGGCAGGGGAGGGTTCAGCTAAAATTGTTTGGGAACCGCTGGCTTAAGAGGACAAGTACAGTAGAAACAATAGCTTTTATGACCAGGTGAGAAGGAGTGAACGGGCTCCTCTATTCAGCCTCCTTGGTTGGTCACAACAAAGGTTCTAGTTTATTTTTCACAAGGATATTTCCTTTCCAAATCAGAATGTATTTAATTATTTATGCAGTGAGCAATAAGCAGGCAATCAAACAAGGTCTTCTTGAATTAAAAAGAGAGCAAATTTATTAACCACTAAATCCAAGAAAAAAGTAATTAAAACATGATGTCTCTCCCTCTCTCTCACGCACAAACCCCACCCCCCTCCACACACACACACGTATCAGAAATAAGGGAAGTTAGAGTCCAATAAAAAAAGGTTAAAATAATATATGGTTAAGTGTCCTTTGGTTGTCCCTGAGACATAGGTTTTTAAATGTTGTAGTCGATTTGGATTAGCTGGTTTTGTGAATGCAGTCAGTTGTAGAAGGTGTTGCAATTATTAGAGATCTTGGTTTGCTAGTAGATTTCTAGTAACTTTGGCTTCCGAACCGGGTAATACACTTGTTCCAAAAGAGAGAGGGAGAGAGAGCCCAGCTTTCAGCCTGTTTCCTCTGCTGAAAACCTTCTTGCAATCTCTGCAGTAGCTGCAGCCTGGCCTGAAATATTTCACCCATTGTGTATTTCCAAAGGGTTTTGGGTGGGACTGTCTGTGGCAGCCATTGTTTCAATATCCAGCACTTTGCATTTTAATGTATTTTCCTTAGACAGTGTCAACTTTTGATGGGTATTTGAATGACTGGAAATGTCTCACTCTTCGCAGTCCCCTGAAAGTGACTTATTTGATTTTTCATCTTCAACTTGGACAGTGGCCTTGCATTTTTAAGTAGTTTGTTCTGTTGCATTTCAAATTGCAAGATTTCCTGTCAGTTGAAAGCTTAAATGATATTTTCAAAAAATATAAAGCAACATAGCCTCATGACATGGTTAATACAAATTACGCTGTTGAGTGGTATCCGATTCCAATGCTCATCAGGGTTATGAGATCCTCATCACAAGCCAGATAGCTGTTATAAATCACACTGTCATATGTTCTATTTATATCATACTTCATTGCGAGATGATGCATTTGAAATCTATTGGAGCAATTTTTCTTTTAAATAATATATCTTCAGTGAGACAGGAGAGTGGTACAATGGTGCCATTGAAGGTGGAATGAAAAGGTCATATGTAATTACCATAGCTGCTGAAGCTAATTTTACTGCCCTTGCACCTAAAACTTCACAATGGAAAGGACCAAATGTGTGAATCATGTGTTAATATTATTCTGTGCTGCAAGAATAATTTTTCAGGAATAAATATATTTTTCCTAGACATTAGAAATAGTTGTTCCATTTTCATTGAACATGTCAATACTTTTCTTGAACACACTGTTTAGTTTAAATCATGTGAAAATAAATTGTTGGCTTCAGCTTGAATTTATGTTCCTTGATCAGCTGCAGCCCTCATTAAGTGCTGCAACCTTTGACTTTAACAGACAATTAAATTCCTACTTCTTGATTTTTCAGTTTCAATCAGGCTTCCTGTTGTGCCAGCTACAGATTAAGCTCCACCCCTATTCTGGCCAAGCCAAGTGTTGACAAACTACAAAAACACAGAAAAGATGCTGCCTAGATATAGAAACTACTCTTTATAGCAATAAGAGATATTTGTGTGATCATTTATCAGTGAAACTGGCTATTCAGGAAACTTTGGCCTGTAGATCTCGTTGGTATACATGAAGCACAGTATAAATCATTCGTAAAAACGACTTCAGAAACTACTAATTAAGCTAATATACACCTCAACATACACAAGATTCTAATTGATTCTCGTAGTTCCTGAATTAGATTTTTAACTGCAGGAGAAAACAATACGCTAACTCATTACCTAATATTTCACCATATAACTTCTAAGAATGCCAAATTGTTTCATTAATATCCACCTTGCAGCTTCTATTGATCTCATTTGCATTCTTCTGCCTGAGATTAGAAGAATCAGCCAACTCATTAGAGTTGATTTTCATATACCATTTCTATCAGAAGGGGAGGCATGGAGCATCCAGCCTGTCCACCTCATGAAGTGGAAATAAAGTCTTTCATTTTTATAGTGCCTTTCACATTTTAAGTTGCCTCAAAGTACTTTACAGTCAATGAAATGTTTTTGAAGTGTAGTCACTATTGTAATGTAGGAAAGGCAGTAGCCAATTTTCACACAGCTAGATCTCGCAAATGACATTGTGACAATGGCCAGATGATCTGCGTTACTGGCAATGGTTGAGGGATAAATATTAGACTAGAAACTGGGGAAAAGTCCTTTTGAGATAATGCCATGTGATATTTTATGTCCACTTGCAAGGCAGACAGAAGTTGTTTAATGTCTTTCCCCAGAGACGGTACCTCCAACAGAGCAGCGCTCCTCAGTACTGTGCTGGGAGCGTGTGATAATCTGAGGTGCAATACACTTTTAAAAGAATGTGAGCAGATTGATCTCGTGATTGTACTACTTAATTGCTGTGTAGCACAGGCTACGTTGTTAATCGGTACTTTAGAATGGGTTCTGGTTTGAGAAGCACACATGTGTTTGCGCTCTGTTACTTATGTGAATAAACAACATGTGCTTCACTTTATAATGATCCCTTCATCCACATCGTTTAGTTTACCAACTCACCCCTCAGTAGATAGGCGTGCAACCATGTTTGCTGAGCAAAGTGGACCGATAGTAAGAACATAACAATTGGTGATGAGGTAAAACATAACCAGTCGACAACACCATGGCAAGCTACCAAAATTAAACTGAAGCAAATCAGCTGTATCTTGCAGGTGCTTGTAAGTATAGCCTTCATCTTAGTCGTCAAAGTTATCTCCCTCCAGTATGCAACAGTTTGACCGTGTAGAACTGGTTGATCAGACCACTGATGACTGGTCACAGTACATTGAACGCCTTACGTTCTTCTTTTTGGCCAATGGCATATCTGGGGAGCAGAAGAGGCAGGCGATCCTTTTATCAAAGTGTGGCAGTAAAACATACGGCCTAATTCATAGTCTAACGGCACCCAATGCCCCAGATTCCAAGAGCTTTGACAAGTCGATAAATCTTGTGAAAAGCCACTTTTAAAAGAAATCCTCGGTAACAATGCAGCGTTTTAAATTTAATTTGTGGTGTTGCACCGCTGGAGAGAGAGTCGTTTGCTATGTAGCAGCCTTAAAACAGTTGACAGAGCATTGTGAATTTGGGATGTCAATTAACGGCATGTTAAGAGACTGATTATTATGTGGAATTAATGAAAACGCCATTCAAAAAAGATTGTTGTCAGAAACAAATTTAGACTTCAGCAAGGCGATGGAGTTGGCGCTCGCAATGGAGAGCACAGTCAGGGGTTCAGAAGCAATCAACAGAGCACAAAATGGCGCCGTCTATCATGTCGGGATGGAAGCCCCAGTTTGAAATGGTGCAAAAGTGCAGGGCTCCGCGGAAAGGCAGGAAACAGCCACCATCAACAGACGATCGAAAAGCAATGGTTTAACAGAGAAAACCTACAATAATAATGACAGAAATGGAACCACAGAAATGGAACCAGACCGTCTGCAAACAAAGGATAATTTAAAAGAATTGAATGTTTCTTCTGCCATAGTAAAGAACACATTGTGTGACATTGTAGAGACAGATTAAGACAAATCTTCAAGCAAAAAGGTAGAAATCGTGACATTCATATAATTGAGGAACCAGAAGCAAGAGAGTCAGATACTTACTCACTATACAATTTAAAAATGGGTAAAACAGAGCCAATCTACGTGACAGTGAAAGTCAATGAGAAACATACCTGAATGGAGGTAGACACAGGAGCATCCATGACAGGCATAGGGGAACATACGCTCAAATATCTGAATGGAGGAAACCACCCATTAAATCTGGGAAATTCAGAAGCTAAATTAAAGACATATGCTGGGGAAGACATACCAGCAAGAGGTATATGCAAGCTTCCAATACAGTTTGGAAATCAGTGTATTAATCTTCCCCTAATAGCGGTAGTAGGAAGGGTCCAAGTCTACTTGGTCAGAACTGGCTAAAGGAAATAAAATTGGAATGGACTGAGATGTTTGAACTCAGAATGAAAGGTCTGCAAGAATTATTACAGAAATGTGTCTCCATTTTTAGGGAGGGGCTTGGAAAGATTCAGAGGCTGCAAGCTAAAATCCACGTGGATCCTGAGGCAACCCCCAGATTCATTAAAGCAAGGCCAGTGCCCTATGTATTGCGAGGAAAAAGTTAGTGCCGAATTGGACAGGCTGGAGCCTTATAACCCGTACAATTTTCTGAATGGGTAGCACTTATTGTTCCACTACTAAAACCTGACCAGAGTGTGTGAATATGCGGGGATTACAAGTTGACCATTAACAAGGTGGCCAGACTAGACAGGCATCCTATACCGAAAATTGATGAATTGTACTCCAAACTGGCAGGGGGATCCGCACATACGAAGCTCGACATGAGCCACGCTTACCAGCAACTCGAGCCCCTCAGGATTTTGTGACTATTAACACTCATATGGGTTTATACCAATATACCCGATTACCCTTCGGAGTCTCATCGACATGTACCATCTTCCAATGGACCATGGAAAATTTACTTCAAGACCTGCCCCTTGTTGTGGTTTATCTCAATGATGTCCTAGTAACAGGACTAACTGATGAAGAAAAAAGCAAAAAACCTCGGATGCTGGAAATCCAAAACAAAAACAAAAATACCTGGAAAAACTCAGCAGGTCTGGCAGCATCTGCGGAGAACACCTGGCTAACTTGGAAGAGTTGTTGAAGCATTTCTCACAAGCCAGAGTGAATTTGAAATGAGAAATATGTTTTTTCCAAGCAAAAGAAGTGGTTTACATGGGACATAGGGTTGACTCGCAGGGCCTTCACCCAGTAGAAGAAAAGGTCAGAGCTATTTATGAGGCGCCAGCACTGAAAAACTCCACAGAACTCAAGTCCTTCTTGGGAATGGTTAACTGTTCTGGCTGTTTTCTCCCAAATTTGTCAACAGTACTGGCTCCATTATACGGGTTGCTCAAGAAAAACCACAGGTGGTTTTGGCAACATCCACAAGAAGAGGCTTTTACAATGTTACTACATTCATCGGCCCGGTTGGTACATTTTGACCCCAAGAAAGAATTACTTTTGACCTGCGGTGTGTCCCCTTATGGAGTAGGGGCAGTACTCTCCCACCCGATGGCGGATGGCTCTGAACGGCCCATTGGTTACGTCTCAAGAACACTCACTGTGGCAGTGCGAAGATACTCGCAAATCGAAAAAGAAGGCTTATCCACTGTATTTGACAATAAGAAGTTCTACCAGTACATCCATGGTCGCCACTTCACCACTGTATATGACTACAAGCCCCTACTAGTCTTGTTTGGCGAAGACAAGGCAATACCCACAGTTGCCTCTGCATGCATCCATAAGTGGGCAATGATTCTAGCTGCTTACGAATATACTTTTGTCCACCGGCCGGGTAGCCAGGTTGCAAATGCCGACGCACTGAGTCGATTACCACTAAAAGACACCAACGTGAACATCCCAATTCCTCAAGAACTTGCCTTGTTATTGAACTTTCTGGATTCGTCACCAGTACATGCCAAACAAAGAAGAGTGGACAGACCGCGATCCAGTTTTATCTCACGTAAAGGAACAAATCTTACAGGGATAGCCTAACGAGCCAAAGTCCGAGGAAATGAAGCCCTATTTTAACAGGCGATAAGAGCTCACTTGCCAGGATGGCATCTTGCTGTGGGGGGGCGAGAGTCATTGTGTCATTGAGAGTCATTGAGAGAAAGAAAGCCATTATTGACCGAATTGCATAGTGCTCACCCAGGCATCTCTAGAATGAAAATTTTGGTGCGCAGCTACTTATGGTGGCCCAGGATGGAGACAGAAATCGAAAACTTAGTCAAAAGCTGCATACAGAGCCAACAGGTACAGAAGTTGCCCCTTCCGCTCCATTGCATCCCTGGGAATGGCCCGGAAGGCCATGGGTCCGCCTCCACATTGACTATGTGGGGCCTTTTTTGGGCAAAATGTTCCTCTTGATCATGGACGCTCACTCAAAGTGGATGGATGTATATGAAGTAAGGTCACCTACAGCTGCCACGACCATAGACAGGTTGCGTCAGAGTTCTGTGATACACGGGTTACAGCAAATGATAGTGTCTGATAATGGAACAGCATTCACCAGTGAGGAACTCCAAAGATTGCAAGTCTCAATGGCATAACACATGTTAAGACCTCACCATACCACCCTGCATTCAAATCCGGAATGAAAATCTGTATGGCGACACTAATACGACTAGATTATCACACTTCCTATTTGACTATAGGACTATGCCACACACAACCAATGGTTTTGCCCCCACAGGGTTACTGATGAAGAGACGCCTCTGGACACGTGAGTCTCATAAGGCCGAATTTAGTGGGGAGGTTAGAGAGAAGTTCGGAGGTCCAGAGAAATGAACATGATTACCACAGTCATTAAAGAAACTTCACTGTTGGAGACACAGTTTTTGCAAAGACCTTTTGTAGATGGGCCCAAATGGCTATTAGGCGATGTTAGCACAGTGACAGGATCTCTTTCCTATCACATGTCGGTCAAAGGTTGGATAATTACGAGACATGTGGATCACCTCAGGTAAAGGGAAACAGATCTACAAGAGTGGTTGTGTCAAACATTCCTGTTTGAGTCTACACCACATGTGCAAGGAGCTCCCTTTTGGTTTGGAAGTACCTGTAGGATCTGTTAGAGCTTGAGAGGGTCAAAGAGACAAAGTTACAGATTCCTATTGGAGGGCCTAGTGGACAGATGACTCCTGAGAGGGAGACCTGGGACAAATTATCTGAAGTCGTAGAACTATGATGTTTGACACGTTTGAAGAAGCCTCCAGAGAGACTGAATTTGTAAATATTTAATGTAAATAGTTAATATATTGTAAAGTTTGTAATTTGTACCCTTGCGTCAAGGGGGAGGGATGTGGTAATCTGAGGTGTACTACTCCTTTAAGAGAATGTGAGCAGATTGACCACGTGATTATAATACCCAATTGCTGTGTAGTGCGGGCTACGTTGTTAATCAGTAGTTTAGAATGGGTTCTGGTTTGAAAAGCACGCATGTGTTTGTGCTCTGTTGCTTATGTAAATAAACAGTATGTGCTTCACTTTACAGTGGTCTCTTCATCCACATTGTTTAGTTTACCAACTCACCCCTTAGTTGGTAGGAATGTAACTGTGTTCGTTGAGCAAAGCGAACCAATAGGAAGAACATAGCAGAGCGTCAGCCTGGATTTTGTGCTCATGTCTCTGGAGTGGGACTTCAACCCATCACCTTTTGACTTGGAAATGAGAGTGCCATTGTCAGTCGAAGGCTGACACAATTTCATGCTTGGATCTTATTATGATATTCAAAGTATGCTGCTAACAGCACTACCAACTGGCAGCTTATGGATCAGCAGGACAGGGAATCTGGTGAGATGCTCATTACTTAAAGGGAGCCCATGCTTCTTGCAGGAGGTGTATATTAGAACTTGTGTATTACATTCTGCTGACAAGGTAACTGCAGCCAAAGTCCCAAGGTTCTTCGATTGGGTCATGGAGAGTATCCTAGAGTAAGTGAGCAGAAGGAAGGACTTCCTCTTCTCCAGTGATGATCACTGAATGCAATGTTTCGAGCAACAGAAAGAGGTGGCAGAACGTAGAAAAAAACATGAGCATTGTTTCCAGCGCCTGGTAACAATGCAGGAAAAATAATGAATGAGCTCAACAGTGCTCCTAAGTTAAGTTCTCCTCCTCATATGCTTCTTAATCACTGCGCAGCCCCATTGCTACCAAACTTCCCCGTCCCTGCAACCACAACAACACAATTTCTGCACCTTCTTCTGTTTCCACTTTCAGGGCCTGCTACCATCTGCACAGCTGCTGTTCATTCTTCTCAGTCTGCACAGCTTTGGCAGACATACACAAAGCAACTTACACTTCCCTTGAAGGGAAAGTTTGGAGATAACAGGAGGGAAAGTATAAGATCAGAAGGAGTTCCTGCCGCATTGCTCATACCAATGGGAAAAGACTGTCAGTGATAGGCATGTTATGCAGTATTGGACATGGAGAAAATGGAAACTACACACAGCAGTTGTTTTGACATCTTATCTTCCTTCTTTTCTTTATACTGAACTCTTATTCACACTCAGCCTGACAACCTGGTGGTACATAGCACTGTCTTATCCATGCCCCCGCATGCTAACAATTGTCCTTCTTCCCTCCTATGCCTATTAAAAGTCTCAGGCCATGCTGCAGCAGATACTGAGGAGGAGAATCATTTTGATGGTGCACCATCACTCACTTCGAACCTTTGAACCACCTGCACAGAAATTAGCACCCCCACATACTGTAGAAAATGAGTTAAAGGGGTTTGAACTGGGTGATTTACTGAGCACAAGCGAACAGGAACATGTGAAGGTGGAAAGGACATCCCATAAAATAGCTGATCAGAGGGGCAAGCTTATGTCCTAATGCTGTTGCAGAGATGCAGAAAGGCCTAGGCTTTTGAAGGAGGATTTCTGTGCTCCACCAACTGCTCAAAATATTGGACTATGTGTCACAGAGCTTCTGCATCATGTTGTAGAGTGTTAGAAGCCTGCCCTCCCAATATGGGCAGGCTTCTAACACATACCATTTATGTGATATAGGGTGGTATGTTGCCTCCCTGGTGCAAGGGTCATGGATATCACTGAGTGACTTCAGAGCATTTTGGAGGGTGAGGGTGCACAGCCAGAGATCGTGGTTCACACTGGTACCAACAATATAGGTAGAAAAAGGGATGAGATTTAGCAGGCTGAGTTTAGAGATTAGCAAGCAGGACCTCAAAGGTAGTAATCTCCAGATTACTTCTATGGCCACATGCTGGTAAGTATGGAAATAGGAGAATACACCAGATGAATGCTGGCTAGGGAGATGATGCAGGAGGGAGGGCTTCAGATTTCTGGGGCATTGGGACCAGTTCTGGGAAGGGTGGGATCTGTACAAACCAGATGGTCTACATCTGAATGGGGCCATCCTTGCAGAGAGAATTGCTAGTATTGTTGTGGAGGGTTTAAACTCGGTTGGCAGGGGGGTGGGAACCTGAGGGGAGATTCAGATAGGACAAATTCAGAACAGGGAGCAAGAGACAGAAAATTAGCGGGTGACTCTGAAAGGCAGAAGAAGCAAAGGTTAAAAGGTTTACAGCACAGGAACTTGGCAATGTTAAAAAGTATTTATTTAAATGAAAGGAGTATGGCAAACAAAACCGATGAGCTGAGGGCACAGATAGATACATAGCAGCATAATATTGTTACTATAACGGAAACATGGCTTAAAGAGGGACAAAAATGGCAGCTCAACATCCCTGGATATAGGGCTTTCAGGCAGGCTAGAAAGAGGGCTAAAGAAGGTGAGGGCGTAGCATGATTAGTTAAAGAATTAACTGAGGAGGGATGATATACTAAGTGGATCATCAAAGGAGGCGATATGGGTTGAGGTGAGGAATAAAAAGGGGGCAGCCACATTACCAGGACTATACTATAGACCCACAAATAGTGAGAGGGAGATAGAAAAGCAAATATGTAGGCAAGTTTCTGAGCGCAAAAACAATAGGGCAATAATAGTTGGCAACTTCAACTATCCTACTATCAACTGGGATACGAATAGTGTAATAGGCACAGAGGGCACAAAATTCTTGATGTGCCTTCAAGAGAGCTTTTTTAGCCAGCACGTAACAAGCCCAATGAGAGGGAGCGTAATTCTAGATTTAGCCTTAGGAAATTAAGCTGGACAAGTGGATGAAGTGGCAATGGATGGCCAGTTTGGAGATAGTGACCATAATACAGTTAGATTCAGTATAATTATGGAAAAGGATAAAGATAGAACAGGAGTAAAAGTTCTAAATTGGGGAAAGACAAATTTTACAAAGCTGGGAGATGATCTGGCGAAAGTGGGCTGGTTACAGCCACTTGAAGGGAAATCAGAGACCAGTGGGGGGACATTGAAAAGTGAGATTATAGGGGATCAGTATAGACATGTTCCCACAAAGAAAAAAAGATGGTATTGCCAAATCTATAGCCCCATGGTTATCTAAACGCAAACCAGCTAAGCTAAAGCAGAAAAAGCAAGCTTATGACAGTCACAAAAAGCTTAATTCTGTAAAAAGCCTAGAAAGTACAGAGGTGAAGTAAAAAAGGTAATTACGAAAGCAAAGAGATATGAAAAAATATTGGCAGATAAAATTAAAGAAAATCCTAAGATGTTTTACCAGTACATTAACAGCAAGAGAATAACTAAGGGAAAGGTAGGGCCTATTAGAGATGTACATGGTTACTTGTGCATTGAAGCTGCAGATATGGGCAGGGTTCTCAATGAGTACTTTGTATCTATCTTCACTAAGGAGAGGGATGATGCAGATATTCTTAAAAAGCAGGAGCATGAAATATTAGATACAATAAGCATAATGAGAGAGGAATTACTGGAGGGACTGACATCCTTGAAGGTGGATAAATCACCAAGGCCAGATGGATTGTATCCCAGGCTGTTAAAGGAAGCCAGGGAGGAAATAACTGATGCTCTGTGGATCATTTTCCAAACATCACTAGATACAAGCGAGGTACCAGAGGATTGGAGGACTTCGAACGTTGTACCATTATTTAAAAAGGGTGCGAGAGATAGACCAAATAATTATAAGCCAGTCAGTCTGACTTCGGTGGTGGGAAAATTATTAGAACCAATTCTGAGAGACGGGATAAATTGTCACTTAGAGAGGAACAGTTTAATCATGGATAATCAGCACGGTTTTGTTGGAGGAACGTTGTGTCTTACTAATTTAACTGAGTTTTTTGAGGAAGTAACAAGGAGGATTGATGAGGGTAGTGCAGTGGATGTTGTCAACTTGGATTTTAGTAAGGCATTTGACAAGGTCCCACATGGCAGACTAGTCAGGACAGTAAATGCCCATGGGTTACAGGGGATTGTGGCGAGTTAGGTCCAAAATTGGCTCAGTGACAGGAAACAAAGGGTAATGTTTACTGGATATTTTTGCGAATGGAAAACTGTTTCCAGTGGTGTTACGCAGGGCTCAGTGTTGGATCCCTTGCTGTTTTTTGTATATATTAATGATTTGGACTTAAATGTGGATGGTATGATTTGAAAATTTGCAGATGACACAAAATTTGCCCACCTAACTGATTGTGAAAAGGATAGCTGTTGTCTCCAGAATGATATCAATGGTTTGGTAGAGTGGGCAGAAAAGTGACAAATGGAATTCAATCCAGAGAAATGTGAGGTATTGCATTTGTGGAGGGCAAACACAGCTAGGGAATCCACAATTAATGGGTGGATATTGGGAGGAGTAAGGGAAGTGACAGACCTTGGTGTACATGCCCACAGATCCCTGAAGGTGGCAGGACAGGTGGATGAGGTGGTATGGAAAGCATATGGGATTTTATTTTATTGGACGAGGTATAGATTATAAAAGCAGGGATGTAATGATGGAACTGTATAAAATGCTAGCTAGGCCACAGCTGGAATTTTGTGTGCAGTTCTGGTCTCCACATTACAGGAAGGACATAATTATTTTGGAGAGAGTACAGGGGAAGTTTACAAATTGCAGCTACGAGGAAAGATTGGATAGGCTGGGGTTATTTTCCTTGGAACTGAGGAGGCTGATGGCTGACCTGATTGAGGTGTTCAAGATTATGAGGGGCCTAGATAGAGTAGATAGGGGTGCCCTGTTTCCCCTAGTGGAGAGGCCATTAACCAGGGGGCACAGATTTAAGGTGATTGGTAGAAGGATTAGAGGAGACATGAGGAAAAACTTCTTTACCCAGATGGTGATGGGTGTTTGGAATTCACTGCTTGGTTTGTTGGTGGAGGCTGAAACCCTCAACTCATTTAAAAGGTACCTGGATCTGCATCTAAAGTTCTGTAACCTGTAAGGCTATGGACCGGGTGCTGGAAGGTGGGATTAGAATGAGCATCTTGTTTTTCATGTTTTTCTTTGTCAGCCAGCGCAGACAAGATGGGCTGAATGGCCTCTTTCAGTGCCGTAGCTCTTCTATGGTTCTTTTGCTGGACTTTGTGGTTACCACAATGGACACTGCAGCTGTGCCTTTCAGGCAATAGTTACTGACACCAGCCAAACAGAACTTCTACAGGATCATAGATCTCATAGGGTTGAATTTCCCCCCCCATCGGGGGCGAAGTTGAAGGGCGGGCGCGCACAGGCACGCTTCCGATCAACGCCCCCGATCGGAAGTGCGGCGCCATTTTATGTCACATGAGTTGGGACATGTCCATAATTTTCCCAAAAGCTTTATTAAACTTTTTAAAAAGCTACATGAAACCTCATCCTGCCTGTGGATGAGGTTTCATGCTTTTTCTTGTTAAGGTTGGACGGGCAGGTCCTTAAATTACATAATTGACTCTGTCAATGGCCTCAATTGGCCATTGACAGGTTGGCGGGCCTGCAGCTGATTTCACTGCGCCCCTGCCTTCCTGAAAATTTAAATGGGGCGAGGTGACGTTGGGCGTTCCCCTTGATGTCACCGCGTGTCATTTTACACGTCAGCGAGTGGTCCCCGCCCCCACTCGCCGACGCGTAAAATCCTGCCCATACGGTCTTTAATGGTGCAGATTAAGCAAAAGGTATGTCAGAGCCCCATATTGGTTTGCAGTGATGCAATGGTACATGTTGTCCTCTCTCACAAAGGTCTCAACACACTCACAGTTGTGGGGCAAACAGGAAGGCTGAGTCTGATTAAAAGACACTGGCTGTTTAATATAAAGTGGCAATTTTTGGAACAAGTGTTTTTGGAGAAACTCTTAATCTCTCTTAAAATTCACAACTGTATAAAGTTCTGCTTACTGTGGGAGGTTGAGACAGAAGGATACAAGTCCAAGCCCCTTGGACCCTGGAGTCACATCTATGCCGCAGAATCGCCGGTTAAAAACATATACAGCCACAATATTAGTGTAGACTATTATTTAAAATGCATTGAATGTAGTGGCAGGCGGAACCCTATATGCATTACTGCAAACCATAATTCCCCACACACAATCACACCTGGTTAAGAAAATATTTGTCAAAGCCTATTTATATTCTCAAAGAAAAATTGAATTTTTTGTAATCATTCAGTATATTAAGACTTAATATTAGGATTAATTCATCCCAGGCGACAGCATTAAATAGCAGTACTGCATCAGCCTTCTGTTATATTCCCGTTTGACATTCTGCTGTATTGAAGTATAATGAAGTATAAGTATAATTCAATACCACCCATTTTGCACTGTTTGCAAATTCCAATATTAACCCCATAGGGTTTCAGATAGTTAATACTTGCTGTCCTTTCATTGTCTTTTAATGTCTCATATGGGAAAGGTCATTCTAGGGAAGAACAATACATTAGCACAAGTGTCCTAGAAGGTATCCGTTGCTGTGTAGTGAAAAACAGCTTAAAGAAGATTTAGACTGCTACAATATTTCTTCATTTGTCAAATCTTCATGCTCTGTCACTTGAACATAGGCTATAATTATCCACTTGGGACCAATGTTGTCTCTGTTATCCTTAGACGATACATCCGAAGAGGAAGACATTTGTCACAGATTAACATAGCTGTGCAAAGCATGACTAATGTTTGAAAGTTAAACAACATTGTCAACCTTTTTCCTTAATTTATATTATTAATTTTGACAGATATAAGTGAAATATAAGCATACAGCCGACATCAAGTAACATATCATTAAAAGCTGGAAAAAGCTACTTTTCAAGATTCATTTAGCTTATATTCATTTTTAAATGCTTTACAAGATTTTTTTTCTGCTTATAAAATATATTGAAGGCACAGTATCGGGCTTTACAAAAAGTCATTTTTATTAAAGAGCTCTGTATGTCAAGTTTAAATTACACCACAGGTCTTCGCTCCTACACCCCTTCTTTTACCTCTACCATTCATGATGGTACTGGCCCATGCTAGGGTACATTTCCAAGTGAGCTGTCGAGTTTTGTGGTGCTTCGCCCAAGCTTTTCATGTCTTCATCTAGACAATGAGTGGCAGGGAGCTTTGTGGGGGACACCACAGCTCAGGACAATCTATTCTGCAGCTACTGCTGACTCCCCACATCAAATCATCCAACAGCATGATAATGAGTATTCCAGCTGATTTATGCTTCTTTCCCATACCTTTCCCAATTCCAGCTATATTTTTTCAGAATGATGAACTATACTTTAACTACAGGAGCCTGCCAATAGTAACTCATAGCAACCAAAGCAGTTTACCTGGGTGTTTATCTCTGCCATTTGTGGGATTTTGCATTACTCAAAATGGTTGCTTTGTTTGTCTCTATAATAGTGAAATGGTCTCATTGTACAAGAGGTGTTTTGAGATATTCAATACAAGTATTTTTTCCCCGAAGCGTATTTCAAAATCCAAGGTCTCTCAAAATCAATAACGCCTCAAAGATTTCTTAATCCCATTTTATTAATTTAACGAGTATTCAAAATTTCTAAGTGAAATCTGTATCAGACCGATGCTTCCCTGTTCAACAACATAGGTTTTTCATTGAGTTACATACTGAACTAGAACAAGTTTTTTCATAAAAACCTGTGAAATTATAAATATTTCTTTCCTATTAGTAATATATACAATGAACATTTGACAGTGTTACCCAGGAAGATACACTATTAATGCTAATTCAAATAAGCTTATAGTTATTGCAGATTATACATACATATATACATATACAAATATTTCTGTATTCTTGTTCACAGTTTGACTCCTTGTTTTCAATACAAATCAATACCCGTATATTTGATAATTGAGCAAACAAATATGTTTGTCATAAAATCTCTTGAAAGTGAGAAATCAAAGCTTAAGGATAGGTAGAAATGTTCGGACTATTTGGTGTACATTTAAAATTTTGTATTAAAACAACACTGGAACTTAACCTTTTACTTAATGACATGTGCCTACAGCACATGTACAATGTATGTTTTACATTGCAAAAAGTAAAATATTTGCAATGCATATTGCCTGGACTTTCGAAAACCATAACTGTTAAAGCACTCAAACTTGCAACTACTGATATTAAAACGAAGCCAAATATCAATTCTAGTCCTAAACTAAAGTTATCTAAAGTTATCTGGTTGTAAAACAGAATTTCAGGAGTGTCTGGTTTAAAAAGAACGGCAGCCATTCTACCATGATGTATGTTATTACACCTCTTTTCTGACCATTCCTTGCATTCACTGGGCTAGATTTTCCCTAAAAGGGAAGGAAACAAGTCGGGACTGATTCCAATCGCAAATCTGCCCCCAAGGGATAAATAGTCACTCACTAGAGTTTTCACAGAGTCGCCATTTTGTTTGGCATGGAGACAGGTTCACTGTCCAATTAAGGGTGGCAGAGGGCTCTCAAAACTAAAGGACCAATCAGAGACCTTCCAGCTTGAGAGGAGCAGTATGTTATGATGACATGTGAGTAACAGAGGCAGTGATTCATCGACTCACTAACTTTTTTAAAAGTTAAATTTTAAAAATGGTTCCTGCAGCCAGGCCATGTTTGAGGTGAGGGTGGAGCATGGTGGGGGCAGGGGTTGGAGAAACCCTCTACAGGGTGGTATTTGGCAGCACTCACACCCACGCAGGCAAGGACGGGCTCTAGGCCTCCGTGGAGTACTAAAACCACATGCGCCACTGAATTGCCCAACGGGCACCTAACCTGGCACCCTCCTGGTGTAGGGAACTGAAGACGAGCTGGAAAATTCCAGTCCGCCTCCTTCATTGTACTTAACAAGCCTCTTAATGAGCCCAATTAGCTACCCACCACGTCGAGGTGAATAGCACTGCCAGTCTGAATCCAGTCTTTGCTAAAATGGCCAGCACCAGGCACAGAGTCATGAAAACACCAGGCCAGCACCAAAATTTTCCTGCTCCATCCGCCTGCATTCCAGCCTCCGGTGGGACATAAAATTTTACCCCATTTTCTCTGGTGAACAGTGTGGACATTAACCTTATTCAAGACCACAGTGCTCTTGAACCAGACACTTGAAGGCACACAAAGAATGCCATAAATGAACCCACTGACCATTGTCCACCTCACTCCTTCCAGGAAAGGTCTTCAGTTACTTTCACAAAGACTAATGATATCAAATTGTTAAAATCTTGATTTTTTAAAAATGCTGATCACAAGGATACCATTCATCCAACATTTTAATAAGAACTTAAAAAATAAGGGCAGCAGTAGGCCATTTTGGCCTTTGAGTTGGTTCCACAATTCAGTAAGATCATGGCAGTAAAGGGTTAACGTCAGAGACACCTGATACTGACGCAACTACCGATGTAACGATGATGCAATGTCACATGATTCAGTAACTCATATCCAGAGGGAAGCAGAAGTACAACCTCATGTAGAGTTACTGAGATATATATAGATCTATAAATAAACAAGACTTTTTTTTTATGAATTACAGACTAAAGTAGCTTTCTTAGTGTAGCAATTATTGTTTTGATAAATGTAGGACTTCAGCTTTAAGAATAATCCTGTGTTGTAAGATCACATGATCTGTGTAAACAAATGAGTTAGCAGCACAGGAACCTCCAGGAGAGAGTTCTTCTTTAGTTATAGAGTTTGATGCACACAGGTAACTGCTGCTGCTGCTCTCTTGTAAATAAAGTTCAATGTTTCCACCAAGAAAAGTTGTCTGGAAAATGAACTCTATAACAAACTAGTGATGAGGATAAATCAGATCCAGTACTGTCCTTCGCCCAGTGATTGTGAGTATCTAAGATTATTAAAAAGAAAGGAAGATATACTCATTTGAGATGCCACAATTTGGCAGGATCGATCCCTTTGAGCCAGCCACAGGTGACTGGTCTCAGTATATAGAACGACTTGAGTACCACTTTCAAGCCAACAAAATCACGGGGGAGGAAAAGGGGAGACTGATTCTCCTGAGCATTTGTGGGAGCAAGACCTACAGTTTAATTCAAAGCTTGACAGTCCCCAGTGCCCCAGATTTAAAGACCTTCAGTGAATTAGTAGACCTCGTTAAGGGACATTTTCAACTCAAGCCCTCAGTCACAATGCAGAGGTTCAGGTTCAATTCACGGAATAGAGCACTGGGGGAGACCATTGCTACCTACGTGGCGAAATTAAAACGACCAATGAAATATTGTGATTTTGGTGAGACCCTGAATGATACGCTCAGGGATCATTTGTTCTGTGGTGTGCAAAAGGATGTTATTCAGTGAAGATTGCTGGCTGAAGTGGATCTTGATTTTAAGAAAGTGTTAGAAATAGCGCTTGTGATGGAAATGCTGTAAGGGATTCACAAACGATTCAAGGTGTGCAAAATGGTGCTGTTTTCCTAGTTGGGCGGGAACGGTCAGCCGAAAGTGGCGCGAAAAGCTGGGACTTCGCCACGAAGCGGGAGATAGCCCCCACTAACCGAAAAGTTAGAGGAAACAGCTTAGCAGCAAATTCTAAAGCTAATTTTTATCTATGTGGAAACAATCGCACTCCTAACAGTTGGCGATTTAAATAATTGGAGTGTTGTTTTTGTCACAAAAGCGGGCACATATTGAAACATTGCAAAGCGAGATTAAAACAGGCTCCCAGACAACAAACGAAGTCAAATGACGTATATAGATAATGTGGAAGAGCCAGAAACAACCAATTGTGACATTTATTCCTTATTCAACATGAAAGTTGGGAAGACAGAGCCAATTACTGTCACAGTGCAAGTGAATGGTAAACACTTAAAAATGGAAGTAGGCAAGGGTGTTTCTACCACTGTAGTAGGAGAACACACTTTCAGATATTTAAATAAAGGTGATCAACAATTAAATTTGGAACAAATCTCTGCCAAGTTGAAAATGTATACAGGTGAAGAAATCCAGGTAAAATGTATCACAAGAGTACCTGTTTATTATAGACACCAAAAGCACAACAATGTGATGGTATTAGGAGGCAGAGGACCAAACCTTCTGGATTGAAATTGGTTGAGGGAAATTAACTTTGATTGGCCAGTGAGATTTCAAAAGGAAGCAGGAAGAGCTCCTGAGTTGTAAAAGGAACAAGGCAAAGTACTTCAGAAAGTGCCTGGAGAGTCCAAGGACCGCAACTAAGACTGTCTTAAACAACCACATGGAAGAACAGCAGAAGAAACTCAAGGGGACTCTGCTGAATTACAGAATTCAAGATGAAATGAGTAAATTTTGCAAAGAAAAGCAAAACCTGTTGAAAGACCTTCACACACTACAAGGATCCCTCAGGTCAAAGTGTGTACCTCTGGAAAACTATGAAGAGAAACAGGGAGAATTTAATGTCACTCTGAACAAACTGAAGAACCAGTTGGCAAAGAAAATGCAGCAAAGTTCAAGGTTCCAGGAGGAAACCAACAGATACAAGAAGGAGACAGAAGAGCTGAAGAATCAGCTGAATGAAGCTAAAGAGGCCTTGAAAGGAAAAATCATAGAACTTTCCAAGATGGAAGTAGATAATGAAGTCATAGGTAGCTCAACTACTGAACTAAGACAAGTTGAGGTTTCACCTGAGAGAAGTCTGGCCAACAGTGAAGTAAAAAAAAAGGCCAAGGCTAAATTCTGTGGTAGAAAGAAGAAGACACGTGGGAAGAGGATGCAGACTTATTGATGAAGCACTGTCTTCAAACAAAACTAAGCATGATACTTCCAAATTTGGAGGGAGAGGTGGAGAAAAGTCAAGGAAACCAAAAAGTGACTCATGATTTGCATAGTTGTGAGTGGCAATTTACTGTGGAGAAGCAGTATATGTAAGGAATTTCAGTGGAGGATCGAAGTGGTTACCTAGTAAAGTAAGCTCTGTGGCCAGATCATTGTCATACCATATGGAAGTGGAGGGCTGGATCACCCGTAAGCATGTGGATCATTTAAGAAGGATGGAGGCACCCCAACAAAATGATGTTCCACCTGTAACCATTGCTGAACCTGTCATTCCTGTTGAAGTTGCTCAACCAAGGACAGATATGCCTGTTGTCTCTGTCAGAGTGGAAGACACTGAACTGCTTGTGCCTAATGAGGTCCCTGATGTTAATGCAGTTCCAGAGAATGTGTTTCCTGCAAAAGAATCTGAAGTTGTGGAGCTGTGGTGTTCCACATGGATCAGGAAACCACCTGGAAGACTGAACTTGTAATTTCATGACCTGTGTAAATATTGTAATGTCTTGAGATAAATATCCTTATTAATGCAAAATTTACAGAAAAGTTAAAGGGGGAGGAATGTAGAATTATAGTTTTGATATAGATAGGGCTGTAGTTTTAAGAATAATCCTGTGTTGTAAGATCACATGATCTGTGTAAACCAATGAGTTAGCAGCGTGGGGAACCTCTAGGGGAGAGTTCTTTAGTTATAGGGTTAGATGCACACATGTAGCTGCTGCTGCTGTCTTGTAAATAAAGTTCAATGTTTCCATCAAGAAAAGTTGCCTGGAAAAGCAACTCTATAACACTTAGGAAACAGGAAAACCCTAAAGAAACCCCATCTAGACCCTGAATTCAAGATAAAACATGGTGGCAATGGACGCAGCAAAACTGCAAGTGAAGACCACAGAGCTGAAAGACTTACAAATCCTTGGAAAAAGGACAAGAGAAAAAAAGATTGAAGCCTCACCTGAGAATGGAGCATCGTGAGTACAGCAGATACAGGCTGACACACAGCCACAGAGTCCAGACAGCAGTGAGTCCAAATCACAATCTACAAGTCAATCTAGTAAAGCAGCAAGATTTCCAAAGCTTAGGACAAGCACAAAGTCTACATTGACACTCCCAGAACCTTTCTGGAGCATTGAAGGCTTGCAACAGGCTAAACACTGGGACAACTGGAGGAAGAGATCTTCAGATACAGAACCGCTTCAGGTTTGCTTAAGAAGGAACAGAAGGATCAGGTCAGTACTTCATTACATGCAATACGATGAAGTCATCCAGGTATTCAATGCTTACTTCAGTGTTCAAAAAAAATTGATCAGTGAGTGAACAAAATTTATTAAGAGGAAACAAAAACTGGGTAAAACCTGGATTCTTTCATAAATGCCCTAAACCGGCAAGCAGAGAATTGCAGCTATGGGTTCCTCACAGATGAATTAATACATGATCAAATAGTGGTTGGAGTCTTAGATGAAACACTATCTCTTGCAAATGAGAGAAGAATTAACTCTCACAAAGGCAGTATAAATAGCACGACGGACCAAGCTTAGGAAACTAAACAGAGCTGTTGCTCATCAGGAAAGTGAGGTCCCTTGGAAAAAATGATTGAAGCCACTCAATGTGTCAGACAAAAAAGAGAGGGAACACAGTGAAGCCAAAACCCACAAAAATCAGGAAATAGTGCACCAACCGCCATCTTGAGATGATTTCGGTATGGTGGGAAAACCCTGCAAAATCGGGAAGAATTCCCAGCAGGGGGAGACAAGTGCCACAGCTGTGGCAAGTTAGGACATTTTAAAATTATCTGCCTACTCAAATACAAATGGCTCACAGGAAAAAAAGAGAAAATAACAAGGCCAAATCAAATTCAAGAAGTGGAAGAGCCGCAGAAAAAGCAAATCGCCTTCCTAGAAGAAGTTAATGAAACTGAAAATGATTACTGGAGCATTAAATTGGAAGCTGATGGTCACCCCACAGAATTCAAGCTAGATACTGGTGCAGGTGTTTCAGTATTATCTGATGAAGTAAAGTGGCTTAAAAATGCCATGTTACAGCCATCTTCCATCCACTTGCAAGATCCAGAATACACTGAAAGTAATAGGCCAACACTTGGTGAGGTTAAGATGCAAGGATAAGAAAATTATTGTATGTTATACAGAACCAGGAGGCAACATTATTGAGCAGAAAAGCATGCTTGAAGTTGAGGCTGGTTTAGAAGGTTGACAAAATCGCTGATGAGCAGTCGTGTAGCGTATTCAGAAAATAATTTCTACCCCTATTTTCAGCTGAAGACAGAATATCATGTAACCCTAAGGGCAGATGCTAAGCCTATATGTATCTTCATAGCAAGGAAGGTCCCTTATCCACTTTTAAGCAGAGTCAAGTACAAGATTGAACACATATTATAACAAGAGGTTATTTCCCCAGTAACCATGCCAATGAAGTGGTGTTCTGGAATGGCCACACTACCAAAGCCTAATTGTTCAATTAGAATCTACGTGGACTTGACTCAATTAAACTAGAGCACAATCCACCTGATGGCATCAGTGGATGAAAGTCTCACCAAATTAGCAAAAAGCATCCTCTTCAAAAAATTAGATGCTAACAGTGACTTTTGGCAGTCGTCTCAGGACAAAGAATCCAGATTGCTAACTACTTTTATCACCCCATTTGGTCTTTATTGTTTTAACAGGTTACCATTCGGAATCGTTTCTGCACCTGAGATATTCCAAAGAGCGATGTGGAAGAATAAAATACATCTACAGGACAACTAAGGGTTAAACAGTTAAAACCGTAGTGGAATACTACAGCACAGTTCCCTCTTTTGTTCTAGCAGGTACACCTGCAGCTGCCAGCTAATTGAGCAGGAAAGGAGAAAAGGACTATCTTAAACAAGCTTCCTAGAATCCTTGAGACAAGGCTAGGATGTCTGCCCCCAACACAAAGAGACAGGATCAAGCAATGGTCATCTGTTCTCTAGAGTGTACACCCCCCTAGCACTAAAGATAAGGTCAAGCATGGTTATCTATTCTCTGTCTCACTTTTTTATTACCAGATGGGCTTCCCCCAATATCCTGTATAGTCATAAATTAGAATAGACTAATTGTGTGTTGCATGCCAAAGACAATGATTCTCAATGTAATTAATTATTGAAGGTTAGACAGTCTTATCACCTTCAAGCTCTTTGATATGTACGACTTTTACTATAAATATGTGTGTACTCTGATGCTTCCTCAGAGTGCCAGCTAGCTCCGTTGTATGCTGCTGGGCTCTCCATGATATCATGATTCAATAAAGACTTCCAAGACAAACCTCCTGGGTCTGAGTGTTCACTCCGTTTTCCGCGACAAGCGATGTCTCGGACCCTGGAAGGAATGGAAAGAGTAATATGCCATATGGGCAACATTCTCATACATGGCGCATCAAGGCAAGAACATAGCTGTCGAGTGAGAGCCGTCCTTAAAGCTCTACAAGAAGCAGCTTTGACATTAAACTACAAATGTGAATTTGCAAAGCCTATGATAAATCTGTAGGCCACATTGTGCAAGCTTCGGGAATTATTGCCGACCTGCAGAAAACCAAAGTGATTAGTGAGTTCCCACGGCCTAAAAACATCATAAAATTACAAAGATTCCTTTGAATGGTCAGTCAAGTAGGCACGTTCCTACCAAACCTGGCAGAAATCAACGAGCCATTACGACTGTTGAGACACGGTCATCACTGCTGCTGAAACATGGACCAGTAAAACGCTTTTGACAAACAAAAAACTCCTAACTTCAACAGAAATTCTAGTGCACTGCGATCCAGGGTTGCCAACAATTGTAGCAGTGGAAGCATCATCTACAGGCTTGGACACAGTGTTGTTTCAAGTATGTTAGGAACAATGTGTAATTTTAAGTTGAATTTGTATAGCTATATTTGTATGTTAACAAAGGTAAAAAAAAGGTTTCAGTTTCATTTAGGATTTGTTTATGAACATCGGCACCTGGGCGTCTCGATAGTCTTTTGACTGAGGTTTTAGATCTTTTGGGTTTGTTGGTAGTATATATTTTTTATGAGGTCATACAACCCCTTAAGTGAAAGAGATGGGTTGGAAGTTCAATGTTTTTTGGAGACAAATCACAAAGTAGAAAAGCTTTACCATTGTCTAGCAACAGTGATTCAGGGGCATAGACACAGGAAAGACAAGACTTGAAACAGGAGAGTTCTCTGTGTGTGTGTGTCAGAGAGAGAAGACAGGAATCTGAAGCTCTCTGAGAAGAAGAACTTCAAGGCTAATGGAACAACAGTTAACTGAATAATCAGTTATGGGACTCAGTAAAGTTATCAGTTTAGTGGAGATGCTACTGGAAGACTGAGTTTAGGGAACTCAATTGCTTGTTCTGCAGTTGAAGAGACAGTTTAGAGTGTAGTTCGGGTGTCTCGGGGAGAAAGATGAGTTGGGTGAGAAGCATCAAGCGAATGCTCAGGAATTCACCAGAAGCTAACTGTTTGCAAGCTGTACCAATTCCAAGCGAGATGCCTTTGTGTCAAACTAGTGGTGACTCTTCTCTGGTTTATGTGCCTGTAAAGATATTGCTGGGGCAAAGGAATTGTGAGAATTTGAATTGTCTTCTTGTATTTGTATTGAGATCTTTCCAACCTTCTTGTCTGGTGTAATATAGCTCATTTTTCTTGTTTTAATAAACATTTTATTCTTTGTGTTAAAAGTTCATCGGCAGACTCCTGTGAATTTATTCAGAAACTTACCTCCACATTTATTTAAAAAAATAAAGTCAGGATCTAACAAGTCAGGTTTCACTCTGGGATCTGATTTGTCTGGTATTAACATCAGTTGGGCTTGTAACAAATACAAAAAGACGGATAAAGAAGACCAGTTTATTACATCTCAAGATCTCCAATAGACACAGACAATATGTAGGCAACCATTGAGGAAGAAACATTTGCAGTCACATAAACATGCAAGGAGTTCTCTGCTTATGTCATGGGATTAAGATTAAAAATTGAAACCTATCACAAGCCTTTGATTACTCTTATTAACCTAAAGGAAATTGCAAAAATGCCATCTAGAATTCAACATTTTAGACTGAGACTCAAGAGATATGATTCACTTGCTGAGTACATTCAAGGGAAGTACCAGATGACAGTAGATGCATCATCAAGAATACTAGTTGAAGGAGTCAAAGTGGAAAATTAAAATTTTATTGAGCAAATGGAAGCATATGCTTCATTACCAAACACTTACCAGCCACAGAAAAGAGATTACAGCAGATTAAGCAAACACAACAGGGTGACGAATGCATCCAAATAAAAGAGTACTGCCAGGACGAATGGCCAGTTTATACTCCGAACGACTCCGTTTTCCAATACTTCAAACAGAGAATAGTTCTCACAATCACTCATAATTCCTTAGCTTTTAATGACAGACTAATCATCCCTAAAACACTTGGACTCAAAATTCTCCAGAAAATCCATCAACGTCACCTGGGCATAGCGAAATACTGAACAAGAGCTCAGCAGTCAGTCTGGTGGCCAGGTATTAGTCATTCCTTAAAGAGTTAATCATTAATTGCAGTGAATAACCAACAGCAGAGAATAACCAACAGCAGAGTGAACCCCTGGCACCCTCCACTTCTCCTTCGAGACCATGACAGTGCCTGGGAATGGATTTATTTGAGTTTAAAGGCAAAGTTTTCATCATCACCATTGATTATTACTCCAGATGGTTTGAAGTAAATAAACTGCACAGCATCATGCAGAGACTGACATTGCATCACTGAAAAGAATCTTTCCGACACATGGCGCCCCAGATGTTGTGGTGTCAGACAATGGTCCTCAGTTTGCTGAGGAACTGTTTCACAACTTTGTGCAGGAACATGGGCTTGAATTTTACGCTCCCCTTGGCGGCTTTGTAGGTGAGAATGAACACATAATTCCTCAAATGGGCTTCCCGTTGGGTTCCCGCCCATCCCAAACTCTCTGCAATTTGACACCAGAGCAGCCTCCCCTACCCTCCCCCACCCTAAGACCCACAAAACTTACCTCTTCCTGGAATTCTAGGACCTAGGCTCCGGGAACAGCAAGTAGTCCACTGCAGGAACTGGCCAGCTCTGTAAGGTAGGACTTCCTCCTGAATGAGGGGCAGAAGTCCCATCTGCAGCCAATTAACGCTCATTGGGGTGTGAAGTCGCTGCAGGGCAGGTTGTGTCAGTGGGGATGCGTTCCCTGCTGACTCTTTGGGGAAGGGAAATCCGGTCATCCTAAAAATCCTGGCCATGGTTTCATGCATGTGACTAGTTGCCTAAACAACCTTAGTCGAATGGAGAAGCAGAAAGAGGAATCTAATCAAGGTAAAAACAAAAAGCTAAAAGCTACTGCGGATGCTGGAAATCCAAAACAAAAACAGAATTACCTGGAAAAACTCAGCAAGTCTGGCAGCATCGGCGGAGAAGAAATCAGTTAACGTTTCGAGCCTTCATGGCCCTTCGGCAGAACTGGAGCATAGATTAGAAGAAGGGAGAAATATAAATTGGTTTAAGGTGGGTGGGGGGGGGGGGGTGGGGGGGGAGAGGGAAAGGGGGGGAAGAGACACATTGAGGGTGTGGTGTGATGATTGTGGAGATGAGCAGATAATCAAAAGATGTCACAGACAAAAGGGTCAAAGAGGTGTTGAAGGTGGTGGTCTTTGTCTGAGAAAAGTGCTAATTAAGAATGGAAGACAGGATATTCAAAGTACAGCTCTAGTGGGGGTGGGGTGGAAAGACTAAAGGTTTTAGTTTTAGATTTAAAAATAATGGAAATAGGTGGGGAAAGAAGAATCGAGATAAATTATTGAAAAAAAAGCGGGGGGGGCGGGGAAAGAAACGGGGTGGAGATGGGGGGAGGGGGAGTTTAAGATCTAAAGTTGTTGAATTCAATATTCAGCCCAGAGGGCTGTAAAGTGCCTAGTCGGAAGATGAGGTGCTGTTCCTCCAGTTTGCGTTGGGCTTCACTGGAACAACGCAGCAAGCCAAGGACAGACATGTTGGCAAGAGAACAGGGTGGAGTGTTAAAATGGCAAGCGACAGGGAGGTTTGGGTCTTTCTTGCGGACAGACCGCAGGTGTTCCGCAAAACGGTCGCCCAGTTTGCGTTTGGTCTCTCCAATGTAGAGGAGACCGCATTGGGAGCAACGAATGCAGTAGGCTAAGTTAGGGGAAATGCAAGTGAAATGCTGCTTCACTTGAAAGGAGTGTTTGGGACCTTGGACGGTGAAGAGAGAGGAAGTCAAGGGGCAGGTGTTGCATCTTCTGCGTGGGCATGGGGAGGTGCCATAAGTGGGGGTTGAGGAGTAGGGGGTGATGGAGGAGTGGACCTGGGTGTCCCGGAGGGAACGATCCCTACGGAATGCCGTCAAGGGGGGTGAAGGGAAGATGTGTTTGGTGGTGGCATCATGCTGGAGTTGGCGGAAATGGCGGAGGATGATCCTTTGAATGCGGAGGCTGGTGGGGTGATAAGTGAGGACAAGGGGGACCCTATCATGTTTCTGGGAAGGAGGAGAAGGCGTGAGGGGAGGATGCGCGGGATATGGGCCGGACACGGTTGAGGGCCCTGTCAACGACCGTGGATGGAAAACCTCGGTTAAGGGAGAAGGAGGACATGTCAGAGGAGCTGTTTTTGAAGGTAGCGTCATCAGAACAGATGCGACGGAGGCGAAGGAACTGAGAGAATGGGATGGAGTCTTTACAGGAAGCGGGGTGTGAGGAGCTGTAGTCGAGGTAGCTGTGGGAGTCGGTAGGCTTGTAATGGATATTGGTGGACAGTCTATCATCAGAAATTGAGACAGAGAGGTCAAGGAAGGGAAGAGAAGTGTCAGAGATGGACCATGTGAAGATGATGGAGGGGTGGAGATTGGAAGCAAAATTAATAAATTTTTCCAGGTCCCGACGAGAGCATGAAGCAGCACCGAAGTAATCATCGATGTACCGGAGAAAGAGTTGTGGGAGGGGGCCGGAGTAGGACTGGAACAAGGAATGTTCCACATACCCCATAAAGAGACAGGCATAGCTGGGGCCCATGCGGGTACCCATAGCCACACCTTTTATTTGGAGGAAGTGAGAGGAGTTAAAGGAGAAATTGTTCAGTGTGAGAACAAGTTCAGCCAGACGGAGGAGAGTAGTGGTGGATGGGGATTGTTGGGGCCTCTGTTCAAGGAAGAAGCTAAGGGCCCTCAGACCATCCTGGTGGGGGATGGAGGTGTAGAGGGATTGGACATCCATGGTGAAGAGGAAGCGGTTGGGGCCAGGGAACTGGAAATTGTTGATGTGACGTAAGGTGTCAGAGGAATCACGGATGTAGGTGGGAAGGGACTGGACAAGGGGAGAGAGAAAGGAGTCAAGATAACGAGAAATGAGTTCCGTGGGGCAGGAACAGGCTGACACGATCGGTCTGCCAGGACAGTTCTGTTTGTGGATTTTGGGTAGGAGGTAGAAGCGGGCCGTCCGAGGTTGGGCGACTATCAAGTTGGAAGCTGTGGGAGGAAGATCTCCAGAGGAGATGAGGTCAGTGACAGTCCTGGAAACAATGGCTTGATGTTCTGTGGTGGGGTCATGGTCCAGGGAGAGGTAGGAGGAAACGTCTGCGAGTTGACGCTCAGCCTCCGCGAGGTAGAGGTCAATGCGCCAGACAACAACAGTACCACACTTGTCAGCGGGTTTGATGACAATGTTGGGGTTGGACCTGAGAGAACGGAGTGCAGTGAGTTCAGAGAGAGACAGATTAGAATGGGTGAGAGGAGCAGAGAAATTGAGACGGCTAATGTCACGCCGACAGTTCTCAATGAAAAGATCAAGAGAAGGTAAGAATCCAGAGGGAGGGGTCCAAGTGGAGGGAGAATATTGGAGGTGAGTAAAAGGATCCGTTGAACGGGGAGAGGACTCCTGCCCAAAGAAGTGAGCACGGAGACGAAGACGGCGGAAGAAGAGTTCAGCATCATGCCGAGCCCGAAATTCATTGAGATGAGGGCGTAAGGGTATGAAACTAAGTCCTTTGCTGAGCACTGAACGTTCAGCATCGGAGAGGGGAAGGTCAGGGGGTATAGTGAATACGCGGCTGGGGCTGGGATTGGAAGATGGGGTGAGGACGGAGGGACAAGCAGGGGTGGAGGATCCCAGATGGGTGTTGGAGTCGATGAGTTGTTGGAGCTTGCGTTCCTTAGCACTTGAGAGAAAGAGAAAAAGTTTCTTGTTGAGGCGACGGATGAGGCGAAGAATAAAATGAAACTGGGGGCACGCGCAGCTTTGAAAAAGGGTGCGGCGGTGCTGCTGGAGGGAGAGGTCGAATGTGTTCATATGGCGGCGCATGGCACTGAGTGTGGATCTCAGAATGCGACGGGAACAGCAGTCCGAGAAACGTTTTATGTCCCGGAGATACCTGTAATCCTGGGTGGGTTCGAAACAAGAGGGATGGAATTTCAGTTGAAATCCACGTGGGGTGAGTTGGAGACGGAGACAGTCACTGAGAAAGGAGATATGGCTGTGAAAGTGGGTTTTAGTAAACACCTTGTCAAACACCAGGAGAGAAATGGAAAGCAATGAAGGTGAGCAGGCAGAAGAGACAGTCGGAAATCCTGTCGGAGGACAGAACCATACTTCTTCAAAGAGGGCATTTTTTGAAGAGAGGTGGCAGTCAATCAAACACAAAGATAAAAACAAAAAGCTAAAAGCTACTGCGGATGCCGGAAATCCAAAACAAAAACAGAATTACCTGGAAAAACTCAGCAAGTCTGGCAGCATCGGCGGAGAAGAAATCAGTTAACGTTTCGAGCCTTCATGGCCTTTCGGCAGAACTGGAGCATAGATTAGAAGAAGGGAGAAATATAAATTGGTTTAAGGTGGGTGGGGGGGGCGGGGGGGAAAGGGGGGGAAGAGACACATTGAGGGTGTGGTGTGATGATTGTGGAGATGAGCAGATAATCAAAAGATGTCACAGACAAAAGGGTCAAAGAGGTGTTGAAGGTGGTGGTCTTTGTCTGAGAAAAGTGCTAATTAAGAATGGAAGACAGGATATTCAAAGTACAGCTCTAGTGGGGGTGGGGTGGAAAGACTAAAGGTTTTAGTTTTAGATTTAAAAATAATGGAAATAGGTGGGGAAAGAAGAATCTATATAAATTATTGAAAAAAAAGCAGGGGGGGGGAAAGAAACGGGGTGGAGATGGGGGGAAGGGGAGTTTAAGATCTAAAGTTGTTGAATTCAATATTCAGCCCGGAGGGCTGTAAAGTGCCTAGTCGGAAGATGAGGTGCTGTTCCTCCAGTTTGCGTTGGGCTTCACTGGAACAATGCAGCAAGCCAAGGACAGACATGTTGGCAAGAGAACAGGGTGGAGTGTTAAAATGGCAAGCGACAGGGAGGTTTGGGTCTTTCTTGCGGACAGACCGCAGGTGTTCCGCAAAACAAGGAATTGATGAAAAAGAGTTAAGATATTAACCTAGCCCTTCTTAACTACAGAACTGTATCACTAAAAAACAGGCTCGCGCCATCAGAATTACTGATGGGAAGATTGCTGTGAACACAACTTCCAGCTGCATAACAAAAGCTACAATCTAACACTACCTCAGATGATCATGCGAGAGTTAGGAAGTGTGAAAGCGTGAGGAGCAAAGGCACAGACAAGCTAGTAATTTCAACTTCAGGCAGAGACTTAAAAGTGCTACCTGCTAGGGAGACAGTGTGGATACGAGATCAACAGAAAGAAAGCATAGTAGTAGAAAGAGCACCACAGCCGTGATTTTATCAAATCAAAACAGACCAAGGTGATATAAGAGGGAACCAAATATCCCTGATATCTTTGGGAAGGAAACCAATGGAGCTTTGGATTTATAATCCAATCCCACTAGAGGGAAGAAACCAGAAAAAAGTCGAAACTCTACAGCCACCCAGGTGGAAGACACTCCCATTGAATGATGAGAGAGCGCAGTTTGTCCTCAACCTCAAAATGCAATCAGGACCAGATCAGGGAGACTGGTCAAGGCACATCAAAGATTTACCCAGTGAAGTCTGAGACTTTGTGGGGGATGGGGGAAGGGCGTGATGTGGGAGGATTTATATAATTGGGATAAAGACTTGAGGGGAAATGTAGAGTAAAGGGTTAACACACAGAACACCTGATACTGATGCAACTGCTGATGTTACTATGATGCAATGGTTAAGTAATTGAGATCTGGAGGGAAGCAGAAGTGCAATCTCATATAGAGTTACTGAGGTGAATATATAGATCTGTAAATAAGTAAGAATGGTTTTTACGAATTCCAGGCTAAAGTAGCTTTCTTAGGGAAACAGGAAAACCCTAAAGAAACCCTACCTAGATTGCGAATCAAGACAAAACATCATCCACTTCAATTCCACCTTCCTGGACTATGCCTTTATCCCTTGACTCTCCTGATATTCAAAAACCTATCAATCTCAGTTTTGAATGTACTTAATATTTTGAAAACTATAATCTCAGTGCAGTATTGTGTGAGAATGGATGTTATTTTTAAAATATGTTTGGGAAATATTGTGTTATTCTGTAAAGAAGGCTGGGTGTCTGCGTGCGTGGGTAAGTGATTTAATTGAGCTGGGCAAGAGATTTATAAGATAGAGGTGTTAAGTTTGAGGTACAAGTAAATAGGTTAAATCTAATATTTGCATTTTTAGATAAGTTGAGAGTTTGTTTGAATACCAAAGGGGAGTTCGAGGTAACAAGAAACATGTTTGCATCTTGCAAGAGTTCCATAGGTAAATCGTAGTGGGGATATTACATTTTATTGACCTGACAGCAAAGAAAGGATAGAGACATGAAGAATTTTATATTTGGAAGGATTTGAGTTTTAAAGCGGGGTGAGAACAATGGAACTGGAAATCAAAGGGGAAAAAAGATATTTTAGAGTTAATGTGGAGAGTTTAGGAGAGAGATAGTTGGAGTTGAGTTATTGAGCTGGAGCGGATGGGAGGCTGGGAGAAGATGCTGTTGTGAACCAGCCATCCATTCAAGCCAGAAAAGTCTTGGGCTGCAACAAGCAGTTTTATTCTGAGGTGGATTCCACCACAGAGTGGAAAAGGGTAGATGCCATGTAGTATGCCTTTATTGAAGCTACAGCACAGTTTGCCCTATGTAATATTGCTGGATTTCTTTTATAGTTAACATCTATAAGAGAGTGCTGCCTAGAGGCGTTTACTTGTGGGTTTGACCAAGTAGAGTGTTTTTGGGGAATGTTTTGTAAGACTAAGCTTAATTGTGTAACTGTAATCTTGAATGCTTAAGTTTTCTTTTATTCTTGTTAATAAAATTTATACTTTTAATTTTTTAAATCCCAAAAGTGTTACTGGACCTTTTAAGGCTGATATCAATACGTCATCTTCTTGTTTTCAGAATACAAAAGAAAAGGGTGTAGCCCGTAAGCCAAGTTTCCCTCTGGGATTTGGTTTGCGCAGCAATTAACACCGGCTGTGGTCATAATAATTGCAAATTAAATGCTTGATTTCAATAGAGTCTTGTGGATTGGGACAGAAAGAGAATTTTCAAGCTCCTATTGTCAAAAGCAAAATAATAAAATTTGATTAAAGTTCACTTCCTTCAGGAATCTTTCCATGTCTCACAACTACCGAAGAAAAGCTTTTCATTTACATAATTAGTCAGTGTTTTGTCAGTCATTTATTATCAGATTTACTACTTTAATGCAGCCAAATATCAGCCAGACCAGCACGTACCTGACTCTGGATCATTTGGAATAGCAATTCACAGGTATTTATTTATTTATGTTTTGCCTGAGAATGTCATAGGGTGCCAAGCAAGCAATTTTCTGCCACGGTATCCTTTATTCTGCCCTAATTATTTTTTCTATCCTCCTGAGATGTGCTGAATTGAGAGAGTAATTTGTCTGGCACATGCAAATGACACCACTTTCCTCTGGCTTCTAATGACTTTTGTTCTGCTCCAGATCTCAGGCAGTGCTATTTTTATAGCAGTACTAAACTGAACTCATTAACCCTCTGTGATCACATTACTAATGGACAGGGAAACAATTGGAATCAGCCTCAAAATAATATTGCTCATTACATACAATGCTTTAGTACATTTTGAAATTAGACAATTCCTAAGGGCCAACAAACAATCCAAGAGAAAAATAGTACAGGTCATTGGACAAAAGGATCAAGGGCAAGGGTGAGAGTCTGAAACATGGTTAGGCACCTAAAGTTTCTTATGTGAAGACTATAGATTATAGAATGTTATGAGGCCACATTTTTATCAGTTTTATAAGTAATAAAAACAGAAAATGGTGGAAAAACTGCAGGACTGGCAGCATCTGTGGAGAGATAAACAAGAGTTAATAGGCAGAATTTTGCCCTTATCAGGTGGGCTCAGCTGGGCCGAGCGGGGGGCAGTCGGGAAGTCATGTGACTCTGTCACATGAGCAGGGATATGTTAGAAATTAGGATGAAATTTTTTATTTTTAATTTTAATGACGGATAGAAGCCTCATCCCGCCCATGGATGAGGTTTCGCAAAAAATGCAAATGCCGCCTGGCCTTTTCGCCTGCCCGCCCTTTCGGTCTGCCCGCCAACCATACAGTTGGACGGGCAGCAAAAAATTAAAATCAATTGGATTGTTAATGGCCTTAATAGGCCTTTTAATTGGCGATGGGCACACAGCCAACTCCTGCGTGCGCCTGCTAACTGAAATATCATGCGAGTGCATGTTGATGTGGGGATGTTCATCCAACATCATTGCACGTTACTTTACACTCCAGTTGGTTGGGCGCGTGCCCAACAGCTCAATGAAAAATCCTGGCCAATGTGTCCTTATGACTTCTTCAGAATAGCTCTGAAGAAGAGTCATACAGACTCAAAACGTTAACTGTCTCTCTCTCTACAGATGCAGCCAGATCTGTTGAGTTTTTCCAGCATTTGCTGTTTTTATTTCAGATTTCCAGCATCTGCAGCATTTTGCTTTTTTCTTAGTTTTATAAGTACTTGACTAAGCCCAGTAGGTATTCTATCTTTGCTATAGGCTACCCCTTCTTCAGCAAGGAACCACTCCAGAGCCTGTTCTCCTGAGAATTTTAACACAGAGTATGCATAAGAAAGCTAGGAAAACCTGAGACTAAGACTACCTTCTGAATTATCCACTTACTTGAACTGATAATTATTTATAAGCTGAAGCCTACAAATCCATTATCAATTCTTATGCAGTACTTGTTTTAATGAATGGTGTTCAGTGGCAATAATTATGCAAAATACAGTGATAATCCTGCATGTTTAATGACCATAAATCCTTCTGTCAGCAGTTGTAGCTTATAGCACTCTCACTTTGGAGTCACAAAGTTCCAGATTCAAGTCCCACTCCAGGATTTGAGCACAAAAATCAAGGCTGACACTCCAGTGCAGTAGCATTGGATCTTTTGGATGAAATGTTAAACTGAGGCCCATCTTCCTGGTCTTCTAGGTGTAAAAGATCCCTATTTTGATGAACAGCAGGGGAGTTACCCCTGTTGACAGCCAATATTTATCCCTCAATCAACAAACAAAATGCCATTATCACATCCATGTCAGTGGGAATTTGCTGTGCACAAAATTGGCTGATGCGTTTCCTACAATAACAACAGTATCTATCCTTCAAAAATACTTCTTTGCTGTAAAGTGCATTGAGGTGATTTTAAAAAGCAATATGTAAATGCAAGTCTTTCTTTGTTTTTCTTTCCTTTCTGTATTGAAGCAAAAATAGATTTTTGTTCACCAGAACTGGAAGTGTTTATTGAATTAAGAAAGAACTCAACGAGAATGAAGTACATCCATGACTAACTACGGAATTTAAAAAAAAAAAAATTCATGGGATGTGGGCTTCACTGGCTGTGCCAGCATTTATTGCCCATCCCTAGTTGCCCTTGAGAAGGTAGTGGTGAGCTGCCTTCTTGTATTGTTGCAGTCCCTGTGGTGTAGGTACAACCACAGTGCTGTTGGGGAGGGAGTTCCAGAATTTTGACCCAGCACCAGTGAAGGAACGTCGATATATGTCCAAGTCAGGAAGGTGAGTGACTTGCAGGGGAACTTCCAGGCGGTGCTCTTCCCATCCATCTGCTGCCCTTGTACTTCTAGATGGTAGTGGTCGTGGGTTTGGAAGGTGCTAACTAAGGTGGCTTAGTGAGTTCCAGCAGTGCATCTTGTAGATAATACACACTGCTGCTGTGTAGCTGGTATCGAATTGAAAGAAATGGCATACAATGAATGAAGGTTAGAATGAAGGTAAGGACTCCATCCCATTCTCTCAGTTCCTTCACCTCCGTCGCATCTGTTCTGATGATGCCACTTCCAAAAACAGTTCCTCTGACATGTCTTCCTTCTTCCTTAACCGAGGTTTTCCACCCATGGTAGTTGACAAGGCCCTCAACCATGTCCGGCCCATCTCCCGCGCATCCGCCCTCACACCTTCTTCTCCCTCTCAGTAACATAATAGGGTCCCCCTTATCCTCACTTATCACCCCACCAACCTCCGCATTCAAAGGATCATCCTCCACCATTTCCACCAACTCCAGCATGATGCCACCACCAAATGCATCTTCCCTTCACCCCCCACACTTCCATCACCCCCTACTCCTCAGCCCCCTCCCACGGCATCTTCCCATGCAACCACAGAAGGTGCAACACCTGCCCCTTTACTTCCCCTCTCCTCACCGTCCAAGGGCCCAAACACTCCTTTCAAGTGAAGCAGCATTTCACTTGCACTTCCCTCAACTTAGTCTACTGCATTCGTTGCTCCCAATGCGGTTTTCTCTACATTGAAGAGACCAAACGCAGACTGGGTGACCGCTTTGCAGAACACCTTCGGTCTGTCCGCAAGCATGACCCAGACCTCCCTGTCGCTTGCCATTTCAACACTTCAACACTCCACCCTGCTCTCATGTCCACATGTCCGTCCTTGGCCTGCTGCATTGTTCCAGTGAAGCTCAACGCAAGCTGGAGGAACAGCACCTCATCTTCCGACTAGGCACTTTACAGCCTTCCGGACTGAATATCGAGTTCAACAATTTTAGATCATGAACTCTCTCCTCCATCCCCATCCCCTTTCCGATCCCCCCACCTTTTTTTCCAATAATTTATATAAATTTTTCCTTTCCCACCTATTTCCATTATTTTTAAATTATATTTCCATTCATTGCTTTATCTCTACCTTTTAGCCTATTTCGATCCCTTCCCTTCCCCCCACCCCACCCTCACTAGGGCTATCTGTACCTTGCTTGTCCTGCTTTCTACCCTTAATTAGCACATTCCTTAGATAATATCACCACCTTCAACACCTCTTTGTCCTTTTGTCTATGACATCTTTTGGCTATCTCCACCTATCACTGGCCCTCTATCTAGCTCTACCTGTCCCACCACCCCCTCCCCCCCACCCCCCCTTAAACCAGCTTATATTTCACCTCTTTTCTATTTTTCCTTAGTTCTGTTGAAGAGTCATATGGACTCGAAACGTTAACTGTGTTCCTCTCCGCAGATGCTGCCAGACCTGCTGAGTTTTTCCAGGTATTTTTATTTTTGTTTTGGATTTCCAGCATCCGCAGTTTTTTGCTTTTATCTTATGAAGTTTAGTCATCGGCCAGAAGATTGGGAAAATTTTAGAAACCAGCAAGTGATGACTAAACAAAAAAGAGGGAGAAATTAAAAAATAAGAGTAAACTAGCAAGAAATATAAGGACAGACAGTAAGGGCTTCTGCAGCACATAAGCAAATGTAGGTCCTTTAGAGAGTGAGACTGGGGAATGAGTAATGGGAAACAAGGAATGGCAGAAACTTTGAACACGTATTTTGTATCTGTCTTCAAAGAAGAAGGCATTTAATGGATCCAAGGACGGTTGAAAATCAAGAGGCAAAAGGGAGGGAGGAATTTAAAACAATCACTATCGTTAGAAAAAAGATATTTGGTGACTAAACGATTGCAAATACTTTGGATTTGATGGTCTGCATCCTAGGGTCTTAAAAGAAGTGGCTGCAGAGACAGTGGATGCCTTTGCTGCAATCTTCCAACATTTCCTAGGTTCTGGAAAGCTTCCAACGGATTAGAAAACTGCAAATATAAACCTTTGTTGAAGAAAGGAGGGGGACAGGGAACTATAAGCCGGTTAGCATCTGTCATTGGGAAAATGCTGGAATCCATTATTAAGGAAGTAGTAGCATGACATTCAAAAAATGATAATATAATTAAGCAGAGTCAACATTGTTTTCTGAAAGGGAAGCTGTCTTTGAAAAATTTATTAGAGTTCTTTGGGGATGAAACAAGCAGAGTGGATAAAAGGGAAACAATAATTGTAGTGTAACAAAAACAAAAAATGCTGGAAAAACTCTATATGACTCTTCTTCAGAGCTTCTTCTTCTTTAGTTGTAGTGTATTTGGATTTCCAAAAGACATTCTATCAGGTGCCACAAAAAAGATAAAAGCTCTTGGTGTTGGGGGTAATATCTTCACATGGATAGACAATTAGCTAACTAAGAGAAAACAGATTGGGACCAATGGGTCATTTTCGGATTGGAAAATTAGAACTAGTGGGGTGCCAGTGTTGGGACCTCAACTATTTACAATCCAAATTAATGACTTGGGTAAAGGGATAGGGTGTATTGTAGCCAAATTTTCTGACAATCCAAAGGTAGGTGAGAAAGTAAGTTATGAGGAGGATACAAAGAGTCTGCAAAGGAATACAGATAGATTAACTGAGTAGGCAAAAATTTGGCAGATGGAATTAATGTGGGAAAATAAGAGATTATCCATTTTGGTAGGAAGAACAGAAAAGCAGAATATTATTTAAATAGAGAGAGGCTGCAGAATGTTGCGGAGTACAGAAGCATCTGGGTGTCCTCATGCATGAATCACAATATGTAGGTGAAGTACATAATTAGGAAGGTAGATGGGATGCTGGCCTTGATTGCAAGGGGGTGGAGTATAGAAGCAGGAAAGCCTTGCTAAGGCTGTACAGGATGATGGTGAGACCACATCTAAAGTACTGTGTAAAACTTTGGTCTCCTTATTTGAGAAGGGATATACTTGCACTGGAGGCAGTTCAGACAAGGTTCACTAGTTGGTTTAGTGGGATGAAAGGAGAAAAGTTGGGTCTCTACTCTGTTACAATCTCGTTGGAGACCAATAATGTTTAAAAAGAAATTCAAACTTCCAGTTAATAGCTGAATGAATCACATGTCAAGATTTCACATTTTAAGACATTTTCCTGTAATAAATGACTGAAAGCACTATTGGCAAAACATTATTTTCTTTTTATAGGCAACCTATACTTTAAACTACAAAGAATAACATTCCCCTTTTATACTTTTCACACATTGCACTCTCCACGGAATAACAGTCCTTATAGTAAACAGTCTGTAGTCACTCCCAGCTTCCAGTGGGTTCCTGTAACCCTGCTTTGCCAAGTAGTAACTTTGAGTGACCATCTCTAAGCACTTTCCTCAGTTATTGGAGAGTTTCTTAATTAAATCCACCATCAGCACTAAAGCCTGTTCTGGTGTTTCTTCATCTCCCTTTTTATGATCTCAGCTGTTACTACTACTTGACAAGTCAGATCCCAGTGTGGAACCCGGCTTGATAGATCCTAACTTTTATTTTTTGTTTAGAAGCGTGGAGACTGGCGACTGAACAGTGTCACAGGAGTCAACGGATTAACTTTTAACAAAAGAATAAAACATTTATTAAACAAGAAAAGATGAACTATATTACAATACTCCTTCACCCACAACTATACCTTCACAGATATATACAGAATTGTACAGATAACACAAGTTACAAAATCTATCTTATACTCTCATGTTCACAGTAAATACACAGTCCATGTAAACCAATAGGTGGCCTGTGGTCAGACACACCATACTCTGAAACCAAGTGACAGCTGGCTATAATAGATAAATAGATGCTATGGATCCCTCATATACTCCCCCCAGATGCTTGTCACACTGTGAGCCAACCGGTCTCACTGAACTTCATCTTTCACATGAGGGTTTCCAATCTCCATTTTTGAAGAACTCATTTTGGAATCTTCTCCCAATGACACTTTCTCTCAGACACCTTACACAAGGGTCCACCTCCTTGGTTTCAAACTCTCCTTCCGATGTTCCTCCCCCCTGGATCGCCACATACGTTAAACTTCCTTCCATGCACTTTCTTTCAGACTCAGCCATACCACAGAACACCACTGCCTCACATGCCCATAGTAAAAAGTTACAGACCTGTGGCTGTCTCCTTGGATATTCTGGCTTTTCACAAGCCTATTTTGCTTTAAGTCTGTGTCCTACTTTCTCCTTTTAAGCTTGGAACCTTCCTCTCTTGCTCCTTATTTTTAACTTCACTTAACAGGACCTTTTGCAGATTCCTGTTCTTCCTTTGACTAGACTATCCTCTTGGGACCTTTTCTGTTCCATCCCCTGGTTTTGGGGACTTTCTTCTTTTTCCTTTAGGAGCTGTTCCCTGCAGTTCCCTCCCCCAGTAGACAGTTGACAACTTGATATCTGGAACTCACTTGACATTCACTGTTACTTTAACTATAGAGCAACTCATCTGATACTCTTAGACTTATTTTCCTCAGCAGTCTGCGAGTAGACTAGTAGACTAGGTTAGACTAGTAGACTAGGTTAGGGTTCACTATTCCCTTCACCTTAGAGCAGAATGACCAACTGAACTCAAACAGCTTTTGGTTTCTTTATGTCTGCAGAACAGTTTTTTCTCCCTTGTGTTTGTTTTAACTCCCCTTAAAGAGTGGTAAGCCTCATTAAACTACAGGCATCTTTTAAAGCGAAACAAAAATTCAAGTTCCCCCTTTCTTGACACACCAATACAGAAATACAAATTAAAAACAAACTTAAAGATATACCTAGAACACACAAATACACATATCAACTTACTCAAACTATCTCTAGTTCCTAACACCCTGCCTGTGCCAGAAATTTTCTGGAACCTGTAGGTGGTTGCAGGGTGCGTCACTCTGGCTAGAGACTGTCTCATTTCTGCATCCGGCTATGGTAACTCGCAAAGTCCAGCAACCTGTTTCTTTCTCTGCTGACCACACAGAACTTCTGCTGCTTGTCTGTGACATTCATTGCTTTGTGGGGGAAATTTGTAACCTGATCTCGAAAATGGCCTCCTCTGCCCACTTCCCCATAGCAACGTGAAACACATTAACCTTGCATCCAGGTAGGAATGCTAATTAGCTATATTTGATCCCAACCCCTTTTCTTTTTAGAAGTAAATGGGCAGCTGTTTCCAACCAGTACCTTCAGCACCATTCTGAGACTTAGGGAGACTCAGAATCTACTCATTTCAAACACAGAGACTACAGCCATTGTCACCAAACATAAATACCTAGCACCTTCTTCTCTGTGAAAAAGAATCTATGGTCGGGATTTTCTGTGTCTGCTGGCGTCAGGCATGTTTGGTGGCATGAGTGGGCAACATGGCAAGAAAGCCAAAAATTGGTTTCACAACGTCGTGAAACCAGTTTGCAAACGTCCACTCTACCCATCAATGGCGGACTGCATTTCTCGCTGTTGGATGCCGGGAACCTAATTATAATACATCTGCATATCATTATAAGCCCACCTCGACCCAATCAATCACCCCCCATGCAAAATCATCTGAGCACGCCGGCAGGAAAGCACGCTGGTGTAAAACACGTCTTGACAAGTGTGACATCTAGAAGGAAGGTGCACCAGGGGCTTGGAGAGGCAGGTCTAGGTTTGACTGGAAGAGCAAGGTGTGTAGGGGGGGTTGTGAGGGGAGGAAGGAAGGTGTCGGATGGGGTGAGGTTCGGAGGAGGCGAACAAAGATGTTAGTGGGGGATGAGGCTGGGAAGGGGAACAAAGATGTCGGGGGGATGGGGTTGCGGGGAGAGGAGGTAATGGGGGGAGAAGACGGCAACAGGGGAGGTAAGTGCAAGTGGGGAGGAAGGTGTAAGGGAAGGAGTCCAGGGGGGGAGGAACGAGTCCAGAGAGGGGAACAAGTCCACCGGGAGGAAGGAACCTGGGCATAGGAAGGAGTCCAGAGATAGGACGGAGTAAGGTAGGAAGAAGTAGGAAGGGTAGTGGGAGGAGCCCGGGGGAGAGAGGAGCCCAGGGCAGGGAGGAGTCCGGGAGAGGAAGGAATCCAGGGGGAGGAAGGAATCCAGGGGGAGGAAGGAATCCAGGGGGAGGAAGGAATCCAGGGGGAGGAATGAGTCCAGGGGAAGGAGGAGTCCATGAGTAGGAAGGAGTCCAGAGATGAGAAGGAATAAGTGTGGTGGAAGAAGTAAGAGCAGAGGAATGAATCAGGAAGGGGGAAGGACTAAGCAGCTGGGGGGAGTCGGCGGGGGAGGAGTTTCCAAGGGTCGATAGGAGGAGAAGTTCCAAGAAGAAGTTCCAAGAGGGATAGGAATTCCAAGGGGGAAAGGAGTCCAGAGCAGGGGATTTCCAAGTGAACCTGCAAAGGAGGGCTCTGTTGAGTCCATGATTGCCTCCTGGGGAGTGAACTGAGAGTGGGTGTTGGAGGAGAGAACGGTGAGAATGACCAAGAATGACCAAAAGCAGAGTGATGCGATAGGGTAGGAGGGTTAGGGTGTGACAGTATTGGTAGAAGGGACAGCGAGGGTGGTTGGTGGGCACTTAGAGGCACACATGGATCCTGGGGGTGGGAAGGAGGTCGGGGAGATTAATGTGGATTGGGGCAGGATTTTTGGGAAGCAAGGGAACATGCACATTCACCTGGACATCTGCAATAAAGAGGGATGTGCTGGTAGGTGACGGTGGGGAGATGGAAGGTGATGCCAGGGGGATTGACAGTGATGGAGGAAAGGAAATGGGTGACTAGGGGAGGGGAAAGGATGGGGATTTGAAGAGAAATGCTACACACACCACGCTTGCTAAATCGAAAGTGAAAGGAGAATCGCGGTGGGCGAGATCAGGTGCTGCATGGGAGTGCGATCAGTGGGTGGGCGGAAATGCAGGTCAGCTCAGATGGACATCGGAAAGCGAACCCCAGCAGGCAGTGTTGAAAATGCTCGGGATGTTGAGATGAGTGTGATACGGGAAGGATTTGCGTGGGTGGGAGAGTGCTTTCACGAGGATCCGAAAAACCCTGCCACATACACACCTCTCCCTCTAGAATCACTCGTGGGCTGGCTGCGAACTGCTGGGGGTGGTGGCAGTGTTGGGAGGGTGGGGGGGGGTTGGATGCAGTGGGAGGACTCGCAAAGCCTGTCAACGAAGCTGAAAGGCACCATTACACATTGTAAAGTGAGAAAATGTGTTCACCCGTGCAATCAACTGTGATCAGAATTTCCTAACTTTTGAACGCCTTAGACTTCTAGGTGCTGCCCTAACATGTGAAACAGGGATGGAGACAGCCTATGCAACGATTGGCCCTGTTGCCTCGGCTGACTTTGGCATGGGTCCTCTAGATAGCCGATGCATTGGGGGCCCTGACTTGCTTTGGCTGTCCTCCTGTGGGCCAGCTACTTTCTCTGTGGTGACAGAAGATGAGGGTTGAGTGGGTCACAGGCAAAGGGGACTCTGAGGGAGGGGACAGCCTCTGAGATTCCTGAGTGGCTGACTCGGGGTGTCTAGCTACAGCTCCTCCTCCCTCCAGGTACCTGAGGGCCCCGGCCTGACTCCTTGAGGGGAAGGAGCGCCTTGCGGTGGGGGGAGGTCAAGGTGCCCCGTTTCCCTCTCGTGTTGCTACTGCAGGAACTCACCCACGACCACCGCAATGGAGTGCAGTTCTGCGTGCATCCCCACATTCTGCTGGACCAGGGTCTCCATGATGTCCGCCATCCTCCGTAAGGAGACCTCCATACGCACACATGCGGGTACCACTTCATCAGACAGCAGGCAGACGCACTCCTCCAATTTGCATGCTGCTCTGTTGAGGGCTTCCAACAGCTCTGCATGATGTTCCCACGCCTTCTGCTGACTCTCCAGGATGAGTTGGAAGGCCAAATCCAGAGGCTCATCATCTGACCCAGGCCTCACAGATGCCTCTTTCCCAGCAGCCTTCCCAGTGTCAGGGAGCGCAACTGAAACTGCCTCCTCCTGCTGCAGACATGTGCACATGCAGTGACCACCAGATTGTGAACCCGAGTCTGTTCTAAAACTATGTCCCACTGAGGTGTGTCTTTGCAATGGTGGAGGGGGTGGGTAAGCGCTGTGAAGGGTCTTCCAGCTGCTTAATTTCAGCTCTTCAATGGATGAGTCGTCCTCAGTTAGAGGCAAGGACATGGTTGGAGGCAAGGACATGGATGGAGGTGAGGACGTGCATGGAATTGAGGGACTGGCTTGGCAGAGCTCCCTGTGAACCAAAGTAAAGATAATTAGTGCATGGCAGCAGAGCCAAAAGCAGGAGGGACAGCAGTCACATTTGAGTTCAGAGAGGGATGATGTGTCCCAGGTACCTCACATGGGTATTTGCCACCAACCTTACCATCACCACAGGCACGCTCCACATCCTCACCAGTCAGTACAATGGCATGCTCCTCAAAGTGAGTGAGGGGCCTAATGTGGACCACTCCAGCCCTGGTCTGGGACCTCTCCCTGCTGTTGTGAGCCAGCTTGTCCTGCATGAAAACAGGTGGAGAGAATGTGAGCAGGACACATGGCACTTCATGGAATGTTTCTGTGGTGAGCGGCACCATGGACTCGATGAGGATGCCAGCTCGAGAGGATATGTGCCTGAGGAAGATGTGAGGGTGTGTGTGAGAGTTAGTGGTGTTGTCCATTGAGGTGTGAGATCCCTGTGGATGTGTGAGGGGTTTGTGAGTGTGTGAGTTGAGAGTGAAGAGAAGAATGACTTACCCTGGCGGAACAGGTGAGACCATTCATCCTGTTGCAGCACTGGGTGGCTGCCCTCTTTGGCAGAGCGTTGGCGCTGATCACCGCCTCTCATGCTGGATTGGTGACCTTGCTTGCTGGTCTTCACCCAGAGCAGGGGCAGAGGACATCACAGCGGGCCTCCGCTGCATCCAAAAGGCGCTTGAGGGATGTGTCATTAAACTGGGGGGTTGCAGTCTTCTTGCCTTTCAGAGTGATGTCTTCCATGCAGCAGTCCTGGTCCTAAAGCACTGAGAGGTATGTGTGTGGCTGCACTTTAAATATGATGCCTAGTGTGATGAAGCAGCGAGGTGATGGCATGGCGGGCAAATGAGTGTCCGCCCACCATCGAAACAGCGTGTTTCCCAGGAATGCATAATTAATGAGGCGGGATTAGGATGATACAGCGTGAAAAGCCATCATTGCAACCGGCAGGTAAAGTGTCGTTTTTCCCGACCGCTAAAGAACAGTGCAAATCTAGGACGATTCTGCCATAAGTCTTCCCGTTAGCCATAACAATCGAACTAGGTTTGCTGTCAAGCAGGCTTCAGAACAGGTCACATGGCCCCCTTCATTTATCCTAAATTTAAAACTACTGTTCCAAAATATAATCCTGTAATCCTCGCAATTGTAACACCTCTCCCCTATAGAATGTAAAATCCTCACCATAGTGATGTGTTTTCATAAGCATTATCCAAAATATAACAACTTCTAACACTCTATACGCTTTAAGAATCTTACAATTAACCTACCACATACAGTACAAATAACATTCTCCCCCCCATGTTGTCACATTGTCCATTAAACAGTCCATTTTGGCAGCATCACAATGTTTAACCTGTATCAATCAAATACGTGGAACAGTTAAGATTTAAAATCTTTTTTACCATGAGTTTTAAAGTCCTTCCTACCTAATGGTGGTGAAGCGATTTCATTCCAGTAAGTAGCTCCTTTCTCATGATGATTAAAGTACATTTGCTTCCATGTCTTTGGGTAAAAGATGACACAATTGAGTCAGTCTGGGAAACATTGCCAAGAGCAATATTTCTGACTTCTGATAGTCCCTTTGGCTTTTGAATACTATAATATTTTTACTCTTATTGTGCTAACACAGACTATTCATATACAGTCTGCTGAGGTAGGGAAAACATTGACTTTATTGGAACAACTCATACTGTGTCTACATCTTTCCATGGGGCTCACAAGAGAGAGCAGCATTATGAGGCATTGCATCACTTCCTGTGATGATGTACACTCTACTTCATTAGCATATCACACAGTAAGAATTAATCCCTTATACGACATCTCCCCCAAGTCTCTTACTTCAATGTATTTTTTATAGAGACAACCATTATGACAGTTTCATGAGTCTACCCAAGCAGGTCCTTAGCTCCTTTGGAGGAAATTGGGAATTTGAGTCCTATGGGTGATCTTTCAGACTCTGATGGGCAGAAGGAGAGTTAATAGATGAATCAGGTTTACCAATCTGATTGCCATCTGGATCTTTTGATGAATGTAGCATCTCTGGTCTGTTCAGTTGGGTAGATGAATGATTTGACTGTTGTAGGAAGTTGCTTCTGATTGGCAACTACTGCACTTCTGTTTCCTCACACAATACCATTATGTTTGAATGAGATAGGAACATGAATGTGGTGTCTGTTCAACAACTTGTCCACAGTAAGCTTGGTCTCGAATCCAAACTGGCTCTCATGATTGGAATTCTGGTAGGTTGTGTGCTTTGTGACTTATGTCATAGTTTCATGTTTGACTGGAACAATACTCATCCTCTTTGTCCCTCACCTTGTCTAAGTAATCAGCTTGTACTTGCGGAATGAGTGATTGTGGGAGAGTAGGGAGTTGAGTTCTCAGTCTTCGTCCCAATAGGAATTCACATAGTGCTAAACCATTTCAGAGTGGAATTGAACAATAGGTCAGAAGTGCAAAGGAGATCCATCGTTTTTCTTTAGCAATGCTTTCACTGTACAAACTCCTCTTTCAGCTTCACCATTGGCTTGAGGGTATCTTGGTGAGCTGGTAGTTTGTCAAATCCAAATGAAGTTGTGAACTCTTTGAAGTATTCATTATCTGAGATTACAATGTATAGGATTCCAAGTGCTGCAAAAATCTCCTTCAATGATGTAATCACCGCTTCAGAAGTGTGACGCAGCAGTTGCTTGACTTCTATCCATCTGTAGCAGTAGTTTACTATGATCAAGGAAATTTTATCTCTGTGTTCAAAGATGTCCATCCCAAAACATTCTCCTGGTCGTGATGGAAAGGAAGATGACATCAATGATTCTTTTGTCTTTTGATAGTTAACGGTTTGATATCATTTCTTGCAATGGCTTTGAGAGACCTGGTCACCAAACAGAATACCTTGCTCTGACTCAATATTTTGTGATGCCCAAATGTCCTTGATGCAATAGTTGCAGTATATTAAGCCTCAGAACTCTTGGAATGACCAAGCCCTCGGCAGAGATGAGTAAATGATCAACTACACTGAGGTGACCTCTCTGTTCATAGTACTGTCTGAAAATGGGATTGTGTGGCATGTACGCTGGCCATCCCTTGAGGCAGTACTCTCTGACCTGAGCATATTCGTCATCAGAATTTCAGTGCATCTCTGATTTCATTCTGTCACTGAGCTGTTGCAGTTAGAGTTTTGGTTGTTGTCGATGCAAAGGTTGCTCTCTCCTCAATAAGAACTACATCACCTTGTTCAGGGCCTTGACAAGTTAGATGTTGAGAGGATGTTTCCCTTTTGGAGGAATCTAGAACTAGGGCGCAGAGTTTCAGGATAAGCGATCTCCCATTTAAGATGGAGATGAGGAGGAATTTCTTCTCTCAGAGGGTCATTAGTATATGGAATTCTCTACCTCAGAGAGCAGTGGAGGCTGGATCATTGAATATATTCAAGAATTAGATGGATTCTTGATCTACAAAGGACAGCCATGGGTAATGGGGGCAGGCAGGAAAGTGGAGCTGAGGCCAAAATCAGATAAGGTATAATCTCGGTGAATTGCAGAGCAAGCTCAAGGAAACCAATGGCCTACTCTAGCTCCCTCTCCTTTTTCTTATGTTCTTATGAATTGATGTGATCCAATTCACAGAAAGTCTGCACAGGAGATCCATGTCCCAAACCTGCAAGAATTATTATATATTACTTCCATGAAATTGTTATTTGGAGTTGCTTCTGTTAGTATGCTTACCCAAGTTGAAATATTATCTATGTATAAGTCAAAGGTAAGAGTTAGTTACATTTTCTTTAGTTCATTCTTGGGATGCAGGTGTCATTGGCAAAGCCAATGTTTCTTAGCCATCCCAGTTGCTCTTGAGAAGGGGCTGTGGAGCCTTCTTGACACGCTGCAAGTCCATGTGGCAAAAATACACCACAATACAGGGAACTCCAACATTTTCATCAGTGACAATTAAAGAATCATGATATTTGTCCAAGTCTGGTCATAAATACGTCAATCTTGCAAAATCTTTCGCTATAATTTCGATATTTATTTCAACAAAAGGAAAATCTCAGTGGGGTTTACAACAGAACCAATGTAAAATAACAGGTTACTTTAAGGCTGATGCGTGGCAAAGGTAGATTCTGCAACATGCCACTCACAGTATCCATAGATTTGCATTCCATAAGTAAATACTACCAGTATTTGCAAAGAATGGAATAAAGTAGTTATATTTCAATACTTTTTGATGAAAGGCTCAACACATAAAGGAAACAAAAAGGTAAACAATATAAAGCGTATCATTGTCAACAATGTCACTGAAATAGATGTGATTGTGACATATTTACTAAATTTTTGACACTGCATCAATTTTACAGCCTCAAGTGGCCTTTCAGATTGAAAAACTGTGACAGATCAAGTCCAGCCCAAGAGCCTTATAACAAGGCAAAATGATAGTTCATCACCTCATGCTGCATCTTTGGAATCCTTCAGAAATGCTAAGCTAGAAACCAAAATGGCTGTTTGAATATTAGCACTTTGCAAACTATTTCAAAAATATGCATAAAACCTCAGTCAATCCATCCAATATTTCTGTTTAAACTTTGGGAACAAAGTGCTTTCAATTGACTTTACATTCAGTAAATCAGTTTTTCCTTTCTTTTTTATAAGTGCTGAGCAGCAGTAATGAAATGCAATTTGTATTTAGCATTGCTAACATTGGTGACACAGTGCACCCGCAAGCCTAAGGCTCTTCTTTGGCTCTAAGTTTGGAAGTTGTCACTTTCTTAAAATTAATCCTTTATTAGCATTGCATTCATCAATGTTACTGTTAGCTCTTTGCCAATTTTTGCAAAAGGTGTTAAGTTGTGAAAATATTATAAAGCATTATTGAAATGATAGCATCTCAACAAATTAATATTCATTGCTGGTCAGTTCATTCCCAGGAGCTTAATCCTATTGTTACAGGTTGACCACACACCCACTTCATTACCAGTAACAATTGGAACTACGAATGTGATTTCAACCAGCCTGTTTTAGGTTATAGTTAAAAATAGGTGAGGATTATATTACAGTGAAATAAGCAGTCAAACATTATATTGCAATTATAAATTTGGCCCCATACTTATTAATGATCAACGTAATTAAGCACGTGCCATTGATGACCAACTATATATATATAAAAAACATAGCAAGTTTGTTATCATTTTTACGTATGTAAAAAAGCCTACTTTACAATGCTTAGATGGTTACAGTACGTTTGGTGCTTCCGTCTCCTGCTATTTAATGAAAGGTCTTTAGAAGTATGAAAAGGGCAGAAATAAAGATGTTTCTACTTGCGGAGGAATCCAAAACCAGAGACTGTAAATATAACGCAGTCATTAATGAAGCTATTAAAGAATTCAGGTGAAATGTCTTCATTCAAAGGGTGGTTAGAATATGGATCAACTACCAAAAGGTATAATTGAGGTTAATAGCATGAATGCACTTAATAGGAAGCTAGATAGTACATGAGGAAGAAAGCAATAGAAGGATATGTTGATAGAGTGAGGTGAAGTAAGTGGGGTAGGAGGCTCATGTGAAGCATAAATGTTGGCATAGACCTGATGGGCTGATTGGCCTCTTTCTGTAGTTGAAAACTATTTAATCAAAATAGCCAACCTACATTTTTTTGGCCGAAAGGGTGAAATTGTGGTGCTCATGTGCAGGTGCTCATTCCTGCAGATGTGAACATTCCACTCCTCTTCCAATCAGCTACTTTATTTTAAAATCCCTTTCCTAACTACTAGCCTATGCCTGCTCCTAATTCATGGCCTGAATTTTACCATTGGTGGGCACGTGCGATCAATGGGCCTGGGAGCAATCAGGAAACAGGCCCCCGACCGTGATCGGCCCGTGACTATGATTTCACGCTGGCTGGCCAATTAAGGCCCACCCAGCGTGAAACGCATCTTCCCAATGGTCGGGAAGGGCTGGGCGGGGGTAGGGACCTGTCGGGCACTGGGTCCAATGGCGACCCGGCAGGCCATTTAAAAACAGCAGAGGCAGCTCCCTGACAGCTGCCGGGGAGCATCATATTCAGCAGTCTGGAGACTGGAACTATGGCGTCAACAGCGGTTGGAGATGACAGGTGGGGGAGCAGTTGGGCACTTGCCCCACCCCAAAGCCCTCCCCAGCTTTTTTCAGAATAGTGCCTCACAATCCTCCTGGAGGAAGTGGGTGTCTGGCGGGACACCCTCGTTCCCAGGGATGGCAGGAGGAGGCCACCCTGCCAGACAAAGAAAGCTTGGGAGGAGGTGGCAGCAGCAGTCAGCAGCCACAACGTTTTGCGGAGCACATGGGTGCAGTGCCGCAAAAAGTTCAATGACCTGGTGCGCTCAGCAAGGGTCAGTACCTTATTGGCATGGATCAGTGTGGAGCAGTGTTAAGGTCTGGCCGTCCCCCCGCGGAGCTCAGGGGTGTTAGAGTCTGAGTGTCAACTGTCAATGATGCCAGAGCTGGCCAAGGAGGTGAGCCCTGGCTGCTTGGACTGAGTGCCTTGTGGCTCAAGGGCCACGACTCAGATGTGCCCTGCAAGGTGTTCCTCAGCTGGGGCTGGCCAGGCTGCAATGGCGCTGCAGATAGAGAGAGGTCAAGGGCAGGTGGCGGCCACCCAAACCTGCTAATAGTGACAAGGTTTGAGCAGGACGCCTTGGAGCTGGAGAGCCCCCACCCACTTCATTCAGCAGGTCATGGAGAGGCAGGGGTCTCTGACGAAGGCAAGAAGGCAGTGCACAGAGATGAGAGTTTTGGATTGTGCAAAAATTCTTATGTAGTCTCTTCATTGATGGGAGCCTCAAAACTGGAGTCCCCATTGATCATTGGAGGACGATGGCCCCATGATGCAGATCTCCATGGTCTCACCTGGAGTGCCTCAGGGTGCCTGGCATGCACAGTGACAGTATGATGACTTAAACTAATGACTTGTCATTGCTCTCCCTTACATCCACCAGCAGGCACCCCGAAAAGCCACCCCTGATGTCAGAGGACCGCTGGGCTTCAGATGCACCTGCAGCACACCCGCTCTCTGAACCAGGCACCAGCGCATATATCAGCACCTCAGTGGGCGTTAGATTGGCAACTGGAATGCCGATGCACAGCGGTGAGGTCACTTCACACTCACTTGAGCAGGCAGAGGCAGAGAGTGCCCAGGGAACCAGCAGTCGAAGAAATGCTGGAGACCAGGACGATGCTGAGTCTAAGGCAGATGATAAGCCTCTGGAGTTGTCCATGAGGCGACAGATGCTGGATGTTCAGCGGGATGTGCGGAAGGATCTGGTGGAGATCCGTGAGGGTATGTGTGTCATGGCCTCTGTTATGGAGGAGGCCATGTGGAACATAAGCACTGTGTCGACCTTCATGACGGAGCACACTGCCTCCTCCATTGAGAGAGTGACGACTCTCACAGAGAGGTAGCTCTAGGGACAGAATCAGGTTTCCTGGGGTTGGGCTCGGACCTTCAAGCCCTCATACAGGCAATGACCTCAGGTGGTCAGTGCCAGTGTAGGAGATGGATGTGGCATCCATTATTCTAGCCAGGTGCCCATCCATTAATGGCGAGCAGGGAGATCCAAAGCAACCTCACATTGGCGCACAAGCTGCTTGTTGTCTCTGTGGGCTCCTCTCAGGGTGCTCTGGATGATGGCTGCAGCTCCTCCGCCCCTTAGCCAGTGACTGTAGCATCTGATGAGGCTGCAATGACTGGGGAGATGCCAGCCGTGGCACTGGCTGCTCCCTCCCAGGTGGAGCCAGAACAGGCTCCACTGGCCAGAGGACGACCGCCAAGGTCATCAAGGCCAACAAGACACCAGAGTCAGCAGCTGCCTCCAATGCCGGTGCCAGCGATGTGGGGAGGTGGGGGTGGGGGGGGTCACCAAGACGCAGCACTTGTAAACATAAGTTGAAGGCACCATGATCATAAGAGGGATTGTTCACGTGTGATCTTCTAATCTGTAATGTTTTGTTCATATGTTTACTGGTGTGGCAATGAATACCAGAGATGGTAATGTTAATTTGTTTTGAGTGTGCAAATTATATAGATTTTGCTTTTGTCGGTAATGGCCTGAGTATGCTTCACCTTATTTTTTGGTGCAGGGTACGCCAGTATATACTGCTGGGCGTGAGTGGCTCTCAACTTTATTGCACAGGCACTGAATGGACTTCGGGTTCAAATGAAAGGGTCATTTCAGACATCCGGGGTGGAGGCAGCAGCCTTGGCATGAGGTGGAAGCAGATTTTTGGCAGCCTAGCCAAAGGAGTGTTGGATCAAAGCGTCCCTGGTGTCCCTGCCTCCCTGAAGGATACAAAGGTCTGCACCATCAGCATTCTCCTCACCGTGCTCCTATTCTGATTATCTACTGGATTCATCCTCTGTGGCCTGTGGAGCTGCGTCAATATCCTCTTCCTCCATTGGGCCCCCTCTTGCCAGTGCCAGATTGTGGAGAGTGCAGCATGCAACCACGATCAGTGACATCCACTCTGGGGGATATTGTAGTGCACCCCCTGAATGGTCCAGGCATCGGAAGTGCATCTTCAGAAGACCTTTGATCCTCTCTATCAATGCCCTTGTGGAGGCATGGCTCCTATTGTAACGCTGCTCTGCCTCTGTTCTTGGGTAGTGGAGAGAAGTCATAAGCCACGTTTTCAATGGATTGCCATTGTCACCCAGCAGCCATCCATTCAGTCAGGCTGGAGCACTGAATAGCATTGGCACCTGGGAGTGTTTGAGGATATAAGCGTCATGGGAGCGGCCAGGGTACCCTGCACAGACCTGCAGAATCTGTGTCTTGTGGTCACAAACCATCATCATTTGGAATCCTTTCCTGTTGACAAAGGCACCCGACTGACCTGCTGGTGCCTTGATGGCCACATGTGTGCAGTCGATTGCACCCTGGTAGTGGGGGAACCCAGCAATCACTGCAAACCCTCTGGCTCGCTCAGCCTGGCTGGTCTCATCCGTAAGGAAATGAATAAATGTCATTATCCACCTGAACAGAGCTTCTGTCGCCAGCTTGACGCAACTATGGGCAGCTGATTGGGAGACTCCACAAAGATCCCCCACTGACCCCTGGAAAGTTCCAGAGGCATGGAAGTTGAGGCCACTGTGACCTTCAGAGCCACTGGCATGGGGTTTCCACCCACACAGTTGGAGGTGATCTCAGGTCCAATCATCTGACAAATTGAGGTCACGGTCTCCCTGGAGAGATGAAGCCTCCTTCTGCACTGCACCTCTGACATGTTTAGGTAGCTGTATCACTGCCTGTAAACCCTGGCAAAAGGATAGTGGTGTCTTCTGCGGCCCCTTCCGCCTTGGACTACCTGCTGGCCCTGCGCCCCTTGTGCCTGCGCCTCTCCTCCCACAGGTCCCTGTCCTGGAAGCTGCATTGGGACACCTGGCCTCTTCTCCCTTCTGCCCCTCTCTTCCTCCTCAGAGGAGGCGCCACCAGCGGAGACCACAATCCCCATTACCAGGGTAACAGAAGGCAGTCTGATACCTGGAAGGGTCCACACGGTCAAAATCCTCCGTGGACCTTGGAGATGCCAATGAGTCCTGAAGTGAAGCCTGGAAATACTAAGAATGAAACTCAGAACAGAGATGAAGCTGACAAGTTCAAATAAGCAACTAGCAGCAAACCATCTCCTAAACTCCTCACTACTCACACTGGCAATGTTGCTGACCCTTTTTATCCTGCCCTTGGATGAGGTTTCGTTAAAATGTAGGCTGCCTGTTTTGCCTGTTTTGCCCCTGTGATGAATGCAAAATTACACGAACAATGTAAAATCTGGATCGAATGGGTTTTTAATGGCCTTAAGTAGCCTTTTAATTGATGGCAGGCGCGGCTTCGACGCCCACATGCACCCGCCGACCTGAAGTTTGTGCACATGTAGGGTGAGGTCGGGACGCTCGACTGACGTCATCTCGCGTGATTTTATACCCCCCACCCCCTGACGCATAAAATTCTGCCCCATGTGTTTGTATGTACATATGTAACTATGTTTAAAATTGGCAGAAGTGCACCTCAGAGAAAATTTAATGAAAGTATCAAAGAATTAGTTTGAATTTTGATCTTTAGCTGGGGCTGACCTGGGTTGTACAACTGCAAAATCAGGGATACAGATTTTGTTCATTTGTCGATAACAACTTATCTTTTAAATTTAAAATCAAACTTACATGTGACCTTATAAGTATTCAGAAGTTACAGGGCTGGAAATAGATAGTGTCATCTGTATCTTTTTTGCAGCAGCAGCAGCTACGCATTCATTCTTAGGTGTACTATGTCATAAGTCACAATCAGTGCAAAGGATCCAAACTTACAAAACCTATCTTGACACTAACTTCAAAACAGAACTTTATACACTTCTATTCCCAGCAATAAAATCCAATATATTCTCAGAATGAGACTTCTGAATGGCACCAACTTGTTTTACTCTGAGCACTTGGGACACTGGTAACTCCAGACAGGTTCAAGCAGGGGATGGGAAGATGAAAGCAATTCCTCTTATCACATTGCATCATTCCTTCAGTTTACAGTTTTACAGATGCAGGCATGTTGTGAAATCTACTTTTTCCGATGTAACCTCCACAATTAACCTGGAAAAACTCAGCAGGTCTGGCAGCATCGGCGGAGAAGAAAAGAGTTGACGTTTCGAGTCCTCATGACCCTTCAACAGAACTGTTGAAGGGTCATGAGGACTCGAAATGTCAACTCTTTTCTTCACCGCCGATGCTGCCAGACCTGCTGAGTTTTTCCAGGTAATTCTGTTTTTGTTTTGGATTTCCAGCATCCGCAGTTTTTTGTTTTTATCCACAATTAACCTGTTCGTTAAAGTCAGTGGGATTGGCATACTTTTCTCATAACAGCATTATTTACATGTTATTGTGACTGATACCTCAACCTGTTGAGAAGTGTTTCTAGTTACCCTGAAGCTTTAATGCAGGTATCAGTGGGCAAATCCTGCTGTGATAAATGGCATGCTTTTCTACGCTGCCAAGTCTTGCCAGATATGGCCAACCAGTATTTTGCCATGTTATTACCAATCATCTGTTCTACTTGAAAGATCTCTTCAATTAATAACTTTCAGTTCTTAGAATAGAATATAATGGTTACAGCACAGGAGGTCATTCAGTTCATCATGTCCACGTCAGCTTTCTGTAAGAACCACTCAGCTAATCTCACTTCCCTGCCCTTTCCCTGTGGCTGGACTTTTTTATCAGATAATTATCCAATTCTCTTTTGAAAGCCAGGAAAATCGAATCTGTATCCACCACACTCACAGGTACTACATTCCTGATCCTAATCACTCACCACAGAAAAGTTTTCTTCTTGTTGCTGTTGCTCCTTTTGCCAATCACCTAAAATCAGTGTCCTCTGGTTCTCGACCCTTCTGCAAATGGGAACAGTTTCTCCCTATCAACTCTGATTCTCATGATTTTGAGCATTTCTACCAAATCTTCTCTCAACATTCTCTTGTCTAAAGAGAACAAGCCTGGCTTCATCAATTGAGCCTTGCAACTGAAGTTTATTATCCCTGGAAATATTCTTGTAAATCTTTTCTACACTCCCTCCATGCCTCCATACCCTTCCTAAAGTGTGGTGTGTACAGCTAGATGCAATACTGCAGTTGAGGCCAAAACAATGTTTTATAAAAGTTCACCTTAATGTCCTTGCTTTTTTACTCTATGCCTCTATTTATAAAACCCAGGATCCCGTATGCTTTATTAACTGCTTTCTCAACCTACCATCTTCAATGATTTTCACACAAGTAACCACTGTGTGTAACCCTTTAGAATTGTGTCCTTTATTTTATATTGCTTCTCCTCATTCTTCCTGGTAAAATGTATCACTTCACACTTCTCTCCATTAAATTTTACCTGCCATGTGTCCACCTATTCCACCTGCCTATGTCTATCTGAAGTCTAACAGTCTCCTCCTCACAGTACACAATTCTTTCAAGTCTTGCGTCATCTGCAAATTTTGAAATTGTGCCTTGGTCATCAATACACATGGGCCTGAAGCTTGCGTTCTGAGATCAGGCACGTGCCCGACTCGAACACACATATCATTGCACGAAAGGATGTCGGGCGTGTGTCCAGACATCATCGCGCACGTGTGCAATATTGAGGTCAGTGGGGGCATGCGGGGGAAGGAGCAATGCCCGCTGACTATTAAAGGACCAATTAAGGTCATTAAAAAGCCTACTGACTACAATTTTACGTTGCCTGTGCGATTTTTAGCTCGTCACACAGGCAAAACGGGTGGGCGGAATTCACACTTTAATCATTTCCTCAGCCAAGGGCGGATGAAATCTCCATTAGGATATAAAATAAAAAGAAATATCTGGGGACAGCATTTTTATGAGGTATGGTTTCAGGTGCTTGATTGTGCTGCATGGACATTTTTGCACATTTTTGTGCTTTATTTTATTATTTGGAGGTCTGCAGCTCCCTGAGGCACCTGTCTGCCTTCGGGGAACTCAGTGGAAGCACTCACCAGCACCCGTGGTGACATCAGCACCCGCTCTCTTCCCACCCCCACTGGCAGTGCTGAGCCTTTCTCAGGGCGTGTTTCACACTGGCTGGCTGTTAATTGTCTAGCCAGCATGAAATCATGGTCTGGGGCCAATCGCAGTCAGGGGCCCATTTCCTGTCCGCTGCCGGGCCCGCTGATTGCTCGCGCCCAACAAGCACAAAATTCAGGCCATGAAAAAAGACAATAATCCAAATCCAAACCCCACCATGTGCCTTCCTCATGTCTGAAAAACAATTGCTCACCACAATTCTCTATTTCCTGTCACTCAGCCTACTTTGTATCCATGCTGCCATTGTCCCTTTAATTCCATGGTCTTCAACTTTTCTGACAAGCCTGTTTTGTGGCACGTTATCACCACATCAACAGGATTACCCTTATGAACCCTTTCTGATTCTTCATGAAGAAGCTCAATCAAATTAATTAAACACAAAATTTGCTTTCAACAAAGCTGTGCTGGCTTTCCTTAGTTAATTAATTAATTAAACCACATTTGTACAAGTAACCGTTAATCCGGGACAAAAATATTTCTCAAAGCTTTCCCACAATTGAGTTTAATCTGACTGGCCTATAGTTGCTGGGTTTATCCTAACATTTTTTTGTGAACAAAGGTGTAATTCTGCAGCCTTCTGACACCAGTAGCTAAGGAGGAATGGAAGATTATGACCAGTGCCTCTTCAATTTCCACCCCTACTTCACTCAGTTTCTTTGGAAATATCACATCCAGTCCTGGTGACTTATCAACTCTTAGTATAGCCCAGTCTTTCTAATACTTCCTCTTCTTCAATTTATAACCCAATCCAGTGTCCCAATTATCTCTTTTTTCACCACTGATCCTTGACAGCACTTTTATCCTTGGTAAAGACAAATGCAAAGTATTCATTTAGAATCTCAGCTATGCCCTACGCCTTAATGCACATATCCCCTTTCTAGTACCTAAACAGTCCTACTTGTCCTTTTATCACCCTTTGACTCTTTATGAGCCTATTGAAGACTTTTGGATTCCCTTTTATGTTGGTTGCCAGTCTTTTCTCTCTTTTCTCCCTTTGCTTCTCATTTTTTTCACTTCTATAAGACCATAAGACATAGGAGCAGAAATTAGGCCATTCGGCCCATCGAGTCTGCTCCACCATTCAATCATGGCTGATAAGTTTCTCAACCCCATTCTCCCGCCTTCTCCTCGTAACCTTTGATCCCCTTACCAATCAAGAACCTATCTATCTCGGTCTTAAATACACTCAATGACCTGGCCTCCACAGCTTTCTGTGGCAATGAATTCCATAGATTCACCACTCTCTGGCTAAAGAAGTTTCTCCTCATCTCTGTTCTAAAAGGTCTTCCCTTTACTCTGAGGCTGTGCCCTCGGGTCCTAGTCTCTCCTACTAATGGAAACATCTTCCCCACGTCCATTCTATCCAGGCCTTTCAGTATTCTGTAATTTTCAATCAGATACCCCCTCATCCTTCTAAACTCCATCGAGTATAGACCCAGAGTTCTCAAACGTTCCGCATATGTTAAGCCTTTCATTCCTGAAATCATTCTCGTGAACCTCCTCTGGACCCTCTCCAGGGCCAGCACATCCTTCCTGAGATACAGGGCCCAAAATTGCTCACAATATTCTAAATGTGGTCTGACCAGAGCCTTATAAAGCCTCAGCAGCACATCCCTGCTTTTATATTCTAGTCCTCTCGAAATAAATGCCAACATTGCATTTGCCTTCCTAACTACCGACTCAACCTGCAAGTTAACCTTAAGAGAATCCTGGACTAGGACTCCCAAGTCCCTTTGCACTCCAGACTTCTGAATTCTCTCCCCATTTAGAAAATAGTCTATGCCTCTATCCTTCCTACCAAAGTGCATGACCTCACACTTCCCCACGTTGTATTCCATCTGCCACTTCTTTGCCCATTCTCCTAACCTGTCCAAATCCTTCTGCAGCCTCCCCGCCTCCTCAATACTACCTGTCCCTCCACCTATCTTTGTATCATCTGCAAACTTAGCCAGGATGCCCTCAGTTCCTTCATCTAGATCATTAATGTATAAAGTGGAAAGTTGTGGTCCCAACACTGACCCCTGCAGAACTCCACTAGTCACCGGCCGCCATCCTAAGAAGGACCCCCTTATCCCCACTCTCTGCCTCCTGCCAGGCAGCCAATCTTCTATCCATGCTAGTACCTTGCCTCTAACACCATGGGCTCTTATCTTACTGAGCAGCCTCCTGTGCGGCACCTTGTCAAAGGCCTTCTGGAACTCCAAGTAGATAACATCCATTGGCTCTCCTTTGTCTAACCTACTCGTTACCTCCTCAAAGAATTCTAACAGACTTGTCAGGCATGGCCTCCCCTTGATGAAACCATGCTGACTTTGCCCAATTTTACCATGAACTTCCAAGTATTCTGAAATCTCATCCTTAATAATGGACTCTAAAATCTTACCAACGACCGAGGTCAGGCTAATCGGCCTGTAATTTCCCGTCTTTTGCCTCACTCCCTTTTTAAAAAGGGGGGTTACATTAGCGATTTTCCAGTCCTCTGGGACCCTCCCAGACTCCAGTGATTCCTGAAAGATCGCCACTAACGCCTCCACTATCTCTTCAGCTATCTCCTTCAGAACTCTGGGGTGTAATCCATCTGGTCCAGTCTGAACTTTCTATATTCAGCCTAGTTGTCTCTTGTATCATCAACCTGACATCTGCCATACACATCCTGAGAGCTCTGGCTTTATTTGTCCTACCTTTCCCCTGCATGTTAATGTACCCCAGCTGTACCCAAACTATCTCCTCTTTAAAGTCAGCTCGTTGTTTAATTACAGTTTTGCCCACCAATCTTTGATTCCAATTAACGGCCAGTTCAATTTTCACACCATTGAAATTGACTCTCCCTAGATCGCTCCTTCTTCTTTACTACAGCCAACCTAAACCTTACGACACCATGATCACTGCCACCAAAATTATCCCCTACTGACACCTGATCCATTTGTCTCAACTGATTCCGTAGAACCAGATCTAGCAATATACCTCCCTCCTCGTTAGACTGAAAAAATTCTCCTTAACACATTTTAGAAACCCCTCCCTCTTGCTGCCCATTCCCCAATTCCTATCCCAGACCATATTAGGATAATGGAAGTACCACGTTATTACTACTCTATAGTTTTTGCATATCTTGCTTTCTCTTTTTTACATGACAATTTTTTGCCATAATATCTTTCCCACTAGTTGGCAGCCTAAAGAATACATCCTTTAGTGTATAGTATCTTCAATGTTTCTTTGTTCTAACCAAATAGATTCTGTTCTTGACCCCACTGCGACATTTTCTCTCTCCAGCATTGGAAACATATCTTCAATCAACACAGCCACCTCTCCTCCTTTCTTCTCTTCCCTATCTTTCCTGAACTTATATGTAGCAATATTTAGTACCCAGTCCTACCCTCTTTTGAGTCAGGTCTCTGTTATCGCCAGGGCATCATTTCTCCACATGGCTATCTGCACTTGCATCTCACCAACCTTATTTACCACACTTCATACATTCACATACATGCACAGTAAACATAATTTACATTTCTTTTTACTTTGACCCTACCTAATAATTTACAATTTTTTACTCTAGTGTTATCTGACACTCCCAATCCTGTGTACTCCTTGTTTTTCCTCTTTAATGTTACAGCCTGGTTCTTATCCCCCTGCCAAGTTAGATTTTTTGGGTATTCACAACTGAATCATATAGGGGAAACAAGTGATGAAGCTGACAAAGCTGAAGAAAGCTCAAACGTATTCATTGCATTTTGCAACTTCAGCATCCTTCAAAAGCTCTACCGGGTGCAGTGGTGGAACATGGTAGAATAAGCAGGCTGGAGAGAAACCATGGGCTGAATGATATGGTCCCATGCCGACGGTGGGGTCCGCACCTGGACGTCTGCAGCTTTCCTACTTCTGGGTCTACCATCAGCGCGCGCCCAATAATACGCAAATTGCCGCCAAATAGTGGTAAGGGCAAGTTAAAGAGGTTTATCACGCCCAATGTGTGCTGGGGGGCAAGATGTCCAATCTGAGGCTGAAAGTTGTGACCTGGAAACAAGTCATGGCCAGCCCATTAAAGGGCCCCCTGGCACGGGATAGTGTCAGGTGACCCATTGCATGCTATTAAAGGAGCAGAAAGTTTTCTACAGTGAGGAATTTCATCTTTTGTAGTCCATCCAGATAAGTCCATTTTAATTAGCACTTGTGTCTGCCAGCCATCTAAAGCCTGTTACCCAAATTTCAGTAAATCAGCAAGTCTACCAGCTTTAGACATTGAGTAATTGTACATTGATTTTATATTTCCATGCATAGATGTCTGTATGTCAGACCATGGGTAGAGGCACTCCAGAAGGGGCAAAGCTGCCCCCAGGTTCAGCGAGGCTAGCCTTGGTGCCCTCCTCTATGTGGTCGAGGGGCAACGTGACCAGTTCAATCCAAGCAGTGGGAAAAGGAGGGACCCCACACTTTGGGGTCATGCTGTGCGGGGGGAGGTGTACAGTGTGGACATGGTGGAGGAGAACATGGTCGCAGTGCCACAAACGGTTCAATCATGTCATGAGCTCAGCCAGATTGAGTATGGCATCAGTATGAGCAACATTGATCCACAGTGATCCAGGTCTCAGAAGTGAATGCAGTAGGCAACCAAAGTTATCTGCTCTTCCAAAGTTGCATGTTTCCACAAGTGCACAGCTGTCCTAAAACATGCCATTGTACATTCCAAACAGTTATCAATTTAAACGGTGAGTGGTTGGCAGGATGATCTTCTGGCACCTGAGCATAGGCTTCATTTGGGCATGGGCTGATCTGATAATGGGGTTGAGACATGACATGTGAGTGTTTGAGATTGTTGATACCAATTCCGTGTCAAATCTTTTCAGATGAAGTGAGCCCACAATGCCCATGAGCAAAGCCATTCAGGCGGTGGGAATCCTGACACAATATGAGGAGCAAGTGCTGTCTCTCCCGGAGAATGAGACAACCAGGAGTTTCGGCAGTGGCAAGGTTGGAGGGAGGCCTGGTTCTGCTGAGATGGCAAAAGTATCAGACTGGGTGATAAGAGGAGATGGTCAGTGTGGTTTAAAGGAGGCTAGGAAAAAGGCAAAGTGTTTTGTATTGGGATTTCACACTTTGGAACTTTAACAAGCACCATGATCAGAGACGTCACATCTTTGTTCAGGGATTCATTGTTTCCAAAAAGTTCATTAATGCATGTCAGGCTGTGAAAAGGTTTATGTCAGTCCAGTGTTAGGGGTGATGCATCAATTAATGTGATACTTGATTACTTCTTTACTGATCTCTCTCTCTTATAGGAGAAGACTCCTCAGTGCAGCCTCCAGCAGAAGTCATGCAGCCACCTCCCTCCTCCTCTTCCAAGGAACCCTCGGAGGGTACAGCGTCACATCCTCTCTCTGCACCCAGCACCATCGCAGATACTGGCACTTTGGCAGGGTTCAGCGCATCAGACAGGGGTCATGCACACACTGGTGTGGGCACTTCACAGTCACACTTGCAGCAGCCAGAAAGCATTGCCCACCCAACTCCTGTAACTTCACCGGTTAGCAGCAAGTACCAACCAATCCTAGTGGCAGGAGATGAGCAGCAGCTGCCTCCATCTGGAAGTTCCTCTCATGGTACTTGTGAGGAGGGAGCAGCATCTCCTCCCAACAGCCATTGACAAAGCCTTGGCGATTGTCGTGGTGACTATGGACTCGTATGTGTCTGTGCAATAGTCTCCTATAGTGGCCGGCCTCTCAAGGCCTAAGCCACGGAACGGTTTAGTCATCCAGGAGAAGGTGAGGGTGGTAGATCAGACACCACTCTCCAGTGCAGCCGCAAGCGAGAGGAAACACTGCACCAGAGCACGCAAACGTTTTTGTCCATACTCACAGTAGTCACGAAAAGAGGCACACAGATGACATTTCTTTTTAAGTATGTCTGTCTTGTAGGCCTGTGGTTAAACTCAAAAGTCACATTCCCTCATGCTTGTGTTCTTTTTGATAGCCGTGGAATGTGTGGCTAGTGGCTGAAGGCAGAAGTAGGATATCAAACTTTAAGGGAGGGCTGGAAGAAATGTGTAAACTGATGGGTAAATGGAGAAAGATTGCATAAAATAGCTTCAGGACTCGCTCATTGTAAGTGCGAGATGGAGGAATATATTTTAAGAGAACTGTAACATAGATGTGGTATGAGGTTCTACAGAAACCGTTGCCATATTAAGACATTCCTTGTGTCACGGCCATCCACCTGGTCACAGTCGGGGCATTCCCAGGAGTATCGTCGTGTTCCCTGGCCCCATCCTCACAGTCATCCTCAGGCGACTGGCCCCTTTCTGGCATTTCCTCATCCTCCAGAGTCTCTCCTCTTTGTATTGCAATGTTGTGGAGGACGCAGCAGAGCACAACCATTGGGGAAAACCATGAGGGAGAGTACTGTAATGCACCTCTTGAATGTTCCAGGCATCGGAAACACATTTTGAGTTGGCTGACTGTCTGCTCCACTGTGGCCCTGGTGCTGGCATGACTCTTATAGTACCTCCTCTCTCCCTCAGATCTTGGGACCCTCGCAGGCGTTGTAAACCATCTCTTCAGACGATAGTCCTTATCTCCTAAAAGCCAAACCTCCAATGCATCCAGGCCGATGAAAAGATCAGGAATTTAAGAACTCCTGAGAATGTAGCCATTGTGGCTGCTGCCTGGATATCTGGCACACACCTGCATGACCATCTGTTTGTGGTCGCAGATCAGCTACATGTTGATTGAGTGGCATTCCTTCCTGTTAATGAACATGCAGGGCTATCCCGATGGACCCTTTATGGCTACGTGTGTGCAATTGATGGCTCACGGCACCCCGAGGAAACCAACAATGGCAGCAAACCCTCGGGCTCTTTCGTTCTGGCTTCGGGCATCATGGGTAAAAGCTATGTAATTGCCAGCCCTCCGGAACTTTGCATCCATGAACATCTTTATGCAATGATGTGCAGCTGGCTGGGATATCCCTGTCAGGTCACTGGATCCTGCCTGAAAACAGCCAGTCGCAAACAAGTTCAATGCCACTGTGACCTTCAGGGCAACTGGCATTGGGTGGTCCCCAAGGCAGTTTGACGAAATTACCTCACAAAGGGATCTAACAGTTGCCCTCGAGAGAAACAGTGTCTTCAGCACTGAGTCTCATTCATTTGCATGCCACTGAATCACTGCCTATATACCCTCATTGCAACATAATGTCTTCTGCACCTCCAATGACGCTCTTAAGGCTCCTCCTGACCATCGAGGCCTGGTGCTACTCTGCCCCCACCTTGCGGACCCACAGCCTCCTGGGCCTCCCTCTCATCCCTTAGTCCTCTGACTCTTCTCCTCCTCCTCCTCCTCTTCCTGATCCTCTTCTCCTCCTCACTGAAGGTTGTGCCTCCTACTGAGAGCACAATCCCCATCTGTGTCTGACAGTTGACACCACTTGCCCAGGGTTATGGACAGAATATTAAATAAAGTTTCAGAAGATGTCTCTCAATGAGAGGAGAGTCCTTCTGAAGAGAAAGTATCTGAGATTCTACTATGGCCCGTGCATCCATGCAACAAGGTTTCTGAACTGCAAGGCTGAGACTCTGCTCTCAGTTACAATTTAAAAACCCTCTCAAACAAGCTAGGTTTTTTAAAAAATGGGTTTCCCACCTGATGTGAATCTAACCTTGAAGGCGTGCTATTGCCTTCTGGCCATATTATTTCAGTCGGAGTGGCTGTTAATTGCCTCAATCATCTTTTAAATTGATATTTCAATAACACAAGCGGGTTTCCAACTTTTTGACCTGACAGTGCATAGTATTATCTGAAACCATTGACATCCGAAACGTGCTGGATGTCATCATGCCACATCATATGCTCCATGAAGGGAGAAATGTTCCCCATCGTGCAGCATAAAATTCTACCCCATATCTTGCTCCAGGCTCAATACAAATCAAACACTAAGGAAACCAACGAGAAGGGTAAGGATACTTCATAGCACAGCACATCACAACACCAGAGAGACATGGTCCTGATTCTCTTCAAGGTTACAAACACAGCAGTATCAGAAGAGTCATTTCTTAAGCCAGACCTCCATGGCTACAACAGGAACATGAGAGCTACTGCAGCTGCACTGCAACATGTTGTGTTAATTCAATATGTCAAAATGTAATGCCAGCAGTAAAGTTTTACATACTGATACTGCCCTTGGTCCTCTGCCAGAATATATTATTCAAATGAAGAACTGCCCCTTGTTTGGTAAAGTTTGAATGGAGAGTTAACCATTAACTGTTCAAATTGGACTGTTGGAACACACATTAAGCCATACGAGAATTTCAATTTGCTGACTGGCATCTCAGTACATGTTTATCAAATCATTTCTTTCCCTCAAATACCAGGATCAGTTTTGGGAGAGATCTGGCACAGTCAGGGTTGTCTCTGGATGCAGGCTGTATCCTGTTGTTATACTCTGTAATAGCCAATGAAAAGCATATGTGATGGCAACTTTAATCAAGACTGAATTCCATTTTCCTAGCCAGAAGATCTGTGGTATGAATTGCCAGCAGTTGTATGCTGGGAAATATGCAGAGAAATAAAAAATCCAAAGGGGAAATGTACAACATGAACTATGTGGAAGTGTTCACAAAATCAGGAAGTGATCACACTTCTCAAAAATATGGGATAACATACCAATTGGTTTAATTGCTTTCTTAGTGTCATAAAAAAATCAAATCTTCTTTGATTCTTCTATTTAAGAATAGGTTCATTGGTTCTAAACCCAGTGAAACAAGAGTAAAACAACAACTAGAGGATGGAAAATCTGACTAAAATCCACGTAGCCAGACATTCAGGGCCTTTGTGCCATCTGCCACCTTCCAGCAGGCCTTTTAGACCTAGTTCTCCTTTACACTGTTCTGTTTAAAAACAACTTGCGGAGTATGTAAATGTTTATCTAATAAATTACATCGTCTAAAACATGAGTAAATGAAAAAAAGAAAAACATTTAAATGAAGGAAAGCTTTTACAGGACTCCCACAATATTGTTTTGTAATTCAGGAAATCAATTCAGCCCTCATTGTTTCATGGATAATGCTTATCCCCTAACTTTGCTTTTAAGCCTCCAAGGTCATAATCACAGGCAAGGTTATTTCCTTACTTTCTTTCATTGACATCTTTTTTGCCTTAGAACTCCTATAATACTCATACCCCACCAACAACGTCACCATTCCTCACCAACAACCTAAGTCCAACTCCTCCTCTCATCTGCTATTAGCTCTTGTCAGCCTTTCAACCTGTTCAACAAATGGTTTGACTTTCCCTTTGATAACTTGATCCCCACAGAGTGCCAATGGTCTTTTCCCCTCAAAGTTCTCTGTACTTCAGCCACCTTTCACAACCTCAAATTTGAAGGTGCCTAATTATTTCTGATCTGGAATTTCCAACAACTTCAAGAAGTACCATGTTCTGCTCTTTGTGCCAAAATATTCAACTACTGTAGTGTTAACAGGTAGTGCATGAATCACCCCAAACTTTTCTCCACCACCACAAACCTCTTTGACTGGTTTAAGCTGCTCATTTTATAATCAGCTCTGATGACCGATGCAAAGAGCTCACATAATTCCTCATCTCTAAAATTACGGCCATTCATTCAGCTGCCTAAGCTCCCTTCAGCTAACTCTAAATTGTTATTTCTGCATCTTATAATTACTTTACAATCTTTCTATATTATCATTTGCACTTACAGCTGAATCTTCAAAATGTTTTGTGCTACTTACTGTTATCTTGTATACAGACTTGTGTACATGACATTAAGTATGGACAATTGTGTGGAGCAGTGCAGTTACTGAGATTACTTGTTTCATTTTAAACTGTGAAAAGAACAGTGGCACACGAAGTATTGATCACATCTATGTAACAAGCTATGATTTTCATTTACAATAATTATAAAGACCTACTGTGCATATGGGAACTGTTATTTTTGATGATACCCTGAATTAGTCAATGGAAAGTGGCATGAGTGAAACATTAGGAAAGGACAGTTCGTCAGATTGACAGCTACTAGTGCAGTTTCACAGGCTGTATAATGTTATAGATTTTTGTAACAGAATTCTGAATCATCTCTGGACATTATTAGAACAGATTACTGCAATGTTAAAAATTTAAGTGGAATTTAAAGGTAGCGGTTGTTCCGCAGTGGCAAAATATTATTTTCATTGGATATCCAATGCAGAAAAAATATACCTTGGCAGATATGAACTTCATGAAATCAGACAGAAAATGTTGCTGCCATTCTGGATAAAGCTGCCAATACTGTTCATGTATTGCTCATGGCAATAGAGCATCTGTCTCTTACTGTACTATGGACACAGTACCAGCCCATCTGTTACAAACACCATTTAGTGAGCTTGGAACATGATTACATTTTCAGGAACTTGCCATGAAGCAATAATAATTTTGCACTTTAGGAATGATGAACTGTACCAAAATTTTATCCTCAACAAACTGCACAGCTCTCATAAAGAATCTAACGGAGATACTGGAGATAAATGTTGTTCATCGTTATGTACATCAGTCAATAGCACAAAACTAAATTAGGTTATGTTTCAAGATTTCAGACTTATTGCTCTGGAGGGGATTTTGGTTGAACTTATTTTACAATATACTATTAACTTATATTTGGCATACAAAGGATTAAATTCACTCAAAGCACCTGCTATTTTCAAAACATATTCAGTCTGGTAGCTGAGGCTAAATGAATGGTTGACAGAAAAGGCTCCACAAATATTCCCATCCTCAATGATGGAGGAAGCCCAGCACATCAGTGCAAAAGACAAGGCTGAAGCACTTGCAGCCACCTTCAGCCAGAAGTGCCAAGTGGATGATCCATTGCGACCTCCTCCTGAAGTACCCAGCATCACAGATGTCAGTCTTGAGCCAATTCGATTCATACCATGTGATATCAAGAAATGGCTGAAGGCACTGGATGCTGTAAAAGCTATGAGCCTTGAAACATTCCAGCAACAGTACTGAAGACTTATGCTCCAGAACTAGCTGCACCCTTAGCCAAGCTGTTCCAGTGTAGCCACAACACTGGTATCCAGCAATGTGGAAAAAACCTGCCCAAAGAGCGGGACAAATCCAACCTGGCCAATTACCGTACCATCAGTCTACTCTCAATCATCAGCAAAGTGATGGAAGGGGCCATCAACAGTGCTATCAAGCTGCACTTACCAGCAACAATCTGCTCAGTTTGAGTTCTGTCAGGGCCACTCAGCTCCTGACCTCATTACAGCCATGTCCAAACATGAACAAAAGAGTTGAACACAAGAGGTGAGGTGAGAGTTACTGCCCTTCACATCAAGGCAGCCTTTGACCAAGTGTGGCATCAAGGAGCCCTAGCAAAACTGGAGTCAATAGGAATCAGGGGGACAATTCTCTACTGGTTGGAGTCATACCGAGCACAAAGGAAGATGGTTGTGGTTGCTGGAGGTCAATCATCTCAGTCCCAGGACATCACAGCAGGAGTTCCTCAAGGTAGTGTCCGAGACCCAACTATCTTCAGCTGCTTCATCAATGACCTTCCTTCCATCATAAGGTCAGAAGTGGGGATGTTTGCTGATGATTGCATAATGTTCAGCACCATTTGTGACTCCTCAGATACTGAGGCAGCCCATTCCCAAATGCAGCAAGAACATCCAGGATTGGGCTGACATGTGGCAAGAACATTCGCGACAAGTACCAGGCAATGACCATCTCCAACAAGAGAGAATCCAATCATCTCCCCTTGATATTCAATTGCATTTACCATCACTGATTCCCCCACTATCAACATCCTGGAGATTACTATTGACCAGAAACTCAATTTAAGCAGCCACATAAATAGTGTGGCTACAAAAGCAAGTTAGAGGCTAGGAGTTCTGTGGAGAGTGACTCACCTCCTGACTCCCCAAAGCCTGTGCACCACTTGCCTGGATGAGTGAAACTCCAACAAACACCCTTTACATCATTTTGCTGATGATCAAGAGTAGGCTGATGGGGCGGTAATTGGCCGGGTTGGATTTGTCCTGTTCTTCATGGTCAGGACATGCCAAGAAGGTCGACACCATCCAAAACAAAGCAGCCTGCTTGATTGGGAGCCCATCCACTACCTCCAATATCTACTCCCTCCATCACAGATGCACAGTGGTAGCAGTGTGTAGCATCTACAAGATGCAGTGCAGCAACTGACTAAGGTTCCTTCGACAACAGTTCCAAACCCACGGCTTCTACCACCTAGAAGGATTCGAGCAGTGGGAGCGTGGGAACACCAGCAACTGCAGGTGCCATTCCCACCAGCTAGCCCACTTCCAGGGGGTGGGGTGGGTATTAAATTCCGCCCATGGAGTTTCATAGTCATACTATCATATAATCAGACACTGGGCATAAAGGTGAACTTCAGATAACAGGGGACATGGAATCTACTTATGTGTTTGTCCAATGATACTAAGCACAAGAGAACATCTAGTACAAAGCTCAAATTTTGAAATATTTAGTAGTTTCCATCAACATGAACTGCTTTTCTATCTAGAAATCTGATACTCCATATTAGTTGTCCATGTATAAGGTTCTACAGTATGAAATAAATAACTGATGGTCAATTTTGGGACATCAGTTGATGTTAATAGATTGGTTTGGCTTCTATTGTAATATCCCGCACTTTATATGAATCTGGGGAAAGATTATGTTAAATGTAAAACAATTAACATACCATGTGACCTGCTTGTAAATATTACAAAAAGCATTGCATGCGCAATTACAATCAATTGTATTATATTAAAAAAACACGTGGGCCAGAATTTTATGTCTTGTAGGCGGGCGCGCCAGATCTGAACGGACGTGAAATTGGGCAAGTGTCCCAACGTCATCCCGCTAGTGAACAATCTTCAGGTCAGCAGGCACATACAGGTGTCAGAGCCGCACCCACCCGCCAACAATTCAAGTGCCACTTGAGGCTATAAAAAAGGCAACTGTAGTCGATTTTATGTTGCCCGCGTGATTTTGCGCTCATTGCACAGGCAAAACGGGCAGGCGGGCAGCCCACTTTTAATGAAACCTCCTCCAAGGGCGGGATAAAAAGGGTCAGCAGCATTGCTATTGGGAGTAGTGAGGAGTTTAGGAGATAGTTTGCTGCTGGTTGCTTATTTGAACTTGACAGCTTCATCTGTTCTGAACTTCAGTCTAAGCATTTCTAGGCTTCACTTCAGGACTCATTGGAATCTCCAAGGTCCCCGGGGGATTTTGACCATGTGGACCCTTCCATGTGGACAGCCTTCTGTTACCCTGGTAATGGGGATTGTGGTCTCTGCTGGTCGCACCACCTCTGAGGAGGAAGAGAGGGGCAGAAGGGAGAGGAGGCCAGGTGTCCCTATGCAGCTTCCAGGGGAGCGACCTGTGGGAGGAGAGGCGCAGGCACAAGGGGCGCAGGGCCAGCAGGTAGTCCAAGGCGGAAGGGGCCACAGAAGACGCCACTATCCTGCTGCCAGGATTTACAGGCAATGATGCAGCTACCTCAACATGTCCAAGGTGCAAGAGACTTGGCCTCTCCAGGAAGACTGTGACCTCCATTTGTCAGATGATTGTGCCTAAGATCACCTGCAACTGTGTCAGTGGCTCTGATGGTCACAGTGGCCCTCAACTTCTATACCTCGGGCTCTTTCCAGGGGTCAGTGGGGGATCTTTGTGGAGTGCCCCAATCAGCAGTCCACAGTTGTGTCAAGCTGGCGGCGCAAGCTCTGTTCAGGCAGGTAATGACATTTATTCATTTCCATACAGACAAGGCCAGCCAGGCTGAGCGAGCCAGAGGGTTTGCAGTGATTGCTGGGTTCCCCCACAACCAGGGTGCAATCGACTGCACACATGTGGCCATCAAGGCACCAGTGGGTCAGCTGGGTACCTTTGTCAACGGGAAGGGATTCCACTCAACGAACATCAAGATAGTTTGTGATCACAAGATGCAGATTCTGCAAGTCTGTGCAAGGTACCGTGGCAACTCTGATGACGCTTATATCCTCAGACACTCACAGGTGCCAAGGCTGTTCACTGCTACAGCTCAACTGGGTGACAAAGACTATCCCTTGAAAAAGTAGCTTCTTAAGCCTCTCCGCTACCCAAGAACAGAGGCAGAGCAGCAGTATAATAGGAGTCATGCCTCCATAAGGGCGGTGATAAAGGACCATAGGTCTTCTGAAGATGCACTTCCGATGACTGGACTGTTCAAAGGGAGCACTGCAATGCTCCTCAGAGCACGGGTCACTGATAGTGGTTGCATGCTGTGCTATCCACTATCTAGTACTGGCAAGGAGGGACCCACCAGAGGAAGAGAATCTTCAGGCAGATCCACAGGTCACAGATGATGAATCCGATGGTGAGTCAGGGGAGGAGCCCGGTGAGGAGCACAATGAGGAGGTGGAGCAAGACCTCTGTATCCTTCACTGAGGCAGGAACACTAGTGACACCTCGATCCAAAGCTCCTTCAGCTAGCCTGCCAAAGATCTGCTTCCACCTCATGCCAGGGCTGCCACCTCCATCCCAGATGTTTGACCCTTTTTGACCCTTTTTTTTATTCATTCATAGGATGTGGGCTTCGCTGGCTAGACCAGCATTTATTGCCCATCCCTAGTTGCCCTTGAGAAGGTGGTGGTGAGCTGCCTCCTTGAACCGCTGCAGTCCATGTGGTGTAGGTACACCCACAGTGCTGTTAGGAAGGGAGTTCCAGGATTTTGACCCTGCAACAGTGAAGGAACAGTGATATATTTCCAAGTCAGGATGATGCGTGACTTGGAGGGGAACTTCCAGGCGGTAGTGTTCCCATCTATCTGCTGCCCTTGCCCTTCCAAGTGGTAGTGGCCGTGGGTTTGAATGGTGCTGTCGAAGGAGCATTGGTGAATTCCTGCAGTGCATCTTGTAGCTGGTACACACTGCTGATATGCGTCGGTGGTGGAGAGAGTGAATGTTTGTGGATGTGGTGCCAATCAAGTGGACTGCTTTGTCCTGGACGGTGTCCAGCTTCTTCAGTGTTGTAGGAGCTGCACTCATCCAGGCAAGTGGGGAGTATTCCATCACACTCCTGACTTGTGCCTTGTAGATGGTGGACAGGCTGTGGGGAGTCAGAAGGCGCGTTACTCGTCGCACAATTCCTAGCCTCTGACCTGGCCTTGTAGCCACAGTATTTATATGGCTAGTCCAGTTCAGTTTCTGGTCAATGGTAACCTCCAGCATGTTGATAGTGGGGGATTCAGTGATGGTAACGCCATTGAACATCAAGGGGCGATGGTTGGATTCTCTCTTTTTGGAGATGGTCATTTCCTGACACTTGTGTGGCACGAATGTTCCTTGCCGCTTGTCAGCTCAATCCTGGATGTTCTCCAGGACTTGCTGCATTTGGGAATGGGCTGCCTCAGTATCTGAGGAGTCGCAAACGGTGCTGAACATTGTGCAACCATCAGCGAACATCCCGATTCCGACCTTATTATGGAAGGAAGGTCATTGATGAAGCAGCTGAGGACGGTTGGGCCTAAGAAACTACCCTGAGGAATTCCTGCGATGATGTCCTGGAGCTGAGATGACTGACCTCCGACAACCACAACCATCTTCCTTTGTGCTAGGTACGACTCCAATCAATGGAGAGTTTTCCCCCTGATTCCCATTGACTTTTGCTAGGGCTCCTTGATGCCACACTCAGTCAAATACTGCCTTGATGTCGAGGGCAGTCACTCTCACCTCACGCTGGGAGTTCAGCTCTTTTGTCCATGTTTGAACCAAGGCTGTAATGAGGTCAAGAGTTGAGTGGCCCTGGCGGAATCCAAACTGAGCATCAGTGAGCAGGTTATTGCTAAGCAAGTGTCGCTTGATAGCACTGCTGATGACCCCTTCCATTACTTTACTGATGATCGAGTGTAGGCTGATGGGGCGGTAATTGGCCGGGTTGGATTTGTGCTGTTTTTTGTGTACAGGACATACCTGGGCAATTTTCCACAAATCCGGGTAGATGCCAGTGTTAGCTGTATTGGGACAGCTTAGCTAGGGGCGCGGCAAGTTCTGGAACACAAGTCTTCAGTACTATTGCCAGGATATTGTCAGGGCCCATAGCCTTTGCAGTATCCAGTGCCTTCAGCCGTTTCTTGATATCACGTGGAGTGAATCGAATTGGCTAAAGACTGGCATCTGTGATGCTGGGGACCTCCAGAGGAGGCCAATATGGATCATCCACTCGGCACTTCTGGCTGAAGATTGTTGCAAATGCTTCAGCCTTATCTTTAGCACTGATGTGCTGGGCTCCCCCATCATTGAGGATGGGGATATATATGGAGCTACCTCCTCCAGTGAGTTGTTTAATTGTCCACCACTATTCACGACTGGATGTGGCAGGAGTGCAGAGCTTAGATCTGATCTGTTGGTTGTGGGATCGCTTAGCTCTATCACTTGCTGCTTATGCTGTTTGGCACACAAGCAGTCCTGTTTTATAACTTCACCAGGTTGACACCTCATTTTTAGGTATGCCTGGTGCTGCTCCTGGCATGCCCTCCTGCACTCTTCATTGAACCAGGGTTGATCCCCTGGCTTGATGGTAATGCTAGAGTGGGGGATATGCCGGGCCATGATTGTATTCAAGTGCAATTTTGCTGCTGCTGATGGCTCACAGCGCCTCATGGATGCCCAGTCTTCATTTGCTAGATCTCTTCGAAATCTATCCCATTTAGTACAGAGGTAGTGCCACACAACACGATGGAGGGTATCCTCAGTGTGAAGGCAGGACTTCGTCTCCACAATGACTGTGCGGTGGTCACTCCTACCAATACTGTCATGGACAGATGCATCTGCGGCAGGCAGGTTGGGGAGGATGAGGTTAAGTGTGATTTTCCCTCCTGTTGGTTCCCTCACCACCTGCTGCAGACACAGTCTAGCAGCTATGTCATTTAGAACTCGTCCAGCTCGGTCAGTAGTGGCGCTACCGAGCCACTCTGGGCGATGGACATTGAAGTCCCCCACCAAGAGAACATTCTGCACCCTCAGTGCTTCCTCCAAATGACGTTCAACATGTGACATATGGAGCACTGATTCATCAGCTGAGGGAAGGCTGTAAGTGGTAATCAGCAGGAGGTTTCCTTGCCCATGTTTGACCTGATGCCATGAGACTTCATGGGGTCCGGAGTCCATGTTGAGGACACCCAGGGCAACTCCCTCCCGACTGTATACCACTGTGCCGCCACCTCTGGTGATGGTGGAGTCTGGGTCATTATCTGTAAGGTATGATTCCGTGAGGATGACTATATCAGGCAGTTGCTTGACTAGTCTGTGAAACAGCTCTCCCAATTTTGGCACTCGCCCCCAGGTGTTAGTAAGGAGGGCTTTGCAGGGTCGACAGGGCTGCGATTGCCATTGTCGTTTCCGGTGCCTAGGTCGATGCTGGGTGGTCCATCCGGTTTCATTCCTTTTTTGTGTCTTTGTAGCAGCTTGTTACAACTGGGTGGCTTGCTGGGCCATTTCAGAGGGTATTTAGGAGTCAACCACACTGCTGTGGGTCTGGAGTCACATGTAGGCCAGACCAGGTAAGGACGACAGATTTCCTTCCGCAAAGGACATTAGTGAACCAGATGGGTTTTTGCAACAATCAACAATGGTTTCATGGTCATCACTGGACTTTTAATTCCAGATTTTTATTGAATTTAAATTCCACCATCTGCCATAATGGGATTTGAACCCAGGTTCCCAGAGCACTACCCTGGGTCTCTGGATTACTAGTCCAGCAACAATACCACTACACCATCACCTCTCTCCCTTCCCTTTGAACCCAAAGTCCACTCAGTGCCTGTGCAATAAAGTTTAGAGCCACTCACGTCCAGCATTAGATGCTGGCATGCCCTGCACCTATGAAACAAGTGAAGCTTTTCAGGTAATTAAGATAAAAGCAAAATTTATGTCATGTTGGCATTCGCATCCAATGAAAATAACATTATATGAGGCAGAATTTAGCCCTCGTCGGGTGGGCTCGGCAGCGGTGGGCAGAGGCGTTCGGGAAGCCAACTGCCACCCGCGATCAGGGCCGGACCGCGATTTCACACTGGCTATCCAATTAAGGCCCGCCCAGCATGAAATTAAGCGGCAGAGATCATGAGGAGGAAGTGCGAGCGTGGCAATTGGGGAACTTCTCGCATGCGCGTGAGTGCGTGCTTGAAAAATCTCCCTGAGGCACAGAGCAGCTTGATGGAGATGAACAGCTTTCCAAAAACACAATGAAGTTTTATAAAATATTATAAAACATGTCCCCTCGTGTGACTGTCACATGAGCAGGTCAAGTTATTAATTACATTTTAAAATTTCAATTTTATTTTTATTTGCTGTTGGAAGCCTCATCCCACCCGTGGATGAGGCTTCCTGAAAAGTGCAAAGGCTGCTTGGCCTTTTCGCCTGCCCGCCAACCGTAAGGTCGGACAGGCAGCGAAAAATATCATTCAATTAACTTTTTAATGCCCTTAACAGGCCTTTTAATTGTTGGTGGATGGGCTGCCGACACCAGTGTGCGGCCACCAAACAAAATATCGCACAACTGCGCATCATTTTACGCTTGAGTGGGTCATGCACACGCCTGCACGCCAAGGTAAAGATTCTGTCCATGGTATTAATGGTCACGCCAGTAAACAGATTAACCAAACATGGCAGAACAGAAGCCTCCATGCCGAAGATAAACAGGTGGAACCAAACTTAACATTTTATTCATCCTTAAGCTTCATGGGGAAAATATCTTGAGAGTAAAAGCACTTTAGTTAGCTTTACTTCATTAACCAATGGCTGAATGATTAGACCAAAGATTAAATTTCGCCAGGGTTTAACTTACTACAATAAGTTAACTGAGAAATTATTCAAATTTTCTGTTCTAACAAATAGAAGCAATCCTGTTTAAAAGTGGTTTGTAATGTTTTGGTGGTAAACTGGGAAATATGGCAACTAAAGAAAAGACATGAAGGAGGAATTATTCAAAGAGAAGAAATAGAATTTCTGCCACACTTCCAGCAAGGGGCATGGCAGCGGAGTGAGAGCCGCACTGAGAAAACTCTTGATCTTTGGGATTCAACAAGGGTACAGTAGCATTTTGGTATGTCACTGGAGTAGTTATCCAGAGAAGATCAGCTGACTTTTCCAGCCGCTGGTAAGGCCATTGTTCCAGCCTCCTGGATAGACTTGTAAGATTCTCCCCTGGCAACCTTCAGGGAGCTACCCTCTGCCAGTTTTAAAGTGCCTGTCAGTTTGCCATTGGACCCGGTGCCCGACAGGCTCCGGCCCCCGTCTGGCCCTTCCTGACCATTGAGATGGCGCGTTTCATGCTGGGCGGACCTTAATTGGCCATCCAGTACAAACTCGTGTTTGCAACACAACTGCAGCTGGGAGAAGATTCCACACCCACTTTCGATCCTGCTGACTTGGCGCACACGCCAATCGTGAAATTCAGGCCGTGGTTGACAATGTAGCTCTTCCTTTCAGAGATTCACCACGACAGGTTTGTTTACTGTTTATAAGAGATTTGAAAAGAGAAGTTTCTAGCAGGTATAAAAACATGAATTTAACACGAAAACATGAAAATTAAAACAAAATAAATAAATGTTAGAAATGAATAAAAAGGCAGTTAGAATCAGAACACGGGCTAACATTTTAGATGTGGCACTTTGCTGGAACTGTAGGTTGTAAGGTAGAGTTACACACAAATTTTCATATTTTTCTGATATTTTTCAGCCACTTGTCGATTACCCAATGAGTGGAATTTTCTGTGCCCACTGGCGCCGAGCGTGATCGGCGGCATGAGCGGATAATATAGCAAGAAGGCCAGAAATCGGTTTGCAATCGTTGCTCAGCCCGTTGATGGCGGACCACGTTTCCTGCCATAGGATGTCGGGAACCTCATTGTAATTCATCTTCATAACATTATTAGGCCAGCCTGGCAGAATCATTCCCAACCACCACACCCCCGCCCGTGGTGGATTGTCTGTCCACATTGGTGGGAAAGCATGCTATGTGTTTCACAACAGCACATAAAAGGTGGGTACTTAGTGGGCTGCACTTTGAGCAGAACTTGAGGTGAGTACACAGTAATGTTGCGTAGCGCTCGCCCAGGTCGCCTGTTGGACCTCAAGGTTGAGGCACGTTGGGGGGCATGTGTGGTGGGGTGGGGGGAGGGGGGCGGGGATAGGGGGCAAGGGCTGCCCTGTGGTTGAGGCGACTTGGGGGTGGGGACAAGAGCTACCTTGCAGTTGAAGGTAGTGTTCAAGCATGTTAGGGTGAGGTGTAGGGAAGAGGCCACACATTAGGGAAACCTTCCATAAAGTGACCATTCCTCTGCAGCTGGGACAGTTCAGCCACAACCACATTGCCATGTGGAGTTGAATCTCTAGCTGATCTGCCAACTCAAGCAACATAGGAGCATGAAAGTACCACCAAGTCCTGCAAAGCTTTTCACCCCTCGGGCACAGACTGCAAACTAATGAGCGTTTTAGTTGGTTGGCTGGGCACATTGTACAATCTTCTTGCTAAAGCTGGTTGTGGAGCAGCTGCTAGTGGAGGTGCTCACAGCCCCTTGCAATGGCATCATCCCAGTTTGAACCAGTCTCCCCCATGGTTCAAGCTAACAGTGCAGCCTTGCAGTGTAGGTTAGGAGAATGCCTGCGCCTGAGCTGAGATCACAGCGTGCAGTCCAATGGGCAAAGCTGCCGCCAATCAGTCAGGTGGAGTGGGGCGGAGGTGGCTGGGGTTTCGGGCAGCCATGCAGTACACTAAACTCTGGCCATCCAAGCGGTGGCCAGCACTCTCCGGGATGCGTTAAGGGGCCTTCAGACTTAACCAAGGGAGGTTCTTAGTATACCCAAGCTAACACACGCATCTCTCTCTCTCATCCTGCAGGAGGAGTACATCAGAAGCACATGGAGCCTGGTGAACTGGCTGTATGCTTCGTGGTGTCCAGAGAGTGCACACGATGGAGAAGATAGTGATGAGGTGCCTGGCTGTGCAGAGGGAGGAGCTGCACCCTCAGGAAGAAAGGACAGTTGGGGCTCCTGCACATGCTGCTGAAGAGCCATAGTGAGCCACCGTTGGACAGCACTTCGCTAGACCCAAGGTCTATAGATGATGTCTTTCATTCTTGCAGATGACCAACAACCAGTGTTGTCGAAGACTGCGCATGTCTAGGGAACTGATCGGTCACATCTGCCAACTACTGCAGGATTTGGCGCCACGGGGACATGAAGGGCATCCACTGCCAGTGGCCGTGAAAGCGAATGCGGCGCTCAATTTTTATTTTACTGGCTCCACAGGTGACCTCTGTGGGATATCACAAGCCTCCACCCACAATTGCATCCATGAGATCACGGGTGCCATCTTCCCCATAGCACACAACTTTGTGGGTTTCACCTGGGACCAAGAGAGCCAGGATACAAGAGCCATTGGATCTGACCAGATCTCGGGTTTCCCACAGATGCAGGGTGTGATCGACTGCATTCACATGGCACTCAGGTCCCTGTCGCAACAAGGGGTCAATAATGTCAAATGCAAGGGCTTCCATCTGCTGAATGTGCAGCTGGTGTGCAACCAACACAAACACATCCTGCAGGTCTGCGCAGGGAGTGCCAAGAATCCTACATTCGCAGTCGGACACAGATCCCTGACATCTTCCGGGGTCCACAGAGGTTGCAGGGTTGGCTCCTTGGGGACAAGGGCTACCTGCAGTGGTTGATGACACCCGTATGGTGGCCACAGACTGCAGCAGAGTGAAGGTATATCGAGGCTCATGCTGCAACTCACCAATTGGTCGAGCAAACCATCGGGATACTGAAAATGAGGCTCTGGTGCCTGGAGCAGTCTGGCGGAGCCTGCAATATAGTCCACAGAGGGTGTCATGCATCGTCATCACCTGCAGCACCCTTTTTTACAACCTGGCGCTGCAACGGGGAGAGAAGCTGGCTGAGGAGGAGATTTTGGAGCTGGAGGTCTCCTTTGATGAGGAGTCGCCGGCCGTTAAGATGAGAAGGTTCTTGAAGGCGGCGATGAGGCGCTCGCGCTGGCCAGACGAGGGAGGCGCGCTCGGGAGGCCCTCATAGTTGTTAGATTTATAGATGATGATGATGACATGTAATGAGGTGACCCCATGGATTCTCACATTGCATCTATGAATGTTTGACTCCACTATGGTTTATGGCAGCGCACATACCCTCTGTGATAATGGTCCTGTAATTAAGATGCAGTGAAGGCCCTAATAGCCACTCGATTGCAGGAGGATAATGACGACATGCAGTGAAGACACTCTGTAGACCTTCACACAGCCTCTGTGAATGTCTGACTCCTGTGTGGCTGAGGGCAGCTCACTTGTGCTCTGTGATCAGGGTCATATCACAGAGATGCAACCATGAAATTTTAAAAACATCTGACCCTTTGTCAGCCTTCAGCACCTGACCCCTTCAGAAGCACAGCATCACCAATCACACATGCTGACGAGATGGGGGCCAGCCACACCTTCAAGGTGCTGAGAGCACACAGAGAGATTGACGGAACTCTGTGATGCCTGTCCACGACATTCTGGCAGCGGTGACAAGCACTGTCGAGGTGCAGGTATCAGTAATATTTCCAGGGAGTGTGAGGCTGGACCATCACTGTGGTCTGAAGGCTGCACAGAGCACAGAGAAGAGGTCCTGGAGTGAGACCCCTGCCTTTATCTTGTACAGAAAGGTTTCACACCTGAGTGACATGAACACTGCTCATCAGAGCAAGGCAGCATAGGCAGGGAGATATTCTTGGTAGTTTATTGACAATAGTGATCAGTATGTACAAGTGATTAACACCCATGACCAGGCTGTGCAACTATATCTTCTTAACTTTCCTAACCCTGCCGCTACATCTTGGTGCTCTGTGGACATCCACAGTAGAGGTGGAGGCAGCTTGCTGACTGCAACACCCTGTCTGTGATGACTTTGGCGGCATCCTCTGGAAGGCTGAGACCTGGAGGGCACCGGCCTGCTTTCAGGGCCTTGCTGTGTGGCAGTGGCACCCTCCTTGCCCTGTGGAGCTGGAGCTGCTGAGGTCACAGATGAGGGGATTCAGATGGGCCGGACACTCCCAGAGTCACCTGGATGGATGCCCATGGGGTGCGGGGAGGTTACACGTGCTTATCCTCCTCCATTTGGTCCCTGAGGGTCCCTGCCTTTCTCCTTGAGGAGAAGGGGTAACTGGAGTGAGATCGAGCTGTCCCGCACCCCTCTTGCCTACATACGATTGGAGACCAACTATGGCATTGGCGATGGAGTTCAGACATGCAGCAGTGCAGGAGCAACGTCCTGGACCATGGTCTCCGCCATCCTACCAGCATTGACCTTGGTGCATTGGCATGCCGGCGCTATCACCTCAGACTGAAGGTGGACGGACTCCTCCAGCGTGCCTCACAATCTAAGGAGTGCAGCGGACATCCCTTCCTGATGTTCCCGAGCTTGTCTTTGCAGCTCCATCAACTGTGACATGACTGAGTCCAGAGGCTCGTCATCTGACTCGGACTCAGCACATTTCTGGCCTCCAGCAGTCCTCCGAGTGCCAGATACCTGGGAAGTTCCTGCCCCCACCTGCTGTGGGTCAGAAAGTGCGATGTGCTCACCTGATTGTGGTCCAGAGGCTATTCTAAAGCTAGGTCCCACCGAGGTGTGTGTCTCTCCGCTGGTGGGGGGTGTGGTGAGCGCTGTGATGAAATTTCAGGGAGGGTGCTTTCAGATTCCTTTTCAGAGGTTTCTTTGGGGCTTGAATGGAGGCCCTGGGTCATGGACTCCATCAGTTGTTTCCCAGATGTGCCTGCGAAAGCAAGGGGAGATAATTAGTGCATGGCAGTGGCCTGTGAAGGAGGACACATCACTCACAGGTTGTCTGATGGATGTTGCACTGCTGGATCCTCATTTGGTAGAGCAGCGCCGACCTCACCGTCAGCACAGGACCGGTCCCGGTCATCGCCGGCCAGCTGGATGGCTATGGTTTCAAAGTCCATGAGGACCTTGATTTCAGGCATTCCTCAACCAGTCTGTGACCTCTCCCCCTTGTTGTGTGCCAGCTTGTCCTGCATTAATAGAGAAGGAGTGTAAGCAGTACACCTGCCAGGCCAGGTGATAAGTGTGCCTGGCATGTGTGGATGATGAGTGGTCCCATAGACGGGATGAGGACAATGAAGGTGTGTGAGAGTGTGTGAATGGTGATGCCCTTGAACTAGCAATGAGTGAGGGCCCTGTGGACAAGTGGTGGGTTTGTGAGTGTGAGAGTTGAAAGTGATGAGAAGAGTGACTTACCCTGGCGGAACAAAGGAGATCATTCATCCTCTTGTGCCACTGGGGGGCTGTCATCTTTTGCAGGGTGTTGGCACTGAACACCTCTGCCACCGCCTCCCAAGCCAGATTGGTGACGTTGCTGCCCATCCTACGGCCAGAGCGGGGTAGAGGACATCACGGTGAGCCTCCACAGTGTCCAAAAGGCGCTCAAGGGATGCATCATTGAACCTGGGGGCTGCAGTCTTTTTACCTTTCGGGGCCATGTCTTCTGTGCAGCAGTCGTGGGCTGGAAGCACTGAGAGATGTGCACGCAGCTGCACTTTAAATATGAGTCCAGCGTGATGAAGCAACAAGATGATGGTGTAGCAGGTGAATAACAGCCCGTCTGCCATGGAAATGGTGTGTTTCCCGGGAATGCATAATTAATGCAGTGGTTTGGGCGATACGGCATGAGAAGCCACCATTGCAGTCACGGGTAATCGCAGTACCCACCGATTACCGCACTTAGTACAAATCTGGGATCCTTCCACCCAAATTATTTTTTTAAAATATCAGTTTGTTGTAAATAGTTTCAACAACACATGGATAAATGTAAGCTTTATGCACATAGAGTTCAAACAATGCACCTCACAACACTGAAAGCATCTTTTATATGCAATTATTACAAAGTTAAAATTTGGAGATTTATAAAGGATATAACACAAAAAGAGCACAAAATTCCACTTGTGGCTGCCATACCACTGAAGAGGTCAATCAGACAAGAACAACAGATGAAAAATCTCAACCACAACAAAACAATTCAGCTGTTTTATTTTGTAGTTAAAAATAAATTGTGATTGCTTTTCTTTCAAATACACATTTTGAGAACTAAACATTGTGATGTTGTTTCTGCCAACCATGTTCTGATGAGAAGCTACAGAGAAAAGGTTTTGCTTCCTATCCATTTGTCATAATATCAACCTTCAAATGGGGCAGTGTTCTTGCAGTTTAGGAAAAATACTGGAAACCAATGAGTGGAATCATTCCAGATTTACACTAAGTGCTGTAGCGGGCAGGAAAAAGGATGCTTTACCAGCTGGCTGCAATGGCACGTCTTCACAACATATCATCCCAATCCCAGCTCATTAATAATGCATTCCCAGGTAGCATGCTGTTTAGCTGGCGGGTGGCCTCCAATTCGCCCGCCACATCGTAGCCTCACCGCTTCCTTACGTTGGGCACCATATTTAAAGTGCAGCCACACGCACACCTCTTCCAGCCCAGGACTGCTGCACAGAAGGCGTGGCCCTGAAAGGCAAGAAGACTGCAGCCCTCCGATTCAGGTACGCATCCCTGGGACACCTTCTGGGCACCATTGAGCCCACCACTAAGTCCTCAACCCCAGCCCTAGCTGTAGGAAGCCCATCATTGTCACCACTCTGGCTTGGGAGGCATGGCAGTGATGGTCAATGCCAACACTGCACAGAAGACGTTGGCCGGATCCCATCCGTCCCACCAGGTTAACGCAATCATCTCATCACTCTAAACTCACTCACTCACAAGCCCATCACACATTTACTGGCTTCTCACTCACTGCCAGCTGAAGGGGCATCACCACTCACTCTCTCACACACACCCTCACATCTCCATCTGTACTCATCTCCTTCGGAGACTGCCTCCTCAGCCCTCACCCTCTTGAGGCACTTGCACAGATTAACATGTGTCCCCACACACACCCTGGGATACCCCACTTCCCCAGTAATGCCCGAGCCCTGAAACCTCTTCCCTTGCTTGAGGCCACTTCTCTCCCTTCCCTAAGCAAGCCATAGCCCTGCACCTCTTGGAAAGCCACCCCCGCCTTACAGCTGGTCTCAAGTAGAGACCTGCCCATGAGCCCCTCTAAAAATGATATGTTGCTGTCTGCGAAGCCTGGCACTGTTGATTGCAAGTGCTGCCCGAAGCAAGTCGGCAAAACAAGCCTCAAAGTCCCAAGTGAACCGCAGCTGTTTATGTTCAGTTGTGAAACATATCGGCGTGATCCAGCATTGGGGTATGATTCTAGTGGGCTGCGCTTATAATGATATGCAGATGTATTACAATTAAGTTCCCAATGTGCGGTGGCAGGAAACACCATTGATGGGCAGAGCGGGCAATTGTAAACTGGTTTCATGACATCGTGATACTGATTTTTCGCCTTCCCACCACATTGTCCACTCACAGCCACCATGACATCTGATGCCAGTGGGCGTGGAAAATTCCACCCAATGTCTTTCAATAGCAAGGCATATATAAAGAAATGCCAGGGAGTTAGGTATGAACTAACCTATTAGCAAGGTACAGAAAGTATCAATTCTGTCATCTAGTGTAGCCAAGAAACCATAGAAATGGCCAAGTTACAAATCTGATGTATTATCTGATGTCAGCAAGATAATGCACATTGAGACAAAAGGTTATAGAAGGGAAGCTAGCTTTAGACAGGCTTTTTTTTTGCCATGTGAGAAATTTCACAACTGTCTACCTTTTATAATTCAACTGAAATTGGAAAATCTTTCTCGCACTTATCAGGCAATAAGATGTATGTGTATCATTACCAGGTTCAGTGAAGTGTAGCTCTGGGAAAGCAGGTTGCCTATTAGTAACCGAAGATGGTATTGTGCATGAAACAGAAGTTTTATTGGATTCAAGTTGCCTCCACCAGCTGCATGCTAAGTAAAAACTGTTGAAAGTATGCCTAATTGTGTTAATGTTGAGATTGCCGTCAATGTGGTGTGTGACCAAGCTGTACAATGCGATAAACTGTCTCCTGTGGCTCAATAAAGCTACCACTGTTTTATCCATTTATGTTCAACAGTCCATCCCAATTTAGTAACTGAAAGGGAGCTAGACTCTCCACAGAGATGGTCTGGCATCGGGCCATGGAGTTCACCATTACATGTGGACTACAAATTCCACGGAGATTTGATTGATCAAATGGCGATATGTAATTATGATTAGTTTTAACAACTTGTTTTTTGCTATCTTTGTAAAAGGTTGTTTAAACATGAGCACTAATGTTTTTATCATCAGGTGGATTGGCATAAAATAATTATTGAATCCTCTGGTGTGAGGAAGGAGTAGAATTATGTTGTACAGTTGAAATGAGATGCTCTTCCTTTGTTTACAGTAAGTAAATACACTGCCAAGGGCGATATGGAGCCACTTATGTCAGGATGTTCTAAGTTCCAATCTGATATGTACCAAATTAGATAGTCTAAACTGGGATTTCAATGGAGCCATTCTGCACTTGTCTTCAGTTATGGAGGTAAGGGAGGGTGGGGGGTTTGAAGATAGGGGCATAGGTGTAGGGGGGAGAAGGGGGAGTATATGAGCCAGAATTCCTGACCACTATAGCAATGTATGTACATCTCATGTTCCAACAGACATCAGCTATTAGAAGAAACATAAGAAAATGGAAATAAATAAATATTAACCCAACATTTTAGTTGCTATCTACTAGATCACAAAACCTATTATGTAAAATTACTACAGTGATTGTGAAACTTTTCCAGACTGGGCCCCTCATAAAGTTAGTTTATTTTCTAATCAGGGGAGGTATTGGGTATAGTAAATTTTGATTTTTGTTATTTGGTTTGGTGTAATGTGCAAGAGACATAATGGTGAATCAAGTATATCTTGGTAATCTGGTCATAGCAAATTAATATAGTGGATTTTTATTTCAAGTTTTTTCATGTTACTGAGTAATTCTCAGAAATCCACACTTTCCTTTACTTCCTAACTCTTGCATCCGTGTACTTGCTTTGAATCCAGCAGTCACTGATCCTCTGCTCTTCGTACTATCAGTTCCCATTCTGGCTTAAATATGGTTGACTTATCACTTGGTCACCACAGTCTTGCGTCTTGCAGCACAGAGAATGAGACGTTTTCAATATATCCAACTTCAGGGACAGCACTGATATCTTCTCCACTGTCCAGCAGAGGCAGTTCACCAGATGAACTGGGAGCACAGCCAGGAGGAAGGTGGCTGCCACCATTCCCGTGTTCACTGAGATGACAATGCTCAGGTTTGTGGTCCTTAGGAGAGATGCATGATGATGCTGAAGACAGTGAATTGAGGCTTGGGAGCTGACTCATTGCTTTACCATATTGTCGAGCAGGATTCAGACACCTGTTCCACTCCCAACATCTTGGGTGGCCACAAACAGCATGGCCCCCCACATTGTATCCGGCAGTCCGCTAGTGGGATCCGACCTCCTGCTGACCTCCCACTCAACTCAGCCAGGTCACTACCTCCAGGTTATACCCCAATACAAACCCTCATCCTCGGCCCAGTGCAGGCACTCAGCAAAGTTCATCAAGCCAAGGCCGCTATCCACCACCAGGTCCCAGTGCAGGCCCTGCAGCAACCACACATTACCCTGGTTCCCTGACTTGAAGAAACACTCCTGAATCAGGTAAGGAAGATTTCTGGAAGCTTCCTTCATGCTGTGTTTTAGTCTGTGTCCAGTGTGGCTGTAATGAACAGGAAGGTAGGCAGCAGGCAGCAGTCTGTCTGGGGCAGGAACATAAAGCAGCCTATTTACATATTTTCCTATGGCAATTTTTTTTTTGTTTATTGCATTTTTGTTTAGCACACGGTTTTTCTGGAACACATTAGGTGAGCTAAACAAGGGATAGCTGTATATGTTCAGTTTAAGCTCATGATATATTTCTCTTTTACCACTGTTTCATCAAAACAATGGTATTCAAGGAAGTCATCATGAAGCCAAAATGGTTAACTAAAATAACCTGCTATTTTTAGTAGTTTGTTTCTTTTTGGCAGCGGCCAGCTTACCTTGTGATAACATCTGAAATATGCAGCTCGCTCATCTGAAAACTTCTCCAGTCGTTTTGGGCCTTTGCTGGATGCCTTCTTTAGCACAAGCCAGCATTTCTGGTAAATCTACAATGTACAAAAGCAAAAGGAAAAGAATTGATTCAATGCTTTCTCTTGTAGCTTGTGATTATACTGCACATATGAGAAAAAAAAAGCAAGAGCTATCGCATATACGATACTGAGTTCCATTCGTAGCACTATGTTGGAGTTGCTGTTTTTCAGGTAATGCCATTACACTATCCAAAAGAGAGCAGGGAGGTCTGCCAATATCCTGGCCAACATTCCTCTCTGAATCAGTTATTTATCTGTTGTTTGTGGAACCTTGCTGAGTGCAAATCACTGCTTCATTTACCAACAAACAACAACGACTGCATTTCAGAGAGAAATTCATCGGCTGTAAAGAGCCTTGGACCATTCTGAGGATGCGATAAAGCACTATTTAGATGCAAGTTCTTTCATTTGAAAATTCAATTTAATCTCCTTTTCTTGCTGAATTAAACATAATCATTCTGCTACTACTTGTGTTACATGTTCTTTCAATCCTGTGCTAAAATATATGTGAAAAAGCAGAATTTGCAGTCTCTCAATTATTTGCCAATTTTCACAATCTACTAACTGGTTGGTTTTCTCTCCTTTTTAGGATAATTCTAGTGTAATTATTGGCTTCTATCCTTGCAACAATTTCAAAGAGTGAAGTAGAAGATTAAAAGAGCAATTACTGAAGTTGAGTAATCACAACTATGGACCAATTTCTTCTTTAATGTACTTTACACTATGTGTCTCACAACAATTATGAGTGTCTAACACTTTATAACAAAGTATATTCAAATTTTCTCTCTCCGTTTCTCTCTCCATTCCTTTGATTTCCAACCAGTGCCCCTGCCTACTGTCATGCCAGTGCAGGCATGAAGATATTACACTTTTTAAAAAAAACTGTATTCCTTTTAAAATGGATCCTAATAAACTGTTAAGCTAGCTGCCAAGAGGGTCAGGTGACCTTTTGCAACTTCAACAGACTAAGAAGCTTCTGGAAAGTTCTGAATTGAATTATAACATGTGGGGTTACCCCTGCCCCCTCCCACCCTACCCCCCAGCCCAACATTGAATGGACATGCCTAAACAGCACTCCTCCATGGAATTTTACACCTGTTATTGTTGAAGCTTACTCCAAAATAGAGACAATAGACACCTAGACTCTGACCCCAAGTTTGCGATATAACAAAGGAACGCTATCAAGACCAATTACCCGGAAGTAAAGTTCAAAAGACCGCCATTAAATATCAATGCTTTTGACCATGTGGCTGAAAATAACTCTTTACTACTAAAAGACCATCATTTGCAATCTACTGTGGATCAATAGTTGCTAATCACATGACTAAAATTGTTCTCTGATACTGAAAATATTTTATTGCAAAATCCAGAAGGGCCCTGGGCAGTCTGCAGACTAACATCAACAATACAACAACTGTAGGGAAAGACTGTGCCATCTTGCCCATCAGGAACTGCAAGGCTTAAAAGTCTTTTGAGAAGCCTCTTCCAGCCTGTTTCTGAAATGCTCCAAATTCACTGGTAAAGAAATTGGGCCTCTGGTTACAAGAGCCTCCAGTGCCTCTCTACATGGCCTACTGAGCAGCCTTCCCTTAGAAGAAACCCTGCAGTTAATCCAGACCTGACCCCAGCCATCTGAACTTAACTGAACTACACTTCCAGAGTGGAAAATCTCCCTCCCTCACTGGACTCTTGATGACACTTGAATTGCTAACTAATATGTGTTTGCTTTTAATATTTGTAGAAGCGCACTACCCTCTTTAATTGTGAATTTGTTGGGTGTGTGATGTGTGATTGACACAGCATTAGACCTTTCAGGGTGAGTGTATCAATAAACCATCCTCTTTTTTAAATCCATGGAATTCTGCTGCTCTTGGCTGCACACTATTGGGAGTTTGAGAACACACATATTAGCCTTTTCAAAAATATACTACACTGATTACAGACAGAAGGGAAGGGGGTTGGGGGTTTCAGTTTATCTCTCTCCCCTGTCCGTAACATTACTCTCTACCCCAATGGATTCCATTTCTAGATAGAGCTGTGGAGGCAAAACATCTGGAATTGTTTAAGAAAAAATTCCATTCTGCAATGGCAGTTGAAGGTGTGACTACGGAATTTTTACTAGATGGATGAACTAAACTGAACCGGATGGCATTCCACATTCAAATTTACATTGTGTTTTTAAAGACTTCAATGACCCCATGTGAAAGACAGCAGCTCCAACTTTTTACTCATCTACCCTGGTATGTCACTCGATATGCCTCAAAGTGCAGAGGTGAGATTATTTAGGTACCTTTGAATGTATTACGTTTTTGTTTAAATTAAAATACTAATATTTACTAACTTTAAGATAGTTCAAACTAATATAGCAAAAAAAAATTGAAATTATTTTTAATGAAGTAGCTGCCTTAATATTTTTCAGTTCCATAATTGTGAAAACATTCCTTTTTGAGTTAACTTTCTAACTACTTATAATGTGTCGATATATCTCATTAGCAATCGCATAACATAATGTAGCTTTCTTATAATACAGAATCTCTTCGTATTCTGAAACATAGTAGCTATATATTCTTATATCAAGATAATTAATGTGTCTCTATATATCTTTCTTAGAATTTGATCTCACAGATCTTCTTTCTCTGGGAATTTCACTTGGTGATGGATTTGGTTTTATGTTCCCTTCCTTATTGATTGTTGATCTGTCAGATGGTAAAGATGACATATTTGGGTCAGATCCTTTGCTAGATGATTCAAGAGTCCATTGTTTTTACAATGTTCCATTGATTAGCTTTAAGTAGTGCACCTTGTCCTGTTCGTACCAAGTGTGACCTTGGACATACTTGCTTCTTGATGGTGCTTTTCTGAAGCGATGTATTTGTACTGCAATTTCTAAAAACATATCCTATCACTTAATATCAATGCTGGAAGAAAACCATAGCGTGGTGCCTGAATTCTTCATAAGAACTTTGGGCCTGTGAAAGCCTCCACTGGGATTGCTGGAAAAATTATCCTAGATGCTCTTCTTCTTCTGCCCTACCATTTTTGAGCTTCCAGTATTCAGAAATTCATCCCAGTAGCATTTGCACTTATGATAACAAGCTCTAATAATCCATCAGAAAACGAGCAGGGATCACACACATTTATTCTCACTGCCACATGCCATAATCAGATTCTTTATGGGCTGCTTTGACCTCTCTTCAAGTCCATTTCACTATGAATAATTCAGAGTTGAAGCTGTGGGGTACAATCCTATTCTTTGGCATATTGCATGAACTCAATACTTGGAGACGATGATCCATTGTTACTAAAGACTTTGTGAGGAATTTGGTGTCTGAAAGAAATAGTTTTCGTGCAATTTATCACTTTTATTTTCCAACAGTGTTATGATTTGTGCAACCTTTGGAGAAAATTGAGCATTGATCAAAACTGTCAAAAGAAACCCTCTTCCTGTTACTGGAACAAACCCACTTTGTGGCTTTAATTGATGTACTGGGTGCTGTTTCAGCTGTTTACTTGTGAGCTTGATTATATTTTCAGTAGCATTAGAGATTTATTACCAAATAATCAATGTTCTAATTTGTTCTGACCTTTATTTCCATTTAAAAAACAAATTCTCCACGCTAATCCAATAGTTAGGGGTTCTGTATTAATTCAAATTATATATTTATTTTCCTTTTTTTATGTGATGTGGTTGACCACTTTAACCTGGGTTACTGCATGTTAGTGCAGAATCTTTCAGATACTTGTGTCTTGCTACTGATGTGTTGAGTAAGATACATGTGAAGTACTATTATTTCTATTTCACTGCAAAGCAAACACAAGCAATTTGGAATGAACTGCTTGCCTTGTCTTGAAAACAATCACTAAAGATTGGACTTGTGTTTGGTACCTAAGCAGAGAGGACTCATCAAACTAAATTGATAAACTTTGTCCACAAGGAGGACGTAAGACTAAAACATAACATAACATAAAAACATAATACAATGACATAAGAAAAGCAAACAGGAGTAGGCTGTTGTGATATAATGTGCATGTACCTTTAAGGGTACATATCTTAAATTGCTGCCAATCATTACCACCTCAGGCAGGATGTGATGAATTAAGCCCTGACTAGTAGTCAGTCTGCAAGCAGCAGGGTACAGACCTGTTGCACTATACGTAGCCTCCTAGTAAATCTATTATTATACAAGAGTATTATGTATAAACGGTGGAGTGTTACGAATCATTGTACTTCTGCAGGTTTACAGGTCCCTAATCTGACCCATGATGTATCAGTTAAAAGCTTAATTGGTCTTTCAGGATCACAGAGCTACAGTACTACTCCCCATTTGGTGATTTCAGGCACCTATAGTAGTCTTTTGTAATAGTTTATTTTTAAAATATGTGATATGTTTTTGGAAAGACTTTCTATAGATTTATTCAGCTGATTGATCATCTCTAGAAATCCCCTGCAGGCGTTTGTTGCACTTTGGAAGTGGCATCCATTCAATAGGTCAGACTTTCATGTTTAATAGCTTCAATAGTGATGATGTCATCAACATATTTCAACTCAGTGACACCACATGTCTGTCTTTATTACACCTTAGTTTGACACTTCAAAAATTTTCTACAATTCCCCATTGGTTAAACCCCACACAATGTTAGGTAGCCTATTCAATTATTGATTATGTCTGTATGTTTATTTATGATGTGGATGTTTCTGTGATTTATTTCTAGAGTAGAACCTGTGCCACAGCCAAGTTCTGAGAAAGTTGTGCGTAGCATATTAAATGTATAACCCGCTACATTAGATCCGATATCTGAGGATCTTTCTATCCTGCTAAAATAGCTTTCAGAAATTAAAATGTTTCCTTTTAATAGTCCTGTTTAGATCTCCAGGTGCAAGTAAATTCCAAATTAATAATAACTTTGTAAACATAATTCCTTTTGTCAATATTTACTAATCAGTTCACCTATTCCATTGATTTATCAACTTGTTTATGACTTACCAGTCCTCCATTCTATAATGGCCCTTTTCTTATTTTGCTCATTATTCAAATGTGAATTAATGGAGTAACCTGTCTATTTCTCCAGAACTGTTATTTCCCTTGCTAAACAGACCTTGAAATAGATCATTTTATTTTTGTCTGTGCTCTCTTCGTCTTTGAGCCGATATTGCAGAGATCTTTTTTACTCAAATTAAATTAAAAACACTCAGACCTAACACTGACTAGACATCTTTTAGCACACTGTAACTAACAACTTGTACTTGCGTTGTTAAAGTGGTGCTACCAGCATACATTTTGGCTAGTATGCCTGTCGAATATCTAATAGCCTTGACTTTCAACAATGTTTTGAAAATCACTGAGGGCCACTCAACTCCTGACCTCATTCCAACCTTAGTTCAAACATGGACAAAAGAGCTGAACTCCAGAGATGAGGTATGAGTGACTGCCCTGCGTGACATCAAGGCCACATTTGACTGAGTGTGGCATGAAGGAGCCCTAGCAGAACTAGAATCAATAGGAATCAAGGGGAAAACTCTATGCTGTTTGGAGCCATATCTACCGCAAAGGGGGATGCTTGTCATTGTTGGAGGTCAATCATCTCAGCCCCCGAACATCATTGCAGGAGTTACTCAGGGTAGTGCCCCAGGCCCATACACCTTCTGCTACTTCACCAATGACATTCATTCCATCATAAGGTCAGAAGTGGGGATGTTCACTGATGATTGTACAATGTTCAGCGCCATTCGCAACTCCTCAGATACTGGCCCATATGCAACAAGACCTGGACAATATCCAAGCTTGGGCTGACAAGTGGCAAGTAACATTCATGGCACACAAGCGCCAGGCAATGACAATCTCCAACATGAGAGAATCCAACCACCTCCCTTTGACATTCAAAGGCATTGACATCGCTGATCCCCCCACTATCAACATCCTGGGGATTACCATTGATTAGAAATTGAACTGGACTAGCCATGTAAATAGTGTGGCTATTAGAGCAGGTCAGCAGCTGAGAATTCTGCGGCGAGTAACTCACTTCCTGACTCTCCAAAGCCTGTCCACCATCTACAAGGCACAAATCAGGAGTGTGATGGAATACTCTCCACTTGCCTGGATGAGTGCAGCTCCATCAACACTCAAGAAGCTTGACACCATCCAGGTACAAAGCAGCCCACTTGATTCGCACCCCATTCATCACCTCCAACATACACTCCCTCCACCACCAAAACAAAGTGGCAGCAGTGTGTACCATCTATAAAAGGGATTGCAGGAACTAATCAATGTTCATTCAACAGCACCTTCCAAAGCCACGACCTCTAAACCTAGAAGGACAATGGCAGCAGATGCATGAGAACACCACCACCTGCAAGTTCCCCTCCAAGCCACACATCATCCTGACTTGGAAATATATCACTGCTCCTTACTGCCGCTGGGTCAAAATCATGGAACTCCCAGCACTGTGGGAGTATCTACACCACAAGGACTGCAGCTGTTCAACAAGGAAGCTCACCACCACCTTCTCAAGGGCAATTAGGGGTGGGCCACAAAAGTGCTGGCCTAGCCAGTGACATACACATCCCATGAAAGGATAAAATAACTTTGAAAATTGTGCATGAAAATAAAATTCATTTATGTTCCTGCATCATAATTAAAGGCTATGACTATTTTATTCATTGCGAATTGCAGAACAAAATCTTTTTTATGTTTGACTTGTACCTGCCATTTCAATATAAAAATGCACAAATGATTTCCCTGCCATGGCATGAATTAATTTTATCTGTATTGCCATTTCCACATTTATATTGTAATTACTTATACGATATTTCTGTATGTTTCCAACAAAATTGGGCAGCTTTTTGGTCAATGCTGTATTCTGCCTTATCTACACAATGTGCTGAGAATTCTGTGGCGAGTAACTCACTTCCTGACTCCCCAAAGCCTGTCCATGATCTACAAGGTACAAGTCAGGAGTGTGATGGAATACCCTCCACTTGCCTGGCTGAGTGCAACTTGAGCGTGAAATGACGCGCGTTGACGTCGGCCGAGCATGCCGACATCAACTCGCAGTCGCGCGATATTTTGGTTGGCAGGCGTGCACCGGAATCGGCAGCGCACCCACTAACAATTAAAAGGCTTGTTAAGGCCATTAAGCTATCAATTAACATCAAGTTTTCGCTACCCATCCAACCTACCACTCGCGTTTCATGCTGGGCGGGCCTTAGTTAGCCCACTAGTGTGAAATCACGCTGTGGTGCCGATCGCGGGTGGCAGTCGGCTTCCGGACTGCTCCCACCGGCCCTTGCCGAGCCCACCCACCAAGGGCAAAATTCTTCCCTTAATTATCTTCGATAGATACCATTTCAGATTTCTCATGATTGCTTCTTAATCCCCTTCTTAAAATATGCATGTATTGTTTCACTGCACAGTTCTTAGCTTGGCTTTTACACATCCTGCTGCTTTACTTCTCTATATTGTTTTCTTTAAAATTGGATCTTGCTCCTTTAGTAGCATTTTTCTCATAAAATGATCTATCTTATAAATGATTCTATCCTTTATCAGTGATTCTGACATTTTAAACCCACAGGTTTTACTTTGAATTCTTAGTTCAATTACATATTATTTCAGTTACTTCTATTTTCTTCATATAGGCCAAAAATGGTGCCTTTATGAATCACATTTTGGAATGGATTCCTATATCTTCAAATTACTTTCATTGTTATATCTCGTACCAGATTCTCCACTCCTTCAAATTGAAGTTGTTATGATTCGCTGCTTTCTCCCAATAACAGATAGGAAAATAGACACATCCATTTGTTTGCTTTGTCATCTGCTCCAAAACCTGTCAAATTTCAAATTATTTACTTATTATTTCCCATTAAAAAAAAAATTCCAGCTAAAGGGCAGATGGAGATTGCAATTTATCCATTTTAATATCTCCTTTACATTACTTCACAGGCTATCCCAGCTGCAACTTAATGTGCCTCTTAATAGTCATTTTTCCTTTTCATCAGCAGCACCTCTGACATCAAGTTTGCAGAGATCACAGTACATGATTAATCTCTGCTCACTCTTTCCAATGGACACCATGACTGAGACTGCGGCCAGCTATGGGGCTGAAAGCAACATGGATGATAGTGTGCTCATATCTAATCCTCCTTCCCACTTCTCCATCATTCCACAACCCCAAGCTGCACTTAGTCTAAGCCTGTACCTTTTACTTTCCCATTTCCCCATCCCCCTGCCCTTAACCCCACTTTCCTCATTCTGCCCTGTGCCTTTCTCCTTTTAGACACTAAGGAACTGCAACGAGGCCAGGCAGTGGTGCAGCTGGAGCAAGAAGTGGAAGGAAAAAAAAGACTGATGGCTAAGAAACATCATCACACCATCACTCACTCTCATATTCAATCCAGATACTGACACTCCACATATTTTAAGGGGTGGCAGAGATGCAGGGTCTGCATGTGGTGAGCACTGGACAGGAGTGGCCTCCAGTCAGGGCAGGACCGCTCACCAGAGGATAATGTCACTTATGATAGTTCTGCTGTAGAACACCCAGAGACAGACTTAGATTTTAAGGAGGGGGGCTGGGATGTTGCGGTGAGGTGAGTGACAGGTGGGGAATGTAAAGAAAATAGATGCTGTGCGTGCAAAATAACTGAGGGAAGGTAAGGTGTGAGGCTGTAGCTGATTGGGGAATTGGGGTTGCTTTCAGTGGTGCCAAGTGCTGTGTCCTTCCGATGGTGAGATTGTGCAGGATGGAGCAATCCATGATGAATTGTGATGTGTGAATGTGTGATCTGGTGAGTACTGCAGGGTCCTTCTGAGTGGTCCCAGCAACAGGAATGTCTTTTAAGCACTCTAATGGTTTGCTCATTAACATTTTATGTGGCAGAATTGTTCCTAGTGTAGGTTGTGCACCACAGTCAAGTGGTCAGTCAGGGCAGACAACCCTTGTTGGCCTAGTCTGGTTCCTTGTGGTGGCTCAAATGGTGATGGTATAGCAGAATGGTGCAGAATAAAGGCATCATGACAACTGCCAGGATAGTGGGCATTGACTTGCATGATGCACAGCTGGACATTAAGGGAATGGAACTCATTGTGGTTGAGGTAAATCTCTGAATTAACAAGCAGTGTCCACAAAGTGATGTTTGTACAGTCAATGGCACCATGGGAAAACCTGCTATCCTTTTGACAAATGAAAATGCTACCTCTGCCTGTTTATCATTGGAAAGAGAGAATGCAATGCCCCTTCTTTGCATACAGAATCTCATGAATCTCCCTTATACAGCAGGAGATGGGCGCCATGAGATTTTGGAGATGTTGACTACTCCAACCCAGTGCCAGAGAGAGAAATCATGGGTCCTGGTTCTTCTCCTGTTTCCAGGCCTCTTAACATGTGCTCCTCCTTCACCACCCCCCACCCCCGCCACCACCTCACTTTGACCCTCACCCTCACATTCTTTGGGTGTCCAGAATCCAGAATCATAGTGGTGGGGGGAGGGGGGGTGGGGGGTGAAACTGTTTCACATAGGTTTAGCAACATTTCTTGGCTTTTGTATTGTCTGCCCCTATTTATAAAGACCATCGAAAGTGCAGTTTTCAGTATGATTGACTTTACAACCACTGCTTTGTCAGTTAATTACACACAACTTGGTTATTCGTATTGTGCAACCAGCTCCACTTCTTTGAACCTGGGGGCATTATGCAATATCTGGACAGCAACATACATAAAACGTGCAGCTCACAAGCACCACAAAAAACAATCCTATGTACAAATAAGAATATCTTGAACTAACAGTGACATATTCAATTAGTGCATGAACTTGGAGGAGAGGTTGGCAAGCCAAGGGCTTTTTGGGCGTAAACTAAACATAGAGGTACTAGGCACTTTACCTTACCTTATGCTCCAACAGCCGCCAGCGTGGCCTGAAGAAGAGTGAAGAAAGCCACACCTGGCAATACCCAAACAGAACAGTCCATTGGGTAAGCAAGAAAGGAGGAACTGGGGAATCTGGTGTGCCCTACACAGCGAATGATGGCTGTTTCAGAGTCAACCACATTGCTGTGGGCCTGGAGTCACATGTAGGCCAGACCAGGTAATGACGGCCTTCCCTAAAGGACATTAGTGAACCAGATGGGTTTTTACGACAATCGACAATGGTTTCACTGACTTTTAATTCTAGATTTCTATTGAATTCAAATTCCACCATCTGCCATGGTGGGAATTGAGCCTGGGTCCCCAGAGCATTACCCTGGGTCTCTGGATTACTAGTCTAGTGACAATACCATTATGCCATTGCCTCCCCAATTCAAGACAACAGCAATTATTGGCCAAAAAGTCGGTCAATCAGGATAGTCTATGTGCCAGATTGGCTGCTTTGGACACTACAACCTGGGTCCCATTATTTTGGACCTTGTGCGTCCCCTCTCCCAGGCCCTGCTCTAATCTGGAAGAAGCCTGATGCAAAGTAGTTTGTGGTCACTGGCAATGCTATTCTCACCCTGCTCTGCAGCTGCAGATCTCTCAGCAACAAGTGTCAGATTCATTGAGCACCTTCTCAGCAAAACAGAAATTTCACAAACACCCTTCCTCACTGATGTCGAGATAAAAGTGTTGCTCCCTGAAAACTCTGGGCAGATATGCTCTCCTGCTCAAAGCCCTTGTCTCACTCCTCCCTCTTTGAGCAGCTTGTCCTCCTCCACTGCCCCTTCTCAATTTCATACTGCAGGCCTAGGGGGATTAAAAATTCCAGCATCATGACTGGGAGTTCTGACTGAAACCTTTCAAGCAAAAACCAAGACCTTCACCAGATGCCACACTGCTCCTAGTACCAAATTCTAAGTAGCTTTACAAATCCCCAAATACTTTGATTTCCACTGGCTGATGTGTTCAAGTGTTTGATGATTATTTTAAATAGCATTGTTACTGGGTTCTTATTGCTGCTGAGCACGCTCAGTTATGTAAGATTAAGAGAGGGTGTTAACAGGAGCTTTGAGGCTGAAAATGGCAATGTTAGAGTCAAATGAACTTTACACAGTGACCCTTGGCATGCTCTGCCTACTCTGAGAACTTCAGGCATACGCTCTCAGTGCCTGCGTTAATGACCTCCCCAAAATGGCATCTGGTGGTCTCCCCGAGGAGTTGGTGACCACAGCGCAGATGTCATTTTGGACCTGAAACAGCACTTATAGTTCCAAAAATACAAGCCCTACACAACTGAATTTTATAGTCCATATACTATGTTGTTTTCAGGGTGCTTAGGAATGTAGCATTGAGCTGATGAGTGTTAATTGATTGTTTCTGGTTGAAAGCAACTTTACATTCAGCAGTGGACATTTGCTTACAATCCCCATTGCAGAGCATATATGACAACATTTTCCTTCGTACAGCCAACAAAGCAAACTTTCTCATTTCTGCTGATAAAAATTAGCCCTCATCCCTACCCGAGTCTTCTATTTTTGTGGAGGGAAACTTTGGTACATGTAAGAGGTAGAAGTTCCTAATCTTGTAGCAATTTGGAAAGCCAGTAATTCCCACAAAGAAAATTCCTCTCTTCTCAATATTCATTTGTCCTCCTTTGGAATTGAATTTCTGTTGTACACTGAAAGATGAGTCTTCTATGTCAGTGGCACAAACATAACAATTTTTGTGACAAAACATATTTATAATACCCCACATCTTTTCTGTAAAGAGTAAGGGAAACATTTCCAAAATATTTGCCAATCATACATTATATAAGTGATTCAATATTAGATAATCACAGAGCTTGAGTAATGACAATGACAAACCCTACTGTACTTTAAGTGTATCTACATATAACTCATTGTCTTTCTCTTTCTAATGCCTATGGTCCTTTGTGGTTAATGGCTAATTACTTAGGCCTATATTTAGGGGTATTTTTGAGTTGTAGCTTTTTAAAAAAATGTTTGAGTCAGCTGCATAGTAGCCATTGATTTGTTTTGTCCATTCTCTAGGTGACCAAACATTTGGTTCCAGCCAGTTTTGAATCATTGAGAGAACATCCCATTGATGACAATATTGAAATGAAAACATTAACACCTACAGATGTTAAAGGAACATCCATAGATTCTCCTGTTTAAGCCATTATGCCAAGTTTTTTAGAAGGTACGAGTGGTCTTTACCTGTACTGGAAATCTCAATGCCACAATGCTCCCAGTGGTGTTGCAAACCGAAGTATGCATTGTAGAGGGAAGGAGCAAGTAGGCGAACAAAGCTGATCCCAATCAATCTATATCACTTTTAAAATTGAAAACAAAAAATCAACACCAAAGAATTAATGTATTGCTTTAAATGATGTATTTTACACAGAATGCAGAAGGAAAGTACATAAAACATTTGGAAGTGTGTGTGAAGGAAAGGAAGGAGGAGAGGCAGAGAAAGGTTAAAGATAGAAGAGTCTGGACTAATAGGGATCACTGCACATGTTTACTTACACTAGGATACCAATCATTGTATTGAAAATGCACATTTCATTACATTTTGTATGAAACTGTAAAACAAGCCAGTGGCTTGCTGAGGAGTGTTTTCAGGAATTCTGAAACACTGCTCCAATTACATGCTGGAACATAGCACTATACGGAAATATCACAAGGCGACCAATGCTTGCTGTATGCAATCCCCACCTTCTAATTGTGTTTCTTCATCTTATTTTGAGAAAGGAACAGGGAGAATAGCACCCTTTAATTAATGTACTAATTTATGATAGAAAGAAAATAAATAGCTTGTATTTATAGAGTACTGTTCAAGACCTTGAGATGAGCCAAAGCGTTTTACAAGCAATTATGTACTTTTAAAGTGTTGTTGTTATTGCAATGGAGGAAGTATGGCAGCCAATTGTCCCACAGAAAGTTGCCACAAACAGCAATGAGATAATGATCATATAATTTGGTTTAATGATGCTGTCTGAAGGATAAATATTTGCCAGGACATGAAAGAAAACTTGCTTGCTATTCTTCAAAAATTGCCATGACATGTTCATGCTTAACTGAGAACATGGCCAGAGTTATTGACCAGGATATGATATTACAGTGTTAGAGACATCATCCTGGGCATGATGGCCAGGGTGCTTTTCCTTGATCACCTCCTATTTATTTAATGGACAGGAAAAGCATGGGTTAACAAGCACTAAAGCAAAGGCTCTGGCTATTGTTTCTCTTACTTGCTGCCAGACTCTTAATAAGCCTAAAATAATGGCATTACAAATTGAGTAAATGTTGTTGCACATAGGTGTCAAAGGTTACACTGTCAGCAATTTCAACCTCAGTACAAAACAAAACTGATTGAAAGGAATGTTTTTGTGGCTGTGATTTTCAGATCTGGGTTCAGAAAAGGATTCTGTTTACCAGTGATTAAGAATGTACCAGGCTATTGCAAATGGAAAGAACAAAGAAACCCCAGTGAATCAATCTATTTGGCTCTGCCTCATTCTTTCATAAACTCTTTGACCAATATGATGTACCATTGTGTCATTTATTTTGCTGCACAAGTGTGAATGTAGCCCTCAAATGGTAATTAACAAATAATTACATGTGGATTACAAACAAACAATTATAGCTTTTTAACACTGCATCAGGAATTGATAAACAGACATAATAAGGGGAGAGTTGAATTCATTTTCAGTCCCAAAAAGTGTAAACCTATGAAACCATACAGAAAACTATGAAATGCAGAAGATGGATAAGTCACAAATAAGTTATCTTGGAATGATTTTTCATACTCCTCAGCCATCCACCACATATTCCCAATTTATGCTGCAGAAGTGTTATGAAATCAAAAGGTGATAAAGTTATTTTTGTGTTTCTTTGGATATTTTCACTCGCTTCAGTTGTGCTGAGGAATGCAGCATCATTGACCAAAACATCACTAGTATGGACAGCTCAATCCAAACAAGTGTAATGGTTTAGAAAGAGGACTATTGTTGCAATCTCCTGTCAGTTTCTGTAATTTTGTAATTTATTTTTGTAGGCTATATGAGATGTACGTTATTCACGAATATTAAGTCTTCGTTTATAAACTACCTTTCAGTATTAGAAATTACATGTACATTATTAGTATACAAATATGTTAAATAGTTTGTGCTAAATTCCTCTTTTTTGTTGAAGGTATTGCTGTATGTTGGTTAGTCTAGCTTCGGAACGATTACTGAGATGTTGGTATAATCAAACAACAACTGGTTTATTTTATACAACTGAACTGTGTACAGATATCCATGACTAGGTATTACATGGCTGAAGCCATTAATATTCTCCCTCCCCTCTCCTCGCCATGTGTTCTCTTACATGATCATTATGGGAGGTGCTATTTACACAGTCCCACACATTAACCCTAACAAACCCTAATCTACATCTTCCCTCCAAGTCTCTGTCCATGTTTTTTACGTTCATATTTACATATTGCCAATGACTGGACCAGCAGACCACCCCCGCTGCCAGTGGCATCATAATCCTTATGCTGCAAGGTTCTTCTGAAGCCTCCCACTCACAGCATGTCATAGTTACATTGGTTTGTGTGAAAGAACAAAAATCAGGGTGATCTCATTGGTTTGTCTGGTTTATTTGGTCAGACATGTCTAGGTGCTACCAACAATTTTTGCAGTGCTGGGCACACTCACTTGAAATAGCTGTGGTAACCTGCCTTCTCAGAGCCTGGGCTTTGCTATCTTTTGCAAGGAGACCAATATCTACAATGGATCACAGAGCTTGCTCATGTGCAGGAACAGTAATGTCAGCTGTGGCCCCCAACTTGTCTGCACCTTCTTGCAAACATGCTTAAAATGCTGACCTATGGGAATGGTGTTGAAGAGAGGCAGAGAGGAAAATCCTCTTCATAAGCCTCTGATGCAGCATCTTCTTGATTTCTGCAACCATCAATGAGTAAGTCAAGTGCTAGGCTACACTGTCAATTGTCTGCAGACACATGCCTACACCTACAGGTCCCGTTCCCTTCACTCTTCTGCCACTTCTTTATACCGTGCCGCTACAGCCCGCACCAAATACTGGTGGGGAATTTCTTAAAAGCTGGTTCCTCCACAATTCCAATGAAGTTATAGTTACAGAGTTGCAGCTACTCCAAGAAACCCCTAGCTTAACCAGGATGTACCTTATCTGCAGCACCTATAGAAGGAGGCCATCCAGCCCATCCTGCCCCTGCTAGCTCTTTCAAAAAGTTATCTGTAATAGCACCCCCTTTTGGCCAATTTTATATGCATGCATATAAATCAAACTGGAATAATCCAGTTTGGTTGGGTACTAGAACTCCATGTCTATGCATGAGTGTTTCCGTCTTGCCAAGGCATCACAGTTTGGCAACAAGGGTGGAATCATTGTCTTCCCGAGACAAATAAATTTGGTTGCAGAAGCTTCCAGCACACTAGCAGAGGGACTGAAAGTTTTTCTGTTTGCTGAAAAAAGGCTTTTTGTACACATGGGTGGAGTGACCTTCAAACATGGTTGCATCAACTGATATTATGGGGAAGATGGGAGAATATAACCATGACTGAGAATCTTTTGGTGTGTATTTGGAGCTGTTAGAGATGTCTTTCACTGCTAATAATATCCTTGAAGAAAAAGAAAAAGGCAATATTTTGTCAGGAAGCAGGCCCAGAAGTGTATGAAATGCTCAAAAGTTTGTTCACCTCTGCTAATAAAGCCAAAAGACACGATGATGTTGGATATTTTGTGCAAGTTTGAGCAGCACTGTAATCGCAAGCCATTGGAAATTACTCAAAGCTAACAGTTTGGAACAGGGAATCACCCAATGAGGACACTTGGAGACTTTATCGCAGCTTTGAAAAAGCTCTCCATTCACTGTCATTTTGAAGAATTTCAAGCAAGAATAGTGTGGGGCAGATTTTTGTGTGGTATAAAAAGTGAATGCATTCACAGTTAGTTGCTGACTTTGTCAAAGTTAACTTTCAACATAGCTTGCCAAACAGCATTATCCATGGACGTGGCTCGAGAGAAGTCAGAGTTGACAACTGCCAGTCATCTGGCTGAAGTAAATAAGCTGCAGCTGAGTAAGCAGATGGCCCAATGACAGCAGTTAGTAGTAGAAGAGGTACTAAAAAGTCATTTTACCAGTGCTTAGGCCAATATTGAGTGCAGAATTGTCCATTTGTGAAGGCAGAGTGCTACAGCTATAAGAAGAAGGGTCACCTTTCCGAGGCATGTCGGGAGAATGTAAATGGAGAAAATGTTGGCTGAAGGAAACAGCAGTCACTGCATACAGGTTGATGAGGAGTCGGTTCAATTCCATACAATCCAAAGCACAAATTTGCAGGGCATTGTAGCCCATGTAGCGTTGAATGGAGCTCTAGTCAACATGGATGTCGACAAGGATGCATCAGTTAACGTGACTCCTGAATTGCTATACCATGAAAAGTTGAGTCAGCACCAGCTGGAGAAATTGCATATGGAATTACAAAGATATAGAGGAGAGAAAATTCCCATAAATGGAAGTGTGTCAGTTCCAGTCACATACAACGAACATTGTGCAACATTGCCCATAATTGTGGTGAAGGGTGTAAGACCAGCTTTCTAAGGAAGAAACTGGTTTGCAGCACTTAAGTTAACTTGGAAAGAGCTTTCTCATGTTGAATCAAAATTCACAATGCAAGACGTGATCGCCAAGTACCCTCAGGTGACTAGTGAAACCAGCAACCTGATTCAAGGATATAAGGCCAATTGTATAGTTTCAGAGGATCACAAGACAAGTTTACTGCAGGCCTTGTCCAGTGCCCTAAGCTCTCAGGGAGAAAGCAGAGCAAGAGTTGAAAAGACTTGCGACTGAGAGCATTATCTCTAAAGTAGATTAGAGTAATTTGGTTAATCCCACAGTGGCGGTACCAAAGTCAGATGGTGGTGTAAGACTATGTGAATATAAGGTAACCATAAATCAGGTGCTAGAATGTAATCCACCTGATACTTTGTCAAATGTGGAGAATCTGTTCAAAATATGGTCAGAGTTTCAAAGTTAGACCTGACAAATGCCAAATGCAACTTGAATTAGATCTGGATTTCACACAATGGCCTGGCTCCCAGAAGGAAAGTGACACGTCGGAAAGAAGCCTGCCTCTGCAGCCATAACAGGCTCAGGGTAGACTAAACAAGGTAAGGATGGGATTTCTGCCCCTCAGTGGTGGGGGGGTGGGGGCCGGGGGGTAGAAGTCCCGCCCTTTAGCAGTCCCAGCAGTGCCAGAACTCAGTAATGGGCAATGCCAGGACTATGAGAAGGAGCACAGTGAAGATGGATGGCTGCACAGGAACCTGAATTTATCAGGGCTTTTAGTGCAGGGCCACTTCCTTCCTTCTGTTTCTCACCTAGGCCACAAAAAACTGCCTGCCCACTCCTGCCCATGCCAACCGTATTATGGCATGGGCAGTGTATTATCCTCGTCAATAGGCTAACAAGTCTAACTGACCATTAATTATATTTTTACGTATGGTGGGTGGGTGGGCCTGCCGATTTTGGCACCTGCACACCTAGGCCTGAATTTTCAGGAAATAGGCCGCCGACCACGATCGGCCCCCGACCGCAATTTCACGCTGGCTGGCCAATTAATGGCCAGCCAGTGTGAAGTGCGCTCTGAAGAGCTCAGTGCTGCTGGGGTGGGAGCAGGAGGATGTCAATGACATCAACGCAGGCATGAGTGAGCGCTGACAGAAAGCTCCCTGAAGGCAGAAAGCTGCCTCAGGGAGCTGAAGACCCAGGAAATAAAGTTTTTAAAATCAAGAAAAAAATGTCCAAGCATCATAATCAGGCACCTGAACATACAGACGATAAAAATGCTGTCCACAGATTTCTATTTTTATTTTATTTAATAATACAGACCTCAACCAACACTTGGATGAGGTTTGCTGAAAAGTGTAAAGGCCACTTGGCCAATTTGCCCTTCCGTCAACTGTAAGGTTGGACGAGTTATGTAAAACGACAGACAATTGCACCGTTAATGGGCTTAATTGCCCTCTCAATTGTCAACAGGTGCGCGTCCAACTTTTGCACGTGCCCGCCAACTGAAATATCGCGCAAGCGCGGGATGACATTGGGGTGCTCGCCCGATGTCATCTCACACGATTCACGCCCAACTGGGTTGGGCACATGCCCACCTGATCAGTGTAAAATTCAGCCCCTAGAGTATTTTGGGGGCCAGCTCAGGGGTGGGCAGGAAAGCGGTAGGCTAGACACCTGACATATGTTACATGGCCACCCCATTGAAAACATGCCCAGCAGGGGCATGTAAAATCCGGCCCGATGAGTCTAAGTCATATTTGACTATTATACACACATGGGTCTATTTCATTTTCATAAGCTGTATCATTCAGTTTACATTGCGTCTCCTTTTGCTTCCTATCGAACTGCCTCACTTCACATTTCTCTGCATTATATTTCAGCACACTACACAAGTTTATGTCCTCCTGAAGTCTTTTACTATCCTCATCATTGTTTACTACATTTCTGAATTCCATATCATCTGCAGACTTTGAAATTATGCTCTGAATATCCAAATCCAGATCATTACAATATATCAAAAAGAGCAGTGGTCCTCGTGCCAACTCTTGGATAACACCACTGTACACTTTTTTTTCCATCCTTTCACTGTAACTTAATTCTTTAACACTAACGATTAGCTTTCTGGCTTTTTGCTGTACTTCCTCCACTGCTTAAAATTTTCCTCTTGTTTTGGTGTTCAAATCTGAACACAATTGTTCAGCTGAAGTGCGAACTTTCTGTCTGCAAACTTGAGCACAAGGCCTTCAATTAATGCCTCCGAGCAGTAATAAAGTTAACAATCTGCTTGATTTATCTCTGCTACACAGCGTTTTGGCATGTTAAATGCCAAATCTACTGCCACCCCAGATCCCTTTCACTTACCTTTAATTTTCCTATACCATCTGCAATCTACTTGGAAGAGCCATTTAGCTTTTTAGCCTGAACTACCTTGCACTAATCCATGTTGAATTTTAAACCTCATTCATTTGCTCATTTGGACTTTATCTAATTCCTTGTAGGTGCTTGGCTGCTTCCTTGACTCAATTGCCCTTTAATTTAGCCTGATCTGCAATCTTTTGTTAGTTGCTTCTTCTCTTGGCTGTATTCCCTTTAAATGCTTTTCTGTCAAAGGTTACCCTGATGTGGCCTCTTGCTCATTTGAAATAGGTCTTCTTCAAAAACTACCTGTAGGAGAGCTCTCAACAGGACAAAACTTAGCCAAACAATGGCAGCTCATGTACAGCTTGCCCCAGCAACAAATGATTGGATGTTGTTTTCTCTACTTCCAGAATTCTGGAAAACCTGTTAGATTCTTCACAGTTATCGGAATGGTATCCAAGAGGCTTTCTGTTCTGGAGTGAAGAAATTCATCGACAGATCTTTATATGACAAAAATAAAAATGGTTCCCAATAGTCCAAGCTTGCAAAATTAAATACCCATTTCCTTACATCTGGTGGTCAAATCTTTAAAACTTCTCATTTTTGATTTTTAAGTCTATCACTTGTTGAACTTGCTTACTATTATGGCATTGTAGGATATCTGCAAGATATCTCCTTCATACATCATTTTAATTTCCTCCTGTTCTTCCCCACTGCGATATACAAATTTTGTACATAGTAACAGAGTTAAAATAAAGGGACATTTTAACTATTCCAAAGTAGACTGCTGTAAAATAACCAATTGTGGGCAAAATGTGGATGTGTTCTTGGAATGCATTCATGACTATCAGCAGTATATTACATAGCCAATAAGGTCTAATCCTGGATAATGAAACAGGACTGATAAATGAGCAAAAAGGGAACATTTGGGACATAGTGCCCAAAACATAAAAAACAATGAGGTTTAAAAAAAGGCACACAATAATCATAGGAGAGAGATACATAGGATAACTATGTAAAATATAACCAACTTAAAAGGAAAGCAGAAAGAATTAGGGAGGCTCAGAGTGTGTATGGTGATCAACATAAAGGAAATAGTGAACACTTTTATAACTGCATAAGCAGTTAAATGATAGTCAAATCCTGGGTGGGGGCCATTTAAATGTATGTGGGGACATTCTGCACTTGAAAGTGAATGAACAATAGAAAGGCTGATTAAGTATTTGCCCGTTATTACAGAAAAACGTTAAAGTGGGCCTGTAGCCATGGGAAATGACAATATTGGAGTTGAATATTTATTTAAAATGTTAACGGGACTAAATAAGATTGGGCGGGGTTACAGGCGCAGATTGCCATGTGGAAATATTATGTTGTGGCGATAACAGAGACCTGGCTCAAGGAAGGGCAGAACTGAGTGTTAAATATTCCCAGGTACAAGAAGTTCAGAAGAAATAAGAAAGGAAGGAAAGGAGGAGGAATGGCGGTATTGGCTAAGGAGAGAATTGCAGTGCTGGAGGAAGAGGATGTCCCAGAGGGTTCAAGGACAGAATTAATTTGGCTAGAGCTAAGGAATAAAAAGGGTGCAATTACATTGCTCGGAGTAGTTTATAGGCCGCCAAATAGTGAGAAGGATGTAGAAGAACAAATTTGCAAGGAAATTACAGAGAGATGTAGGGATTATAGAGTAGTTATAATGGAGGACTTTAATTACCCAATTGTAGACTGGGACAGTGGTAGTGTAAAGGGCGGAGAGTGGAGAAAGTTCCTAGATTGTGTTCAGGAGAATTTTCTACAGCAGTATGTGTCCAATCCAACAAGAAAAGATGCACTGTTGGACCTGGTCCTTGGAAATGAGGTGGACCAAGTAGATCAAGTGTCAGTGGGAGAACATTTAGGAGACAGTGATCATTGTATTGTACATTTTAGGATGATGATAGAAAAGGACGATAGGCAATCCAGAGTAAAAATAATTAACTGGACAAGAGCAGACTTTGATGGGGCAAGAACGGACCTGGGACATGTAGACTGGAACAAAAGATTAGCAGGAAAAACTGTCGTTAAACAATGGGCTAGCTTCAAAAATAAATTGGTTCGGGCACAGTCAAGGTATATTCCATGGGAAGGGAAAGTTAGGGTGAATAAGTCCAGAGCTCTTTGGATGAAAAAGGAGATTGAAATTAAGATAAATAAGAAAAAGCATGCTAATGACAGGTGTCAGGGTAGAAAATACAATTGAGAACCAAGAGGAATACAGAAGGTTCAGAGGGGAGGTAAAAAAGCATATTAGAGAAGCGAAGAGAGATTCTGAGAAAAGACTGGCAGCCAACATAAAGGGGAATCCCAAAGTCTTCTATAGGCATATAAATAGTAAATTGGTGGTAAAAGGAGGAGTAGGGCCGATTAGAGATCTAAAAGGGAATTTACACATGGATGAAGGGGCCATGACTGAGGTAGTAAATGAATACCTTGCATCTGTCTTTACCAAGGAGGTAGATGCTATCCAGGCCATGGTGACAGACAAGGAAACTCTGTCACTAGAAGGGTTCAAAGTTGATAAGGAGGAAGTATTGAATAGACTGTCAGTATTTAAAGTTGACAAGGCACCAGGACTGGATGAGATGCATCCAAGGATAATGAAGGAAGTGAGAGTAGAAATTGCAGGGGCACTGGCCATAATCTTTCAGTCTTCCCTAGACTCAGGGGTGGGGACTTGAGAATTGCAAACATTATGCCTTTGTTCAAAAAACGTTATAATGATAAGCCCAGCAATTACGGCAAGTTTCTAGAAACAATTATTCGGGATAGAATTAGTAGTCACATGGAAAAATATGGGTTGATAAGGAAGAGCCAGCATGGATTTCTAAAGAGGAAATCATGTTTAACTAGCTTGCTGGAGTTTTTTGAAGAGGTGACAGAAAAGGTCGATGAGGGTGGACCTGGATTTTGAAAAGGCATTTGACATAGTGCCACACAAAAGACTTGTGAGAAAAGTTATTGCTCATGGAATAAAAGGGACAGTAGCAATGTGGATACAAAATTGGCTGAAAAATAGGAAGCAGAGAGTAATGGTCAATGGATATTTTTCAGACTGGAGGAAGGTTTGTAGTGGAGTTCCCCGGGGGTCGGTATTGGGACCCTTGCTTTTCCTGATATATATTAATGATCTAGACCTTGGTACGCTGGGGACAATTTCAAAGTTTGCGGGTGATACGAAGCTTGGGAGTGTTGTGAACTACGAGGAGGATGGTGTGGAACTTCAATGGGACATAGTCAAGTTGGTGGAGTGGGCAGATAGGTGGCAGATAAAGTTCAATGTGCAGAAATGTGAGGTGATGCATTTTGGTAGAAAGAACATGGACAGACAATCTAAAATAAGGGGTCGAATTTTGAAGGGGGTGCAGGAGCAGAAAGGCTTGGGTGTATATGTACATAGATCATTGAAGGTGGCAGGACAGGTGGAGACAACAGTTCATAATGCATATAGTATCCTGGGCTTTATTAATAGGGGCATAGAGTACAAGAGCAGGGAAGTTATGGTGAATTTATGTGACCCTTGTTAGACCTCAGCTGGAATATTGTGCACAGTTCTGGGCACAATATTATAGGAAGGATGTGAACACATTGGAGAGAGTGCAGAAGAGGTTTACAAAAATGGTCCGAGGGATGAGAAACTTCAGCTATGATGATAGGTTGGAGAAGTTGGGACTGTTTTCCTTGGGGCAGAGAAGGCTGAGAGGAGACTTGATAGAAGTTCTCAAAATCATGAGGGGGCTGAACAGAGTAGATAGCGAGAAACTGTTCCCACTTGTAAAAGGATCAAGAACGAGAGGGCAGAGATTTAGAGTGATTTGCAAAAGAAGTAAATGTGGCTTGAGAAAAAGTTTTCTCAAACAACGAGTGGTTCGGGTCTGGAATACACTGCCTGGAAGTGTGGCTGAGGCAGGTTCAATTAAGGCATTCAAGAGGGTATTAGATGATTATTTGAATAGAAGCAATGTGCAGAGGTATGGTGAAAAGACAGGGCAATGGTATTAGGTCATAATGCTCATTGGAGAGTGATGCGGACACGATGCGCCAAATGGCCTCCTTTTGTGCCATTAATAGTCTGTGATTCTGTAAAATTTTGAAAGTCACCAGGTACAAAAGACATATTCCCCAGAAATTAGGAGGCTGGGGAGGAGATAGTGGGGACAGAAATCAACATTTTCTAAATGTTTAGGCAACTGGGAATTGTACCAAAGGATTCAGAGGTGACAAGGTAATGACAAGCTAGAAATCTATTGCCAGTTAATCTTACCTTAGGCCACAGGTGATGCCTTAGGCATCCCATTGTAAGAAGGATACTGGAGTCATCAAAAGGGAGCGATGAAGATTTTCCACAATGGTAACAAGAATGAGAGGTTATAGTAATTTAAATACCTGATAGATGTCTCCCAAAAATATGAGAGTTTGAGAGGGTTAACAGTAAATGGTTATTTTAATTTATCAGCAAATCAATAAGCATAGATATAGACATCCATACAGTCAGATATGGGTCCAGATTTTCACCACAAGGGGCTCTCCTGTGTGCCAAAAATAGCAGAATTGCCCAAAAGTGAGAATTTGGTAGGCTAGGAGTGTGAAACCTGACGTGTGCAGATTTGATCAGGTAAAAGCAGGTCTGAACTTGGCGGATTCATTTGAATAGCCAAGGTACCCCTTTGGAGAGGTAGGATACTCCTTTGGAAAGTTATGCTACCCCTTTGGATCTGGTCCAAATACACCTTTAGAGGGGTGCTCTTTGGTGGAGGTCATGTGCCTTTGGAAGTGTCAAAAGTAGGCATAAATGTGCAAAAAAAGTGCATAAATTCATTATTGCCAAGCTCATTGGAACTGTCAAAATCAATTGTCAAAACTGGCAGAAGCACCTGTCAAAGGGAGCTGACAAGCTGTCAGTGCATTTAAAAGTCCAGCCCTTTAAATCTTTGAAAAATATCTGGAGTGTTAAAAAAAGATTGCTTGCTATTTCACTCTATCTGTTGACATAAGCCTGAGGGCTTCATTACTGGATTACTACTGCATGACTAATTTCACAACCATCCATTATCAGAGCACAGTAACTTACATTTCACAGATTTTAGACTTACTGATGTGGGATGAATTCCAATAAGGGATTGTGCACTTGAATGAAATATTTGCTGCTAGTAGAAAGAATGAAAATTTACTAAATGGCTTTTTATGAGTGACCTTTTTTTTCCAATTCGGTAAAGTACTGCAATAGACACTTAGAATTTTATTTTATCTCATCTCCACACGGGTCCTGAGATCTGCCCATGGTAGACATTAGGTAAGTTGGCATTGTAGGTGTAAGGTGTAAATGTAAGGGTGAGGGGTGAGGCATGAGTTGGCACTAAGTTGGCATGGGGCTGTAAGGCCCATGGGGTGGGTACAGAGGCATTGGTTGGCATGGAAGTACGAGGGGCCATGAAGCATGGGTGCAGGCATGAGGTGGCCTGGGTAGACATGGAGAGCGTGTGCGGGGTGACAGGGCTTGAGGAGTGAGAACTGGAGATATGTTTTAAGTTTTAATCTTTATTTTTTTTTATTTTTGCACATAGTGCCGAAGCCCCGAGGCAGGCCTTATGCCCAGCCCACCTCTGCACCCAGCAACCGCCTCATTTCTTCCAGGTTGCCCGCTCCCACTCCTATTCTTGCGCCTGCCAACCGAAAATCCAACATCCAGGCAGAAATTTTAATAAGGTCAGGCTTGCGAAGCTCTGCGCACCCGACTTGGGAGTGAACATCTGGGCCGTAGGGCAGAATCACTCCAGATTTGCACGAAGTGCGGTCGTGGGCGTGACAAACGTTGTTTAACCCATTAGCCGCAATGGCGACTTTTCGTGCCATATTGTCCCCTTCCTGCCTCATAAATTATGCAGTCACGGGAAACATGCCGGATCACTGGCAGCAGGGCTACGATTAGTGCACCTTACCATTACCTCGCTACTTCCTCACATTTGGCGCCATATAAAAATGCAGTCACATGCACACTTCTCAAAGCCTGCAGCCCAGAACTGCTCCACTGAAGCCACGGCCCCAAAAGCCAGGAATATTGCAGTCCACCAATTCAGTGACGCATCCCTGAGGCACCTTCTGGGCGCTGTGGAGGCCCGCCGCAAAGTCCTCTACTCCTGCTCTGGCCGCAGGAGGCCCATCAGTCTCACCACTCCAGCTTGGGGGTGGTGGCAGAGGTGGTCAGTGCACACAAGAGGTCGGCCCTCCACTGCAGAAGACAGATGAACGATCTCATCTTGTGCCACCAGGGTAGGTCAGCCATCTTATCACTCAAAACTCACCCACTCACAAGCCCATCATATATTCACTGGCATTACACTCACTGCCAGTTCAAGGGACATCACCAATCTCTCTCTCACACACACCCTCACATCTCCATCTGATCTCATGTCCTTTGGAGACTGCCTCCTCATCCTGTCCATGGTTCCAGTCAGCACACACACATGCCTGGCATCCTTCTCATTTGGCCTGGCATGCGTCTTGCTCTCCATCTGTCTTTATGGAAGACAAGACCACGCACAATCAACAGGAGAGGTCCAAGACCGGAGTGGGGTGCCAGATATCAAGGTTTTCACTCCATTCAAGAGTAGAGCTTTGGAGTTGTCCGGAGAGGACAACAACCATCCTGCAGTGACAGAGAGGTCAGTGGTGAACACCCACATGAGGATTCTGCGCCACATCATCCCTCTCTCAACGACACTCTGAGTCCGCTGCTCTGTGTTCAACGCGGCTGCCAAGCACAATTAATCTCCGATTTCTCTCCTAAGCACATCCATCACGTTATCCTCAGGCAACCATGAACCCAACCCCAGTGCCGAGAGCACTTTGGACGAGGACCCTGAGGGCAGCACCGTTGAAGTGCTGTCACAGCGCTCACCCACATCCTCCACCAGCGCAGTGACACACACCTCGATGGGAGCTAGATATAGAGCAGCCTCGGGGGCACAATATGGTGAGCACAGCACACAATCTGTTCCACACCAGGCGCAGGCAAGGACATCATTGGCCACTCAGACGGAGGAATCTGCCGAGCCCGAGTCAGATGATAAGCCTCTGGACTCGGCCCTCGATTAGTTGGTGGAGCTGCAAAGACAATCATGGGAACATCAGGAAGGGATATCTGGTGCACTCATCAGATCGCAAGGGACGAAGGAAGAGTCTGTCCGCCTTCAGTCCAAGGTGATAGCGTTGGCATGCCAACGCATCGAGGTCATCACTGGGAGGATGGCAGCCGCCACGGAGACATTGGTCTTGCACTGCTACTCGGCTACAGGCTGAACTCCATTGCTGATGCCATAGTTGGCTTCCAACAGTGTCAACGTGAGAGGGGTGTGGAGTAGCTTGACCTCACTCCAGCTTCCCCTCAGTCAGCCAGGGGCCCTCGGGCACCCATGGGGGAAGCGGACCAGTAGCTCGACACCTGGGGGCCATTCAGGAATGTCCAGCCAATCCAAATCCCCTCTTCCTGTGACCCCCGCAGCTCCAGCTCAACAGCCCTAGGAGGGTTCAGCTGGCCCACAGCTCCTCCAGGTCTCAGCCCTCCAGAGGATGCCTGCCAAGGTAGGGCGTAGCAGTCAGCAGGCTGCCTCCATCTCCGCTGTGAACATCAGGCGATCATCAGGACATAGCGGCAGGGTTAGGAAAGTTAAGAACATGTAGTTGCAGAGCCTGGGCATGGATGTTAATCACTGGATTGGTAATCCAGAGACCCAGGGTAATGCTCTGGGGACCCGGGTCCAAATCCCACCATGGCAGATGGTGGAATTTGAATTCAATAAAAACCTGGAATTAAAAGTCTAATGATGACCATGAAAACATTGTCAATTGTCATGAAAACTCATCTGGTTCGCTATTGTCCTTCATGGAAGGAAATCCACTGTCCTCACCTGGTCTGGTCTACATGTGATTCCAGATCCGCAGTAATATGGTTGTCTTTTAAATGCCCTCTGAAGTGGCCTACAAAGCCACTTAGTTGTATGAAACTGCAAAAAAATCAATAAAAAAGAGTGAAACTGGACATTCCGGTGTTCCACCTGGCATCGACCTAAGCACTTGGAAACGACAAACCCAGCCCTGTCGATCCTGCAAAATCCTCCTTACTAACATCTGGGGGCTTGTGCCAAAATTGGGAGAGCTGTCTCACAGACTAGCCAACCAACAGCCTGACATAGTCATACTCACGGAATCAAATCCTACAAATCATGTCCCAGACAGCACTATCACCACCCCTGGGTATGTCTTGTCCCAGTGACTGAACAGACCCAGCAGAGGTGGCGGCACAGTGGTTTACAGTCAGGAGGGAGTTGCCCTGGGAGTCCTCAACATCGACTCCAGCCCCCATGAAGTCTCATGGCATCAGATCAAACATAGGCAAGGAAACCCAGCCTCCTCCATTTTGAACAACACTTGGAGGAAACACTGATGGTGGCAAGGGCACAGATTGTACTCTGGTTGGGGACTTCAATGCCTATCAAGAGTGGCTCAGTAGAACCACCACAGACCGACCTGGCCGAGACTTAAAGGACATAGCTACTAGACTAGGTCTGTGGCAGGTGGTGAGGGAACCAACAAGAGGGAAAAACATATTTGACCTCATCTTCACCAGACTGCCTGCCACAGATGCATCTGACCATGGCAGTATCGGTAGGACTGATCACCACACAGCCATTGTGGAGACAAAGTCCCGCCTTCACACTGAGGATACCGTCCACCGTGTTGTGTGGCACTACCACCGTGCTAAATGGGATAGATTTCAAACAGATCTAGCAACTGAAGACTGGGCATTCATGAAGCGCTGTGGGCCATCAGCAGCAGCAGAATTGTACTCGAACACAATCTGTAACCTCATGGCCCAGCATATCCCCCACTCTACCATAAGCACCAAGCCAGGGATCAACCCTGGTTCAATGAAGAGTGCAGGAGGGCATGCTAGGAGCAGCACCAGGCATACCTAAAAATGAGGTTTCAACCTGGTGAAGCTACAACACAGGGCTACTTGCATGCCAAACAGCATAAGCAGCAAGTGATAGACAAAGCTAAGTAATTCCATGACGAATGGATCAAATCTAAGCTCTGTAGTCCTGCCACATTCAGTCGTGAACAGCGGTGGACAATTAAACAACTCATTGGAGGAGCAGGCAGCTCGAAAAATATCCCAATCCTCAATGACGGGGAAGCCAAGTACATCAGTGCAAAAGATAAGGTTGAAGCATTCGCAACAATCTTCAGCTATAAGGGCCGAGTGATGATCCATCTCAGCCTCCTCTGGAGGTCCCCAGCATCATAGATGCCAGTCTTCAGCCAATTCGATTCACTCCATGTGATATCAAAAATGGCTGAAGGCACTGGATACTGCAAAGGCTATGGGCCCTGACAATATTCTGGCAATGTACTGAAGACTTGTGCTCCAGAACATGCCGCACCCCTAGCCAAGCTGTTCCAGTACAGCTACAACACTGGCACCTGTCTGTGTGGAAAATTACCCACGTGTGTACTGTACACAAATAGCAGGACAAAACCAATCCGGCCAATTACCACCCCATTAGCCTACTCTCGATCACCAGTAAAGTAATGGAAGGGGTCATCACAGTGCTATCAAAACACACTTGCGTCGCAATAAACTGCTCACTGACAGTTTAGATTCCGCCAGGGCCACTCAGCTCCTGACCTCATTACAGCTTTGGTTCAAACATGGACAAAAGAGCTGAACTCCAGAGGTGGGGTAGGAGTGACTGCCCTTGACATCAAGGCTCCATTGGACTGAGTGTGGCATCGAGTAGCCCTGGCAAAACTGAAGTCAATGGGAATTGGGGGAAAACGCTCCGCTAGTTGGAATCATATCTAGCACAAAGGAAGATGGTTGTGGTTGTTGGAGGTCAGTCATCTCAGTTCCAGGACATTGCTGCAGGTGTTCTTCAGGGTAGTGTCCTAGGCCCAACCATCTTCAGCTGCTTCATCAATGACCTTCTTTCCATCATAAGGTCAAAGTGGGGATCTTCACTGATGATTGCACAATGTTTAGCACCATTCACCACTCCCCAGACACAGAAGCAGTCCATGTTCAAATGCAGCAAGACCTGGACAATATCCAGGCTTGGGCTGACAAGTGGCAAGTAACATTCACAGCACACAAGTGTCAGGCAATGACCATCTCCAACAAGAGAGAATCTAACCATTGCCCTTGACGTTCAATGGCATTACCATCACTGAATTCCCCCACTATCAACATTCTGGGGGTTACCATTGACCAGAAATTGAGCTGGATTAGCCATATAAATACTGTGGCTACAGGAGCAGGTCAGAGGCTAGGAATCCTGTGGTGAGTAACTCACCTCCTGACTTCCAAAGCATGTCCACCATCTACAAGGCACAAGTCTGGAGTGTGATGGAATACTCTCCACTTGCCTGAATGAATGCAGCACCAACAACATTCAAGAAGCTCGACATCATGCAGAGCAAAGCAGCCCGTTTGATTGGCACCCCTTCCATAAGCATTCACTTCCTCCGCCACTGGTGCACTGTGATGGTGTTGTACCATCTACAACATGCACAGCAAAAACTCACCAAGGTTCCATAAGCAACACCTTCCAATCCCATGACTGCTACCCAACTAGAAGGACAAGGGAAGCAGACACATGGGAACTCCACTGCTTGAAATTCCCCTCCAAGTCACTCACCATCCTGACCTGGAAATATATCGCCATTCCTTCACTGTCACTGAGTCAAAATCCCAGAACTCCCTCCCTAACAGGACTGTGGATGTACCTATACCACGTGGACTGTAACAGTTCAAGAAGGCAACACCCCACCACCTTCTCAAAGGCAATTAAGGATAGGAAATAAATACTGGCCAGTGACACCCACATCCCACAAATGAATAAAAAAAGCTTGTACATAACGTTCACTAATGTCAATAAACTCCCAAGAATGTCTCCTTGCCTTTGGCTCCTTGTTATGATGAGCAGTTTTCGTGTCACTCAGATGCGAAACCTTGGTTCCTGCACAAGATGAAAGCAGGTGTCTCAGTCCTGAGCTTCTTCCCTGTGCAATGTGTAACATTCAGACCAAAGTGATGGTTCCGTTTCGCACTCACTGGACACATTAGTGATGCCTGAACCTCAGTGCTGCTTATCATTGCTGTCAGCATGTCGTCGGCAGGCATTATTCTCTCTGTGTACTCTCAGCACCTTTGAGGTGGGGCTGGCCCCCCATCTCTTCAGTACCTGTGATCGGTGACAGTGTGCTCCTGAAGTAGGCAGGTGCTGATGGCTGACGAAGGTGCATATAACGTTTCACAGCTGCGTCTCCATGATATAACCCTGATCACGGAGCACAAGGGAGCTGCCCTCAGCCAGACAGGAATCAGACATTCACAGAGGCTATGTGAAGATCTATGGAGCGCCCTCACTCCATGTCGTCATCATCCTCTTGGAAACTACCATCTATTAGGGCCTCCGCTGTGACTCCATGACATGAGGCTGAGCACTGAGGGTATGTGCGCTGCCATCAGCCACACATGAGTCAAACGTTTACAGTTTCAAGGTGAGGATGCCAGGACTGTCCTCACTGCATCTCATCATCATCCACCATGAATCCTGTGACTTTGAGGGCTCCCTGAGTGCACCTGCCTCGTTTGGCCAGTGCGATGGCCTCATCATCAGCATCGTCACCTTCGAGAAGCTCATCACCTCGACACCCCCTTCGATGTTCTCATCAGAGGAGATGTGCAGCTTTTCCATCTCCTCCTCAGTCAAGTCCTCTCCCCATTGCAGCATCAGGTTGTGTAGCACGCAGCAAGCTACGATGATGTGCAACGCCCTCAGTGGACTGCATCGCAGTGCTCCACTAGACCTGCCGAGGCACTGGAACCTCATTTTCAAAATGCCTATCGTTTGCTCCACCAAAGTCCAGCTCGCAGCATGAACCTTTTTTACACCATTGCTCTGCTGAACTCTGAGGCTGCCACACAGGCATCATCAGCCACGCCGCCTGAGAGTAGCCCTTGTCCCCAAAGAACCAACCCTGCAGCCTCTGTGGACCCGGGAAGATGTCAGGGATCTCAGGCCTGCTAAGGATATAGGAGTCCTGGACACTCCCTGGGAATCATGCAGAGACCTGTAGGACGCATTTCTGGTGGTCGCACACCAGCGGAACATTCAGCAAGTGGAAGCCCTTGAGGGTGACATAGTTGACTGCTTGTTGCCATGGAGATCTAAGCGCCACATGGCTGCAGTCAGTAGCACTCTGCGCCTGTGGAAAACTTGAGATCTACGCCAATCCCACAGCTCTTGCTTCCTAGCTTTCCTGATCCTGGCAAAATGCACAAAGTTCTGTGACTTTGCAAAGATGGCGTTGGTGACCTCCTAAATACACTTGCGCGTGGAGGCTTGCGAGATCCCACACAGGTCACTAGTGGAGCCCTGGAAGGAGGGCATAAAAATTGAGCACTGTGGTCACTTTCACGGCCACTGCCTGTAGATGCCCTCCATGTCCCTGTGGCATCAAATCCTGCAGCAGGTAGCATATGTGACTAACCAGTTCCTTAGACATGCGTAGTCTTTGGTGACACTGGTCCTCAGTCATCTTCAAGAATGACAAGTGCCATCTATACACGCTGAGCCTAGCGAAGCATCTATTAGGGGCGTCTCACTGTGGATTCCCAGCTGCGTGTGCAGCAGGCCCTGCCACCCCTTCATCTTGAGGGAGGTGATCCCCCTTTTGCCGAGCCAGGTGCCTCCGCCACACTCTTCTTCTTCTCTGGTCTCTGTAAGCCATGAGGCATACCACTAAATCACCAGGATCCATGATCCTGATGTTCTCCTCCTGCAGGATCAAAGAGAGAGACACGTGGGTTAGCATATGTGTCCTAAGAACCTCTCTTGGTTAAGTCTGAAGGCCCCTTCATGCATGCAGCAGAGTGCTGGCCACCACTTGGATGGCCAGTGTGTAGTGCACTTCATGGCTGTCCGAAACTCCACCCACTTCCACCCCACTCCACTTGACCAATTGAGGCAGCATTCTCCTAACCTGTACTGCAAGGCTGCGCTGTTAGCTTGAACCATGAGAGATACTGGTCCAAACCTTAAAAAAGACATTGCAGGGGGCTATGAGTGCCTCCATGAGTGACTGCGCCATGGCCACCTTTCGCAAGGGGGTTCTACAACTTGCCCAACAGGCCAATTGTTCTGCTAACCCCTAAAATGCAAATTAATTTGCAGTCCAAGGAGTGAAAAGTTCTGGGAGCATTTGGTGGCACTCTCATGCTTTTGCGTTGCTTGAGTGGGCAGAAAAGCTTCAGAGGCCCGACTCCAAGCCTGTCAGTGCAGCTGCTGTTGAATGGCCTCAGCTGCACAAGAATACTCACCTTTGACAAGCTTTTCCAAGTACGCAGTCGCTTCCCTCAGCGCCTCACCAATCCCCGTACTTCCTTCAGTCTTGCCCATGCCCAACACACCTCCTTGCCTCCCCAGCCTCACACACACTGGAGCCCTTGCCCCAGCACTGCACTGAAAACCAGCCTGGAAAAAGAGACTTTTCTGTACCCCCAACGAATGCGCCTCTTCTTTGATGTCCTACGGGCGACACTCGTGAGAGCTGCACAAAGTTGTGTGCAGTCACCTCCGAGTTCCCCTTGAAGTTCAGGTTGCCGGGTGCACACCTTTTAAAGGCAGTCGTGAAGCACGCAGTTCTGAAGTCATGCTGGCTTGGGCGGTAAATTTGACGTGGGGGGATGATTCCGGCAATCAGGGCTTATGGTGAGATGCTAAAGTATTGAAATTGGGTTCCCGATGTGCGGCGGTGGGAAACGCAGCCCGCCATTGATGGGTGGAGTGGACGATTGCAACCTGGTTTCACGACGGCATGATACTGATTTTTGGCCTTCTCGCTATATTGTCTGCTCATGCCACCAAACACGCCTCACACCAAAGGGACCGGACGATTCCGCCCACAGTCTCTGGATTATTTCTGGAAGGAAATAGAAGTCGTTTTTCATAGATGATTAGAATAGGGAATGCTTTACCATAAGTGAGTATTGAAACAGAAAGATACATCACTTAAAAGGAACAAAAAAAAATACTCAAAAGATTTAGTTTGTGAAAAGTTCAAAAACATTTTAAAAATGGGAAAATGATAGGGAAATAAAGTAGATACCTCTAGCTAAAAAGCTAGCACTGTGACAGGCAAAATGCCCTCTTCCTGTGCTGCCATCTCAATGCTTCTATTTACTTTTTATAGCATCATAGAATAGTGAAGCACTAAAGGAGGGGCTTCAACTTTGAGTCTGCGCTGGTTCCTTTGGAGAGCAACCCAGTGAGTTCCTAGCTCTTACCCGATATCCTTGCAACATTTTCTCCTTCAAGTGTTTATCCAATTCTTTTCTGAAAGCTACTACTGAATTTGCTTGCATCACCCTATCAGGCAGTGCATGCCAAATCCTCACCATTTGTTGCACAAAAAAGGTTCTCATGCTAGTTCTTGTTCTTTTGCCAATAAGCTTAAATCTGTGCCCTTTGCCCTAGCAGCAATTCAGTCACTGGAAATAGTTTATCTTAATTTACTCCATCTAAATCACTCATGATCTTAAGTACCCCTATCAAATCTCCTCTCAGCCACTTCTGGCCTAAAGAGAACACCAACTTATCCTTCTATCTGATTAACTGTAATCCATCAACCCTTGAACTGTTGGTGGCCATGTCTTCAGTTGCCTCAGCTCTGGAAACCCTTCCCTAATTTTTTCTGCACCTCCACCTCTCTTTCCCCTGTTAAGATTCTCATTAAAACCTTCCTTTTGAACAAGATTTTAGTCTTCTGCCATCCTATCTCCTTATGCAACTTGGTGTCATATTTCTGCTCAATAATGCTCCTGTGAATCATCTGGGGATATTTTATTACATTAAATGTTTACGTTGAATTTCACCCGCACTGTGTCTGCCGATTCTACCAGTATGTCTATGTCATCTTGAAGCCTATTACCATCTTCCTCAATATTAATATGTTCCTCAGTATAATACATTTCAATTTTTGTGTCATCTATAAATTTTGAAATTGTGCCCAGTATATAAAGGTGGTTCAGTGGGCGATGCAATTTTAAATTTTAAATGCTGAAGTGCTAAGTTTTGGATCTGTGCTGATTATATCTAGTGAAGAACTGAAACTGAGCAAAAGTTGTATATTGGATTGGTGGGATACTCAATTGAGGCTCCTAACAGTGCGACTGATGCAATGCCAAAGCAAACTTGTCAGAAATTCAACAAGTTTACTTTAGGGTTATTGAATGAGAGCTCAAGTCAAAAGGCAGCAGCCCTAGCATTGCGTTAAGGACAATATAAAAGCAATTTATGACCATCTACCTCACGTCAAACTGACATTGGTTTGATTGCTGTTTGATTCCGTTGTGCTAACAGAACTGTCTCAAACATTTTTCATTAATACTTTATAAAATTACAATCACACTCCAATCAGTACATAGGTTTATCCACTGAGGTCACTGCAGGATTAAATGTTCTTCAGCTTTAATCTATTTACAGAAATTATAGTTGTTATCCTGCAATGGCATTCTGGATTATCTTCAAAAATTATATTATAATTTTATTTCTCCCAGTTCCAGAATTATGTTGTTTACTTTATTACTTAAATGAATCAAAATCTCCACTTACTTTACAATTGATGCTTAAAATAAAGCAGTACAGCTTGTAATTTTCTGCCTCTAAGTGTCAGTAGGAGCTCATTCAGAAGCAATCTTGTCTCTGAGTCAGAAGATTGTGGGTTCAAGACCCATTCCAGAGGCTTGAGCACATAAGCTAGGCTGGCACCCCAGTACAATACTGAGCGAATGGTGCACTGTTGGAGGCGCTGTCTTTCAGATGAAATATTACCACTATTCTCTCATCCTGCTAAAGTTACTAGACTAACGATCCAGAGGCATGAGTTCAAATCCCACCATGGCATTGGGGGAATTTAAATTCAATTAATTAATAAAACTGGAATAAACTGATTGTGAAGCTAACAAATTGTTGTAAAAACCCATTCATTTCAAATCTTGGATTTTATGAACTGGGTAAAAATTTACTCTGGGTTTCCATTCTAAGATTCACATTGGCCATTTACTGCTGCTAACTCAGATAAAAACCCACTGTTAAAACCTGTAGAGTCTCAGAGGTATATGGTCATCATATTGGGATGCAAGTGGGCACACAAAATTACAAGGTAAATACTGATTTACAATTAAATCTACCAACAGAAAAGCACAACATGGTCAGATACTCAACATTACATCACTGATAATTCAGATGCATACTCAACTATTGAATTGCTGGTGGTTCCAGTGTATGTCCAGTGTTATGAACCCAGCTATGTTACTCCTGGACGAGTCAGATTCCAGGGTGTAACCTGGCTTGATAGATCCTAACTTTTACTTTTTGTTTAGAAACGTGGAGAGTGCAGAGTCACAGAATCCACAAGAATGAAACATTTACTAAACAAGAAAAAAATGAACTATATTGCACCACTTCTTCATTCCTTCAAATATATACAGATTGGTAAGGATAACACAATTTACAAAATCTTTCTTATACTTTAATGTTCACAGTAAGTACACAGTCCATGTAAACCAATAGGCGACCTGTGGTCGGACACACCACACTCTGAAATCAGTGACAGATGCCACCCAAAGCAGATGCTATGGATTTCTCATCAACTGCCCCCAGACTCTTGTCACACCATGAGTCAACCTGTTTCTAATCTCCACTCTCAAAGAAATTGCCTTGGAATTTTCTCCCAAGCTACGCTTTCACTTGGCCATCTTCAAGAAGGATCCACCTCCAGGGTTTCAACCTCCCATTCTGATGTTCTTCTCCCCTGGATCGCCACGTACATTCAAGCTTCGCCTTCCATTCTCACAGATACTCAGCCATGCCATCAGAACACCACTGCTTCATATACGAACATATGAAATAGGAGCAGAAGTAGGCCATTTGGCCCCTCGAGCCTGCTCCGCCATTTCGACAAGATCATAGCTGGTCTGTTTGTGTTTCAAATTCCACATTCCCATCTAACTGTGATAACCTTTGATCCCCTTGCCTAACAAGAAACTATCTACCTTTGTCTTAAAAATATTCAATGACCCCGCCTCCACTGCCTTTGGAGGTAGCGAGTCCCAAAGTTGCACAATTCTCTGATTCTGTCCTTAAAGGGCAACCCACAATTTCAAAAAAAGTGCCCCCTAGTTCTGGACTTACCCACAAGAGGAAACATCCTTTCCACATCCAGCTTGTCAATACCGTTCAGGGTCTTATATACTTCAATCAAGTCAACCCCTCTCTCTTCTAAACTCTAGTGGAAACAAGCCCAGTCTGTCTCATCTTATCTCATAAGACAACCCACTCATTCCAGGTATCAATCTAGTAAAACTCCTTTGAACAGCCTCCAACTCATTTACATCCTTCCTTAAATAAAGAGACCAAAACTGCACACAGTATTCGAGATGCAGTCTCAGCAATGCCATGTATAACTGAAGCATAACATCCCTACATTTATGTTCAATTCCTCTCGCAACAAAGGATAGCATTTCATTAGTCTTCTTAATTACTTGCTGTACATGCATACTAACTTTTTGTGACTCATGCACTAGAACACCTAATGTTATGACCGGGATGGGAAGAGTGCATGAATTATCAATCCCCACTACTCCACAGACCATACCATTAAATGTTTAATTTTCTCATTGAAATGGCCAATTGTTTACCTATACGCGGAGATTGAAAATAAAAGGAGGAGAAGTTGAAGAGGAGCGGCCAGCCTGTGAGCGGCCAGTGTGTGAGTGCCCCAGTGAAGAAGTGGAGCTTTGAGGCTTTGGCTCGAGAGGCGTAGGCGAGCAGAGGCTGAGTACGAGCTTGCTCCCAGTGGGGTAGGGCCGGGTAAAGTCCTTTTAAGTAAATTAGGAGTAGGTAATGGAGGCAGCAGTTAGGGCAGTCGAGTGCTCCGAATGCAGCATGTGGGAAGTCATGGACAGCACAATTGTCCCTGATGACTACACCTGCAAAAGGTGCATCCAGCTGCAGCTCCTGAGAAGCCGAGTTAGGGAACTGGAGCTGGAGCTGGATGAACTTCGGATCATACGGGAGGCAGAGGCAGTAAGAAACAGGAGTTTCAGGGAGACAGTCAACCCTAAAAGTCAGGAGGCAGGCAGCTGGGTGAATGTCAGGAGAGGGAAGGAGAATAGACAGAAAGAGCAGAGCACCCCTGTGACCGTTCCCATCAACAATAGGTATACTGTTTTGGATACTGTTGGTGGGGACGACCTACCAGGGACAAGTTGTAGTGGTCGCGTCTCTGGCACCGAGGCTGGACCCTCAGCTCAGAAAGGAGGGAGGGAAAAGAGGAGAACAGTAGTGATAGGGGATTCGATAGTTAGGGGGACAGACAGGAGGTTCTGTGGGAGAGATCGAGAATCCCGGATGGTCTATTGCCTCCCTGGTGCCAGGGTCCGCGATATCTCGGATCGAGTTCTCAGTATTCTCAGGAGGGAGGGTGAGCAGCCAGATGTCGTGGTCCATGTAGGGACCAATGACATGGATAGGAAGGAGGAGGAGGTCCTGCAAAGAGAGTTTAGGGAGTTAGGTGCAAAGTTGAAGGACAGGACCTCCAGGGTTACGATCTCAGGAGTGCTACCCATGCCAAGTGCTAGTGAGGCTAGAAATAGGAGGATAATGCAGGTAAATACGTGGCTAAGGAGATGGTGCAGGAGGGAGGGCTTCATGTTTCTTGACAATTGGGCTCTGTGCCAGGGAAGGTGGGACCTGTTCCGACGGGACGGTTTGCACCTGAACTGGAGGGGGACTAACATCCTTGCGGGTAGGTTTGCTAGTGCTGCTCCGGGGGGTTTAAACTAGATTTACAGGGGGAGGGGAACCAGAGTGTTAGAGCAGATAGTGAGGTGGAGGAGGATAAAGGTCAAGCGAGGAATGCATGTATAGACAGAAATCAAGGGTCCGTACATGATAGAAATGTTCTCAGGTGCATCTATTTCAATGCAAGGAGTATTGTCGGAAAGGCAGATGAGCTTAGGGTGTGGATTGGCACGTGGGATTATGACATTATTGCTATCAGTGAGATTTGGTTGCAGGGGGGGCAGGACTGGCAGCTCAATGTTCCGGGGTTCCGTTGTTTCAGACGTGATAGAGGGGGAGGGATGAAAGGGGGAGGAGTGGCATTACTAGTCAGGGAAAATATCACAGCTGTGCATAAGCAGAACAGCCCAGAGGGTTCGTCTACAGAGGCCATATGGGTGGAGCTGAGGAATGGGAAAGGTGTGACCACACTAATAGGGTTGTATTATAGACCGCCCAATAGTGAGAGAGAATTGGAGGAGCAAATCTGTAGAGAGATAGCAGACCGATGTAAGAAACAGAAAGTTGTGATAGTAGGAGATTTTAACTTTGCACATATTGACTGGGACTCCCATACTGTAAAAGGGCTGGATGGCTTGGAGTTTGTCAAATGTGTTCAGGAAAGTTTTCTAAATCAATATATAGAGGTACCAACAAGAGAGGATGCAATACTTGATCTCCTATTAGGGAACCAGACAGGACAGGTAACAGAAGTATATGTAGGCGAACATTTTGGGTCCAATGACCATAATGTCATTAGTTTTAAGTTAATTATGGATAAGGATAGGTCTGGTCCTCGAGGTGAGATTCTAAATTGGAGAAAGGCCAATTTTGTGGAAATGAGAAAGGATCTAGGAAGAGTGGATTAGGATAAGTTGTTTTCTGGCAAGGATGTGTTCAGTAAGTGGAAGGCATTCAAAGGCGAAATTTTAAGATTGCAGAGTTTGCATGTTCCTGTAAGGATTAAAGTCAAAGTTAACAGGCATAGGGGACCTTGGTTTTAAGGGATATTGGCGATCTGGTTAAGAAGAAGAGAGCTGTATAGCAGGTATAGGCAACAAGGAGCAAATGAGGTACTTGTAGAGTATAGAAAATGTCAAAAAATACTAAAGAAGGAAATCAGGAAGGCAAAAAGAAGACATGAGGTTGCTTTGGCAGATAATGTGATGGTAAACCCAAAAGGTTTCTACAAGTATATTAAAAGTAAAAGGATAGTAAGAGTGGTCGTCTATGTGTGGAGCCTCATGAGATGGGGGAGATCTTAAACAGTTTTTTTGCATCAGTATTTTCTCAGGAAGCTGGCATAGTGTATAAGGAAGGTAGGGAAACAAGCAGTAGTGTCATAGAACATATAGAGATTAAAGAGGTGGAGGTGCTTGCTGCCTTACAGCGAATAAAGGTTGTTAAATCCCCCGGGCCTGACATAATATTCCCTTGGACCTTGAGGGAGACTAGTGTAGACATTGCAGGGGCCCTGGCAGAAATATTTAAAATGTCCTTAGCCACGGGTGAGGTGCCGGAGGATTGGAGGGTAGCTCATGTTGTTCCGTTGTTTAAAAAAGGCTCCAAAAGTAAACCAGGTAATTACAGGCCAGTGAGCCTGACGTCAGTAGTAGGTAAATTATTGGAAGGTTTTCTGAGAGATTGGATACATAATTATTTGGACAGCCAAGGGCTGATTAAGGATAGTCAGCATGGCTTTGTGCGTGGTAGGTTGTATTTAACGAACCTTGTAGAGTTTTTCGAAGAGGTTACCAAGAAAGTAGATGAAGGAAAGGCTGTGGATGTTGTCTACATTGACTTTAGTAAGGCCTTTGACAAGGTCCCACATGGGAGGTTAGTTCAGAAGGTTCAGACACTTGGTATTCATGGAGAGGTTGTAAACTGGATTCGAAATTGGCTGTGTGGGAGAAGACAAAGAGTGGTAGTGGATGTTTGCTTCTCAGACTGGAGGTCTGTGACTAGTGGTGTGCCTCAGGGATCTGCACTGGGACCATTGTTGTTTGTTGTCTATATCAATGATTTGGATGATAATGTGGTAAATTGGATCAGCAAGTTTGCTGATGACATTAAGATTGGAGGCGTTGTAGACAGCGGGGAAGGCTTTCAAAGCTTGCAGGGAGATCTGGACCAACTGGAAAAATGGGCCAGAAAATGGCAGATGGAATTTAATGCGAAAAAGTGTGAGGTGTTACATTTTGGAAGGACAAACCAAGGTAGGACATACACAGTAAATGGTAGGGCACTGAGGAGTGCGGAGGAACAAAGGGATTTGGGAGTTCAGATACATAATTCCCTGAAAGTGGCGTCACAAGTAGACAAGGTTGTAAAGAAAGCTTTTGGCATACTGGCCTTCATAAATCAAAGTATTGAGTATAGGAGTTGGGATGTTATGGTGAGGTTGTATAAGACATTGGTGAGGCCAACTTTGGAGTATTGTGTGCAGTTCTGGTCGCCTAACTACAGGAAGGATATCAGTAAGATTGAGAGAGTGCAGAGAAGATTTACTAGGATGTTGCCGGGTCATAAGGATTTGAGTTACAGGGAAAGATTAAACAGGTTAGGACTTTATTCCTTGGAGCATAGAAGAATGAGGGGAGATTTGATAGAAGTTTATAAAATTGTGAGGGGTATAGACAGAGTAAATGTGAGTAGGCTCTTTCCACTTAGATTAGGAGAAATAAACACAAGAGGACATGGCTTTAGGGTGAAAGGGGAAAGGTTTAGGGGGAACATTAGGGGAACTTCTTCACTCAGAGAGTGGTGAGAGTGTGGAACGAGCTACCATCTGACGTGGTAAATGCGGGCTCACTCTTAAGTTTTAAGAATAAATTAGATAGATACATGGATGGGAGAGGTCTGGAGGGTTATGGACTAGGTGCAGGTCAATGGGACTAGCGGAATAATATTTCAGCACAGACTAGAAGGGCCAAATGGCCTGTTTTCTGTGCTGTAGTGTTCAATGGTTCTATGGTTCTATACTTCTGGTACCCAGAGGAAAAGAGACTTTGACCAGGTTTGTTTCAAAAAACTCAGAATGGTTAATTTATTATAAAACAAAATTCTTTTTAAACAATTTTCAAGAATTGATTGACACACAATTGTAATCTGTAATGTAACTAACTAACCCTTTTAAACTTGCCCAGCACACACACACACACACAAACAAACAAAAGACACACAGGTAGTCTCTGCAGAGTTGGGAGTATGGAAAAAAAAGCTTTCTTGGAAAAGAAAAGAAAATCAAAGTTCACGGAGGTTCGATGCTGTCGGTCTGAAGTTCCCTCGGTTGAAGACATGCCACTTGGCCCAGTAGATGTCTGAAGGTTCACCAACAATCCTTCAGCATGGAGGAGAGTATAGCTAGACCAATTCTTCCTGTCTCAGCCAGCAAGTCCAAAATTATGCAGACAAACTACAATCAGATGAGGGTTACCTGGCTACAGGTAGAGAACCACACATGGTTTCACAAAGCAGAGAGCTAGTCAGGGTAGCCTTCTATTCCCAGCCTTTCCCCAACAAGGCTAAAAGCAAAACCACTGGCTGAAACTTAAGGTTTGCCATGTGACTGCCTTTTTGTCTTCCAGCTTTTCATCAATAAAGTACTTTGTTGTTCAAAACAAATGAACAACTCCTTCTCGAGTACAATATAGCTCAGGTGATTTCTTAGAAGAGGCCTGCTTGTTGATAGTTCCAAGGTAAACTTATGACCCTTTAAAAAAAACTCTCGAGCAGCCTCCAATGTCCAAATAATGCAATGTCCTTCCATATTTTAAAAAGAAAAATCCAGTTTAAAGAGATATGATTCTAAAACTAGATCCCTCTGAACCTCGGAATTCTGCAGTTGTTCTCCATTTAAGTAATACTCTGCATTTTTGTTCTTCCTGCCAAAGTGAACAACATTTTCCCACATTATACTCAAATTGCAGATTTTTGCCCAGTTACTCAACCTATCTATATCCGTCTGCAACCTCCTTATGTCATGTTCCCAACATACTTGCCTACCTATCTTTGTGTCATCTGCAAATTTAGCTACCACTCCTTCATTCCCTTCATCTAAGTCATTGATATGAATTGTAAAGAGTGAGGCCTCAGCACAGAGCACTGTGGGACTCCACTCGTCATATCCTGCCAACCAGAAAAAGGCCCATTTTTGCATACTCTCTGTTTTCTGCCAGCCAGCCAATCTTCTATCCATGCTAATATGCTACCCCCTACACCATGAGCTTTCATTTTCCTTAATATTCATTGGTGTGGCACCTTATCAAATGCCTTTTGGAATTCCAAGTATAGCATGCCTATAGACTCTCCTTTATTCGCAATGCATGTTACTCCTTCAAAGCACTCCAATAAATTGGTTAAGCATGATTTCCCTTTCACAAAACCATGCTGACTCTTGCTGATTACCTCGAGTTTCTCTAAGTGCCCAGTTGTAACCTCCTTAATGATTGATTCTAATACCTTCCCCATGACAGATGTCAAGCTCACTGGCCAATAGTTTCCAGTTTTCTGTCTCTCTCCATTTTTGAATAGAGGGGTTATATTTGCTACTTTCCAGTCCAATAGAACATTTCCAAAATCTAGCAAATTTTGGAAAATTAAGACCAATGCATCTACTACCTCATTAGCCACCTCTTTTAAGATACTAGGATGAATTCCAACAGGATCCGGAAACTTGTCAGCTCGCAGCTCCATCAGTTTGCTCAGTACCATTTCCCAAGTGATTGTAATGTCACCAACCTCCCCTCTCCCTTCCATCTCCTGATTCACAGCTATTCCTATTGATTTTTGTATCCTCTGTAGTGAAGACTGAAGCAAAACGTTTGTTCACTGGCCGATAGTAAACAGTCACCATCCACTGCTATTTCTTCAGGTCTCCTGGCTTCTCGCAAGCCCCCTTTGTCTTGATTCTGCCCTCTACAGCTTTTCTTTTCACTTGGAACCATTTCCTTTGCTCATTCTTTTCAATTCCACTGATCAGAATTGGTTCAGATTCCTATCTTTTTCCCTTGACATCACTGTCTTCCTGGGACCTCTTCTGCCCAACTCCATGGTTTTGAGATGTTCTTCTTTTCTTTGTTAAGGCACAGCCAATGGTAAATGCTGAGTTTCTTAAATCCCAAAGGGAAACTTGAAACAACTGTTGCAGCTGTTTTCTAATTTGTTTAAATTTCCAGGTGCTTGCTTTGAATTCAGTAGTAATAAGACCACTGAGTCTTATAGGTTTCTCACAAAACTAAATTAAATCTTAATTAATAGAAGAAATGATTTTAAGTACACACATGGATCTACAAATTACTACTATGATAACTTCTAAATCCCCTAGTTAATCTAACTCCCAGTTACACTTTTGTTAAGGCAACAGTAAGACACATAGGCCTGAATTTTTCCCGCATTGGGCGGGCTCGGCGGGCGCGGTCACGGAGCAGACCATCACCCGCGATCAGCTCCGCACTGTCATTTTACGCAGGTGGGCCAATTAAAGCTCACCCAATGTAAGACGGTCCGCTACCTGTGCGGGCGGGAGGAGGAGCGAGAGTCAGGGCCAGTGCTCTTTCGCTCATGCATGTGAAAGAGCACTTCAATCTCCCTGAGGCACGGAGCTGCCTCAGGGAGATTGAAGCGCTTTTGAAATAAATAAATAAATGGAATAAAAATTTTATGAAACATGTCCCTCATGTGACTGACACATGAAATGGGACATGTTTTTATATTTCAGAATTTTTAAAAATTTAATTCATGAAAGCTTTAGGAAACCTCACCCTGCTCGTGGATGAGGTTTCTTAAAAAACGTAATGGCCACTTGGCCTTTTCACCTGCCCGCCAACCGTAAGATTCGACGGGCAGCGTAAAGTTGACCTTAATTACTTCTTTAATGCTCTTAATAGGCCTTTTAAATACCGGCGGGCATGCAGCCGACTCCGGCGTGCACCCGCCAAATGAAACACCACGAGAAGCGAAGAAGTCGGGACGCACGCCTGACATCATCATGCGTCATTTTACGCGCCGGTGTGTCGGGCCCGCCCCCCACACGCTGACTGAAAAATCCTGGCCATAGATTTTAAAAGACCCAGGCAAAGAAACATGATACCCTGAACAATCCAATCCAATTTTCTTAACTTCAGTTCTTTGTAGACAGCAGCTTGAGGCAAAGCTGCTGGAGGTTTTTTCACACTTATTTAGATCTTAGAATGCCTTCCCTTCAACTTTAACTCTTTTATACATATTTCCCCTGTGAATGCAAGTTCCCATTGTTTCACTATGCCTTTGGACTTTTATCTCTCTAATCATAAAAATCTAACATAGTACCAATTTACCAGTAATCTTTGGGAAAAATAAACACACTGTTTCTTAACTTCACCTGGCCGGGTGAAACATTTTACCCCTTTTTTTGAATTAAATCTCGTCTAGTTTATTTAAAAATGCAAATTTTCTCTTTACATGTATGTTTACCTATGTAACATTTCAAACCTAGCTAATCCCCTGTTACATAAAAGCCTTCAGACCAACAGCCGTTCATTCAATTAAGTCACACACGCACAGACATATACCCCATTATTACTTTACTTTACAATAAATTCCAATAACATTATGACTATTATTATATCTTCCTAACATCCCCCTCCTTCTTAAAAAATGAACCGTCGTAATTTAAAAAGACGGCTTCATTTTCTGAACCCATCTTACCTCCTATACTTATTATACTATCACATTACTAGATGCATGCATTAACATAACAACATATACACAAATCCTTGGTATCAACAGAAATCATTCTATTCCAGTGTCCAGGTTTTTACATGTCCAATTTTCCCTTTAAACTTCAAACACTTGACAATGCATCTAACATCAGGTTTTCTCATTCTGTCACATTATAATCTGTAGATTAAATGGTTACAGTAATAAACGACACCAGTATGGCCTTGCAATTTCTCCTAAATTTCTGTAGGTATGCCTCAGGAACCAGCTCATAAGCACTCAAAATAGCCTTTTTTTTAACCACATCATAGTTCACTCACATTTCTTCTGACAGTGAAGCATAAACCTCATGCTCTACACACCAACCTGGATTGTAACAACAATGTCCAGTTTTCCTGTGGCCATTTCATAACTTTAGCTATCTTCTCAAATGAAATAAAGAATGCTTCAGCATCCTTTTCCTCAAACTTTGGAAGAGCTTGTACAAATTTAAACATCTCCCTCCCTACTGGGGTTTCGGATTAAAGGTCTTTTCATCATCAGAACTTTCCTCAGAATCGGAGATCTCTTTTTCAACTTCCAGCCTTTTAAGCTGATATTCCCTTTCTCGTTCCTTCTCTCTTGCTTGGAATTCCAGTTCCAACTTCCTTTCTTTCTTCTGTCTTTCCACTTGCTCCCTTTGAAATGCCCTTTCTCTTTTTACTGCCTCCAGCTCAAGTTTTTTTTCATTTCCTTTGCTTGTTCAAGTTCAAGCTTTTTCTCTTCTAACTGAAGTCTCATTACCTCTAGCTGTGACTCACTAGTGTCAAGTATCACTTCCAACTTTAAATGCTATGTTATACCTCCAATTATGTCTGATTTCCTTGCCCCTGCTGGTAATCCCAATTGTTACTTCTCCACTAACTACATTAGCTTAACTTTATTTACCTTTCGTAAACCAGTCAAAGTTATAACTTCAACTCCCAGAAAAGCCTTAGCACCCGCCAAAGCCATATTACAGTCTCACCACTTTAAAAAAGTCACACCAATTTCTAAATTCAAAGTGCTTCTCATACTCTAAGGTTACTTAAGATTCACCAACTCCAAACCAATCAAGGAATCTCAAATATATACCGCAAAAAGTCCCCAACCTTGTTATGGCACAGCCAATGTTAAATGCTGATTTGCTCAAATCCCAAAGGGAAACTTGAAACAACTGCCACAACTGTTTTGCAATTTGCATAAATTTCCAGATCCATGCCTTGAATTCAGTAGTAATAAGACCACTGATTCTTATAGGCTTCTTACAAAGCTAAATTAAACCTTTATTAATAGAAGAAATCTAAGTACACACATGGATCTACCAATTACTACTATGATAACTTCTAAATCCCCTAGTTAATCTAACTCCCAGTTACACTTATGTCAAAACAACAGTAAGACAGATAGGATTTAAAAGACCCAGGCAAAGAAACACGATACGCTGAATAATCCAATTCAAAGTGAGTTTTCTTAACTTCAGTTCTTTGTAGACAGCAGCTTGAGGCAAAGATGCTGGAGGCTTTTTCACCTTTGTTTTAGATCTTAGAATGCCTTCCCTTACACAGAGCCTTCGCTTCTTTGCACATATTTCCCCTGTGAATGCAAGTTCCCATTGTTTCACTATGCCTTTGGACTTTTATCTCTCTAATCATAAAGATCTAATTTAGTACCAATTTTACCAGTAATCTTTGGGGAAAATAAACACGCTGTTTCTTAACTTCTCCTGACTAGGTGAAACATTTCACCCTTTGTTTTGAATTCAATCTAGTCTGGTTTATGTAAAAATGCAAATGTTCCCTTTACACGTATGTTTACCTACTGAACATTTCAAACCTAGCTTATCTTCTGTTACATCAGAGCCTTCAGACCAGCTGCCTTTAATTCAATTAAGTCACACACACACACACAGACATAGACCGCACTATTACTCTACTTTATAATAAATTCCAATAACATTATGGCAATTATTGTATCTTCCAGACAGACCTGCTCCCTGCAGCTCCCTTTCTGTCTGTTCTGGCAGTTTCTGTGGAATGCTCCTACCAAGTGAAATCAAACTGCTTTTCTGTTTTTCCCTGTCTCTGTGGGTCCCCTGTTGCTAGGCAACAGCACCACTTTTCCTGCTTCGTTTTAACTTCCCTGAACCACTTAAACCATTGTAAAACATCATTAAAATGCAGGTAGACAAACAGGGCTTCAGACTTGCTGACTCAACCTCACAGAGAAAACACAATGAAACTAGACCCAGGTTTTACCCTTTTAACCCACAAATAAAAGGAAATATAAATTAAACATCAAATTAAAGCAATAGCTTATTCCCATACACAAATACACACATAACTTACTTAAACCTATCTCTACTTCCTAACACATTCCTCTCAAAAGAAAGAAAGCTTCACAACAGTGAAGCTGTTTCACCTCATTTCATAACTATATATGTCATATCGTACAATCACAAAGGTTTAACAAAAACAAAAGCAACAAATGTAACAAGTAATATTAACAGAATTTACACATCATAGAATTCTCATAATTTAGCCTTTATGCTTCTTTTTTCTCATATTCCCAGTCTTTAACTCAGCAAAGAATGTTTCATTTAAACGTACAGCCCAATCATCCTTTTCGTTAACTGTGGGTGTAATTCCATCCTCAAGCTCAGTGTCCAAACTCAAATCTGGTAAATTCTCATTTCAATTTGGCAAAGTCAAAATGGCTTTTTTGTGCATCAACATTTCATTTCTTCTCTGATCAAAAACTCTTTCAGCCATTTTAAGGATGATATTGAGATGCTGTTTATGTTCACACAAAAGGGTGTCACACTTCTGCTTGGTTTGTTCTTTGAACATTTTATGATCTTGTCATTTCTCCTGATCCCATTTCAAATGAGTCTGTTTCAATTCTCCTTAAGCAATGTCAATCACTTCCTCCCTCTGGAGTTTCATGGCTCATTCCAATCCTTCAACCTTTTTACATAATTCACAATCTATATCATTCCACTTCTCTGAAGGTTTCAAATGGTCTTTTGCAAACTGTGCACTTGCCTGGATTCCAGCTGCTGTACCTTATGTTTTAGTGCTGGCAAGCACCTGTAAATCAATGTCTCTGGTCATTGACCTGGAAGAGTCAGTTTGCACTTTCAGTCCTTTTTGTTGACACTTCTCAATTTCCAATTATGCAGGCAGTTCAGTTGCTTCTGCACTGCCCATTACTGAGGTTGATACACCAGTAATGTTACTTGAATCAGTTCTTTGCTCAACTGGAACACAATTCAGCAGGGAGCTTTTATTCACAGGAATAGCTTTAGAACAGTGACACTCCATGTTACACATCTTCTTTTTCATTTTCTCCAGTTTGCATCAAGACTCAAGAACCTCATTGCTCTTTATCATGACAAAGTTATTTTAGTTCACTAATTTTGGTTTTTAATTCTGCATTCAACCAACTGTTCTAATTCACCAGTAATTCCTTTTTCTTTTCAAGGCATTTGCCATGATAATTCATAGCAATTTCTGGTGCTTGAAGTTCATCAAGTTTTAACTGAAGATCGACCTTTGTTAAATTTGCTTCTGCAATTTATCATTTAGACATTTTAAGTCCTCAGTCAAATGTTCTACCTTCTGTGACTGATTTGCAAATGTTCTCGCCAAATCTCGTTTTTCATCAGCAAACTCCTCTTTTTGTGTGTCAAAGTTGGTTCTCTACAGTGATCAAGTTTTCCTTTAATTGCTTGTTATCTGCAGTAAGCATCTCATTTTTGGCCACTGTAGTTTTCAGGAGTTGGTTAAGGTCAGCATGATCAACCACCTGCTGCAATACAGTCATTCCAACATTACTGTTTCCGCTAGCCAAATCATTACCCAGAATAAAATTTACCTCTTCAATAGGTGAGTTAGGAATAATTCCCACTGTAGCAATTCAATTTACAAAGTCACTTTGTAAACTGACTTTACATAATGAAACAGGTTCATAAATTGCATTAATACCCCTTATTAATGGTTTTATGAAGGAAAAACTATCTGGAAAACAAACTGTATCATCAGCCACCATCAAGGACTTATCTGGCCCAGTACCTCTCAAAATTTTAATTTGTTTACTTATTTTGTTGGAGGAGTAAGGGCAAATTTCTCCCTTTGAGACACAACATCCAGAGCCTCCAGTAGCCTGCCTTTCTTTACCAGTAATCAAAGAAGAATTCTCTGGACTATTTTGAGCCATAGATTCTGAGGGAACACGTTTCACCTGTACCGCTGCTAAAATTTTAATAACCATTTCCTTTTTTGGTGCTTGTTATGACCCAGCAGATGGTAAAGCTGAGTTATTGAAAAATCCCAGAGGGAAACTTTAAACAACTGTCATAACCTATATTTTATTTTTGTATCAAAAACAGAAAATGCTGGAAAAACTCAGTGGGTCTAACAGTATCAGTGGACAGGAAAACAGAGTTAACGTTTCGAGTCCGTTAGACTCTTCTTCAGAGCGACCTTTTATTTTTCTTCTTTATTTTTGTATGTTTGAGATACAGCTCTAAATTCAGGAATCAGACCACCAGTTCTCAAGAGGTTTTATATCAAAATACATGAGACATTTATTAACTTACATAAGTTAAATATATACACATGGCTACAAATTATTACTATCATAACTTATAACAAATTCCCAAACTAATCTCTATTAAGGCAGCAGTACCCATATACTTAACCAGGCACCAGGCAAAGCATTTTCACCTTACAAAATCAAAATGAGGTTCCTTTCACTTAGGTTCCTGTGGAGACAGTTGTCGGCTTACAGCTGCTTTTGTCTTATATTCTCTCTGCTCTACACACACAAAACTTTTATCTGTTATACCCAACACAGTTCATTGAATGTAAATTCTCATTGTATCACCAGCACCTTTGAACTCCACCTCTTCTAACAATAAAACCCCTTTCATAGTACCAATTTTATTAGTAATAAAAACATATTGCTTGGTCTCTGCTAGCTAGGTGCCAGAATTCACTCGCCTTCTTGAATGCTTTGTTCAAAAAAATGCAAATGCACTCTACCTCTCTTACATCTCAATACTGGTGCACATCAAAGTGCCAAGACTAGCTGGCTTTAACCCAATTAAGACACGCCCACAGACTAAACTTCTATTTAAAAGAAAAATAATTTCCAATAATATTAATAGCTTCATGACAGTGCTACCTTTTCTGGGGATTCCTTATGCATTCCTACTACTATAGGTCTCTCATTTAATTTCCAGGTATTAGGTTTAATGTGTCCAGATTTATTACAATAGAAGTATACCATTTTCATTACATCACTTTTAAGTTCTAGCCTATCTCCTTTATTATTTTGGATCCTTCTATTTGTTCTTTAGAACTATTATCTTTTCCATTATCAATTTTTCTGTTGATTTTCATATGACCATTTCCTTCTATGTGTGAGATATCATAGGTATCAGCCAAAACTGCTGCTTCTCGGAACGTTGATACTTGACGCTCATCTAAGTAAGTTCTAATGGTTACTGGAATGTTATTTATGAATTCTTCCACAATCATGATTTCCCTCACATTCTCAAACGTTTTCTCTACCTTCAATGATCAAAACCATTTATCGCATAGCATTTCTTTTTCACACAAATACACATATAACTCACTTAAAACTATCTCTAGTTCCGAACACCAGCATTAGAGACGCTGATGCAAACCCACCATCAAATCGCTGTCATTTAGATGGACAGCCATGAATAAACCATCACTGATTAAATGTTTATTCTTCCATCAAAACAGGCCTAAATCGTAACACAGTTTTGAAACAAGATTATATTTGACAATCGCTCATAACAATGGATACACAATATGGAGGCTTTGAGGGTGAGAGAAAGCGGTATACATAAAGAGGATTTTTTAAAGGAATCTTGCACCCAAAATACATGGAGAAATGAAAGGATATAGATCAGCCCTAATTTGGATGGCTTCGAATAAATGTAAATCAGTCTAATTTGAACCGGTTCTAATTGCCATTTTGCACTCAATTTTGCTTCCAACATTTAATTTTTCTTGTGGTCTTTAATAGCTCAATAGAGATTAACCTGCATTAGCTACACAAGAAGTCAACCTTATTTTATGTTTTTGTCTATAAAAGCATGCACTAAATATATCTTTACAGCCTTATCACTCATGTTAAGAAAAAAACACAGAAAGCTGTCGGGATTTCATTAGTAGTCATTCTAACACTGCAATCCAGATGGCGTAATCTGAGGTTTATCAGCAACAGATCAGCTGCTTTTGTGCATGTTGGAATTCATTAGAAGAGCTCAAACTCTGGAGCATTACGGCTTGTTTCATTTGCTACAGCTCATATATCTTTAAAGCTATTAAGCATACGGTGTATAAATCCAGATACAAGAGTGTATATAAGGGGCTGAAATAAGACTATTCCAACAGCACCCTGGCAATAGCTATCATACACACTGCTCAGCTGAAGCTTGATCCAGTTGTAATTGCAGCCATGCATTGGCCCAAGCAGCTGAACAAAATCTATGGGTGGAATTTTACAGCTCCATCGCAGTGGGGGCAGGGCCGTAAAATGCAGCGAACCGCTCCAAAGTCCATTGACTTTGGTTGGACTGTAAAATCCTGCCAGCGTAAAATTCCACCCTACCAATTTATTTTTCTGGAACTAGATCCAAAATATGACCTGTTAAATGCTAGAGACTAAAACAGTGTAAGGTCTCCAAGCCTGTTCCTTTTCAAGTCCACCAGTATAAAAACCGACCTCCTAGCAATGTCAAGCAACTAACTTTGTGACCTGCTGAAAATCCACCTCTTCGAAGGAATCCTGCAACAACTTTGATATACGATTTTGGTTACTGAATTCACCTAGCTACAATTCAAGATTGCAAAAGGACTACTTCTTCACCAAACCTGCACCAAGACAGCCAATCACATGACTTACAAACTATTCCTTTGTTTGTAACTTGTAAACGTGCACTATCCTCCCTAACTGTATTTTTCCGTGTGAGTGCATGTGTGCTTGTGTGTGTGTGTGAGAGAGAGGGAATGGCGATTGATGTAGCGTTAGATTTTCAAGGTGAACGTGTGAATAAATAATCTTCTTTATTTAAAACCAAGAAAAGCATGCTGCTGGTTATTCGAATTAACCATGCACTTAGAGATTCAAAAACACACTGATTGCCGATGGTAAGAGAAGGAAAAGGGGGTTTCAGTTCTCCCTCATCCCTCTCTGTAATATTGGTCAGTAATCTCATTTTTGTGAGTCCTTGCTGTGTTAAAATTTGCTACTGTGTTCCCCACATGAGAATAGTTACTACATTTCAAAAGTGCTTTATAAACTGTAAAGAACTTTGGGAACTCCTGATGACATAAAAGATCATATATAAATACAAGATCTGCCTTTAAACACACCGATGTAGCCTTTTAATAAGTCAAAAAACAATTATTTTTGGATTCAATATTATGTACTTAATCATTGGCAGGTACGTCACCTACAGTTGTAATAGTACAATAAAATATTGTGCAAGAAACAACGACTAACCATTTGGGCCTGTTTCTTCCATGATAACATGTACAATCGGTTCATATCAGCTACTCTACCCAATACATGCTATTCGGCGGAAAAATTCGGACTAAAGGTCATAAGACCTGAAATGTTGACCCTACCTTCCTCTCCCCACAGATGCTCCCTGACCTGCAAAGTGTTTTCAGCATTTTATTTTTTATTTCCGATGTCCAGCATTCAGAATATTTTTTTTGCTTTTTGTTATATCCATTGGCTTAACATCTTGTTCAAAGAATGACATCTCTGAATACTATAAATTTGATCATCTTCTCTCAAATGTCATGGCTCAATTCAAATATGCTTGACAATTACATTTTCAGAATTTTTTTTAAGAAAACATGAAAACTGGAGGCAATCCTTACAATGTGCTAAAATGAGCTGATTTGCATTATCCTCCATTCACTCAAACTGATATATATTTTTCCTTATATTCTTTTGTGGGATGTGGCGTCACTGGCAAGAAAAGCAACTGTAACCCATCTCTAATTGCCCTTGAACCGAGTGGCCTGTGAGGCCATTTTAAAGAGCATTTAAGAGTCAATCACATTGCGGTGGGCCAGGAGTCACATGTAGACCACATTGGTAAGATTGGCAAATTTATTTCTCTAAAGGACATTAGTGAACCAGATGGGCTTTTACAAGAATTGATGATAGGTGTCATGGTCACCATTACTGAGATCAAATTTATATGCCAGATCTAATAAGTGAATTTAAATTCCACCAGCTGCTGTGGTGAGAATTAAACCTATGTCCCCATAGCATTAGCCTGGGCCTCTGGATTACTAGTCCACATTACCACTACACCGTTACCATCTCCCACAACATGCTGCAGTGGTTTTTTTCCCTTTTGAAGGTCCTATGTTTCAGTGGTGCCAAGCTTTAAGTCTGAAACCCCATGTATCCTGAAGTACGTTGTATCCTGAACTTGACTTTCTATCAGAAACATGTTATGACTTAAATCCAAAAATCCTTTCCATGCCAGCCAGATAAAAATCTCAAATCATGACGCCTCTATTACCTGAACCATTCACTTACTTTAAATGGACTGGTGTAATTAATAGGAAAAGTTGCTATTTTAATACTGTGCAGGTAGCAGGTGCTAACAATATCACTAGGAAACTATTATAATTTCTCCTGTTGCAGCTATGACTCATTTGTCATTGACAATCAGGATTTAGTAATAGGGTTTTGCAAGGACCAATGAAAGTAGCTAACCAGAAATTGCCCATGTTCATACCTGTGGCCGATGCAGTTAATCCAATTCTCAGGTTCTCAGGTGACTGAGCCTAAGATTTGATGTTGTGGCTCCAAATTCCAGTATCTAAGCCCCAGTGCCAAGTTCATGAGGTATAACGTGGCACCCATATGTACTCAAGTAATGATAAAATGCACATCTTTCATCTTGAAAATCAAATATGTGCTTTTGTTACACTACAATTTTAGTATTGAACGTTGATTTAGCATGTTAATTATGTAAAATAACGATCTCAATCCAGTTAAATTGCAGTACTTCCCTGGAGACCTAAAAATATTTTTTTGGCAAGAGGACAATCATATTAGCTCCAATCCAACAACTGGAGTTGACATAACACAGAGAAATCCAGTTGAAACTGTCTAGCATGTCAATAAGTGTATTCAGCATAGCTAAACTATACAGTCAAGAAATAGTTCAGATATAATTATCTAGCCTGTGCATAATTGGTACTTAACTGGAGCATCCATATCACTGGTCCAGCTCAGTATCTCTGAATCTGTCAAGATGTCCATTATTGATTGAGATTCAATGATTCCCTTTCAAATGTGCAGGTGTGGATATTGTGTGAGGAAAAAAATGTGTTGTAGACCCCCCCTCTAATTAAATTGTCCATTTATATTCACCATCAGGGATCACATCTATATAATAGTTCATTAGAAATTATCAGAGGTGTCCTGGACCTGAGGAACCATATCCCAAGCAAAGTATCAACAACTTCATGACAGCAAATTCTTTCAAAGAATAGCTGGATAAATATTCAATCTGAAATTGGATTTCGGATTTTGGGGACAGCTATAAACTTAGATAATCAAATATTCTAAAGACTAGAATGAGTCCCGCCTTATTCCATCCACTGACGGCATCTGTGAAATGCAACAGGTCAGAGCTGACAGGTGATTAAACAGATGGGGAAGGTGACACGTATATAATTCAATGCAATCCAATCATCCAGTTCAATTCCAATTCAAATCGGGAAGTCCAGTTCATTTTTCCTGAGTGGGCGGGGTCACGGAGGTAGACCTGTAGCAGGTGGCCAAGGCCCTCCAATCTGACCTCTGTTCACCCAGAGATCACTCACCGGCTGGCCAGTTGCCAGGTGGGGTCACCGGCAACAATGCATCCAAGGGCAGGAATTTAGAAGGTGCTGGCAACAGAACCACGAGCACCCGAGACTTGAATGCAGCTGTGTCCAACAGGGAACCTTCAGATTGTGGACAACCCTCAGAAGCATGACACCACCCATCCTCAAACGGAGAACCCCCTCGCTCCTTGTTTGTCGGAGAGCACCCCCTCATCTGTCGGAGAACACCCCTTTGTCTGTTGTAGAGCACCCCTCCACAGCCTCACATCAAGGAAACCTCTTCTGCTGGAGAACCTTACCAACCTTAGACAAGCATCCACCACCTATCTGGCAAGCCAGATTGCAGTTGGAACCCAGAACCTAGGCGGCCCCATGGTTCAGTGATGATTCCCTGTGTGTCCTCATCTAGTCTGTTTGAGTAAGGTTGGTGGTCCTCTTCTTCTGGGATCAGAGTAGCACACCTCCCAAAGAAACAAACAGGCCTGGATGGAGGTAGCAAAGGGGGTCAGCAGGCATGGAGTTATCCAGAAAATCTTACCACAGTGCCACAAGCAGGTCAAAGATCTTCTCTACTCTGCCAGGTGACAAACCTCAAATCCCTTTGGGGGTGGGGGGTCAACAAATGGGTAAGTATGATGATGCAGTTGCTGGGGAGGGGGAACCCACCATGTCAGTGGCTATGGGTGGAGGTTGCAGTATCCCCTTGGAAAGGAATAGCTGCAGCTCTGTCAGGGGAACAGAGGCTGGGATTGTCAACTCACGCATTTAAGGTCACTCCAAAATGGCCCATGCATAGTCACAGACACTGCAGAAACCACACAAAGCAATTCGGCTTTGTGTTCACTCTATGTGGTTACTGATATAATTCTGTCTCTCTGCAGGAGAAGAGTGTCCAGAATTTCAGGGAGAGGACATAGATCGGTGATGGTGTTCTCCTGATAGCAGTCCTGATACCAATGGAGAAGGACTAGGCTCTAGAGCTGGTAGAATATCAGGGTGGATGTTCCATTGTGAACGGTGAGGCCAGAGTTCAATCAGGTGAGGGTGAGTCACCTTAGAAATGGGAATGGGAGAAGCATCAAGTGAGCATGAGGAATGGTTGTGCTTTCCAATTAACAGATGTGTGTTTGAGCTGCAGCCAAGTCTTTGGGCTCCTATCTGGAGGGTTTGTGAACCTGGTCATTCTGATTTCTCAACCAGGTCAATCCTACGACCAGGAAACTGTCATTTCCAGGGGATATTTGTCCACCTCTGAGAGGAAGAGGGGTCTTTAGGCTGTGCAACGCCACATCTTTTCCCCGCACCCTCCACCAGCTCACATATCATTACCTCCATGGGTATCCACTTGGCAGTAGATTCAGGTTCACAATCTGGTTTAAACATCACACAGCCTCTGACAGCTGGTCAGGTGTGTGTGAGACTGCCGAGGCCACTAACACTTGGAGGACTGTGACAGGCCAGGGCCATGCTGAGCCTCAGGCTAATGACCTGCCTCTGGAGTCATCCCTGAGATGGCAGAGGCTGCAAGTTCAGCCTAAGGTTGGTGAAGACCTGGCGAATATTAGAGAGGGCATCCATGCCCTGACTCAGACAGTGCAGGGATCCATCCAAGCCAATGGTGCTGCAATTTATCTTGTTTGCTTGCATGGCCTCCTTCTTTGAGAGACTGGCGAATCACATGGGGAGTCACATCCAGCAGAACAGTCAATGGTTTCTGGGGAGGTGTGCATGCTATCACCTTGTTCCTGAGCTCAAGGGAGCAGTGGCAACAACTTACCAAGGCTTCTTTGACAGCAACTCCCAAACCTAAAGGGATAAAGGTAGCAGATATGTGGGAACACCAGCACTTTCAAGTTCCTTTCCAAGTCACAAACCATCCACATTTGGAAATATATCGCTGTTTGTTCATTGTCTCTGGGGGAAACCTGGAATTCCCTACCTACACCAGCACTGTGGGAGCACCTTGATCATAGGGACTGCAGCAGTTCAAGGTGATGACTCACCACCAATTTCTCAAGGGCAATTAGGAATGGGTAATAAATTCTGGCCTTGCCAATGACCTCCATATTCTGTAAAAAAAAATAATTAAAATAAAATACCCTTAGTTTTGAGAGCGGAATTCCTACAACTGACAACTAGGTGTATTGTAGAAAGAAAGAAATAATTCCACTTATTTAGCGAAGTTCACAATCTCAGCTAAAGCACTTTACAGCCAATGAGACATTTACAAACTGTAGGCACTGTTGTAATCTAGAAAATACAACACCCAATTTGTGCTCCAAAAGTAATGAAATAAATCCAATCAGATCAAATGCTTTTAACTATCAGTTGACAGATATATATGGCCTAGGATACGAAGGTCCTGGTCTTCAAATAGTGCTGTGGAATTGTTTACATTCATCCAAGTGGATGATTGGTGCCATGGTTTCACATCTCAGCTGAAAGACAGCACCTCTGAGAGTGCCAGACTGCCTCAGTACTGCAATGCAATGTCAGGCTATGTGCCTAAGTCTGTGGAGTGGGGCTCAAATACATGACCTTCTGATTCAGAGGTGAAAGCTTTACCACTAGGTAAGCCTGAAAATCAATATTTTTAATTAAGTATTGTAACTTATACTAAAGAAATTTTGAACCATGCAAACTTCAATAGCGTAAACTGACTAAGACACAAACTGTGAGCCCTTTGAAGCTCTACTTGAGTGCACATCACTAAATTCAGGGCAGTTCCAATAGATCCCTGACCCTTCTAGTATTGCTCTATCTTACAAGGTTTCTACCATACATTTAGGGAATGGGAACTAAGAACACAGTTTCACCAGCCCTTGGCAGCTCCACTAATACATAGCATTACATCATATTAACAGCATAGATACATTCAGTTCAGCAGGCCCATGCTGGTGTTTATGCTCTTCCACCCAACCTATTTCATCTAATCTCATCAATATATCCTTCTCTTCCTTTCGCCATCATGTCCTCATCTAGCTTCCCCTGAAATGTATCCATGCTATTCACTCTAGCTGATCCTTGAAATAGTGAGTTCTACATTCGCTTCCTGGATAAAGACGCTCTCTTTCGGATTTATTAGTCAGCTATCATATATTAATGGCATTGAGTTCCTGTCTCCCCCCACAATTGAAAACATTTTCTCTACCTCAACATATATTGACCACTTGTTTAGTTTCGCAAACTTTGCATCGGAACATGCTATAAATTGAATTGCTAAGCAGGGTAAGTTAATGTTGTGTCAGATTTAATGAAATGCACCAAATATCTCCCTTATGTCCATATTACAAGCCAGTCTCACGTATCTTTAAACTCTGCAATCTAATTGTATTGCCAGGAGAAAGGTACTGAGTGTATCATTTTAAAGCAAATCTAAATAATCTTTGAAGCTACAAAAAATTGCAATCATGCAGATTCCAAACAAAGTACCTGGCTACTCTTTCTCTCCTCAGTTTCTTCAAAGTATCAATTCTGACACAGAAATGAGTATGTATTAAAGCCTTTGTTCTGGATAAATTACATCTTTGCTTTTGGACTACAACTAATGAAATCTTGTTTCCAATGAGGTAACCAGGCCACACCAGGTTTTCTCCCCCCACTTTTGAAACATATCTCCAATTTTCAATCATCTCTATATGGCAATGCCTCGTTTAGATAAGATTGAAATTTTCTACTGCAATATTTAATTTTTTACTATGTATGAAATGAAATGAAAAATTGCTCTCAGGCATGTCTTGCTCGTTTTAATGAGCCTAATCCATGCAGGCACTGCAGCCCACATCAATTCTGCCATAAAATATGAATTATTTAACATGTAGCTCCTAAAATGTAAAACAGGCTTGTAAAGGCAATCTAACCACTATAATGGTACACAGTTACAAAATACTGCAGAGGGACCCTCTTATTCCTGTAACACATGTTTAAAAGTCCCAGTGTTTTTCTTTCCCACTACTGTTGCTATGGAGAAGATATAGTCCCACTGGAACGGCACCAATTGAGCATTTTCTAGTTAACCTTTTGAGTACCATAGAGGCATTTGTTTAGCCATAAAAAAGCATTATCTATAATAAGCATGACCTGAGTTCTGATTTCTACTGATTCCCAAATGAATACTATTACTAAATAAGTGTTCCCATTGTGTGTTTGAATTTGCTGCATTCCAGTCAATTGAAATCAATTTGCCTGAATTTGGACATGATTAAACCATCAATATAATAATTCAATCTTTTGCATGCAAAGCAGAGGACTGCTCCAGATCAGCTCTTAAGAAGAGTCATATGGACTTGAAATATTAACTATGTTTCTCTCCACAGATACTGCCAGACCTGCTGAAGTTTTCCAGTATTTTCTGTTTTATTTCAGATTCCCAGCATCCACAGTATTTTGCTTTTATGCTCCAGGTCAATGGTCACAGACAACTCAAACAGCAAGATCTCACCTAATGATAGGTCAGGTACATCAAGCGTTAAAATATTATAGAAATAAAATCAGCAGTTATATAATAAATAAATCATGCCTGCTTAACTCAGAAAAAAGCCCTCAAATAACTTTACAATCAATATTCAAGGAAACATTACAAGAACATTATTAATAACCTTAATAAAAGGAATGATGTTTTAATTATACGTAAAGGGGATATGTTGCCATGGTAATGTATATCTTAAGATATTTTACCATGTCTGTAAATAGTGTAGCCTGCAATGTTATTAGCTGGAATACGATATTGCCACAAAACTGACCAAGCCAGATCTGATCTGACCAGATGTTGTTCATGAAGGGTTAAAGGGGTAAAATTATGAGGGCAGGTTGCATAGGCTAAGCTTGCATTCTCTTAAATGGAAGATTAAGGGGTGAGCTAATTATATGCATAAAATGATCAAAGGAGTTAGTAGGTTAGACAGAGAGAAACTATTTCCTCTGGTGGGGGGCAGCCCAGAACAAGGGTGCATAAGCTTAAAATTAGAACTAGGTATTTCAGGGGTGATGTCAGAAGTCATTCCTTCACTCAAAGGATTCACATTCTATCCTCCCGAAACTTAAGGTCATCCAAAACTCTGCTGCCTGTGTCTTAACTCTCAGCAAGATCCATTCCCCTATCTTGGCTCCTGGTCAAGCAATGTCTTGACTTCAAAATTCTCATCCTTGATTTCAAATCCCTCCAAGATATAGTAATTTGATGTGTAATATGCCTTTAAGACAAATGTTGTAAGGTCACATGATCTTGATACTCAATAGGAGAGTAGCGCGGGTGACCTCTGTTAGTAGCCTTGAGTTAGAGTCTGAAGAGAGAAGACAGAGCTTTGAGTTGCAAGCACACACGTGTAGCTGCTGAGTTCCCTTCATAAATAAACAGAATGGCAGAATTTTACCCTTGCGTGCAGGTTCAGCAGGGGCGGGCAGGAGCAGTTAGGAACCTGACCGCTGCCCGCAATCGGGCCCGGAAGGCAATTTCACACTGATGGGCCAATTAAAGCCCGCCCAGCGTGAAACGTGAGCGGCAGCGCTAAGCGCTGCCTGTGCAGGCGGGGGGAGGAGGGCAAGCAGGCCAAGTACAACCTTCGCACATGCGCACGAGCACACACTACATAATCCCTCTGAGGCACAGAGCTGCCTCAGGGTGATGAAGATATATATTTTTTAATTAATAATAAAATAACAATGTAATGAAACATGTCCCCTCATGTGACCCTGTTAAATGAGCAGGGACATGAAATTAATGAAAAATTAAAGTTTTTGCTTTATTTTTATCTGCTTTTGGAAACCTCATCCCGCCTGCGGATGAGGTTTCTGAAAAAGTGCAAAGGCCGCTTGGCGTTTTCGCCTGCCTGACAACCATAAGGTTGGACGGGCAGTGAAAAATTTATTTCAATTAACTTTTTTAATGGCCTTAATAAGCCTTCTAATTGTCAATGTCATCGTGCGTCATTTTACACTCAGCCGGGTCGGGCAAGCGCCCGCCCACCGAGCTAAACATTTTACCCAATGTGTTTCTTCTAAGAACAGTCTACAGATCTTCTCTGTCTCGCTACCAATTCGGCCAACAGATTGACATCACAAGACAGCGTGAGAGAGCGGCGGAGAGACCAGAACCAGCGCGAGTGCAGGGAAGCTTCATAAAGTGACATCAGCACAAAGGTGAGAGCTGATTGGTAATAGTGGGTAAGTGTTTTTCTCCAGTTTATTCCTCTAGTTTTTCCCCAGTTTAAAATAGATTAACTAAGGAAAGGTAAGGGTTCTAGTTTTTATTTAAAGTTACATAAATAATGTAACTTTTTTTACTGTATTTAACTTAAAGAAAGGGTTTTTTTTCAACTAGAGGCATGGCAGGACAGCTCAGTCCCGTGTTATGTACCGCCTGCAACATGTGGGAAGTCCTACATGCTCCTTGCGCTCTGGCCAACCACGTGTGTAGGAAGTGCCACCAGCTGCAGCTCCTTCAGCTCCGAGTTTCGGAGCTTGAGTGGCAGCTGGTGGCACTGAGGTGTATCCACGAGGCTGAGTGTTTTGTGGATAGCACGTTTTAAGATACGGTCACCCCACAGCTTACGGAAGTGCAGACAGAGAGGGAATGGGTGACCATCAGTCAGAAGAAAGGTGTCAGGCAAGTAGTCAGGAAAACCCCAGAGTGCATCTTGCTCAAGAATCATTTTTCTGTGTTGGAAAATGGTGAAAGTGACGGTTCTTCTGGGGAGTGCAGCCACGCTCATGGCACTGTGAGTGGCTCAGCTGCACGGGGTGGGGGGAGGAAAAAGAGGGGAAGTGCAATAATGGTAGGAGACTCGATAGTATGGGGAACAGACAGGCGTTTCTGTGGCCATAGACGTGACTCCAGGATGGTATGTCGCCTCGCTGGTGCCAAGGTCAAGGATGTCACTGAACAGCTACAGGGCATTCTAAAGGGGGAGGGCAAACTGACAGAGATCGTGGTACATATTGGTACCAACGACATGGGTGGAAAGAGGGATGAGGTCCTGCAAGCAGAATTTAGGGAGCTAGGAAACAAATTAAAAAACAAGACCTCAAAGGGAGTAATCTCTGGATTACTTCTGGTGCCACGCGCTAGTGAGTATAGGAGTAGGAGATTAGTCCAGATGAATGCATGCCTGGAGAGATGGTGCAGGAGGGAGGACGTTAGATTTCTGGGACTTTGGGACCACTTCTGGGGGCAGTGGGACCTGTACAAGGCAGATGGGTTGCACCTGAACTGGAACGGGACCAACATCCTTGCGGAGAGGTTTTCTAGTGCTGTTGGCGAGGGTTTAAACTAACTTGGCTGGGGCATGGGATCTTAAGAGGAGGTTCAGCAGGGGGAGGTGCACAGCCAAAATTAGAAGAGAGAGAAAATGAGTCTGGAAGGCATAGAAATTATATGCCAGTTAAGACACAAGGGAGTTTGGCAAGGTTGGATGGTATTTATTTTAATGCAATAAGTCTGACAAATAAGGCAGATGAGTTGAGGGCACAAATTAACACGTGGAAGTATGATGTCATTGCTGTCACAGAGACACGGTTGAGAGAGGGGCAGGATTGGCAGCTCAACATTCCAGGATATAGGGTCTTCAGGTGAGACAGGGAAGGAGGTAAAACAGGAGAGGGTATTGCAATATTGATCAAGGAATCAATTACAGCAGTAAGGAGGGATGACATCTTAGAAGGCTCCTCAAATGAAGCCATATGGGTAGAGCTGAAAATCAAAAAAGGAGCAATCACATTGCTGGGAGTGTACTATAGGCCCCCAAACAGGAGAGAAATAGAAGAGCAGATATGTAGGCAAATTTCATAGAAGTGTAAAAATAATAGGATGGTAATTGTGGGGGATTTCAACTTCCCTAACATTAACTGGGTTAGTCATCGTGTCATAGATTTACAGGGAGCGGAATTCTTAAAATGCATCCAGGAGAGCTTTTTAAGCCGCTACGTAGAAGGTCCAATCAGAGAGGGGGCGGTCCTGGACTTAATTTTAGGGAATGAAGCCGGGCAAGTGTAGAGGTATCAGTGGGGGAGCATCTTACAGATAGTGATCATAACTTCATTAGATTTAAGGTTGTTATGGAGAAGGACAAGTATGGGCCAGAAATCAGAGTTATAAATTGGGGGAAGGCCGACTTTAATAAGATCAAATATGATTTGGCCAGAGTGGACTGGGAGCAGCTACTTTTAGGTAAATCTGCATCAGAGCAGTGGGACTCATTCAAGGAAATAGGGAGAGTACAGGGCCAACATATTCCAGTAAAGGCAAAGGGTGGGACCAACAAATCCAGGGAACCCTGGATGTCGAGGGGTATACAGGATTGAATAAAAAGAAAAAGGGAGGCTTATGGCAGATACTGATGGCTCAAACCCTAGAGCTCTACCCCTAGAGCTTTACAGTCCTGTCAACTGTTAAGTTTAGTGGTTGGCACAAAAGCTTAATGGTGCTACAAAATCTTTTAGAATGTCCATGGACTAAGCAGTCCCTTTTACTGTTCTTAGACAGGTGCGGTGGTACTTTTAGGCTTTTAATATATCTGTTAGTAGATGTTGATAAAATGTTTCCCCTACAATTATTTCTTAATTTTATACTCCTGAGAGGAGTATAGAATGTGTAGGGGGAACTTAAAAAGGAAATTAGGAGAGCAAAAAGGGGGCGTGAAAAGACATTGGCTGGTAAAATAAAGGAAAATCCAGTAATTTTACAAGTACATTAAGCGTAAGAGGATAACTAGGGAAAGAGTAGGGCCCATTAAGGACCATAGTGGTAATTCGTGTGTGGAGCTGGAAGTCGTAGGTAGGGTTCTAAATGAATACTTTGTGTCGATGTTCACAAGTGAGAGGGTCAACGTGGGTAAGGAAATCAGGCAGAAGGACAGTGATAGAATTAAAGAAATTTGCATAGAAAGGGAGGAGGTGCTAATGATCTGGCAGGCTTAAAAGTAGATAAATCTCCAGGCCTGAATGAAATATATCGCAGGCTGTTGAGTGAGACAAAGGAGGAGATAGCAGGGGCGCTGGCAATAATTTTCAATACCTCTCTGGCCACAGGAGTGGTGCCAGAGGACTGGAGGACAGTCATTGTGGTACTGTTATTCAAGAAGGGAGGAAGGGATAAATCAGGGAACTTCAGACCAGTCAGTCTAACCTCAGTGGTGTGGAAACTATTGGAAGCAATTCTGAGGGACAGAATTAATCTACACTTGGAGAGGCAGGAATTAATCAAGGACAGTCAGCATGGTTTTGTTAAGGGGAGGTCATGTCTGACCAATTTGACTGAACATTTCGAAGAGGTGACCAGGCGTGTAGATGAGGGCAATGCATCTGACGTAGTCTCCTTGGACTTCAGCAAGACTTTTGATAAGGTCCTGCAAGGGAGGCTGATAACGAAGGTAAGAGCCCATGGGATCCAAGGCACTTTGGCAAATTAGATCCAGAATTGGCTGAGTGGCTGGAAGCACAGGGTGATGGTCGAGGGGTGTTTTTTGTGACTGGATGCCTGTGTCCAGTGGGGTTCCACAGGGATCGGTGTTGGTCCCTTGCTGTTGGTGGTATATATAAACGATTTAGACTTGAATGGAGAGGTGATCAGTAAATTCGCAGATGACACGAAAACTGGTGGGGTGGTGAATAGTGAAAAGGATAGCCTTGATTACAGGAGGATATCGACGGCTGGTCAGATGGGCTGATCAGTGACAAATGGAATTTAATCCGGATAAGTGTGAGGTGATGCACTTGGGCAGGACAAATAAGGCATGGGAATACACGATGAACGGTAGGACCCTGGGAAGTACCGGGGATCAGTGGGACCTTGGAGTGTATGTCCACCGTTCCCTTAAGGTAGTGGGACAGGCAGATAACGTGGTTAAGAAGGCATATGCGATTCTTGCCTTTATTAGCCGAGGCATAGAATATAAGAGCAGGGAGGTTATGCTGGAACTGTATAAAACACTGGTTAGGTCATAGCTAAAGTATTGCGTGCAGTTCTAGAATCTGCAATATTGGAAGGATGTGATTGCACTAGAGAGAGTGCAGAGGAGGATAGACTGGGGTTATTTTCCCTGGAGCTGAGGAGACATGATTGAGGTGTATAAAATTATGTGGGCATAGATAGGGTAGACAGGAAGGAACTTTTCCCCTTTGTGGAGGGATCAATAACCAGGGGGCATAGATTTAAAGTAAGTGGCAGGAGGTTTAGAGGGGATGTGAGGAAGAATTTTTTCACCCAGAGGGCAGAGGGAATCTGGAAGTCACTGCCTGAAAGGGTGGTAGAGGCAGAAACCCTCATAACATTTAATAAGTTTTTGTGTGTGTGATGCCATGGCATACAAAGCTATGGGCCTAGTGCTGGAAAATGAAATTAGAATAGTTAGGTACTTGTTTGACCAGCACAGACTCAATGGGCCGAAGGGACTTTTCCTGTGCTGTAGACCTCTATGACACCCTAAAGCAAGCGTGCAACCTGGATCCTGAACCCCAACAAACCAAGGGCACTGGATCCAACACATGGCCACACTTCTTCCTCTGTAATCTCCTCCAGCCCTACAATCTTCCAAAATATCTGTGCTTCTCTAATTCTGACTTCTTGTGCATTCCCAATTTGAATTTCTCCACCATTGGTGGTTGTAACTATAGTTGCCTAGGCCCCAACCCCCTTAACCCAGGGCTGCCACCAGACTCCTGCCTGAGGCTTAGGCCTACTAGAACACCGTTTGAGACACAGGCCTGCTGGACGCTGCCCCCCACCCGCACCTCCAAACCCGGCCAAATCCCTCACAGAGACTCTCGCTCCACCGCTCTCATCGCAGCCCCCCAAACATCTATCCACCTCCCCAACCCTACAGCTTTGGCAACAACGAACAACTTGATTTTTTCATGCTGAAAGTGTCAGCTGGTCAGTCCTCTTGCAGAACTCCTCATGACTGAGTGCACCTTGCATGTGGAGACACCAAAGATGCGCAGGCAGTGGCGAGAGGAGACTCCCAGCAGTCTCCCAGTTATTGCCTGGAGAAATACAGGACAAATTACATCCCAGGAAGCCAATGTACATAATGCAGGACAAATTGGAAAATTATGGGACTATTTCATAAAACAAGGGACAGCTGGTCACCCTGCTTGGGATGCTTCATTGTGTTAAAGGTGTTGTATTCAATTATTCTGTGTTTGATTATGAGAGTCTGTTTACTATTGATGTTCACTGTGCTTGATTGGTTAAGCTTGGTTGTGGACTCAGGGCAAAGTAAATAAAGCTGCAGAAAGAGTTGGAAGCCAAAGCTGAAGCATGGAGTAGACATGTTAAAGCCCTGTGAATAAAATGGCTCCCTTCTTTTCCCTCTCCTCATTTGAACGCAATAGGCTTTTTGTTTGAAAAGGATATACTTGCCCATTTAGTGAGTATTTAACAGTTTACATGCTATGACCATAAAAGAACCAATCAGTCTGGTTTTCTTGAGTGTACAATGCAAAACTTAAACAAAAACCGAACCATGTAAAATAATAAAATATGCTCCAACCTTTGCACATACAGACATACCCAAAGTTCTCTCTCTCTCTCTCACACACACACACATACACAAAGACAGACACACACAAGTATGGTCAAATTAGAGTTGATAACAAAGAAAAAGTCGTATACAGTCTGTAGTTTAATGACGTGGCTGGTTTCAGGCTGAAGTCGGTGATCTCAATGCTTCTAGTTTAAAGATGTAGACAGCTGATTTGGTTGTTTTTCTGGAGACAATAGTGCTCAGTTGAATTTTTTTAAAGAAGTCTCTATTTGCAGCAGGGGTGTCTGTGGATGGTCACAGTCAGCAAATAGAGTTTGAAGCTTACAAGGTGAGTTGGAGAGAGAGGGAGGCAGGAGAGAGCCCACTTGGGTCTTCTCTCTAGTGTCTTAGCTGCCTATCCTCGGTCCTGCAGAGAAAACAGGTGCTTAAACATGTAAAGGGCTGACCTGTCATGTAACCTTCTCTCTCCAACTGCTCAACGGATCAAAATGAGGTCACTGTCAGTGTATTCCAGAGTTGACTGTCTGGGAAACTCTCCTGGCCAGGTGATGCTCCAATTGACCTCAGCATTCCTGGTCTTCAGAGGGGAAAAAGCAGCCAGAATTGTCACCCAACCTGACAATCTAATGATTCTTGCTGCAAATTACACATGTAGATTAATGTCCCCACTTATTTTTATGTTGTTGTGTGCAGCCTATTCATTTCACTGTGTGGGACCTTTAGATTTTTTTTGCGCAGCAACGTACACAGGTTAAGTTAAGTGGGTGGATTCCTGCTCAGCCTGAAAGGAACATCTGGTTTTCTGCTCAGTTGTGCAAATTTGAGGGGACATTGGTGTGTATGTTGAGTGAAACTCAGCTTGATGATGCCCATACCCAACAATTGAACAAGGTCTGACATTCCCTGACAAGAATTACGTGTGAAGAATAGCCACTTTTCAGGTGAAGGAAGACCACCAGTGCCACAGAATGGCACACAAAGGAAATCAGCACTTGGTTTTTGGGATTGGGTGGAGTGGGGATAGGGGGTAATCATTGATGCTTCCTGCAGGAGTACAGTCTTTGCCCAGCAGTAATTAGAATGGGCCATAACTAGTCGTTACTAAACCTAGTTAGTGACTCCAAAATAGTGGTAATACTAAACATGAACAAAATTTGACTCCTTTTCCTTACAACCTTTTCCCATTTTAAGTAGTAATGTCACTATACAATGAAAAATATAAATACAGTAATCAGGAAAGTCTGTTAAGCTGGAGAAATATGTATAATATGGAACCATCGAATAAATACCTAATATTGATTAATTTTGTTACTGAATTTCAGAATAGTGCAGGACTGCACTGAAGTACTTATATAATTATAAAGAAATATTATAGGGAATATCTAGGAAAGTCTTTGCCTGCTGGTATAAATTTACTCATTAGCTTGTTCTATTTTCTAACTTGTATGTAGCTAATTATATTTCTTTTTTGGAATCATATGTCTTCTTAAAACCTAGGAGAGAGACGATGTAAAAATACAGTGACATGATACATGTGGCATCCTGACCAGCATATACCGATGAACAGCTTTTGAACTCTTCTTCAATTGCAATGCTTATCATGCCAAAAAGTAACACACATAACTAAAGGAAATAGTGAAATGAATATATCCCTTTAGTCATGCCGATGATTGAATGCAGTTTTAGAGTGAGAAAGAGATTTGAAGATTTTGTACATACACTAGATAGAGCCCATTCCCAGAACTCAGCGACATTGTGTATTACCACTAGGCATGTTCTTTAAAAAAAAATTAGACTTGATAATAGTCTTGTCTCTGTACTATCTTCAGCTGCTTCGTCAGTGACCTTCCCTCCATCATAAGGTCAAAAGAGGGGACATCCTTTGATGATTGCACCATGTTCAGCACCATTCCCGACTCTTCAGACAATCAAGCAGCCTGTGTTCATATGCAGTAAGACTTGGACAACATTCAAGCTTGGGCTGATAAGTGGCAAATAAATTCACGCATTGCCAGGCAGTGACCATCTCCAACAAGAGAAAATCTAACCATAATTTAACTGTATTCCTCTCCGCAGACGCTGTCAGACCTGCTGAGTTTTTCCAGGTATTTTTATTTTTGTTTTTGTTTTGGATTTCCAGCTTCCACAGTTTTTTGCTTTTACGAAAATCTAACCATGTTGACTTGACATTCAATGGCATTACCATTGCTGAATACCTATTATCAATATCCTGGGGGGTCACCATTGACCGGAAAACAAATTAACCAGCCATATAAATACTGTGGCTACAAGAGCAGGTCAGAGACTGGAAATTCTGAAGTGAATAGTTCAACTCCTGACTCCCCAAAGCCTGTCCACTGTCTACAAGGCACAAGTTAGGAGTGTGATAGAATACTCTCCACTTGGCTGGGTGGTTGCAGCTCCAACAACATATCAGGACAAAGCAGTTTGCTTGATTAGCACCCTATCTACCAATTTAAACATTTGCTCCCTCCACCACCAACATATAGTGGCAGCAGTGTGTACCATCTACAAGATGTTCTGCAGCAACTCACCAAGGCTCCTTTGGCAGCACCTTCCAGACCCATGACTTTTACCAACTAGAGGGCAGCAGATGCATAGGCATAATACCATGTACAGTTCCTCTCCAAGCCAGGCACCATCCTGACTTGGAACTATATCGCCATTCCTTCACTGTCACAGGGTCTAAATCCTGGAACTCCCTCCCGAAACAGCACTGAGAGTGTACCTAAAGCACATGGACTGCAGTGGTTCAAGAAGGCAGCTCACCACCACCTTCTCAAGGGCAATTAGGGATGGGTAATAAATACAGGCCTAGCCAGCATCACCCACATCACATGAAATATATATATATTTTTTAAATCTACAATACAGCTATGTGCCTATAATTGTTCAGATCAGCGTTTCTGATCTCTGCGATGGTATTCTATAGACACTGAGCACTGATCAGGGACTTTTGCATAGAGAAGGGCGCAGATTAGAATTGGTCATAGGAAAGAAGATACTATATAAAGCTAACTTCTTAATTATGTCCCCATGATGTCCCAAAGTGCTTCACAATCAGTGTATTTCTTTTGAAGTATAATCCAGGTTATTATGTAGGCAAACACACACATCAATATCCCACAATTAGCAAATAAATGGTTGGTCGGTGGAGGGTAGAATGTTGAGCATTGGAATAACTTCCTACCCTTCTTAAACAGTGCCATGCCATTGTTCACATTTAGCTGTGCCAGAAAACAGAACACTGGCGGAAGATGGCACCTCGGACACATTAACTCCCCTTCAGTACTGCCCTGGAATGTCAGCTCAGGCCCATCATGGGACTTGTACCCACAAAGTTTTGACTTGGAGATGAAATTGTTACCAACTGAGCTGATACTTAACATAAGAAAGCATAGAGAAAAATTGACTCTTCTGCCCATCAAACTCACTCCTTGCATATAATACACAATTATAGACTCCTACTTCATTTCCTTTAAAATTTATTAATATTGTAATAACATTAAAATTTATCTAAACTGATTACAGAACTGAGCCCTTGGCTTGCTGGCAACATTCCCACCTCCGGGTCTGAAGATCCTTGGTTTGAAGCTCACTCCAGACAATTCCAGAAAGTGGGGGCCAGAGCTCCAGCTTGAATTCTAGGTTATTGGCATCTGTGAGGTTGTTGGGAAGAAACAATAAAAATTCAGCAAGATGCATTCCGATTCAGAACTGCATGTGCTGTTCAAACATGGATTCCATTATTCTCCTTCTACACTTCCTCTGCTGTTACATGGGTATGGTGGCCTTAATTGAACAACAATGCAATTTTCAATGCACTACAACCCTCCCCTTAGTAAATGAGAAGCATTGAGTGTCTCAGTGATTTGTTTCCAAAGTGTCAACAATAAGCTTAACCATAACTTGAATGTTCAACTTCACCATAACACTGTAACATATTCTAACTTTTCTATTAATTTAACATTGCATTCAGTCGCATACAATGAGATGAAAATGTGGTTCACCAACAGAAAACCATTTACTTTGTAATATTTAAATCACTTAAGCGTTGTGGATGTATTCTCTTGCGAGTAGGATATAGTCTGACATCAGGGCCAGAATTTTTAGCTTGTCGGGCAGAGTAAGGTTTCCAACAGCTATTAAAAATTAAATAAAAATTTAAACATTTCATTAATAACATGTCCCTGCTCATGTGACAGAGTCACATGAGGGGACATGTTTTTTTAACAATTTAAAATTCTTTATTTTTATTTCTTAAAATCTTCAGCTTCCTTAGACAGCTCTGTGCCTCACCTGCATGCATGCTCGAAATTCCCCACTCGCCCTCCTCTTGCCCCCCTCCCCCGACACAGGCAGCGCTGAGCTGCAGCATGCATTTCACGCTGCACAGGCCTTAAATGGCCCACCAGTGTGAAATTGCGATCTAGCCCTGATTGCGGGCAACGGTCAGCTTCCCGTCCCTGTTGTAGCCGTCAGTGACAACAAGGTGTTCACCAATAAGCAAATCTGCAAAATCAACACTAACCTCAATCCATAGTCCTGGAGGTAGTTCAGATATCTTGAGAGGATCACAAAGATTTGACATTGTAGTTGCTTGACATGGCAAATACTAATTGATTTTGTGCTCTACCATCCCAATTCCTGGGAACCATAACCTTGACCCTAAGGAGTTGTTTGGTTTTGACAATTCCCTGGTAACTTTCATGTGCTACAACTACAACACAATCTCTCAATGATTGTGGAGTGACAGTACAGTTGCTGTGGATGTAATGGTGAGCTCATTTCAAACATTGGGCAGAATTTTCCATTTGTCTGACCGACTCGGCGGTGGGTGGGCGGCCGATTGCCGCTGGAGAAATGGGCCGTGCCGCCATTTTCCGTGTGCGGGCCAATTAAGGCCCGCCCAGCGGGTAAGTGACTCACGTGGAGAACAGGAAAATAGTCACGGGGGCGGGAGGCTTCGGACTGCTGGTTCCAATGGGGAGCTGGCAGCCTGTATAAAGAGTGGCCAGGCAGCCTGCTTGAGGCAGTGCACCATGGCCACTCAGAGAGAAGGTCATGCTGGATTGAGGGCAGAGGAGAAGGAGGGGGGCAGGCTGCAGGAGAGGCCAGCGGTCGAGGGGCCACTGTGCCCCCCCGGTTTTCAGATACATGCCTTGCTGTCCTCCTGCAAGAGGTGTCTATCCATCGGCACCTTCTGTATCCAGAGGATGGGAGGAGGAGGGCCCCCCCCCAAGTCACCAGCCAGGCGTGGGAGGAGGTGGGTGATGCTGTAAATGCCCATGATGATGTGCGGCGCACTGGCACCCAGTGCAGGAAAAGATTCAATGATTTGCTGCGCTCTGGAAGGGTGAGTACCATGTCTGTCTTGGCCATTTGACCCAGAAGGCAGCCTTAGCCTTTGAGTCCCCCCAATATGTATTGCTGTCGTTACTGCAAACGGCATCTGTCGCATGCTGGGTGGGCAAATGGGTACTGACCATGCTTACATCAGCCTTAATGGCTGAGGAGAAGAAGGGTTCTGCCCGCAGCATATGTTGGTGTTTGTGGCATTTGAGTAGTCTGGGGGCAACCTGCAGGGGAGGCCTCTAGACACATACTCAGAACACCAACACATATCATATTGATGGTAATGAGATGGTGCAAAGAGTGCCTCAAGGTGTTTTGGGCAAGTGCCATCTGCTGGCATCGGCGCCGCACCTAGTTGCGCCTCCTTGCCATGGGCGCTAAGAGCCGTGTGATATTCGAACTGATGGACACCGAATGTGTCCAAGGTGGCCGTTGGGGGAGGGGGCTGGGACCAGCCGTACTATCTTCTGGGGACTGATCACCAGTAGTGTGGACAGGAGCCGCTGGAGGCCTCAGATGGGCCATTGTGGTTGGGGGGGCATCGTGCGCGTGCAGAGTACATGAGTGACCTGCCCCAATAAATCCTCTTCTCTGTTTTGCAGGCAAAAAGTCACCACAATGCCCGGGAGCGCCTGAGGACTGGAGGTGGGCGCACCCTCCTCCAGTGCCTTACAACCTTTGAAGAGCAGGCCATGGAGCTGGGAAGGAGGCAGGAGGCCAGGGCTGCCAGGGGCGGCAAGGCTGGGGTCCCGTGGCCAGGTATTTGAGGTCCACAGTCCCGTCCACTCTGTCTGCTCACCATCCAAACCACTGATGGTTGCTGCAATCGTTAATGCTGAAACAATGCTCATTCACAGACTGAGACACTCTGACGTGTGGGTCATACAGAAGAGACCCTCGTCCCCTTGAGGCATCGCGTCTCCACCACCTTCCAAAGTCACCTTATCCCATTTGTGACCACTATCACCATGGTCGAATATGCCAAAGACTTATTGCATCTTAGGGGGCTTGGGACCCACAGCACCCCTTCAGCCAGTGCGCCCCACATTACTTTGTCCAAAAGGTCCTCAGCACCTCAGCTGTGAACATCATGGCATTCAATTAGATAAATGCCACCACGTTACTCATCCCTGCATGAAGGGGAATTGTTGCCTTCTGTCCACCCGTCTATGCCCCTCCTAACGGAATGAAGATCAATAATGTGACCTCTCAATCTCCTGTGATCGACAGCAAATGTCGCAACTGTTTGCGATGTTTCCTCAGCCCCGCAATTATCCAGGCCACAATGCACCCAGGTCAGGTACCTCTGCACTCTCCCCACTCCTATGGTTCATAGCATGCCATGTGGCATTCCTGAGGCCATCTGACCAGCCTGTCTGCATGTGCGTTTAATGGTTGGGGTTCGTCTTGACTCTTTTCACCCCACCAATGTTCGTCTCCTTAGGGTCTTGAAGGGTGAGCGACTTATAAGGCTGGGGGGAAAGGGATGAAAGATTGAAGTGAATGTACGCTAACTGATGCACTGTCCTTGTTGTTAATTTCAGCATCACCACCAGAGCGACCCGCACCTTGACCCCGCGACCCCCCCTCCACACCTGAGGGCCAACATGTGCAACTTGCGGCACATCATTTCAGCCAGCCAGGCACCAACGCAGACACACACACCTCGGTGGGGACTTTGCCATCGGCTAGTGTCCCGGGTCACAGTGGAGAGAGCACATCATGATCGCTGGAGGAGATGGTAAGGACAGAGAGTGCTGATGGCTCCAGCAGCCGGAGGGCTGCAGAAGACAAGGCACATGCTGAGTCCGGCACTGATGACGTGTCTCTGGAGTTGTCCCCATTGCAGCAGCTGCAGGACAGGCGGCAGGAAATGCGCTTGTATCTGGCAGGGTTGCATGAGGGAATGGTTCAGTTGCTCTCTGCGACGGAGGAGTCTAGGCAGAGTGCACATGAAGGTTTGGCCCTCAGGGCAGAGCTTCAGGCTTCCTTCAATGAGAGATTGGTGACTCTCATAGACAGGGGCTTCAACCGAATGGAATATTTCATGATTGGGAAACGCTCTGACCTGCAAGCCCTCACAGCGGTACTGGCCACGGGTAGTCATTCCCAATGTGGGAGATGTTGTGGACACCAAGCGTTGGCACTCGGTGCCCATGCATCTGCGGTGAGCAGGGAGGTCGAAAGGGACCTCACGTCAGCGCAGCAGCTGCCTGTCGTCGCTGCGAGCTCCTCTCAGGGTACTCTGGGTGAGGGCAGCAGCTCCTCCGCCCCTCTGCCAGTCAACGTTGCTTCCATTGAGGTTGCAACTACTGGGGAGGTACCAGTTCAGGAGCTGGCCACTCCCTCCCAGGCGGGGCCATCACAGGCTCCACGGGCCAGAGGGCGCCCGCCAAGGTCATCGAGGCCAATAGGACAGCAGAGTCAGCAGGCTGTCTCACAAGCCACTCCGAGCGGTGGGGCGTCATCTAGACATAGCACCCAAAAACGTAAGCATAAGGCACCTTAGGCACTCCATGGGTATGTCACTGGTGATTTTGTGTTGGCCTTAGAATAGGGACCCATATTTTTCTTATCGCAAGAAAGTGCTGTGTGCTTTTCTTTTGGACAAAATAAAGTCCACCTTTGTTACCACGGCTGAGGGTCTTTTGTTTGTGGTGTATTTTTCTTTTTCACATATTTATCATGTGTTTGAGTGAACATTGATGTTTCTGTACTAAGCCCTTATTTGCAGCTGAACAGGTGGAAGATGTGGCACCTAAGAGCCACATGTGGAAGTGCCAGGCAATGCTGTTCCTGCTGATCCATGTGTGTGGAGCTAGCTGAAGGTTCTTTGGATTAAATTGTCCCGGGTGTCCCTGCCTCCTTGGTGTAGTAGCGGGTCGGCGTGCTGCCCCTCACATCGCCCTGTGCTTCCTCATCCTCTGAGCCACTGCTGGATTCATCATGTGCGGCCTCATCCAGGGCATCAAGGTCTTCATCATCAACCGCATCCCCCCTTTCCAGCGCAAGATTGTGCAGAGCGCAGCATGCTACCACGATCAGAGAGACACGATCTGGAGGGTACCGGAGTGCGCCCCCTAAGCGGTCCAGGCAACGGAAGCGCATCTTGAGAAGACCGATGGCTCTCTCCACCACAGCCCTTGTGGTGCCCTGGCTCCTATTGTACCACTGCTCAACTTCTGCTCTTGGATGGCGTAGTGGCGTCATGAGCCACCTTCGCAGGGGATAGCCCTTGTCACCCAGCAGCCAACCATCCAGCTGAGCCAGAGCACTGAAGAGCCCCGGCACCTGGGAGTGTCTGAGGATGTAGGTGTCATGGGAGCTGTCTGGGTACCTTGCACAGACTTGTAGAATCTACATCCTGTGATCACACACTATCTGCACGTTCATTGAGTGGAAGCCCTTCCTGTTGACGAAGGCACCGGGCTCACCTGCTGGTGCCTAGATGGCCACATGTGTGCAGTCTATTGCACCCTGGACACGGGGGAAGCCAGCAATGGCTGCAAAGCCTCTGGTTCACTGTGCCTGACTTGCCTGGTCGCAGCGGAAGTGGATGAAGGTGGATACCCATCTGAACAGAGCGTCTGTAACCTGCTTGACACAAGTGTGGACAGCTGATTGGGAGACACCGCAAAGATCACCCACCGAGCCCTGGAAGGTGCCAGAGGCATAGAAGTGGAGGGCAACTGTGAGCTTCAGAGCCACTGGCATGGGGTGTCCACCCACACAGTTAGGGGACTTCTCAGGGGCAATCATTTGACAGATGTAGTTGACTGTCTCCCTTGAGAATCGGAGCCTCCTTCAGCATTGCACCTCAGTCATATTGAGGTAGCTGCTTCGCCGCCTGTATACCCTGACAGCAGGATAGTGGTGTCTTCTGCAGCCCCTTGCACCTTGGACAACCTCTTGGCCCTGCGCCCCTTGTGCCTGCACCTGGCCTCCCAAAAGTGGCTCCCCTGGAGGCTGATTGTCCAGTTCTGGCCTCCTCCTTATTCTATCCCTCCCTTCCTCCTCAGAGGAGCTGCCTCCAGTGGATAGGTCAGAGCCCATACCCCCAGGCTAAACGGAGGCCTCCGGAAAGCTGCAGGCCCGAGAAAGATTACTGTCTGCAGACTGGTTTCAAAGTACACAAGAAGCTCTTGGAAATCGATGAGAACTGCTCACAATCACACAGGCAACTTTTAAACACTTTCAGCAATTAAAACTTTGTGTAAAACATGAAAAACCCCTCTGAGTCCACATATTCCGACATTGCATGAGTTTTCTTAAAAAAACTCCTACCTACCTGCCCATTGGGCCCATGCTCCGACCCGAAGTTCGCACGGGCCCCTCAAAACCCAGGACAATTGGCAAGTTAAGAGCCTTAATGAGGCCTTCAATTAATGAGTGCCCCACTGCTGAGCGTGCCCGCCGACCAAAATATTGTGATGCCACGCACTAACGCTGGCACTCTCGTCAGCCGGAAAATTCTGGCCAATGTGAAGTCCTTGTATGTGTTCCCTCGGTCACATCTTTCCATTTTCATGATTCCATAGCTTTTGTACATAGTTACAATGCCTCACCTTGTTTTGTTTCCACTTTTGTGTCAGCTAGTTTTAGTGATTTTGGTACCACGCTTAGGCTTACATAATTAAGATGTTGTTTGGCAACCTGTTCTTCATGATGAATAGGACTGACTGCCGACAAAGGATGTTATGAAAGATAGTCTGCTGTGTTGAGCTTTCCACGCTGGGATTCAACATGGAATTCTTGGAGTTTGAGTACCCAACACTCTATTTGAGTGGGTGGCTTGCTATGTGGATTGTTGAACAAACTAGTCATCTGTGATCAGTTATTCAAACTCGCTTCCATACAAGTAGAGGTACAAGTGCACAATACCTTATGCAATTGTAAGCGCTTCTCTCACTGTGAATTATGTTGCTGTGCAGGTATTTGTGATGTGCTTATCATTGCAACAATTGATGGGTTATCTGTCTTACAGTGATATGCATGATCAAGGATCCAGGATCGCATTCCTTTCAAAGAAAAACCTCATTGTAATGATCTGAGATTTTTTTTTTGCATTTGGAAGGTTATTTTTGTAAGGTCAGCTGCAGGCCTTCCTGTTAATAATGCCACTCTGGAGTGTCTCTTGTGTGTTTAACAACAAGGTACAGCTGTTCCCTCCTAAATCTCCAACTTAAAATGCTGTCTACAGACAGTAAACAAAAACTTTGCAAAATTTTCATACTTGAAAGCAATGTTTTCTATTTCTCCCCATCTTCTTTGCTATTCTGAAGCTTTTGGGAAGAAACAGTGAAGATGCATTCCAAATCAGAATTGCAAATGTTGTTAAAGCATGGGCCAGGATTTTAGCGTCCCTCCCACCTGGCGGGATGTTACGGACCTGCCAAACTGAATGGAGATTTAAATGGCTCGCCGCATCTGCCAGGGGGGAGACACTGCGGTGGGGCTGTAAAATCCTTTATGGATTCCTTTATTCTCCTTCTAGACTCCCTCTGCTGGTACATGGGTATGGTAGCATTAAGCGGATAAAATACGCAATACAATTTTCAATACACTACAACACCCAGCAGTACTTCTCTGCCCCCCTCCCCAGACCCCCATCACCACAATCAATGCTGTAGGAGTCCATAAAACCCTTCCACTATCGGCTAGTATAAAAATGGCTTAAGCCAAAGAAGGAGCTTTCAAATTGTAATCTGCTAGATGTTGTCAGTCTGTGAACCCCTCCAGATCTTCACACCATTCCCCAAAGAAGAGTGTGAAGAAATTACAATAACTTGATTACAGAATTAGAAAAGGGGGTTTTAATTCTGAATGGATGAGTGGGAAAAATATTTAAGAACAGAAAAGAATAGGTCATTCACATCACTGAATATACCTACCATCCCATGAATGAATTTAAAAAAATTGTTAGCCTTGGCAGATCAGTGCCTTCAAACCTAATTCCTTATTTTTTCTCTGTATCCTTTATGCTTGTTTCCAAGAATGTATCTATTACAATTTTAAGAACTTCAGTTTACAATGGGTCCATTGACTTGAAGCAAGAACGGTCAAAAAATGTGTGCACATTTCAAATTACAAGTATGTCCTTGATTTCCCATTGGAAAGTTCAGTCAGCATTCACCACCTAAATCAGTTCCAATTTTGGGCTTGTTAAAAAAATAGACAGTTTCAATCCAGTTACAACTAAGCTTGGGCCACAGTACAAAACTGTCTCTCTTGTGGCAGCCTCATTTTGATAGGCTACAAGGTTGTTAAGTGTGAGAAAGGAAAATAAAATGTGATACTTATGCAGCACATGGTGCTCTTCTGAGATTGCAGTTGAAACACATTATTAGGGCAGCACTAGAGGATTCTTACTCTGCACAGAAATACATTATAACTGACCTAGGAGTGCTTAATGCCAAGGTTGGGTGTCCAATATGGGAAGTTCCATTTCTTAGTACCAGGATCCTCAGCTTGTTGAGCAGAAAAGCCAATAAAAAAAATCTTTTAAAAAATCTGTACTATATTATGTGACACTGATTTTATATTGTGGATCTATGGTCCTTGCTATCTACAAGGTCTTTCAGATAGTCTTATTGTAATTCAGAGAAACCACTCCAGTACGAGTCATTTGTAGTCCAGTTTGTTTTGAAAAATGAACAGATTCACAGTTCAGAAAAATAATCTCTCCTGCGAGCATAATATGATTCACTTCAAATAATAGTCTTTTATATGAACAGATCTTTTCATATTCTTTAATATTCAATACATGCCAATGAATTTAGAAAAATAAAGATTCTGAGGGACAGTGGTGGCACAGAAGCCTGGCGTACTAATGGAATAGTATAAGATGTTACTTATGTCCATGGTTCCTCTTGTATCAAACTCTCAATTGCAGTAGGTTCAGGGAGAGACGCAGTGAGCACAGGCCAAATACTTCCCTCAGGGACGAACTAAAGAACAATCAGGTGAGCCGCTCACGCAATGATAGTGGCATAGCGTTGGCCGACACTGAAAGGGTGTGCAGTCATTCTCTTTTATAGGAATAAAGCAAAATCCAGGGAGATATGTTAAAGGTGGGGGGGAGCAGGAAGAAAGGTTGAGGGGAGACTAAATGGAGGGAAGAAATATAAATCAATCCAAAACATGTGCTTGAAGAGGAGGCTAGGCTATACTTAGCAGTGAGATATGATAGGTATTTCCCAAGTTACTGCTAGCCTAATAAGGGGATGAATCAAGTTTAAGAAGACCTTCTGTTTATACTCTTTAATACTCCTTGATAGGCTTTATAAAATAACTTCACAGGAAACTAATCATGGGATGGATGTTTAAGGGATGTGCACCACAATCTAATAAAATCTTTCTCGCACAATAGGAGTGAGAGAATAGCTGGAAAAACATTTTGAAACCTTGCAATAATCTACAGTTTTGATGTTAAAACTAGGAAAGATTGAAAAAACTCGTTTACAATCATGAATGGTATCATAAAAGGTTTTCAAAGGCTAAACTTATATTCTGTGATTCATTGTAATCTACCAAAATATATGAACAAAGTTATGCTGCAGACTAAAAAACAGTGTTTAAGAATGTGACAATTTCCTTTTTCCTTGGGAAGTCATCTCATTTTCTTACAATTGCCGCTCTGATGTCCACACTCTGCAGGAGGCTTGTTCTTCTGTTGAAGCCTGACTTTCGAAGCAATTTTCTTTTTTTTTTTTGCAACTCTCTTTCCGCCTTTAAGAGACAGCCTCTACTGCACTACTAATTAAATTGTCTCAGTTCTTCAACCCTACATGTTGATTCACCACATACTGCGTTCTATTTTCTAATTTTATCTTGTTTCTAGATACTCCTGGGTTTGCTCTCTGCCCAGTGCAGAGGTGTTGGTTTTCCAGCTGGAATCCCTGCTGAAGAATTGTCTGCCATGTTTACAAGGCTAACTCCTTTGCCAGCTTGCAGCAGAATCCTTGGTGTATTTTGACTATAAACAGGATTGTTTCCAGAAGGCTCATGGCATATTATTCTTGTGCCTTAAATTTCTAATCATCTATATGGAACCAAATATGTTGCTGCAAACAAAAATATATTCATAGCCTTTCTTTATTAATTCCTTCAAATGCACAAACCTAAGCACACTAGATAGATAACACAACAGGAAACAGCTGATAATTCACTCACATCTGGCATTTATATCAGCTCCGGTAGTTCTCTGCCAATAACAGCACTGAAGTCTATACTCAAGAGCAAATAAAGTAGTTTTGTTAGTATTTATGTTATTCATTAAGTTTCTGGCAATAATTCAAAAATCAACTTTTATATCATCTTGCATTTTAGGATCTTTTGAAAAGCACGCCTCCATATCAATAGCTCGGCTGGGTTATATAGTGTTATATTTGTGGTTCAGCTCAACGGGATGTAAGGAAATGAAAAGTGCAGTATTGTTGATTTGGAAATATCTGTGAACCAACTAGAGGAACTTAACCCAGAACTGCCAATATTAAAAGAATGACTCTCATTTGACAGACTAAAATACATTGCTCATCAACATCTAAAGTGTATGTACAGTGTATGATGATATCTAATATATTGTGAACAGAATAGGGATAAATGTTGTTATGACTGGTTGAGGAGGAGTGAAGTGGCTCCCCTCTTGGTTGGTCGCAACAAAGATTTTTAAAGTTTCTTTTCCCCGTAAATGCCTTTTCCGATCCAAATGTATTTATTTGTTAATAAGCAGCCAATCAAACCAGGTTTTCTTGAGTCAAAGAAAGAGTAAGTTTATTAGTTACTAAACCCAAGAGAAAATCATAAAATACATCAAAACTCACAGTCAAAATGAAAGTTAGAAGAATATACAATTATGTCCTTTCCCTTGTCTGTGAGGCGTAGTTTGTTGAATGTTTTGGCCGTTTGAGCTGAGGTGGTTTACTTTAAAATTCTGGGGTCAAATTAAAGTTCATGTACTGCACTTTGCTGAAAACATTCTTACATTCAGAGAGGGAGAGAGAGATTCTATACTGCTTTTATCAACAGTTCTTTTCCAGATGACAGATGATTTCTCTGTTTCTGCCTTTGAAAAAACAGTTCTCAAACTTTCTGTTTGTACATTCCCAGGAAAGTATTTGATTAAAAGCAAAAAACTGCGGATGCTGGAAATCCAAAGCAAAAATAAAAATACCTGGAAAAACTCAGCAGGTCTGGCAGCATCTGCGGAGAGGAAAACAGCTAACGTTTCGAGTCAGTATGACTCTTCAACAGGACTAAGTAAAAATAGAAAAGAGGTGAAATGTAAGCTAGTTTTAAGGGGGCGGGGGGGGACAGGTAGAGCAGGATAGAGGGCCAGTGATAGGTGGAGATAGCCAAAAGATGTTATAAACAAAAGGACAAAGAGGTGTTGAAGGTGGTGATATTATCTAAGGAATGTGCTAATTAAGGGTAGAAAGCAGGACAAGCAAGGTACAGATAGCCCTAGTGGGGGTGGGGTGGGGGGAAGGGAAGGGATCGAAATAGGCTAAAAGGTAGAGATAAAATAATGAATGGAAATACATTTAAAAATAATGGAAATAGGTGGGAAAAGAAAAATCTATATAAATTATTGGGGAAAAAAAGGGGGATAAGCGGAAAAGGGGTGGGGATGGAGGAGAGAGTTCATGATCTAAAATTGTTGAACTCAATATTCAGTCCGGAAGGCTGTAAAGTGCCTAGTTGGAAAATGAGGTGCTGTTCCTCCAGTTTGCGTTGAGCTTCACTGGAACAATGCAGCAGGCCAAGGACGGACATGTGAGCATGAGAGCAGGGTGGAGTGTTGAAATGGCAAGCGACAGGGAAGTCTGGGTCATGTTTGCGGACAGACCGAAGGTGTTCTGCAAAGCGGCCACCCAGTCTGCGTTTGGTCTCTCCAATGTAGAGAAAACCGCATTGGGAGCAGCGAATGCAGTAGACTAAATTGAGGGAAGTGCAAGTGAAATGCTGCTTCACTTGAAAGGAGTGTTTGGGCCCTTGGACAGTGAGGAGAGGGGAAGTAAAGGGGCAGGTGTTGCACCTTCTGCGGTTGTATGGGAAGGTGCCGTGGGAGCGGGTAGAGGTGTAGAGGGTGATGGAGGAGCGGACCAGGGTGTCCCGGAGGGAACGATCCCTGTGGAATGCCGCCGGGGGGGTGAAGGGAAGATGTGTTTGGTGGTGGCATCATGCTGGAGTGGCAGGAATGGCGGAGGATGATCCTTTGAATGCGGAGGCTGGTGGCGTGATAAGTGAGGACAAGGGGGACCCTATCATGGTTCTGGGAGGGAGAGGAAGGTGTGAGGGTGGATGCGCAGGAGATGGGCCGGACACGGTTGAGGGCCCTGTCAACCACTGTGGGTGGAAAACCTCAGTTAAGGAAGAAGGAAGACATGTCAGAGGAACTGTTTTTGAAAGTTGGATCATCAGAACAGATGCGACGGAGACGAAGGAACTGAGAGAATGGGATGGACTCCTTACAGGAAGTGGGGTGTGAGGAGCTGTAGTCGAGGTAGCTGTAGTAGTCAGTATTCTTGTAATGAATATTGGTGGACAGTCTATCACCAGAAATTGAGACAGAGAGGTCAAGGAAGGGAAGGGGTGTCAGAAACGGACCATGTGAAAATGATGGAGGGATGGAAATTGGAAGCAAAATTAATAACTTTTTCCAGATCCAGCTGACAGCACGAAGCAGCACCGAAGCATTTTTACTTAGTTCTGTTGAAGAGTCATACAGACTCGAAATGTTAACTGTGTTCCTCTCCGCAGATGCTGCCAGACTTGCTGAGTTTTTCCAGGTATTTTTATTTTTGTTAAGTATTTGATTAACATGTCTCACAATAATTGTTGTAGACAAATAACCACAGTTTTTGATCATTCATCTCAGACACTTTTTGACACATTTTGAGATAGTAGTGTATGGGGTTATTTTGTCCTCTGCATGGGGTTTTGAGTGTCTGTTTGGGTGTAACTGGCTGGGTAGCAGTTCCCATTATCTTGACACAATTACAGTGGATTAAAGGTCCAGCACTTTGTATTCTTTAATGCTTTCCTTTCAAGAGTCCCTGTTTGACGTGGACTATGACACCGCTGTGAGGAAAATATAATAATTTCCATTATGTTATTGGAATTTATTGTAAAATAGATTAATAGTAGGATGTGTCTGTCTGTGTGTCAGTGTATGTGTGTGTGTCTGTGAGACTTAATTGAATTAAAGGCAGCTAGTCTGGGTGCTTTGATGTAAGAAGAGAAGTTATGTTTGAAATGTTAATTAGGTAAACATGGGGAAGTTTAGAAACATAGGTGTCAAGGGAACATTTTCATTTTTAAATAATCCAGACTAGATTGTTTTCAAAAGAAGAAGTAAAATGTGTCACCTAGCCAGGTGAAGTTTAGAAAGAGTGTGCTTATTTTTCCCAAAGATTACTGATAAAATGTAGGGCTATGAGAGATTTTTATTATCAAAAAAATAAAGTCCAAAGATATAGTGAAACAATGGGAATTTGCATTCGAAGGGGAAAATATGTATAAAGGAGTGAAGCCTCTGTGTAAGGGTAGGCAGTTTAAGATCCAAGAAGTGTGAAAAGTCTGCAGCCTGTACGTACCAAAGTGCTGCCTCCAGGGACTGAAGATAAGAGAACTAACTTTGAATCCAACTGTTCAGGGTATCGTTTATTTTGCCTGGGTCTTTAAAAAATCTCTGCGTCTTACTGATGCCTTAACAAATGTGTAACTGAAGTTAAATTAATTATGAGATTTAGAAGTTATCATAGTAGTAATTTATAGATCTATGTATGTATTTAAAATAATTTCTCTTAGAAATGTTTAATTTAGTTTTATAAAAAACCTCTAAAGACTTGGTGGTCTTATTACTGAATTCAAAGCCTATGTCGCGAAACATACAAATTGGAAATTAGTTATGACAGTTATTTCAAGTTTCCCTCTGGGATTTGAACAGCTCAGCATTTACCATCTGCTATGACATAACAACCGCCCGGGTGTGAAATTCCCATGCAACATCTCAGAGCAGGTCTGCAGTGTAATCCATAAAGGAACTTTCCAGAAAAGCGGTCACTTACAATATCAGGCAGCAGGTGACTGCTGGTATCCATCACTGGTCAGAGCCTTTTCTTGTATTTTTTTAACAGGTACTTTTTAAACAGTTCAATGTATCTTTGGTAAACTGGTGAAGTTATAGATAGATCTCACTCAGTCATCATTTCCCATCATCATGACAATGTGTTTTTGGTCATGGTGAACAGTGATGGTGATCCCATTGGTGATACCAAGTTATTTGAGTTATTTTAACATGGAAACACTATTCTCTCCAAATTGCACTTTTTATCCCTACATATTTTTCATCAGGATTCCTGACAATTATAGAGAAGGAGCTGTCTAAATTTTCTGATGGACAGTTCTACGACCTTGGAATCAGAAGCAATGCAGCAAAGTACACGGTATAACCCCTATGGTGACCGAACAACATGCTGACTGCAGTGACCTATTTACTGACATTTTATTTGAATAAGGGGGGTGTGTGGAAATAAAGAACCATTTAAGAGCAGTGTAATATAAATAAGTCCATTAATTAATACGCTGTTACCACTGATTGGCAATCTAGTGCTGAGTAACTGTTTACTGCTGCAAAAGCATTAGTGTAACTATTTAGCTCCTTAAAAGGCTTGTTACATTTTACAATTCCTGCAGTTAAGCAACCGATTATAGAAAACTAGCTACAACTAGCTGTGAGTTAATTTGGTTCAAATAGTTCGAATATGCTTTTGATTTAAAGTACATACCTCTTCAAATTTTCCACAGTCACAGACTCCTTAAAAACTAAAGAATTTTAGCCAGGTTGAAAATGGTCAGTGACCATGGGCTCCAGAGGGCTGAAATCTGCCAGGTTCCTGCTCTTCATCATATACTATTCAATGACCCTTGCTACAGAAGTGTGTACATAGAACTTGGATAAAAACAGGATTGGGTTCAGTTGGGAGACTCTGTTCAATGGACTCTCAATGCTCATTATCTCAGCTCACATAAGATCACTGGCCAGTTAAGTGAGGTACTGAGTAACTGCAGCCCAGCAGGAATTGGAACCTTCAGCCAAAAAGAGCATAAAATTGAGTGGAAAATAAATTAGCACTATGAATCATAATCTTGCAGTGAGTTGGTGGTTCTTTTTCATTGAGGGAGAGAGTGAAGTATTTTTTTAATTCATTCATGGGATGTGGGCGTCGCTGACTAGGCCAGCCTTTATTGCCCATCCCTAATTGTACTTGAGAAGGTGGTGGTGAGATGCCTTCTTGAACTGCTGCAGTCTATATGGTGTAGATGCACTCACAGTGCTGTTAGAGAGAGATTTCAGGATTTTGACCCAGCGACTGTGAAGGAACGGCAATATATTTCCAAGTCAGGATGGCGAGTGGCTTGGGCCAGGATTTTCCGTGCCTGCCTGAGTCGGCGTGTTCGGTGGCGTGAGTGAACAATATGGCGCGATCGGTTTCACGACGGCGAGAAACCAGTTCGTGCTCGTCTGCTCAGCCCGGCGACTGTGGGCCACATTTCCCACCATCGGACATTGGGAACCTCATTGTAACATTTCACAACAGCACATAAAAGGCATGCACTTGGTGGGCTGCACTTTGAGAGGAACTCGGAGGTGAGTACACAGCAACGATGTGCAGCACTCGCCAGGGTCACCTGTTGGACTTGAAGCTTGAGTAGCATTGTGGGGGGGGTGTCAAGGGCTGCCTTATGTTTGAGGTGACTTGTAGGAGGGGGACGAAGGCAGCCTTGCGGTTGAATATAGCGCACAACCATTCGGGATGGAGGTTAAGGTGGGTGAGGGAAATGGCTATGCATTAGGGAAACCTTATATAAAGTGACCATTCCTCTGCAGCTGAGACAGTTCAGGCAAAGGCACATTGATATGATTGGAGCATTGCTTCTAGCGTATCTGCCCACTCAAGCAATGCAGAGGCATTAAAGTGCCACCAAGTCTTCCAGAGCTTTTCACCCCTCGGGCACAGACTGCAAACTAATGAGCATTTTAGTGGACTCCAGAGCAGTTGAATGACCCTGCACACGTTGTACAATCGCTTCGTGAAAGCTGGCCATGGAGCAGTCACTGATGGAGGTGTTCACAGCCCCTTGCAATGTTAGCATCCCGGTTTTGGACCAGTCTCCCCCATGGTTCAAGCTAACAGTGCAACCTTGCAGTGCGGGAGAGGAGAATGTCTGCACCTGAGCTGAGAGCACAGCATGCAGTCCAGTGGGTAAAACTGCCAACAATCAGTCGGATTGAGTGGGGTGGAGGTGGGTGGGGTTTCGGGCAGCCATGCAGCGCACTAATCTCTGGCCACCCAAGTGGTGGCCAGTACTCTTTAGGAAGGGTAAATGGCCCATCACACTTAACCAGGGCAGGTTTTTAATTCACCCATGCTAACCATATGTCTCCCTCTGTCATCCTGCGGGAGGGGTACATCAGGATCATGGAGCCTGGTGAATTAGCTGTATGCCTGATGGTCTACAGAGTGCGAAGGCGATGGAGGAGAGAGCGACTGAGGCTCCTGGCTGCACAGAGGCAGGTGCTGCAACCTCAGGAAAAAGGGGTGGCTGGGGCTCCTGCACACGCCGTCGAGGAGTCACAGCGAGCTGTTGCTTTTCGGTGCCTAGTGACACCCAAGGTCTACAGACGCCGCCTTTCATTCCTGCTGATGACTGAGAGCCAGTGTTACCAAAGACTGCGCATGCCTAGGGAACCGGTCAGTCACATCTGCCAGCTACGGCAGGATTTGGCGCCACAGGGACATGGAGGGCATCCACTGCCAGTAGCCGTGAAAGTGACAGTGGCGCTGAATTTCTACGGCAGTGGCTCCTTTCAGGGTTCCACAGGTGATTCTGTGGGATCTCACGAGCCTCCAACCACAAATGCATCCATGAGGTCATGGATGCCATCTTTGTGAGGGCACGCAACTTTGCTCATTTCACCCTGGACCAGGTCAGCCAAGATTTAAGAGCGATTGGACTCGCCCAGATATCGGGGTTTCCCACAGGTACAGGGTGCAATCGACTGCACGCATGTGGTGCTCAGATCTCCATCACAAAACGCGGTGGACTACATCAACCACAAGGGGTTCCACTCGCTGAATGTGCAGCTGGTGTGCGACCACCATAAATGCATACTGCAGGTCTGCGCACAGTTTCCAGGGAGTGTGCACAACTACTACATCCTCAGTAGGTCACAGATCGCCTAAAGTCTTCCAGGGTCCACAGAAGCTGCAGGGTTGGCTCCTCAGGGACAAGGGCTACCCGCAGAGGCTGTGGCTGATGACACCCGTGCGGCGGCCTCAGACTGCAACAGAGCGAAGGGAAAATGAGGTTCAGACTACAGCTCGCAACTTGGTGGAACAGACCATCGGGATGCCGAAGATGAGGTTCCGGTGCCTGGACCAGTCTGGTGGAGCCCTGCTATACAGTTCACAGAGGGTGTAACGCATCATTGTTGTCTGCTGTGTCCTTTGCAACTTGGAGACGAGCTGGCTGAGGAGGAGATGGAGGAGCTAGAGGTCTTCTCCAATGAGGAGAACACCAACAGGGATGAGGATGAGGAGGTCCTCGAAGGCGACAATGACGGAAATGAGGCCCTTGCACTAGCTAAATAAGGCAGGCGCACTCAAGAGGCCCTCATAGCTGCTAGATTTGTGGAGGATGATGACGACATGCAGTGAGGTGACCGCATAGATCCTCACATCACATCTGTGAACGTTTGACTCCAGTCTGGCTTATGGTAGCACGAGTACCCTTTGTGAGAATGCTCCTGTCATGGAGATGCAGTAAAGGCCCTAATAGTCACTCGATTGCAGGAGGATGACGACGACGTGCAGTGAGGACACTCCATAGATCTTCACATAGCCTCTGAGAATGTCTGACTCCTGTCTGGCCGACGGCAGATCGCTTGCGTTCTGTGATCAGGGTCATATCATAGAGACGTAGCCATGAAACTTTAGAAGCATCCAATCCTTTGTCCGCCTTCTGCACCTGAGCCTTTCAGGAACACAGCATCACTGGTCACAGATGCTGAAGAGATGGGGGCCAGCCCCACCTTAAAGCTGCTGAAAGCACACAGAGAGAGTGACGGAACTCTGTGATGCCTGCCCACTACATTCTGGCAGCAATGACCAGCACCATTGAGGTGCAGGCATCAGTAATGTGTCCGGGGAGTGTGAGGCTGAACCATCATTTTAGTCTGAAAGCTGCACAGAGCACAAGAAAGAGGCCCTGGGTTGCGGCACATACTTTTATCTTGTGCAGAAATGTTTCACATCTTAGTGACAAGAACATTGCTCATCAGAACAAGGAGCCATAGGCAGGGGGACATTCTTGGGAGTTTATTGACAATAGTGAACATTATGTACAAGTGATTAACACCCATGACCAGGCTGTGCAACTATATCTTCTTAACTTTCCTAACCCTGCCACTACATCTTGGTGCTCTCCTGACATCAACAGCAGAGGTGGAGGCAGCCTGCTGACTGTGACGCCCTGTCTGTGATGAATTTGGCGGACGTCCTCTGGAGGGCCAAGACCTGGAGGGCCCCGGCCCACTTTTGGGGTCCTGCTGTGTGACAGCTGCACCCTCTTCGGCCTGTGGAGCTGGAGTTGCTCAGGTCACAGGAAGAGGGGATTCAGATAGGCCAGACACTTCTCTGGATCACCTGGATGGATGGCGCCGGAATGTGCACCTGCTGATCTTCCTCCCTATGGATGCCCGAGGGTCCCAGGCTGACTCCTGGAAGAGAAGGGATAGCTGGAGTGAGATCAATGTGCCCGGGACCCCTCTCACGTACACACAGTTGAAAGCCAACTATGGCATCAGCGATGGAGTTGAGTCCACGCAGCAGTGCAGGAGCGATGTTCTGGGCCAAGGCCTCCATGGACGCCATCATCCTACCAGTGTTGACCTTGATGCATTGGCATGCTGGTGCTATCACCTCAGAGTGAAGGCCGACGGACTCCTCCACTGTGCCTTGTAATCTGAGGAGTGCAGAGGACATCCCTTCCTGGTGTTCCCGAGCTTGCCTTTGCAGTTCCAGCAACTGTGACATGACTGAGCTCAGAGACTCGATGGGCCGAATGGCCTAATTTTCGCTCCTTTGTCTTATGGTCTTATGGTCATCTGACTCAGACTCAGAAAATTTCTGGCCTCCAACAGTCCTCTGAGTGCCAAACACTAAGAAAATCCCTGCCACCATCAGCTGTGGATCAGAAGGTGCTATGTGCTCCCGAGTCTATTCTAAAGCTTGGTCCCACCGAGGTGTGTGTTTCTGTGCTGATGGAGGGTGTGGGTGAGTGCTCTGATGGGACTTCAAAGAGGATGCCTCCAGATTCCTCTTCAGAGGTTTCTTCGGGACTTGATTGGAGGCCCTGGGTCATGGACTCCGTTGGCTGTTTCCCAGATGTGCCTGTGGAAGCAAGGGGAATAATTAGTGCATGGCCTGTGAAACAGGACGCATCACTCACAGCATTGTCTGATGGATGTTGCATTCCTAGACCACACTTCGTGGAGCACCACTGACCTCACCATCAGCACAGGACCGGTCCAGATCTTCACCAGCCAGCTGAATGGCTCTGTTTGCAAAGTCCATGAAGACCCTGATTTCAGGCATTCATCCACCAGTCTGGGGCCTCTCCCTCTTGTGTGCCAGCTTGTCCTGCATGAATAGAGATGGAGAAAGTGTAAGTAGGATGCCTGTCTGGCCAGATGATAAGTATGTCTGGCATGTGTGGGTGGTGAGTGATCCCATGGATGGGATGAGGGCAATGATGGTGAGTGTGAGAGAGTGAATGGTGATGTCCCTTGAACTAGTAGTGAATGAGGGCCCTGTAGATATGTGATAGGTTTGTGAGTGTGAGTTGAGAGTGATGAGAAGAGTGACTTACCCTGGCGGAACTGAAGAGATCATTTATCCTCTGCGGCACTAGGTGGCTGTCCTCTTTTGAAGGGTGCTGGCGCTGACCACCGCTGTCACTGCCTCCCATGCCTGGTTGCTGACGCTGCTGCCCATCCTGCAGCCAGAGCAGGGATAGAGGACATCCGGTGGGCCTCTATGGCATCCATGTGATGCATCGCTGAACCTGGGGGCTACAGTCTTTTTGCCTTTCTTGGGCAACTTCCCTGCAGTAGTCACGGGCTGGAAGCACTGAGATGTGGTCTTTAAATATGGTGCCCCTTTTGAAATAGCAGCGAGGTGATAGCAGCGAATGAGAGCCCGCCCACCATGGAAACGGCATGTTTCCCAGGAATGTATAAATAATGTGGCGGGTTTGGGATGATACGGCGTAAAAGCCTAAAATGTCATTTCACTGGCCCGCTACACCACTTAGTGCAAATCTGAGATGATTCCACCCTTGGAGGAGATCTTCCAGCTGCTGGTGTTCCCATCTACCTGCTGCCCTTGTCTTTCTAGATGGTAGTGGTCATGGGTTTGGAAGGTGCTGTCTAAGGAGTCTTGGTGAATTCCTGCAGTGCATCTTGTAGATGATATACACTGCTGCCACTGTGCGTCGGTGGTGGAGGGAGTGAATGTTTGCGGATGTCATGCCAATCAAGCGGACTGCTTTGCCCTGGACAGTGTCAAGTTCTTGAGTGTGTTTTTGTATCTCCAAAGCAACATTTATTGCTATAATTTCGTAAACATTGTACAAGTTTGAACAAAACATACAGCATGCTTCCAGATGATGGTCATTCTTCTGTAACCCATTTCATTCAGCGGTGGTTCACATGATTCTAGCACAAGTCCATGTACCTCGGTAGTGGCATCAATGTCCTTGACTGGAAGATTTGTCTTTTGCTGCCTTTTTAACTCGATATGATATCTTGTAGAACAAGGCAGCCGTGATAGCTATATTCGGCCATAATTCCCGATAAGCAATGGTATAGGGTTTCATTAATGCCCACCATTCTGCAATACCGCGACCAGCCATCCTTTCTTCACTGCTTTGGGCCAAGAAAGGTCACCAGCACCTTACACGGCTCTAAATGTATTATGGGAGCTGCAGTCATCCAGGCAAGTAGGGAGTATTCCAACACACCCCTGACTTGTGCCTTGTAGATGGTGGACAGGTTTTGGGGAGTCAGGAGGTGAGTCACTTGTCGCAGGATTCCTAGCCTCCAATCTGCTCTTGTAGTCACAGTATTTATACGGCTAGTCCAGTTCAGTTTCTGGTCAATGGTAACACCTAGGATGTTGATAGTGGGGGTTTCAGTGATGGTAATGTCATTGAATGTGCAGGGGCAACAGTTAGATTCTCTTTTGTTGCAGGTGGTCATTGCCTGGCACTTGTGTGGCACAAATGTTACTTGCCACTTGTCAGCCCAAACCTGGATGTCCAGGTCTTGCTGCATTTGGACATGGACTGCTTCAGTGTCTGATCATCAGGTTTGGTTAGAGAGCCTTTGCAGGGAGTAGCACATGCCATTGGGAAGTTTGTTATCCAAATTACTAATAGCCAACAATCTCATATTTACTACATATCAGCATTCAAACAACATTTTTTTGTGACATCTCTGGCAAAATTATGACAGTGGAGCAGGAACAATTCCAAGGTCATTCCTATTCGAAGAAATTATCCAAGATTTGGATTCAATCCAGCTTCTGAACCCCTCAAAATCCTCTAAGTATACAGGTAATTTGCTGTTGTCCTTGTTTTTCCATGCACTTTTTCAATCATAGTTTGAGATTGTCTGAGCCATTGATGTGTCCACAACCACTGTCAATGCAATTTGTCTATACCGACAAGATAGATGTTATATATGTGGGTAGGATTGGTCTTCAGCTGCCTTAATTCACTGCCTATCATACAAGAATAAACAAGGTTTATCTCTGGTCCGCCTGACACAAAAGTTTAGAGATTATTGATTTCACCCAGAGCTTAGACTGCAGTGTCATCTTAAAACACTGCTCAATTTTCCCTTCTCTTCTTTGATTAACATAATTATTTTGCAATCTGTGCTCGATTACATTTACAGAAATGTTAGTAGAAATATTGAACAATTTGTAAGATTACAGCAAGTTATTATTCTCACAGTAATATATGGAGTTAATAAGAATGGAGGCACTAGCTAAAGTTCTCTGATGTCTCAATGGTTAAATGCAATGTCTGTTGTGGTGCTAGGCCTATACAGATAATGAATATATTGAGTTCATCTGTGCCGAGTTAGCTTATATCAACCAAGAGGACAGGAAGGGAAAAAATGGGTGCCAATACTTGGCGTCAATGTCCTTTGGTTAAGGAAGGAAAAAAAAGTCAGTCAGCTTTCCTGCTTCTCAATGCAATCGAATATTCCTGCCTGAGGTTGGCTGGATGTGATAATGTCCAGCAATAAAGTGTTTTTTGGCTCATCACTATCCTCACCGTGACCAGTTCCTGATCGCAGCTGGGAACTGGGCCTTATTGGCTGAAAGTAGGAAGAATAAGGAGAATGAGTTCATCTGCTTCAATCTTGAGTACCTTCTGGAAGCTTGTTCAAAAATGGCCATGACAGCGACCTGGAAACAGGGAGGATGTCATGTTCCTGGTCAGGAAGTAGTACATGTGGAAAGGTGATATGGAACTGTAGTCAACAATTGCTGACAGCACCAAAATTAAATCAAATAAGTCTCAATATTTCCCAGAACTTTTACTTAGCTTTTTCTAAGTTTGCCTTTCATTCCAGGGTAGTTAAAAAAAAGGTGAGTGAACTGTTGATGTATTTGTCATAATCTTTAAAAATTCTCTTGATTCACAAATTATTCAGTTGGATTGGAAAACTTCCAATGTCACTCAATTATTTTAGCAGGTTAAGTGAGATAAATAAGAAAATTATGGACGTATTAGTCTAACGGGTATTATAGAGAATTTACTAGAACCTATTATTAGAGACAGTGACTGAACATTTGAACAAATAGGAGCTGATTAGAAAAAGCCAGCATGCATCTGTAAAGTTAAGTCATGTCCAACTAACCTAGCTGAATTTTTTGAGAGATCTGGTAAGTGTCTCAATTGACTGACATTGGAAGTTTTCCAATCCAAGGAAACAATTCGTGAATCAAGAGAATTTTTAAAGATTATGGGATATTATTTACATGAATTTCCAAAGGCATTCCAGAAGGTTCCACATAATAGACTATGAACAAAAATGTGAGCACATAGAATTGGCTGCAATCTGTTGGTTTGGATAGGGAATTAGGATGTAGAGACTGAAAGTAAGGATAATGGGTATGTACTCAATTTGGGAGGATGTGGCCAATTGTGTCCCTCAGGAATCTAATTGGAGCTCAGCTTTTCAGTATATTTATAATTAACTTGCATGAAGGAATAGCCAGGCACTTTAACTGGCCAGCAGCCCACAAGGTTAAACCTGCCAGGCTGCACATTGAGTGTTGGCTTCTCTTGCTGCCCAGGAAATCAGAGCAGCGGCATTAATTGCCCACTTAAGGGCCTCACTTGGGCCACAGGCAGGCGACCCACCCGACACCTACCCTGCTGCTCATAAATTTGCAGTGGGGTGGGGGCGGGCAGTCCAGCGGTGGACATCCTTCTTGTGGCACATCGCAGTAATTTATGGGTCCACCCGCCTTCTTTCCTGCTGGCAGGTGACCCATTAAATTCAGCGCATGGAGTTCAATGTGGGAAAGTATGAAGTCATCCAAAAAAAGGTAGATCAGAATCTTTTCTAAAGGGTGAGAAACTAGGACCTGTTGATAGGCAAAGAGGTTTAGGTGTCCAAGTACGTGAATTACAAAACCTAGTGAACAGGGACAAAAAATCATTTTAAAACAGACAAATGGAATGTTGGCCTTTTTCTCAGGAGGGCTGAAAGTTATGTTCCAGTTTAGGACAAATGGCTGTTACTGGACTAATAATAGAGGCAGGAGCTTAAATCCTATGATGGCAGTTGGGGAATTTGAATTCAGTTAATTCACTAAATGCGGAATAAAAAGCTAGCATCAGTAATGGTCACCATGAAACTACCAGATTGTCATTTAAATCTATTTGGTTCACTAGTGCCTGGTCTGGCCTATACTTGACTCCAGACCCACAGCAAAGTGTATGCTTCTTAACTGTCCTCTGCAGCATTTCAAGACAGCAGCTCACCATCTTCTCAACAACTTATACTTACAGAACATTTTTAATATAATAAAGCATCACAGGAGCCACACAGGAGTGTTATAAAGCAAGATTTGACACACAATCGCGGATGAAGAAATAAGGGCAGATGGCCAAAAAGCTTTGTCAAAGAGGTAGGTTTTAAGGAGCAGCTTAAAAGAAGAGAGAGGGGTGGGGAGATAGAGAGGTTTAAGGAGGGAATTCCAGAGCTGAGGGCATTGGTAGCTGTAGGCATGATGACCAATGGTGGAGTGATTAAAATTGTGGATGCTTAAGAGGTTAGTATTACAGGGGTGCAGAAATATTGAAGGGTCGTGGAGCCAGAGAGATTACAGAGATAAGGAGAGGTGAGGCCATGGAGGAATTTGATAACATGGGTGAGAACTTTAAAGGCAAGGTATTGCTTAATCAGGAGGCAATGTACATCAGCGATCACTGGGCTAACGGGTGCACTGACTTGGCACAAATAAGGATACGAGCAGCAGATTTTCGGATGACTGAAAATTAACAGATGGTAGAATATGAGAGGAGTGCACCAGGATTGTGTTAGAATAGTCAGCTTGGCGGTAACAAGAGCATGGGTGAGACTTGCAGGTGAGCTGAGACCAGTGATATTACTGTGGTGGAAATAAGCAGTCTTAGTGATGATGATGTGTAGTGGGAAGCTCGACTTTGGGTCAGATATGACACCAAGATTGCAAACAGTCTGGTTCAGTGTCAGACAGTTGCCAGAGAGAGGAATGGAGTCGGTAGCTATGGAACATAACATTGATTGAAGACAATAGCTTAAGTCTTCCTAATATTCAATTGGAGAAAATTTCTGCTCTTCCAGTACTAGATGTTGGACAAGCAGTCTGACAATTTAGAGACAGTGGAGGATATGTGAAAAGGGGTGTAGTGTTGAGTGTCATCAGGTTACATTTGAAAACCGACACTGTTGTCAGATGTTGTCGGCGCAGGCATCAGATCAGAAATAGGAGGGGACCAAGGATAGGTCAAAGGCAAGTAAGGATGAGCAATAAATGCTGACCATGTCAGCAATGGCCACACCCCATGAATGAATTTTTTTTTAAAAAGCTGCACAGATCTGGTTAGATCCCATTTAGAGTATTGTGTTTAGTCGAAGCACTGCACTCCAAGATGAATATATCAGCTATGAGGGGTGCAGTGCACATTCACCAGACTTATGCTGGGTGAAAAAGGATTCAATTAGACATATAGATTGCATTGTGTAGACTTGTACTGTCTGGAATATAGAAGATTCAGTAGTGATCTAATTGAGGTGTTTCAGTCAATCAAAGGAGATGTTAAGGTAGTTAGAGAGAAACTATTTGTTCTGATGGGGGGAGACCAAAACAAGGTAACATTGCCTTAACATTAGAAATAGGCAGTTCAGGGGTGATGTCAGAAAGACCATTTCACACTAAGGTTAATGAACATTTGGAATTCTATCACTCAAAAGCTGTCAAAGTCTATTGTAAATCTCGAAAATGAAATTTATGATCTTTGTTAGCCATGGATTTTTTAAGAGGTACAGAATGAAGGCAGGTGGATGCAGTTAAGATGCACATCAGCCATGATCTAATGGAATGGTGGAGCTTGTTTGAGAGACTGAATGTCCTACTCCTGTTCCCAAGGTCCTCATAAACCCATTAATAACTATCATCTTTTGGCTGCTCTTCTCTGAATACATTATTGGATTTCAGAAAGACTAACGTACTGTGGCAAAAATGTGTTTGCTGTAAATGTCAACAAATGATACATGTTCACTCTAAATAAGATGAAAATCATTAGATTGATTCTGTAATCGTGTATCCCAAGTGACGAGTTGTACCCAAGGGACAGTCACAAATGTACAAAACAGTTGGCTGCTGTAGCTCAAACTCTCTAACTCATGCTCCCATCCAGCGCATCATCTTGCTACAGGATTGCGATCTCCCCTATCATGGGTGTAGATCTTGGCATGGAGTTGAGCATTAAAAGATTGATTTGCAAACATTGGAGAAGATTCATCCTGTCTGAACTTTGTACTGTGATGTACTCAGCTTTTATTAATTCATCAAGTTCCTTCTCATTTTACACTGAAATAAATCATTCTAATATTAAATGGAGACACTGCTTGCTGTCAATTACCTCATTTTTTTTTGACAAGTTAACAGTACCACTCTGCACTACGCACCAAAGGCACATCTCAAGATGTGATTGTTTTAAGCAGCAGAAACATTGACAGCTCACACTATTTTAAGTATAGACAGTTGTGCCCTAAAGCACACATTTTAATATCTCACATTAATAAGCAGGTACGCAGGAAAACTCAGGTTCTTTTCATTATTATGGCATCAAGAAATAAGTCAACCTGTTTGGCTCATATAATCCAAATCCTTAGATAACATTTATTATTTTAGTTTACTTTGTGGATATTAAACGTAGACCCTGATTTCTGTTATTTACCTCAGCTTTTTCTCTGGCAAGTTAATGCATCCACTCTGCACTACATGCCAAAGGCACAGCTCAAGAAGTGGTTGCTAAATTCCCTCCTTAAGTCACTCTGCCTCTTTCTTTCTTTAAGACATTTCTCAACACCTATTTCTTTGACCGAGCTTGTGGTCATCTACCTGAATATATTCTTTATGTGACTCAGTTTAAATGTTGCTCTATGTTGCTCCTGTGAAGTATCTTGGGATATTTTATTCTGTTAAAGGCATCAAAACCTCCTCATATCAGAACAGTTAAAGGCATAAATTGCTTTATAGTACAAATATTTGAAGCTCCATTCTATCTCCATATGCTTGATGCATTTGTAATCCAACACACACGCTCTTTAGATCCCAGATTCATTCTGTTGCAATGGGGTGATCAAATCAAGCTTTCCTTGGACAGAATCTTCTCCCCCGCATGCCGACGCGTAAAATGATGAGCGGTGACGTCAGGCGTGCGTCCCGATGTCACTGCGTGTCACTCTGACCTTCAGTTCGGTGGGCGCACACCAGAGTCGGCTGCACGCCCGCCAAACTGTCAAACGCCTGTTAAGGCCATTAAGGAACTAATTAAAGTACTTGTCAGGGCTGCCCGTCCAATCTTAAGGTTGGCGGGCAGGCGAAGAGCCCAGGCGGCCTTTGCATTTTTCACGGAACCTCATCCACAGGCGGGATGAGGTTTCCTGAAGGATTTATTGATGAAATAAAAATTATCAAAATTCATAAACATGTCACATGAGGGGACATGGTCTGAATAATTTTTTTAATTCTTTTTTTCAATTTTTCATAATGAAATTAATCTCCGAGGCAGCTCTGTGCCTCAGGGAGATTGCTGTGCTCTTATGCGCAAACACACGAAAGAGTGCAGGCCCCGACTCTCCCTCCTCTCCCCGCCCGCACAGGTAGCGCTGAGCGCTTCCAGGTGCGCGTCACGCTGGGCGGGCCTTAATTGGCCCACCCACGTAAAATGGTGGCGTGCAGCCAATTGTCTCCGTGCTCGCCTGCGCTCACTCCTGACCAGCCCGCCTGACGGGGAGAAAATTCTCCCCCTTGTATTTTTACCTTTTCCTTATTGATTGAATTCTGAGGCTTTCAAGATTCTTTTAAAAACACCCACAAGCGTAATTATATGTCATTTTGTTCTGCCAAGGGAAGAAATTGATGAAGGAAATGCACAGGGGAGCCATGTGAACTTAGCATGATAGTAGATGCTACATGATGCTGGAATTTACAAGGTTTTTGATGGTGAACTGTCAGTGTTAGCCATCATCCTACCTCTGAATCGGGCTGCAATTTCAGGATTTAGTGCAAACATAGATTAACACAAAATTCCTGAATTCCTCTGTCATTCAATGCTCTAGCAAAGGCTGTACTATGAATCCTGTCCATCCCCCACCACCACGGGCCAGTAATCGGTAAAATTTATTGATCTGTGAGAACTTCCCCCTTTCTGCTTTCACAGTTCTGTTAGAAACCCCAAATAAAGTTAAGCATTTATCAATGAGGTATAATTAGGTTTTTAACAGCGATCTAAGTTTAACAGCTGGGGAGGCTGGTATTATCACTGGACTAGTAATCCAGAGACCCAGGATAATGTACTGGAGGACCCGGTTTCGAATCCCGCCATGGCAGATGGTGGAATTTGAATTCAATAAATACAGAATTGCAAAAGATAAGGCTGAAGTGTTCGCAACAATCTTCAGCCAGAAGCGCTGAGTGCATGATCCATCTCAGAATCCTTCGGAGGTCCCCAGCATCACAGATGCCAGTCTTCAGCCAATTCGATTCACTCAAATTGTGAAGGCACTGCATACTGCAAAGGCTATGGGCACCTGACAATATTCCGGCAATAATACTGAAGACTTGTGCTCTAGAACTAGCTGTGGCCCTAGCCAAGCTGTTCCAGTACAGCTACAGCACTGGCATTTACCCGGCTATGTGGAAAATTACCCAAGTATGTCCTGTACACTAAAAGTAGGACAAATTCAACCCAGCCAACCACCGTCAGTCTACTCTCGATCATCAGTAAAGTAATGGAAGGGGTCATCAACAGTGCTATCAAGTGGCACTTGCTTAGTAATACCCTGCTCACAGATGCCCAGTTTGGGTTCCACCAGGGCCACTCAGCTCCTGACCTCATTACAGCCTTGGTTCAAACATGGACAAAAGAGCTGAACTCCCAAATCACCCACTATCAACATCCTGAGGGTTACCATTGACCAGAAACTGAACCGGACTAACCATATAAATACTGTGGCTACAAGAACAGGTTAGAGGCTAGGAATCGAGTGACGAGTAACTCACCTCCTGACTCCCCAAAGCCTGTTCACCATCTATTCAGGAGTGATGGAATACTCCCCACTTGCCTGGATAAGTGTAGCTCCCACAACACTAAAGCAGGACAAAGCAGTCCACTTGATTGGCACCACATCCACAAACATTCACTCCCTCCACCTCCGACGCAGAGTAGCAGCAGTATGTACCATCTACAAGATATACTGCAGGAATTCCAGCTCTGTGAATAGTTTTGCGAATTCGGTCCTGAATTCTCTTGACTTTTCTGGGCTTTTAATTCCTTGACTTTGTAGATGATTTGTAGGTAGAGTCATAGAGGTGTACAGCACAGAAAAATGCCCTTCGGCCCATCGAGTCTGTGCCGGTCAAACAAGTACCTAACTATTCTAATCATATTTTCCAGCACTAGGCCCATAGCCTTGTATGTCATGGCATCGCAAGTGCACATCCAAATATTTCTTAAATATTATGAGGGTTTCTGCCTCTACCACCCTTTCAGGCAGTGAGTTCCAGATTCTCACCACCATCTGGGTGAAAAAATCTTCCTCATATCCCCTCTAAACCTCCTGCCCCTTACTTTAAATCTATGCCCCCTGGTTATTGATCCCTCCACGAAGGGGAAAGGTTCCTTCCTGTCTACCCTATCTATGCCCCACATAATTTTATATAATTCAATGGTTGTTTCTTCCACTGTGTTTTCAACTGTCACCATCTGTTATCATCATTGTGGGTCTAAGAAGGGATTGTTCGTGGTCTGCATTTACAGGTACTGCTGGGAGCAAGGTTCTTGGTAAACTCTACCTTTTATTTAACATAACACTAACTATGTACAATACAGACTCAGCACAAGTCTCTATATAGAGCTATCTCTCTCCATGCTCTGTTGTCATGGGATCTTACATCACTGGTGATGTAGACTATATATTTACATATTTAACATTAACACTGTATACTACATATACATTGAATTCTCTTTCCAGATATTGAAATTAACTCATGCCACCTGTAAAATGAATGAATGCTCTCACTAAGTACAAGGGAGATATTTTTACCTGAACTATCACATAATATGGGGAAAAATTTCCTCTGTGTACTAAATGTAACAAAATTGTAAACCTGCTTCTTAAGTTTATAATTTTCTTGTGCAAACTGCGCAAAGCAAACTTTCTCCCATTGAGTTTTATACAAGATATTTTCAAACTTAAAGGGCTGAACTTTTCCATCAGCGAGAAGGGGGCGGAGCCCTCTCGCCGATGCGAAAATGACGAGGGATGATGTCATCCCACCCCATTTAAATCTTCAGGAAGGTGGGGGCACAGCGCAATCAGCTGTCTGCCCACCGACCTGTCAATGGCCAATTGAGGCCATTAACAGGATAATTAAAACAAATAAAGGACCTGCCCATCCAACCTTAAGGTTGGTGGGCAGGCCAGGAGCCCCAGCGGGTTTCTGAAAAAACATGAAATCTCATCCACCGGCGGGAAGAGGTTTCATGTCGGTTTTTAAAAAGTTTATTAAAGTTTTTATGCAATTTATTAACATGTCCCATCTCGTGTGACATTGTCACATGAGGGGGACATGTTAATGAGTTTTTTATTTTTCTATTTTTAAAGTTTGAAAACCTTTCAGCGATCTCCCTGAGGCAGCACTTTGCCTCGGGGAGATGTGTGCTCCTTCGTGCGCGTGCGCGAAAGAGCGCACTCTCACATTTGGGGAATCCCCTCCCCGCCCGCACAGGAAGTGCATAGCGCTTCCCAGCGGACATCACGCTGGGTGAGCCTTAATTGGCCTGCCCACGTAAAATGGCGGCGGGGCCCGCTTCTCCGGCGGGGATCGGCTCCCCGCCCACTGGAGATTGGGTCGGGCTGCCCGCCCGACAGGCAAAAAATCCAGCCCAAAGTCTTTCCATCTCGCCTTTTTTTTTTGTTTTTAAACTCATGTTTACAACTAGCCTGAGTGTGAAAATGTTGATTAAGATGCTATTGCGACATTTCATGAATAAAGATGGAGGGCAATGGGGCAGTATTCCCAGTTGATTGAAAGGAATTTCACACAGAGTGATGGCTCCTTCTAGTGCCTCTAGCCAGGAGGTTTATACAGCAAGTCACAGGAATAACAGGATGAAAGTGAGTCACTAATAAACAAGCAGGCATTTAGGATTGTGAAACAATTCAGATCAGTACATTGCAGCATTCATCTTTCTTTGCAGTTTACTCTTTTGTACAGCGATGCTACTGCAGTCTACAAAAAGTTAACAAGAAGTTTTCCAAAAATATCCAAGCTGGCTTTTTGGAATGCTGTTTAAATTCAGATTTATTTTTTTCTTTGTGCTTAGGCGGTTTGACATATGGTGGTGTCAGTGAAGGAGCTAGTTGCCATCTGCTAAAAAAATTATTCTCGGAAGATATCATTACACTCTATTAATATTGATATGTTAAACTTTCAGATAACTGGGAAGAAGATTTTTATTTTTCCAAATGGACTGCACAAATATTTAAGATTTTTTTTATAGACCACGAAGTTGGAGGTGAGATACTATAGAAGATGATTGTATTTAATCGCACCATGATGCGATACATAACTGAGGTGATTGTTACCATGGGTTCCTTCTCTTTCTAAAACACTTCAGATCAAAGTGTTGGATATTGTCATGTTGAGTATCTCCATAAACATACATTTATCAATGGAATATACCTCAGGGGGAGAATTTTCTCCCTGTCAGGCGGGCCGGTCGGGAGCGAGCGTGGAGCCACCATTTTAAGACCTGCCAAGCATGACGCGCGCCCAGTAGCGCTCAGCGCTACCAGTGCAGGCGAGGGGAGGAGGGAGAGTTGGAGTCTGTGGTCTTTCGCACATGTGCGCAACAGCACAGAAATCTCCCTGAGGCATGGAGCTGCCTCAGGGAGATTTAGAACATACTGAAAATTTTTAATAAATAAAGTTAAAAATTATTTACACATGTCCCCGCATGTGACAGTGTCACATGAGCTGAGACATGTTTATAAAATGTGAAAAATTTATTAATTTTATAAAACCTTATGAGACCTCATCCCGCCCGTGGATGAGGTTTCATGAAAAATGCGAAAGCCGCTTGGGCTCTTTGCCTGCCCGCCAACCTTAAGGTTGGACGGGCAGCCCTGTTAATGATCTAAATTGTTTTTTAAATGGCCTTAACAGGCCTTTGACAGATCGGCTGGAGCGCGCCTGCCGAACAGAGGATCAGAATGACGTGCGGTGACATCGGGACACACACCCGACGTCACTGCGTGTTATTTTACACGTCGGAGAGTGGGGCCCACCTCCGCACGCCAAAGAGAAGGTTCTGCCCCAGCAGTTTTAGTTCCAGAATTACCACATCAGAGAATTGAAATTTCATACTAATATTTTTTTATAGACCACGAAGTTGGAGGTGAGATACTATAGAAGATGATTGTATTTAATCGCACCATGATGCGATACATAACTGAGGTGATTGTTACCATGGGTTCCTTCTCTTGATATTTTTACAGTGCACTAGTTTTAATTATTCCAAAAACATGTTTACTCATACATTTACAAATTTTCTGGAGTGTATGGAGAAAAATATCTGATTGATCGCTTGAGTTGTGGTCCAGGAAAGGTGCAGAATGACTTGAAAACTTGGAGAAGATACAGGGCAGTAACAATCTGGGAGAAAAGTCATCATGAAATCATAGTCGTGTTTAGAGTTTCTATTATACCACAGATACCTTACTCAGACCGATGTGTGTAATTTCATTATATTGCTGGTAGACTGGAGTTAACCTGTTGGCTGTAAATTCACTGTTGCTGATATTTTTAGCAAGGAGGGAGCTCTGTGCATGCACATGCCTGCTCTCCAGCTGGACAACTTTTCATGCTAAGAGAATATGGAGAGGAGTGCTCACTCTTTTCCAAGCCTAAAATCATTATGATTTTAATCTTGTAAGTACATAATGGTAGTCTTAGAAATACATTTTCAAATAAAGCTGGACTTATGCTATTCTTGATAGCCCAATGATGCCAGAGTGGAATCGTACTGCTCCCCAGTTCACTGCGTTCAAGTAGCAGCCTCTCAAATTAAAGCTTTTATTTTCATATTGAAGACTACTTCACATGAATACAAAAAGGAGTGCAATGGCATTGTTGGATGATGGGCTTTTAAAGCGCTCAAGCAGAAGGGTGGACTGAGGGAGTTAAGAAATTTAACGGGTCTTGGGACAGAATGTGTCAGAGAGTAGGGGACAGAGTTGGTAGCCTTGATTTGAACACAGTTAGGATGCAGAGAGAGATCCAATTACATTTCACTGAAGCATGTATTCATACAGTTATAATAAAGCGTTCTGCTTTCAGCTGCAGTAGGAAGCCTGATTAATGTAATTGGCTGTGTCTCCTGAACTGCTCAGTAATTTAGGGTCCTGTGTTTCGATGAAAAACATGATGGGATGCTTATTGTAACCATAGAGAGATAGAACGACTGTAAAATTAATTTATGATGTGAGGATCATTAACAACTTTAGTGCAGATTTTAATTTTTTTGAATGTTGGATTTATGAAGCATTAATATTTGTTTTCTTAGCCAATTGCTTTAGTTAATAGAATAATCTATTAGCTATCACAACAGAGCATTACTTCCAATAAAACCGAAAGAGGACAACAAAGACCAGTCCACTCAAGTGAAAGGGAAATTTAGGACTTTGGTCAGGAAATTCTTCTTCACAGAGAATGTTCAACAGTAGGCTCATGGAGGCAACAGTCTTAGATTCAGTTTATCATTGGATGTAATGATTGAGAAAGTATGGGCTGGATTTTACAGTTTGATGGTGAAGGGGGCTTGTAAAATGCAGCATGTGGCCTTCCTGCCTGCCCCTGATCTGCCTTCCATTTTATGGTGGCCAGGGGAGGCATCAAGCAGCCCGTCTGCCCTTGGGCCTATTGAGGCTACATTAATAGCCAATTAATGGCCACTTAAGTGACTCATTCTGCCTCCGCCACTATTTTACCCACAGCAGGGGGAGGCCCATGCTAGGTGGATAGCCTGGCCTATCATTTCTGAGGTTTTGTGCCCAAAACTGAACATACTACTTCAGCTTTGAAATCCAAAATATCTTTCACTGAGGAATGGATCAGAAGACTTGATTGAGAATGCTGCACACCACCTTACTTTCAATAAAAGATGACACACATCATTGGCTTGACTATTTCACTATGGCAATCACCATTGTTCCTGCTGCGCTTGCTATCCTAGAAAGATACAGCAAGTATTTTCTCAACAGCTGTGTCTTGTAAATGAGTCACCCTCAGAAATTCAATTCAAGACATCACCTTACACAACATCAGTAAATTACTAATTCTTCCCTTATTATTGTAACTGGATAGTTATTCCATTATAACTCTCCACAGGGTTTCCTTAGGCAAGTTATAGTTCCTATAAACTCAGCAACAAACTGAAAACATCAGCCTGTTTACTGGCAGTCACTACAAACTTAAGGAATGACTTAACACTGACCTTCCCATCCACAATTCGCAAGAATATATTACTATAAATCAGGTATAAGCAAGTTACAGACTTTTGTTCCATCTTGGGTTTCAAGACCATAATTTTAGCTCGGAGTTCAGACAACAGTTATGACCCAGTTGATATCTACCTCCACTCTGAGCCTTTTAGTTCAGTGCGTTCTCATAATCCTTCTTAAAATCCATTAATCATTTTGCAATACTTCTCACACTGCAAAGTTAATTAACGTTGTTAAATCACAATGAATGCCTTTGAGTAGTCAAGAAACATTAAACATTACTCTTTACAAAAAATTGCATTCCATTTTCTATTGACTATTAAATACAAATCCATTACGAACCTCCCCCAGTGGTTTGCATTTCATTCCAAGTAGAATAGAATAGACTAATTTATTCAAGAATGAGGATTTTTCTGATTAAATCACACTCTATCAAGAAATTAGTGTTGACTTTGAAAGGCCTCATGGTTGTGCATTTTGGTAAGACTTTTAAGTTAATTATGAACAATTTTACCAACTATTTGAGAAATTGCTCCAGTAATGATGATTGTAATCTTTAACAGTGTATTAGAATCATGCCTCAATTATTACACAAATTGTGAGGTAGTCATTCTGAAACATCAGTGTGATTAAATGACTAATTAACCCACATGGAATCCAGCAATGGTACAGAAAACAGCACAATTCAACGAACTGACTGGCTTTCGTTACCTGAGAGGAAGGAAACTTTTTTTATTCTTTCATAGGCCAGCATATATTGCCCATCCCTCGTTACCCTTGAGGTGGTGGTGGTGAGCTGCCTTCTAGAACCATTGCATTCTGCTGTAATATGCTTTTAAGGGATAGCAGTATGCCATCGCTTTAAGAGGTGTGTCATGTGATCCAGCCTCAGTTTCACTTCTGCCTGGAGCAGAGCACTCACACACAACTCTGATGTCCTCAAGCTTTCTGTCCATGTATATATGTTCACATGTGTCTGTTCTTACTAAATGAACACACGTTAGCAAATCCCTTATGAGCAATTGGTAATTTTATAACATTTTAATACACGACACAGTCCATGTGGTGTAGGTACACCCACAGTGCAGGAAGAAAGGCAGTCCCAGGATTTTGACCCAGCAAAAGTGAAGGAACAGTGGTATAGTTCTGAGTCAGGATGTTGTGTGTATTATGTTATGGTTAAATAAAAGTAGTGTACATGAACAGACACCAGAATTATTAGCTTTTCTGTAAATTCACAGTATTTGTTTTACTTGTTTGGTCTTTAAATTATTAGAAGTCAATCTGTATGTCAAACGCAAAACTTACAAAAATCTTTGCTGACATATTTGCTACTCTCCAGCTCTCTCAGTGGCTGCTGTTTTTAAACACACAAATACATAGGTACTCATAACTGCTTACCGCGTGTATCAGGTGGATCTGTGCTTGGAGTCGGCAAAGCCAACTGTTGCTACACTACAACAGAGTGCTTTTGGACTCCTCTTTGATTACAGTTTCTACTTGGTTAGATTTAGAAACAACATTTTTGGCTTCATTTTAGTTTTAATGGAGAACGTTGAGATATAGGAGGTGATTATGCGATATTCAAAGTTGTTTTAGTTATATGTTTTCACTTCTATTGAGAAATGTTAGATTTGTTTTAATTTTACAAATTTTTTTTTCGTTCAATGTTCTTGTTATTGTTAACAAAGAAACTTTCTACCAATAAGTGAACAATCTGGACCAGTGAAGGACAATGCTTTTCAATACCAACTGGAATGCCAGTGTGTCATATGGTTGGGTCCCTGATTCTGGGATTCACTTTATGTCTGGTTCACGTATGTAACCTCGAATATTACAGCCAATTATAACATCACTCAGCAGACATGTAAATGTTTTATTTTATCTTTGGATAGCCCAATTCAGAATGTTTATTCAAACATACGATTAAAAATTGGATACTTACTTTACTGTTGCATTATGGGGTGGAGTGTTTCTGTACTTTTCACTCTGAAATTTATCGAATAGATTTTCTAGTCTCCCTATTTTTTAGATGACATAACCTGATAAGTGCTTGGTATAAGCACCAACTGTAATGAAAAATATTTCCAATGCTCTCCACTTATGAACACATTCCCATCTAATGAATTAGACCTTCCAGAAAGAAAAGAGTGAATCTGAACAGTGTTGTATGCTTTACAACATAATCATTCATTCCTACATTGTTCATTGTTATAAACATGCCTGCTTTAGGTGCATTCATTTACAGAACCTGAACAAAATTTAACCCAACTTGAATTTCACCAGAATACCAAAAGGTGGTAAGATATCATGGTGGCGGCCAAATCACACATAAGGGACAAGTTATTAAAATATCCTGGATGTTTTGCCCCAATTCTCCTTTGATTAATATTGGTGGATGAAAAATTGCAAGCAACGTTGTGCGCAAGGTCCTACCAGTGGTATAATGTCAGAAATCTCAGCTCCCAGTACCATGGTTTCACCTGCCTCATATGGTGATTCAGATGTGCATTTAAGATTCTATGAAATTATTTGAAGAAAGGTAAGGTATTATCTTTGTGTTCGGGTAAATATTCTTCCCTCAACTAACACCATGAAAAAAAAGATTGATTGGTTATTCCCGTTATTGTTTTCTGTCAACATATGCATGCCATATTTACATATTTTCTTTGGTGGGTAACATTTTAAGAATTTTTAAAATAAAAAATATTACACCTTTCCCTGACCAACAGAAAAAGTATTGTTAATGTCACTCTATCAAATAGTTTTCCTTTTATAACACTGCCTCTTTTTACTTTTTTTTCTGTTCCTGACATTCTTCAGTTCTACCTTAAACCAACGATATAACAATTCACATGTATAAAATTACTTGTAAAAATGAATAAAGAATAACGTAGTAAAGTAAGAATAAAGTAATAAAGAAAATAAAACTAAATCCTGGAAATCTTAAATAGAAACAGAAATTGCTGGAAACACTCAACAGGTCAGACAGCATCTGTGGAGAGAGAAACATCAGATTATTGTTTCAAGTTCATCACTTTTCACAAGAACTCCGGTGGAAGGTTATTGACCCGAACTCGGTTTCGGTCTCCGGACCTGTTGAAAGTTTAGAGTATTTTCTGTTTCTTGTCCCAATTACAACAAAAGTTCAACAAACAAATAAAATGCCTCTATATGATTTATTGGATTTGTTTTACATGAAAAAATTCTTCTATGTATTTAACTGAAAAGGCATCAAATGAATCAAGATGTCCATAAACATATTAGTTCAGGTCCATCAGAATGAAGATTATTCGAGTGTTTCTGCTTTAAAAAGTAGACATCAGATTCAACCCACTGCAGCACTGAAGGCTTTCACTTCTGTGTTTCACACCAGCTAATACTTTCTAGCCATGTAACTTGTCCATAGTTGATGTTGATATTGGAAAAAAAGAAATATAATTTGTACGTTAGAGCAGGGGACATATTGGTTAATGCCAAGTATTTGTGTGAAAGACAATAAGTGTTCTATGCTGGATAAACAGTACATTTTGTGAGTTAATTGATTATTTTAATCTATTCAAGACCTGCTGGTCAATAATATTAATCTTCTGATGTAGAATGTTGCAAAATGAGTCCCAAATGGATAGTTATGAAACTTCAAACGATTTATGTACAAATTTAAATATTTATTTTATCTGTCTCAAAATTGAATTTGACTCTGTTACGAGTCTAATGTTATAAGATCCATGAATGCACCAGCACACTGTGCCTTCTAAGTCATCCTTGGTACAAATATTGTAATTGAACAGTTATCCTCGTGGGTCTTGTACTTATGCCCTGGCAAAAGACTTTGCTTGTCCTTTCCAGTTTTAATCACCAGTTCACACACGATGCACATTGCCAATCTGATTCTATCCCTACAATAATACAATAGTCATCCCAAATGGCTTTTAACAGACTGCAATTTACTGCAAAGTGGTGCCAAAATCATTTATGACAGGCTAATTTTGTTTTATGTCTGATGGCTCAAAAACTTTTGCACATGCATTGAAAATGCATTCCATTTTATGTTAAATGCAGGCCAAATTTTCACGGCATACACAACTTTTTATTTTAATCTTTCAAAGAACAAACTAGGAATTATTAAATGAATTAAAATAAAAAGACTATCATTTTATTCCAATTATGATGGGCTTGTCCTTAATACATTACAAATTGTGTCTGCAGGCATTTTTTTGGCCGGAGCAGATGCTTACGATGGTCACATTAAAATCAAAATAGTAAATACAGACTGCTTTGCCACCCAACCCATCCTAATTGGGAGGCAATATCATTTTTGTAAATGAAGTGATCATCAAGGTAAGGAAATGTTAATTCTGAGGAGTGAAGCTTGTCCTAATTTTGGGTCACTAACATCAGCACCAATTAATTTATCTGTATCCACTATAGCATTGTTTGATGCTGAGTGAACCCACCAGCTCTACAAGAACTTATCTTTATATAATGCCTTTAACACAATAAAACAGCCCAAGGTATTTCACAGGAATGTTTTCAACAACATTTCTCACTGAGCCATACAAGTAGATACTAGGACTGTTGACCAAAAGCTGGGACAAAGAGGTAGATTTGATGGAGTGTCTTAAAGGAGACAGAAAGAGCTAGAGAGGTGAGACAGACAGAATGTTGTATTGGGGGTGTGATTTCCAGAGCATGTACCAGCAGTGGTGGAGCACAAGGGGGTCAGGATTGGAGGAGTGCAGTGTTCTTCAAGGTTTTTTGAGCTGGTGGAGGTTTCAGAGGATGAGGAAGGGTGAGATCATGGTGGATTTTTAAAAAAACATTGACCCTACAGTAGGCTGCAGCACACCTTAGAAAAACATCCATATTGTACCAACGTGACAAATTTCTAGGGATGGATTTAGTTTTCACTGTCAGGCAGAAAACTAGTAGTGGATTGGCCACTCATTATCTGTATTGTAAATTTCCTATTTAAGTTCAGAAATAAATTGGATTTTGTTTTCCTGAAACTATAAAACTCTCCCTCTTCATAAAACAAAAAAAAACTGGTCATTGGGGAGCTGCCCCCAGCACACTTTTTTAGGATTCTTTTAGTGCTGATTAGTTTTGTATCAGTCTCATATGCTCTGAATATTCCATTCAGCAATACTGCTCTCTTGATTGACACAAAGAAGTCAACTTTATAGTCCAACTTGTCTTTTTAATCATCTATGGTCTTGAATATCTTGAGTTGATGCCTTAATGATACATTTTCTTTCTCCTTTATCAGCATTCTGCTTTTCATCCAGCTTCAATTTGATTTATGCTTAATCATGTGCTGTTGACATGGAAGTTAGCATGAATTGCATCCTCCTACTGAGATTCTTTTTCCTTCAGTGTTAATTAACCCCTATCTACATCACAACCATTTCTGTAACTAAAGGAGTGGCTATAAATCAAAAATATTTAATTGACTATGATTTGGGATATCCCAAGATGATGAAAGGTTCAATATCAATGCAAGTTCTTACTTTTCTTTCATTAGCTGTCAAAGGTTTTTGTTGCTGTTCTACATTTTACTTCAAATAAGTTATATACATTTTTGAGCCCTACCATTTTATTATTTACAGTTGCCTAGTTAACAGAGAAATAATAGAGATGAAAGCATGACAAATGAAAGAATAGCTTGGAATTTTTTGGCACCTTGAACTCCTCAGGAAATCTCAAAGCTCTTCACAGGCAAAGAAGACTTTTAAAAAAATATAGTCACTGTTGCCATGTAAGCAAACATAGCAAGCTATTTGTGCACAGCAAGCTCCCACAAACAGCAAAAAGATAAATGACCAGGTACTTTATCTCTCAAATACCACCACCAAAACACATGTTATTTTTTATCATTTACTCTTTCACACAGTGTGGCCATTGCTAGCTAAGCCAGCATTTATTGCCCATCCCAAATTGCCATTAAGAAGTGGGTGGTGAGCTGCCTTCTTGAACCGCTGCGGTCCATGTGGTGTAGGTACATCCACAGTGCTGTTAGGAAGGGAGTTCCAAGACTTTGACCCAGCAACAGTGAAGGAATGGTGATATATTTCCAAGTCAGGATGATGCGTGTCTTGGAGCAGAACTTGCAGGTGGTAGTTGTGTACCCATGCATCTGCTGCTCTTGTCCTTTTAGATGATAGAGGTCGCAGGTTTGGAAGGTGCTGTCGAAGGAGCCTAGGTGAGTTGTTGCAGTGCAATTTGTAGATGGTACACACTGCTGCCATTGTGTGTCGGTGGTGTGTCTGTCAGACCTGTTTTTCTGTTTTCATTTAAAATAAATTCAGGAAACGTTGGCAAGTCTTTTCCATTTTAGAAGGGCCAGTTTCTCCAGAATAGCAGAAATCGTGCATGCGGATCATATATAAATACATTCATGAATGGTCTTTACAGCTGTGTGTGTTACTACCAGAGTTATCTGTATGAACAGGAATGTTGCGAGTTTGACTTTAAAGCCTTCACATTGGCTCATGTTATCCAGTTTCAGCCATTTAACTCCATATTCTTTACATCTTAAAATTAAACTATTATCTAAGTTTCCAATTTATAACTCCATGTTTCTATTGATTCACAATGTATTTAGGCAGAGAGAAAGAGGAAGTGGTAGTCAACTTGGGAGTCAGGTTATGATTCCCAAGTACATTAAAGCTAAACAGCACAAGAGTCCCTTTGGGGCATCATCTCCCACTGCTTTAAGTTCACAAATGTGGAGTAAAACGAACTCACATTTTAAAAGTATCCAGGTAAACCATAGGCAGGTTTTTAATATTAAAAGTTAAACTCCATGGATTCACCCCTGCCTGTGTGTGGAGAGCTCCCTGATCTTAGGCTCCACTTTAATGCGTGGTTTGAAGCAGTAGGACTCAGGTCTATTAACTGTGCCTCACACTCCAGGGACACTGAATTTAGATTTGGAGCTGTAACATAACTGCAGTCCTTATTTGATTTGCTTGGGAAGTAATTGCAAGGACAACCATCTGCCCCCTGCATTCTTATACTTAAAATTTCATTTTGCTGTCCTTGGATACATCATCAAGAAAGCCAAACTTAAAATTAGCCAACATGTCATAAACAACAGTTATGGTTACTTCAACAAAAGATGAATTTATTTTCCAACTTTGCTGACAAATCAGGAAGTTATTTTGGCAAGATCTAAAACTCAACAAAAAAAAATTGAAGAAATTAATGGCTAGGACTTTTTTTTAAAATCACATCCTCATATCTTGCAATATACATCAGGGAGGAAGTTCTCCAAAATGGATCCTCAGCTAATTAGACATAGCTTCCTTACCAGAAATTGTAGCAAAAGTATGGCATATGCGTGAAATGCATTAATTCAATGTGGCCATGATAAATGAGCCCTGAACAAACATTTTCTTCATGTGTTAACAGCGCTTCAGCTAAAATCTTACTAGCCATGTAAATAACAGAGGTAAGCCTATAATGGCTACCATGTAACAGGTCCCCTTCTAAGTAAAAGATCTTAATAAATGGAAATATAAAATAGTCTGCAAGCTTTCCTTTATGGTAAATTTCATTACTTAGGACTTATTTATTGTAGAATTCCTGATAAGTACACAATCCAGAGACCAGATAAATTTTGGATAGACAAGGTAGGTTGAATACTTGAAAGTTTGGCTCCAAATTTCCTGCAAATTACAGATTCTTAAAAACACTGACATTCGTGTGGAATTCCAATAATATGTTATTCATATTTGTGAGGCCAGTGATGAGACAATTCTTAGGATCTTCGATATCATTGAAATTATTGAGTTGGCTATCAAAAACTTAGGAATTGGATGTACAAGGAATCTTTTGGTTTTGTCTCAGGTTTTAAAATTCTAACAGATTCAAGCTTTTGATTTTCAGCTGTCATTAAGTTAAAGTGATGCTCTGCATAAAATGGCTTGACTATACAATTCACAAGCAAACAAAAATGATGCCAACTAAAATCCAGAGCAGAAAATTCCAAAAAACAAAGACTGAAAATCACTAGAGATAAAAACAAAAAACTGTGAATGCTGGAAATCCAAAACAAAAACAGAAAGAAATACCTGGAAATACTCAGCAGGTCTGGCAGCATCGGCGGAGAAGAGTACAGTTGACATTTCGAGTCCTCATGATGCTTCAACAGAACTAAGTAAAATTAGGAAAGGGGTGAAATATAAGCTGGTTTAGGGGTGGGGGGGAGGGGGTGGTGGGGGGTGGTTTGTTGGGACAAGCAAGCAGTAATAGGAGCAGATAACCAAAAGCTGTCACAGACAAAGGAACAAAGAGGTGTTGAAGGTGGTGATATTATCTAAAGGAATGTGCTAATTAAGAGTAGAAGACAGGACAGATAAGGTACAGATAGCTCTAGTAGGGGTGGGGGAATACTAAAAGGTGGTTATAAACAATGGTGGAAATACATTTAAAATTAGTGAAAATAGGTAGGAAAAGAAAAAATCTATATAAATTATTGGAAAAAACAAAAAGGGGAAAGAAACGGAAAGGGGGTGGGGATGGAGGAGAGAGTTCATGATCTAAAATTGTTGAACTCAATATTCAGTCCGGAAGGCTATCAAGTGCCTAATCAGAAGATGAGGTGCTGTTCCTCTAGTTTGCGTTGAGCTTCACTGGAACAATGCAGCAAGCCAAGGACAGACATGTGGGCAATAGAGCAGGGTGGAGTGTTGAAATGGCAAGCGACATGGAGGTCTAGGTCATTCTTGCGGACAGACCGAAGGTGTTCTGCAAAGCGGTCACCCAGTCTGGGTTTGGTCTCTCCAATGTAGAGGAAACCGCATTGGGAGCAACGAATGCAATAGACTAAGTTGGGGGAAATGCAAGTGAAATGCTGCTTCACTTGAAAAGAGTGTTTGGGCCCTTGGACGGTGAGGAGAGAGGAAGTGAAGGGGCAGGTGTTGCATCTTCTGCGTTTGCATTGGGAGGTGCCGTGGGAGGAGGAGTAAAGGGAGATGGAGGAGTGGACCAGGGTGTCACGGAGGGAACAATCCTTACGGAATTCCACCAGGGGGGGTGAGCCTCACACCTTCTCTTCCCTCCCAGAAACATGATAGGGTCTCTCTTGTCCTCACTTATCACCCCACCAGCCTCCGCATTCAAAGGATCATCCTCCGCCATTTCCGCCAACTCCAGCATGATGCCACCACCAAACACATCTTCCCTTCACCCCCCCCGGCGGGCATTCCGTAGGTGAAGTGAAGCAGCATTTCACTTGCATTTCCCCCAACTTAGTCTATTGCATTCGTTGCTCCCAATGCAGTTTCCTCTACATTGGAGAGACCAAACGTAGGCTGGGTGTCTGCTTTGCAGAACACCTTCGGTCTGTCCGCAAGAATGACCCAGACCTCCCTGTTGCTTGCCATTTCAACACTCCACCCTGCTCTCTTGCCCACATGTCTGTCCTTGGCTTGCTGCATTGTTCCAGTGAAGCTCAACGCAAACTGGAGGAACAGTACCTCATCTTCCGACTACGCACTTTACAGCCTTCCGGACTGAATATTGAGTTCAACAATTTTAGACCTTGAACTCCCTCCCCCCATCCCCACCCCGTTTCCGTTTCTTCCCCCTCTTTGTTTTTTCCAATAATTTATATAGATTTTTTCTTTTCCCACCTATTTCCACTAATTTTAAATGTATTTCCACCTTTGTTTATAACCACCTTTTAGTATTCCCCCACCCCCACTAGAGCTATCTATACCTTATCTGTCCTGTCTTCTACTCTTAATTAGCACATTCCTTTAGATAATATCACCACCTTCAACACCTCTTTGTTCCTTTGTCTGTGACAGCTTTTGATTATCTCCTCCTATCACTGGCTGCTTGTCCCAACAAACCCCCCCACCCTTAAACCAGCTTATATTTCACCCCTTTTCTAATTTTACTTAGTTCTGTTGAAGGGTCATGAGGACTCGAAATGTCAACTGTACTCTTCTCCGCTGATGCTGCCAGACCTGCTGAGTTTTTCCAGGTATTTCTGTTTCTGTTTTTGTACTGAAAATAACTAATTGTTTGTTTACTGCTTCAGCCCTGTCCACATCAGCAAGCTGTATGCCCAGGGACTTCAGAGGGTAGGAATTCTGATCGGCAAGTTCATGTAAAATACTCATACAGCATTCCTGTGTGTGCTATTTATGTTGAATATTGCACCAATTGGAAGTTCTACTCTTCGGGTGAAGCAGTCTTCTCCCAGAAGTCTCCAGTTCATTGAGGGTCACTGCTTTGTTAGTCACCACTAGCAATAACCCCAACTTGTATGTTTGTCACTCAATCTAATACATCAGAGTGAACTGATTTTATTTTCATTGCACTAAAGGTGGATCCCCATTGTGTCACAGCTGGAGAAATTTTGAGCCAAAATTACCCAGAGATTTACTGCTTTCTTCATTCTTATATGGAAAATAAAAATGCAAAACAACACAAATGAAAGTAAAACAAAAAAATGCCACAGGCTCTTGAACACTGCAGAAGTGTCTGTGCATCACAGATTGTTGAGGCAAGTGAAGAGACAATAAATATAATACAAGAGGAAAAAGCTGTAAAGTTAAACAGCTGTAGTATGATTCTTATTTAATTCTGGTGCGCCAGTGATTCTTCAATGTCAGCTTAACAGCCTCAATGTATAAAGCAGGGGTCGATTTCAACTCTCCATTGAAAAGGGATCCCTGATATTAAATTGATCTTTGCCAAAGCTACCAAAAAATTGATTGATTCTATTATCTCTGGACAATTCTGTGGTGAATGAACCTCAGGCTTTCACTAAAAAAACCACTTTAGTGATGTAGTGGTGAAATAGTGACACAAGAGTGTATCTGAATAATGACATGTGGAAAATTTGGTGGCCAGCTAACTGATTTTCATCAGGTTGGCCTGGTGGGAAACCCACAGCTTAGGCCTGAGCTAAAATTGTAAGTGGGTGCCAAAGCTATGATTGAGAACCAACCTGCCTATGTAAAATAAGGACCCCAATGGTTTTGGGCAGCATTTCTTGCTGGCTGCTCAGAAAAGGTTATAATAGAGAGCAAGTGGTGGGATCCTGGCTAGTAAGTATCCCAGGGCTTTTTAATCATCTCCCGCACTGTTTTCACTGGACAGACTGGGTTAAAATCATCCCTGTATGTTTATTGCTTATTTCTAAGCAAGGGAAAATTGTTCCTAAGCAAAGATGCTGGTTTCTAGTATTTGGGAGCACAAATAACAGAAATACCAGATTAAATTACACTGCACAGATTACAAGCATCATTTTTGTTAAATCACAATATTTTAGTGAATTGACTCTATTAATTAGGGAGAAAAAGTATCAATGAGCCATAAAATTGATAGCAGGAATGCATATGAAGTGTGTCCAATATGAATTTTGAATTTTGGAACCTTATTTACTCTTTCCATGCTCCCCTTTCCATCTCAAGCTGAAGTAATGATTTGCCATTTCAGCAAACCTTGGGAATTTCTCATGTGGTGGTAAGTGATACCCCAGGCATGTCATTAAAATTAAGCAATTCATGAAACTTCTCATCCATCATTTTTAAAAATCTTTCTTCCAAACACAAATGAAGCTGAGAAATGACCCGGAGAAAAAAACCAGATCCGGAGCTAATCCTGTGAGACATATTGTGTCATAAAGATAAGTATCAGTGCCATCATCAATCTTTTCAAATTTGGTAGATAACTGAAAAACAAAAATAAATTACACAAATTACATACGAGTATAGTGAGAACTCCTTTCACTATAAATGGTACATGGATAGGAATCAAATTAATTTAGTAATGCACTTTGCAGTTAGACTCTTCTCTTCAAATATAAAAAAATCCTATCCTTTTATACAAATAGTTGGTTATTATAAACTGCAACATTTTAGTGGAGTCACTGTTGGACAAGAATCAATGCAATGCAATAATGAAAGAGTAATGTGGATTATATTTGATGAAATTTCTCAAATCCACAATGTTCTTTGAAGCATTAAAGTCTACAAATATTACCTGATGCCACACTGTTAAGCTCAATTCCCTTTCCTCCCTTCACAGCAGTTAGAGGATTCTTCCCCTTTCTATTGAATTATGTATTTTCTAGCTCCTTTGCCAAGGTTGTTCTATTTAAGCATCTCTCTCCCAGCAGTAGTACTTTTCCTATTCTCCCCCCAACTCCCCCACAGAGGTAGTGTCCCACAATCTCTACTCCTTAGCCATTCTCCCCAGTCTTTCTTCCCTTCACCTATCCTAACATCTTCCACACTCCACCTTATCCTTCAATACAATATTTTTAAAGATGATTTAACATTGACCACAAGATATTTGATCCCCTATTCTGAACAAAACGTTTTTGTTGGAATAAGTATATTTCATTTGTTTGAAATTTCCATCAGTTAGTGACTGCTAAATGTTTGGAAAGGGAAATTTCCAATGAACAAGTTAAGTACTCTTAAGTAATACTTTATGGAGTAATTTCAAAGGCAAAGCAACTTCCTTCCCTGCTCCAGTATGGATCTCAGAAAGCAGTAAGCAATGCTGGGAATCCAGATTGGATTAAATGACCTAGCCTTACAAGCACAGTAAATATATAATAAAAACAACAACCTGCATTTATGTAAGTGTCTTTGATGCAGTAAAATGTTCCAAGGTGCTTTACAGAAGCATTACCAAACAAACATTCACACCTAGTCACAGAAGGGTATATTAGGATAGATGACCGAGAGACGGGTTTTAAGGGAGATCTTAGTGCCGGGGGGTGGGGGGGAAGAGGTAGACAGATTTAGGAAGGGGAATCCAGAGTTTAGGGCTTAGGCAAATTAAGGCACAACCACCAATGGTGGAGCAATTAAAATTGAGGATGTGCAAGAAGTTAGACCTGAAGGAGCACAGGGGTCTTGTAAAGCTGTGAAGCTAGAGGAGGTTTCAGAGATGGGAGAGACAAAGGCCACAGAGGGATGTGAATACAAGGATGAGAATTTTAAATTTGAGGTGCTGCTTATCCAGCCATCATGAGTGATGGATGAACGGGACACGGTGCAGTTATGATATGGGCAGCATTGTTTTGAATGGGAGCAAATTCATGGAAGGTAAGATTTGAGGCTGGCCAAGAAAGCATTGGAATATTCAAGCCTAGAGGTAAAAAAGTATGGATAGGGTTTTCAGTGTCAAATGAGCTTTAGCAGCAGTGAAGCCAGGCAATGTTACAGGGGTGGAAGTAGATAGTCTTGGTGATACATTGAGTATGTGGTCAGAAGCCCAACTCAGGTTCAAACTTAACACCAATGATGCAAACAATCTGGATCAGACTCAGATAAGGAGCTGGTGGCTAGGAAGCAGAATTTGTGATAGGGATTGAAGATATTGGCTTTGGTATACCCATTGTTTATTTGGAGAAGATTTATGCTTATCCAATAATGGATGTTGTACAAGCAATGTGACAAATTATACACAATGGAGAGGTCGAGATAGGCTGGTTGTTGTCAGCGAAAAGGTGGAATTTGACATTGTGCTTTCAGATGACAGGGCAGCATGTAGATTTTTTATTCTTTCACAGGTTGTGGGCATTGCTGGCTAGGCCAACATTTATTGCCCATCCCCAATTGCCCTTGAGGTGGTAGTGAGCCACCTTCTTGAAGTGCTGGAGTCCATATTGTGTCGGTACACTCGAGGTGCTGTTAGGAAGAGGGTTCCAGGATTTTGACCCAGTGATAGTGAAGAAATGATGCAGTGCAAAGTCAGGATGGTGTGGGGCTTGGAGGGGAACTTGCAGGTGGTGGTGTTCCTATGCAGCTGCTGCCCTTGTCCTTCTAGGTGGTAGAGGTCTTGGGTTTGGAAGGTGCTGTTGAAGGAGCCTTGGAGAGTTGCTGCAATGCATCTTGTAAGTGGTACACACTGCTGCCACTGTGACATTGGTGGTGGAGGAAGTGAATGTCTAAGGTTGTGAATGGGGTGCCAATCATGTGGGCTGCCTGTCCTGGGTGGTGTTGATGCAAAATAAGGAGTGCCTTGCCACGCAGTAGTAAATCATTTATATTTTCAAAAGCTTGTTTCTTTCACCTAAACACTCAAAAAAAAAGTTATTGTAAAGTTTAATGATTGAGTATTCTTTCAAATAAATCAGTGCACGAGGAGATCACAATTTATAAGTCTGGGAGTTAAGAATTTAGTATCATACAATTAGGCGTATGTTAAACATTGGCTGCAAGGGTAAATTTGACAGATGAAGCTCATATCAGGAATTACATATGGAAGAATCATCGAAATGATTACTGTGGGGCTCACTGACCTTGGTTCCTGAATATACACTCCCCATGGGAAAATTCAGTGTTGAGAATTAATAATTGCCCAAATCTTTCAGTCAGTATCGGAACCCGAGTCCAATGCTGGTCAGACAGAAAACTAACCACTTAACTGCATACGATTTTTCTATCCAAACTTCCGACAAAGGACGCTGCAGAACTCCATCAGTGCAGGAATCCATGGAAAGGACAGCAAATAGAATCTGCACAGAAGCCACGCCCCTTTTTATAGCACTACCTGTCATATTCTGGTGAGTGTTTAAAGGTCCTGAAGCTTCTCTGTGGGCAGAATTTTCCCACTGTCGTGCGTGCGTGGGAGGTGGCAGCGGGCCCCTGCACGTCTACACGTAAAATGACTCACGGTGATGTTGGGCAAGTGTCCAGACGTCACCATGCGCCATCGCAATATTTCACTGGGCGGGCACGTGATGATGTCCAATGCGCGCCCGCCATTAATTAACAGGCCAATTAAGGCCCTTAAGACGTCAATTTTTCGGCGCCCATGCAGTCTTCGGATCGGCGCACGGGCGCAACGGGCAGGTGGGTAGGACACATTTGTATTAACCTCAACCACGGGTGAGATAAGAGGGCTCACTGGTGTTGTGAGTGTGCGCAGTCAAGTATTTATATTTGAAAGTTTTTCAAACTTGCTTGTGTGATCTGCAGTACTTCAAAACGCATTCCAGCTGCTTTTTCTGGACTCTTAACCTTCAGGTCAGCACGCTGCAGTGAGGAATCTTTCTGGGCCTGCAGGTTTCAGGAAGCCTTCCCTTAGCCTGGGAATGGGAGCTGAATTGTCCACTGGAGGCAGCTCCTCTCAGGAGGAAGGGAGGGCTAGAAGGGAGAGGAGGCCAGGAGTGCATTCAGCCTCCAGAGGAGCCACCTTTGGGAGGGCAGGTGCAGGCAAAATGGACGCAGGGCCACCAGGAAGTCTAAGGCGAAAGGGGCCGCAGAAGACGCCACTATCCTGCTGCCAGGGTATACAGACGGCGAATCAGCTACCTCAATATGTCTGAGGTGCAGTGCCAAGGGAGGGTCCATCTCTCAAGGGAGACAGTCAACTATATCTGTCAGATGATTGGGCCTGAGATCTCCGCTAACTGTGTGGGTGGACACTCCATGCCAGTGGCTCTAAAGGTCATAGTTGCCCTCAACTTCTATGCATCTGGCTCCTTCCAGGGGTCGTTGGGTGATCTTTGCGGTGTCTCCCAATCAGCTGTCCACACCTGTGTCAAGCAGGTTACAGACGCTCTGTTCAGATGCGCATTGACCTTCATCCACTACCGTTAGGACCAGGCCAGCCAGACATAGCGAGCCAGAGGCTTTGCGGCTATTGCTGGCTTCCCCCGTGTCCAGGGTGCTATAGACTGTACACATGTGGCCATCAAGGCGTCAGCAGGTGAGCCCGATGCCTTCATCAACAGGAAGGGCTTCCACTCCATGAACGTGCAGATAGTGTGTGATCACAGGATGCAGATTCTACAAGTCTGTGAAAGATACCCAGGCAGCTCCCACAATGCCTACATCCTCAGACGCTCCCAGGTTCCTGAGCTTTTCAGTGCTCCGGCCCGGCTGGATGGATGGCTGCTGGGTGACAAGGGCTATCCCTTCAGAAGGTGGCTCATGATGCCTCTCCACCATCCAAGAACAGAGGCTGAGCAGCGGGACAATAGGAGCCATGCCTCCACAAGGGCTGTGGTGGAGAGAACCATCGGTCTTCTCAAGATGCACTTCCGATGCCTGGACCGGTCAGGGGGCGCATTCCAGTACCCCCCAGATCGTGTGTCACTGATAGCGGTTGCATGCTGCACTCTCCACAATCTTGCGCTGGAAAGGGGGGACACAGTGGACGATGAAGACGTGGACACAGTGTCTGCGGCTGCACACGATGAGTCCAGCAGTGAGTCCGAGGATGAGCATGCACAGGGAAATATTGAGGGGTTAGACGCTGACCCAGGCATACTCCAGGGAGGCAGGGACACCTGGGAGGCTCTAATCCAATGAACCTTCAGCTGGCACAAGACAGATGGTCCACCAGGACAAGCCTGGGCTGTAGGCTCGATACTTGACACCTAAGTGCAAAATCTGCCAGGTTAGCAACAGTAACTAAGGGCCTTGTTAATAAAGCTGAATGTCCAACCAAGCACTCATTACAGTTGTGGAAACAATATACATGCAGAAGAAAAGAGGCACCCTCAGCCATGGTAACATATCTGAACTTAATGTGTGAAACAAATCAACTTATTACAAAATAAAGACAATAGTGTTACAAATCAATAAAATCATAAAGACCTAATCTCGGGCCAACACAAAAAGCACCAGTGAAAAACTCATGGTGTGCCTCAGGTGCCTTAAGCTTTCGTTTCCAGGTGCTACCTGTTGGTGCTGCCCCATCTCTCGGAGTGGCATCTGAGACAGCCTGCTGGCTCTGCTGTCCTGTTGGCCTCGATGACCTTGGCAGTTGTCCTCTGGCCCGTGGAGCCTATGATGGGAGGGAGCTGGCAGTTCCACAGTTGGCATCTCCCCAGTCGTCGCAGCCTCACCGGATGATACGGTCACTGGCAGAGGGGCGGAGGAGCTGCTGCCCTCACCTGGAGCGCCCTGAGAGGTGACAACAAGCAGCTGCTGTGCCAACATGAGGTTGCTTCGGACCTCCCTGCTCACCGTGGATGGATGGGCACCGAGCTGGGAAATTTTATGCCCACACCATCACCCACACTGGTACTGACCATCTGAGGTCAATGCCGATGTGAGAGCTTGCTGGTCCAAGCACATCCCCAGGAAGCCCTGACAGGTTTCCTGGAGTAGGTTCTCCACGAGAGTCGCCCAGTGCTCGGGCTTGTGGCTCATTGCTTCGGCGATCGTCCGCATGGACTCCTCCACCACGGAGTCCAAGCCAAGCACAACCTCATGTATCTCCCCCAGATGCTCCCGCACACCCGGCTGCATTTCCTGCACCTGCTGCATTGCGGACGACTCCAGAGACACATCATCAGACACTGACTGAGCATGTGCCTGGTCCCTGCAGTCCTCCAATCGCTGGCACCATGGGCACTCTCTATCTCTGCCAGCTGCTTCAGCGACTGCTGTGCTCCGGGATACTAGCCGATGTTCTAATTCCCACCGGGGTACCAGTATCTGCACTGGTGCCTGCCTCACAGAGATGGTGTGACACTGGTGAGACTTCAGGCTCCTCAGGTGTGAGGGGGCCTCTGCTGCTCCTCCTTCCAGCCCTGCTCCGCTGATGCTGAAAGGAAGAACAAGGACATTGGATCAGTTAACGTGGAGACAATGACAATGTGCATCCCTGTCCCCCGGATCATTATGCGCTCATCCTTCCATAACCAATGGTCAAGCCATGTTGCAAAATTAAATCATTTAACATTCAGCACTGCTATGGCTGTTGGGAGGACACTGCTGACCTCACTGTTGGGCATAAATACCTGGCCGTGGCACCCCAGCCTCACCGACACCAGTGGGCCTTGGCGCATGGTGCCTCTCCAGATCCAGGGCCTCCTGCTCGAAATGGCTTAGAATGGCGATCTGTGCCTGGCCACCACCAATCCTCGCACGTTCTGCTGCGTTATGAGGATTCTTCTCCTGAACATGAGAGAAGAGCATTGATTAGCGCAAATTGCACATGGACTCTGTTCATGCACAGCCCACCCCAACCAAAGTGGAGCATGTCAGGGCTCCAGTGCCTCCTCACCCCGCTGCTGCCAAACACTCACACAAAGATGCTAGGCCTGCCCCCCAACCCCCCACCACCGCCCCCTTGGACACATGCTGCCTACATCACATTAGGCACCACACAGTATATCCTTCCATAGCAAGGAGGTGCAAGCATATGGAGCACAGAGCACAGCAGATGGTTTGTTGCCATGCCATCTTGAAGCTCCCCTCCCAGCATGTCATCACCCTGACTTGGACATGTCCTAGAGTTCAAACACAGTGCCTGGGTGCAGCTCCTCCAGGTTACCCCCAAACCAGTTATGTGGGACTCAATGTAACACATGCTGCGGGGGCAAAACACATTTCTTCATCACCCTCTCAGTCTGACCTCAGCATGGATACTATCTGCTTGCCCACCCAGCAAAGGACAAATGCCATCAATGATTCAATGTAGTCACGACACTCAGACTTGTGGGGGGGGGGTGGCGGGGAGCAGAGTGTGTTAGCCGACCCTGCTGGGTTAAATGCCCAATGCTAACATGGTACTCACCCTGCCAGTGCGCAACAAATCGTTGAAGCGCTTGTGACACTGGATCCAGGTGCGCCGCACCACGTCGCCGGAGCTCACCACCTCCTCCCAGGCACATTTTGTTATGTGGGGGGGGCTTCCTCCTCCCATCCTGGGGAACCGGCACCTCCTGTCGTGCTGCCACCTCCTCGAGGAGGACAGCAAGTCTGTCATCCAAAAAACGAAGGGCACACTGGTTCCCCGCCCTCCGGCCTGGCCTGCCCCCCCGCCCTTCCCTCTGGACTGGCCTGCTCACCGAAAGCCCTCTGTTGTGGCCTTGCACTTGCCACTGTGAGCAACCTAGAAAAGGCTGCCAGGTCTTCATTTAAACAGGCTGCCAGGTTGCCATTGGACCCAGTGGTCTGTGCACATCCGCCGCTGCCCACCCACTCCCGCTATCCTCGGGAGTCGAGAAACACACTAGGCAGGCCTTAATTGGCCCTCCCACGTAAAATGGCGGTGCAGACCCGATTGCGGGCGGTGATCGGGTCCACATTCACTCCGCCCCTACCACCAACCGGAAAATTCAGGCCAGTATGTTAGTGAATGAGTGAATGGGTGAGTGAATGAGTGAGTGGGATAAGTGGCCAGGGTGGCAGCTAGGCAGGGTGGCAGCTAGGCAAGGTGAGAGAGTTGTGGGGAGTTGTGGGTGGGGGGAGGGTTGTGGTCACAGTGAATGACTTGTATAGTTACCCAGGCATTCGACTGAGATTTTTCTGTCTAATGTTTCCTGGGTAACTACTTTATTTACTGGGTAATTACTTGGAATTGTCCAAAGTCTCCAACTTTAACTCAGAGTTGGAGACTTTTTTGGAGATTCCGGGGGAACAAGGGAATTGCCCATCAGAAGTTCAAATTTCCCAGGAAATTCCCATGGAGTGAGTGCATCGGGATGTGTGTGGGATCTCAACGCGCATCTTGGCTTGTACTTCCAATTATCTGGAGACCGGAAGATCTGGGCCACTTCCTTTTCAACAAGATCTAATGTTCTTAGAATGGAGATGGTGTTACAACATGCACATGTTGTGCTATTTATTAGGCACATTAAGTGAAAGAAATCTAAGAACACTACTCTTAAGCACACATCGTACAAAAAGGCTTCAGCTCACATCCTGCAGTTTGATTGCAGGATTCTGTCAGCCATCTGGGTCTACCATGACACCATTGCTAAGTGTAAATGCATTACCAAAATAGAATAAAACTGGCTCCACATACTCCAACAGAAAATTAAATAAAGATGCCTTCTGGCCAAATCACCATCTAAGCGCCAAAATATAGCGTGCAGTATCAGATGCCTTTGGGCATCCATGAAATTGTACCTCAGGAAGGATTCAGTGCAGACAGGAAAGGGGAGATGATGGAATGAAGGATCACATAGGAGAGTCATTACAGTTCAAGTAAATATAGTGCATTATCTAATTTACTGTTTTTAAGAATAGACTATTAGCATTCATTTGGGTTTTTGTGGCGTGACTCTTGGTAATTAATGGAAGATTTATGGGTTTGGCTATATGACATGAGCATTAAAAAATCTAATTTAAATTGCTGCATAAATCAATCTTACTGTTTGGTGGGATTTGTTCTCAAGTTGCCTGTGCCATCTTTTAAGGAAAATGTTTTGAAATGTATGCTTCTTAAGAGTGATCCTCTTGTGATTGATTTTCAGAAGCTTTGGTATCTTTTGCACAAGCTAGTTCCTGGCAAGCAATGTAGTGTCAGCAGGGTGGTATGGTTCTGTCATTCACTCTCATTATTCTTAATTTAGGGAAAGCTGAGTTCAATTGTATCGTACTGGTCAGTGGAATATTTGAGTGTCAATCTCGTGGAGTAGAAATGGAGTCACAGGTCGGTCAGACTGAGTAGGGGATAGCAGGCTCCCTTCCCTAAATGATATTCAGGAACTGGTTGGGTTTTATTGGCAATCCAGTTGATTTCAAGGACCTTTCTTGGTGCCTGACCACAAATTGCTTCACATGTTGAATTTAATTTCACAATTCATCCTGATAGAATTTGAATTCATAACCTGAGTTGGTACCACAGTACCATAACATCTACTTTATGTTATCCAAGAGTTTCCAATATTCTCTGTCTATTTAACTGATGGGAAGCAGCTAATCAAAGCACCTGAATGTGAATGACAGCATGAAGGCTGTTCTGGAAATTCTGAGCTGCACTCAAATCCATTCACATAATTACAGGCAATTCAAAATTTGGATGGAAGAATTCATTGACTCTGTTCTTTTAGTTCAGTACTTGGCTTTAAGTGGTCACTTGCTTTTTTGACCTGCTTAATAATTCATGGAAGAAAAAGCCAAAGTATATGCCGAAGTGATGGGCAGAGTTTGAAGTTCACATTTGTAATGAAAATATTACTGCGCATGGACAAATTACAGCAGGACCTGCAAGGACTGGTGAAGTTGTTACTGAAACTTCGACAAAGTGCATCTGCCTCTAGAAGCAAGCGTAAGTTGTTCTCGATTCAGCTGCCAAGGGGTAAGCCGATGTACTTTGTGAGAAGAATAAAATGGCAGAAAATCCACAGCACTACAATTCTTCCCATGGATCTTCAAGGTAACTTTGTTCAACCATCAAAGGATTGGGAGTTGAAGAAGCTTCAGGTTAGGCTTCTGATTGACCAATTCAACACCGGGACAGATTGCTGGAGCGGGTCTACCAATAAAGCAATTTCTCAACTGAAAATGAGGGAATTGAAGGTGACAGATTAAAGCCTTAAATTGTGAAGGGTCTTGCAGCATGAGAAGCATCCAAATATCAAAAAGACATTTGCTTTAGCTGGAACTGAATATGGAAATCAGACATGTATGTGAATCTCTTGCACTCTCCAGCATGTAAAATCAGGAGCAAATCTGTTCCGACTGACACATTTCAGAATTGCCATGTTCTGACATGATTAGGATTTCAAAATAATTATAATTAGTATTTCAGTATTCACATTTGACTCCTGCACTTAATTGTAGCTAGTGCAATTCAAGTAGATTTTTAATGTAGTTTCAATAATGCAACTGAGCTAATTGTATCACCCACGGTAATAGTGTTTCATTATTTTTAAAAAAGGGATTTAATTTTGATTTACTAATTCTTATTGTTGCAGGGATTATTGTAATTTTTGGGAGTTAATAACTTTCAGTTAAAAGAATTGATGGCTTGCATGCTGCCACAACTATACTCAACCACAAAATGTGTCACGCATGACACTGAAACAATCAATGTGTCACGCATAACTTATAGCAATTAAAGGCTGAAGCATTTTCACCATGCAGAAGTGTCACAAACTGCAGCTAGATGCTTCATGTATGGACAGTAGCAGTCCTGAACATTGTTGATTTGACCTCATCCAACATTAGTGGAGATTCACTTTTGTTTCCCCTAAGGAACCATACTCTAACAAAGGGCCCCGAATAATTACTTCTCTTTAACAGATACAATTTTTTTATTTAAATGTTGTCTACCTCTGAATTACAAATACAAAAGAGATCATTTTCAGCATATTTTGTCATTGTGCTGCAGCATCAGGTAATCACCTGACATTACACTACACTCAGATTCAGAGTTCAGAGTATTGCTACCAACTGCAAAATAATTACTCAACTCCAGTCACTCCTCATACTTCACTGTATCATGGAGTTGTCTGATTCCTAATTCAAAAGTATAACTGAATATCTCATAGTTTAGTTCTCTCAAAACAAAAGATAAAATAGTGTCTGAAATGTAATCGCAATTCTTTACTAAAAGGCTTTAAATATTCAGCAGTTTTAGCAGTACATTATGAATTGTTCCTTTGGAAATAGCTTCTTTAAATGCCACATCACTGCTTTGCAAAGCAAAATCAGCTCATCGTTCTGACCAGAAAATGGAAAGATCCTGAGAATATTGTCATAATTTTAATCTTTCCAATTTGTTGATGTTATCAATTATCTAATCAATCAGGATCGACTGCAACCAATGTGGCAGAGATGTTGAGTTTAACTGGAGTTTAAGACGGGCCATAACACACTAGTGATGCAGCTAAAGCATACAGCTGTGACAAGTAACCAGTACCGGTCCAGATCAGGCAAGACAGCTGACATGCAAAAACAGCTCTCTCTTTCTGCTTTCTCTTTTCTTTTTGGTGCCTCATGCTTTCATTAATTCTCAAACTACCCAAGGATGTTGGAATGGATCAACCTTTAGGAGTTGCTCTTCGAGGCCTATTGCAGAGGTCTCCCAAATTTTCTTACTTTATACTCTTTCTCAGGAGTGGGCCTGGATGAATTATTGACAGACCTGATTGCCTTATAAAGATTTTCTTTATTACAAAATTCCCGATAAAATGTTGAGTTCTTTATCTAAACCATGGAGAAAAAGCCCATCCTTAATGTTACCAACCTGACAATAGCATCTTGAGTCCTTGCGTTCATCTTCTGTCCTTGATCAATCAAGTCTTTACATTAATTTTCATTATCTCACAGTCAGCTGTTCCCCATGACTGATTTTTTTAACCCCCTTCCATCACATCCCTGGCCTTCAACTTCAAGGGCTCCATTGTTTGACATATCAGTTGGTTATGTCCAAAGCTGTTTGTAAGACCTGTTAATGAACTCTTCACAATGGCTATTCAGTCCAACTATTTGAATTCCTTATCAGGCTATTAAACTATGGGGTTGTTCACTAAAGTAACTTGTACTCTACTCCTACATAGGAATTAACATTTACATTCCAACAGGCATCTTAATTAAGCAAGGTTAAGTGAAAAGTCTAACACTGCTTTGTCGTATGGTTATTTCTTTTAACATCTATCCAGTTGCGCTCCCATTATTGCAGAAGCCTCATCTGACCATGGCCTCTTTACAGTCTAGCTATAACTGACATCACATAAGAATAATTATTCTACCGGTTTGCTTCTAGAGAAATTAAACCTTAAGCAGTTTTCAGTAAAACTAAATTTGCAGCCTAATCCTATTAATTTACCTATTTCAGTATATAAAATAATAAACATCTCATCAGGAATCTTCTCTGAACTGTCCCCAATGTAAGTAAATCCCCCCTTAAATAAGGGCACTAAAACTGCATACAGTACTCTAGGTGTGGTCTCATCAACATCCTCTACAGTTGTAGCAAGGCTAGCCTACTTTTATAGCCAATCCCCCTTGCAATCAAGGGCAACATTCTATTTCCCTTCTTAATTATTTGCTGGGTCTGCAAGCTAACTTCTTGTGTTTCATGAATACCCGAATTCCTTCTGTACTCTCTCTCAATTTAAATATTTTACATTGCTATTCTTCCTATCAAATGGATGACCTCACATTTCCCCACATTATACCCCAACTGCCAAATCTCTGCCCACTTAATTAATCTATATATTTCCCTCTGCAGACTCTGTGTCCTCCTGACAGCTTGCTTTCCCACCCATCTTTGTGTCATCAGTAAATTTAGCTAAAATAAACTTGGCCTCTCTATCTAAGCCATTAATATAGATTGCAAATAGTTGAGGCCCAAGCACTGATCCCTCTGGCACCCCATTAGTTACAGTTACAACTTGAAATTGACCCATTTACTCCAATTCTGTTTTTTGTTAGTTAGCCAATCCTCTATCCATGTTAATATATTGGGCCATAACTTCCTCGGAGTGGCAATCAGTGTCGGATTGCCACACCATGCCCAATTACTTATAGGAAATCTCTTCCATGCCCATCTTGCCCGACCTTCCGACTCAGGGCAGGAGGGGTTCAGGCAGCGAAGCTGTCCTCGAGGCGCTGCGTCACAGTCCAGCAGAGTTGGATTGAAGAAGGAAGGTCCCCTTTTTTCCTGCGCTAGCTGCTGTAAACCAGGTAAGTTAAAGGCCCCATTAAAATTGACAGGCCAGGGAGGAGGTAAGTGACTAAGGTATGTAGATAAGATTTTGGGGGTGTTGGAGATCATTGGTCAGGTGGGGTGGAGGGGGGAAATCAGGCATCTGGGGGGAGTGGAAGGGTGTTGGACATTGGTGGGAGTGGGAGATATCGGTGGGAGTGTCGGACATCGGGGGACGGGGGAGGTCGGACATCGGGGAGGGTGGATTAGACTTCTGGTGGGGGGTGCAGGGGGGGTGAGAGGTCAGGGGAGGGTTGGGGGGGGGGGTGCAGAGGTCCAGTCAGTTTGCAGGGGGATTGTGGGGGAGAGGTGGGTGTCGAGTTGGGTTGGGTAGGGGTGGTTGAGATGGTGGGGGTGTGGGGGGGGCGGGCGATGGTCAGTACTGTGGGAGGGGACGGTTTGGGTCAGGGAGGCGGAGGCGGGTTGAACCTGTGGGGGCTAGGGGTTGTCTGGCCTTCCATGGTGAGGGGGACAGGGGAGGTGGGTGTAGTCGAGTTGGGTTGGGTCAGGGAAATCGCATGGGGATTCGGGGAGGGGAAGGAACACTTTGTGGGAGGGTAGTAGAGGGTGGGGGAGACCCCTGAGGGGTTGAGGGTGTGGGGGGAGGCTCCTAGAGGTCAGGGGTGTAGGGCAAGTCCCATGCGTGGGGAAGGGCGGTATCTTTACAATAGTTAGCCAGAAGTTAGAAGAGGTTTTAATTCTTCTAACTTTTTCTGAGTAACTATTTGTGTAACACAGCTGGAACCGTCTGAAATTTGCGATTTAAATAGCATTTCCAGATGATTCTCAATGCAGGGCAATTGTTCAGAGGAAGTTTGCACTGCGGGGCAATTGCCATGCAAACCCCTACCTTTGGAGTTCTGAGAGGGGTTCCCCAGCACATCTTTGGCGTACCATCAAATCTAACACTGGGGAGCTTGGAAGTTACAGCCCCTCATGAGCTCTTCTGTAGTAACATATTATATGGCACCTTATCAAATGCTTTTTGGAAATTCAAACGCATTGCATCTAGCAGTTCGCCTTTATCCACTCTGCTTATTAAATTCTCAAAGAACTCTAATAAATTTATACATAGGATTGCATAGAATATACAGCACATAAACAGGCCATTTGGCCAAGGCAGTCCATGAAAGCTTTTGTGCTCCACTTGAGCCTTCTTCCATTTTTTTTCACCTAAATCTATCATCATAACCCCCTATTCCCTTCTCCCTCATATGTTATCTAGTTTCCCCTTAAATGTATCTATACTATTCGCTTCAACCACTCCCCACGGTAACGAGTTTCACATTCTCAACACAACTTAGATAAAGAAATTTCATCTGAATTCCCTATTGGATTTCTTGATGACTACCTTATATTGATGGCCTCTAGTTATGCTCTTCCTCCACAATAAGAAACATTCTCTCTTGTCAAACACCATTTCCCTTTCCTAAAACCACGTTGACTCTGCTTGATTGTACTATGATTTTCTAAGTGTCCTGCAAATACGGCCTTAAAAATTAGGGAAAATGGTATTCGAACTTAAATGCAGCACTGGATCTCACCCAAGCGTTTACATCAAATTGAACATGGTGAAACAATAAACACAGTTGATACATTTAGGTTGCGAAGCTATTTCGGAAACCGCTTACTTTTGCAAGTTAATTCTATAGGATTCTGTCTGGGTGAGAACATTTGCATCACAATCATTATTTGCAATGTTTTGCCTGAAAGCCACATTAGCTCCGAAAGATATAATGCAGGCCAGCTGGATTCAGAAACAATAGCCAGCTCCTCTAGCAAGTGCTTTTATTGTCATTGGAGACTGGCTAGCTAATGCCACATCTCTGTGTGATACACACAGGCAACAGTGACAGTATTACTTTGCATACTGTGATGCTTATTTGTCTTTGATGAATGGAGTATTATAGAAAGGAGTAAATGTAAATATTTACCATTGATGCCTGTTTGATGGAAGAGGTTTCATTTCCAGTCCCAAGGAACACAACAAAGAAAGGAACTCGGGAACTCTTCTGTTACGTTTGGTAAAATTAAAAAAATTATTAATGTACCTTTTTGCAGGGTGAAAGTCAGTCTTACTTGAAGCTGGTGAAAGAAAGCTTGTGCACTTATATAGCACCATTTATGGCCTCAGGACATCCCAAAGTACTTAACTGCCAACAAAACACTACTGAAGTGTAATCACTGTTGTAATGTAAGAAATGGGGGAGCCAAGTTGCACACAAGTCCCACAAAACGTAGTAAAATAATAACCAGATAATCTGGTTTAGTGATGTTAGCTGTTGTCATAAATTATCTTTGATGGATTCACACTGATCAACCAATGGGTATTACTGTGGTACATTCCCAAATTACAGTGTTGGCTCAAGGTCAAATATACTAAGTTGAGCACTGCCACTGATAGCAAGCAAACAACTCAATCTTCTGTGATAAAAGCAAAACACTGCGGATGTTGGAAATCTGAAATAAAAACAAAATGCTGGAAAAACTCAGCAGGTCTGACAGCATCTGTGGAGAGAGGAAACAGAGTTAATGTTTCGAATCTAGGCCCCTCTAGGGTCATAAAGACTTGAAACGTTAACTCTGTCGCTCTCTACACAGATGCTGTCAGACCTGCTGAGTTTTTCCAGCATTTTGTTTTTATTTCAATCTTCTGTGGGACTAGCTGAGAAACTTGCCTTGCTTTCTGCAGAGAACAGTGAAAACAGAACAATAATGTGAGTAAACAAACTTCATTTTCACACACCACATATGTTTCTAAGGCTATATATTTCTTTTAAAAATGTATCTAATTTATTTCACAAAACAACATTTGCTAGAAATATCAAATTTCTTTCTGTAGCTTACAATATTAAAACATTAGGAATAAAGCCATCTAGAAACAATTTTTCACTTAACTGTTGGATTAGCATATGTTTTAATTTAAACAAACACAAATGCCATAGAAAGACTCTGATAATTTCCAGCAGTTTCTCTCTGAAGACAGTAGCTACAATAAACACCCTGGGTTCCAACCCTGTTTGCAACTGCAAGTAGCAGTAACTGAAAGGATTAATTAGGAAATCTCTATTTCACCCAGTGTGCCACTTACCACCTAACGTACTAACACTAATGAAGTGAGCAATTTGCATAAATTGCATTCAAATCAGTATACTAACATTGGCAGGTTAGTCAAGAGTTCACCTCTTGGGAGATGCTATTTGCTGCATTCAGCACTCTGCCCATTACTTATTGATCTTCAATGATTGTGGGTGCAGGAAAGCAGCTCAACAAAAATTGAAATATATACGTTTCATCAGAGAATATGGATGGGTTAGAGAAGTAGAGAAAACAAATTAAGCAAACTTCAAGCACTAATTTTAAAAAAAAGTTGTTTCTCATGGTCCGGTTTACTGACACATAAAAGAAACTCTTTGGCACAAATGTCAGCATTAAATACACCCAAGGGATGTATAACAATGCTAATTAGAAATCAAAGTCCCTTCCATTCCCCAACAAGATGTCTCAGCCAGCTTCTGAATACCAATCCCTACTACAACAGTGCAACATTTTTCCCACCTCTCACACCAACCATGCTGTATGGTCTCTTGCCTGAGATTGTTAATTAGTGCTAAATTAGCAACATCATTATGCTATGGGGAACCCTTACAATCTGAAGACATCTCATGAGACTGAGCTAAATTTGAATTCAAGTGAAAAGTCAGTGCCCATCCCAACCACCAGCTGATGCTCCACCCCATCCACCACCCAATGCCTAACCTTGTCTACCATCCAGAGCTAACCCATTCTAACAGTGGAGCAGCAGAAATCAGACAAAAACTTTTAGATATTTGAGTTTAACCATGCACCTGCCACTCACGTGAAAATGTTGTACTATTTGCATATAGATAGTGTTAAACGCCATTATCCTCGCCGTTATTTTGACAGCAAAATCTGGGCCCATGAGTATCTATCTTGTTCTCTTTAACCCCATTTGCTATGTTTCATTCTTGTTAAAGTGCTCACTTATTTTCAAGCTTAAAATTCTGATGAAGGTACACACAGAAAACTGTAACATCTTTTTAAAGAGAAGATTTGTTGTGTATTTCCAGCATTTTCTATTTTTGCATCTGTCATGCTCAGTTGAGGCATGCCCTATCCATAACTTTAAAACACGGACAGCAATTGGTTCAGAATCATCCGGGACAAAATTTCTTTTTAAAATATGGACAAAAGCAGGTAGCTGAGATGTCTGAAGGTCAGGTGAGTATTGCAATTTCTGCCTCAAGTCTCGGCAAAGTCCCTGATTGAATAACCATGGGTGGGGTCCTCCGCCTTGAGTGGACATACCAAAATAAAACCCACCTTTTCGAGGTCCAGCCTTACAGAGACTCGATCTCCTGGTAAGAAAACCACAGGTGACTACTCTGTGATCTCTAAACGGGCTATCACTTTGAGGGATCCTGCAATAACGCGGTGCATGACTCCTGCTATTTAAACCACCTAGACCACCCTTTCAGAGTAAAAATGCCTTCTTCTGCAGGAAGGAGCAATCATTGTGAACCTAAGATGAGCTTTCATGCACATGCATGCGCGACATAGCATTTAGGTTTTTAGGGTAAATGTATGAATAAAGAAATTGCAAAGCTCACCAGGCTTTCAGCAGGCAGCTCAGCTACCTGCTCTTGTCCATTTTTTTTAAAAAGAAATTTTGTCCTGGATGATTCTGAACCAATTACAGTCCGTGTTTTAAAGTTATGGATAGGACTTGCCTCAACTGGGCAAGACGGATGCAAATGTTGGAAATACACAGCAAATCTTCTCTTTAAAAAGAAGTAACAATTTTCTGTGTGTACCTTCGTCAGGGTTGTAAGCTTGAAAATAAGTGACCACTTTAACAAGAATAAAACATAGCACAAGGGATCTTTATTTAAACCCACAGAAGCTTGTGATTATTCAAAATTGCCTATACACCCAGGTGTTGAGAAACACACACATACCTTCTTCTCCAAAACAAGCTGATTATGAACAGTAAGGGAAAGGGAACAAGGCTTTCAGTTTCTCTCTCATCTCTGCTCATAACAGATCAAAGCCACGAATGACACTACTTTATGATCTACCCCAAATGACCTATAGACAAACATGCTATCTAGTGAGAAATATGTATCATTTGATTTTTTTAATTGTTATTTTTGTCCAAAATAAATTGTTGGAAGGCAAGGTGACTTCTCATGATTCAAGTAGTTTGGAAAGTCATTTACCTGAACACTTTGCTGCTATCGAAAATAAACTGAAGCTGTCAGCTCATATGGAGAATAGACAAGGATGAATCCACTGCAACAAAAATGATGATCGAAGATGATGGATGCACTCATCAATACAAAAGAGGGAAGATATTGCTCTGAACTGAAACAGTAAAATAATTCAATAAAACTAGTCAATAGTGGGCCAGCCAAACAAAAGGGGAAAAAATGATTTTGAAGGGTGCCATATTATCTTAAAAACCCACCAGCTTCACTAACATTCCTCAGAAAAGGGAACCTGCTACCTCCCTACCAGAAAATTGTGACATCATTTGCATTCAACAGGCATCATATGTACTCATTTGTGATCATTTAGCCATCATTGACATCGCTTGTGCTTAAAAGTGATAATTTAGCTGTCATTTGACATCCCAATAGTGATCAACTGACATTATTCATCAGTCAGCAAAAATATCAAATATAATCACACAGGGCTCAAACAACATCTTTGTAATTATATATTATCATTTAATTACCTTCAAAGCGCTCAGAAGCATTAAAATGACAACAAAAGCAATCATAGGGCATGTTTGTGAGGAAGGATCCTAAGATCTAGCAATCACTGCAAAAGCTAGTCACAGTAACTACAAAGTGGCAGCGCATTAAGACTCAAGGATGACCAATCATCCCGGATGTCCCAGAATTTGCCTTGCTGTCCTGCATCCCATGCGTGGTTATCTAACAGACAGCAGAGAGTAGGGATAAAAGGGTCATTTTGAGGTTGGCATTCTGCAACTAATGATTGCCACAGGGATCAGTTGACATCAACAATATCATGCTATGATATTTTCTAAATTCCAGCTGATGCAGTATGTCATGCATGCATTGTGTAGGTTGTTTAAAATAGGGTCAGTGCATAAATCCTTAGTAAAGGTGCAAGCATGTCTCCCTTTTCCCCTACATCTGTGATTTTAAGAAATTCCTTTCCTTCCCAATGATGAAAGTTTTGTCTCATTGCATCCATGCAAATCAGACCCCTCCACACCCATTAAGATGCCTTGACCAATCATGTCTCCAAGGCAGTAGCCCACTGGACTCCTGGCAAAGCCATTTCACATCCCTCCTTTTCATAATCCTATAGGTTCCATTGGGTCTAACATTCATGTAGGCATAAGCTTTATAGGCAAAATTAGTTAATGTGCATGGAGGGAACACACATTCAACGTGGTTTGCTTTTTCAAAATTAGCATGGTGGATGGATATCAAGCTGGTTAATACCTATACTGTTAAGAAGTAAAAATATGGTATATGGTGTAAAGTCATTTTTCCAATTCCTGTATATGAGTGACCATATGTGTGTGTGCAACTTAGAATACCTCCTTCAATTCCACATAGAGAAAAATGCACTGGGAAGAAAACCATTATGCACGTGGAGTTAATTCACAAGTGCATGCTCCATGTTTTTTGTTACAAGCAGTTTGATTCAGTGTTCAAAAAAAACCCCAAAAAGTCCTGGAAATTTTGATCACGTAGGCGACCTGTTAAGCCAAGCTTCACTCTGGGGTCTGACTTGTCTTATATTATCAGCTGGAATCGTAACAGACAATCAGAAAAAAGTCATCAGCCCACCACATCCCCGCCCCCCCTCCCCCTCCCCCCACATCCCCGACCCCCCGACCCCCACATTCCACCCCCCCCCACTCCCCCGCATCTCCCCCCACACCACCCCTCTCCCCATCCATATGGAAGTGACAGATTCTGTAAGGAACTGCTCCTCCAATCAAAGACTGCTTCTCTCCTGTGCTTGCTGCTGATTGGGTCACCAAAGATGAGTGGCGACAGCGAGCAAGGCCCAAGAACCAGAACAGTGACAGCGCGTAAGACCTAAAGATGACCAATCATCCTGGATTTCCCAGAATTTGCCTTGCTGTCCCACATCCCATGCGTGGTTAGCTAACAGGTAGCAGAGAGTGGGGATAAATGGGTCATTCTCAGGTTGGCATTCTGCAACTAATGATTGCCACAGGGATCAGTGCTGCGGCCTCAACAGTTTACAATGACTTGGATGTATAGACCTAACATATAGCAGTTAAATTCACCAATAAAACCAGGATAGGTAGGAAAGTAAGTTGTCAAGTGGAGGTAAAGTGCCTGCAAAGGGATATGTATAGGTTAAGTGAGTGGGCAAATTTTGGTAGATGGAGTATGATGTGGGAAAATGTGAGTTTGTCCACTTTGTCAAGAAGAATAGAAATGCAGCATATTATTTAAATGGGGCGGGATTGCAGAACTCAGTGGTACATGAATACAAAAAGTTGGTATGCAGGGACAGTAAATGATTAAGAAGGCAAATGGGATGTTGTTGTTTATTGCAAGGAAAATAGAATATAAAAATGAGAAGTTTTACTGCCGATGCAAGGCCTTAGTGAGACCACACCACCTCTGGAGTACAGTTTTGGACTCCTCATTTGAAAAAGTATATAATAGCATTAGAAGCAGTTTAGAGAAGGTTCACTCGACTCATTCCTGGGATGAAGGGCCTATCTTATGAAGAAAGGTAGAACAAGTTGGGCCTATATCCATTGGAGTTTAGAATAAAGAGAGGTGATCTTATTGCAACATACAAGATCCTGAGGAGACTTGAAAGAGTGGATACTGGAAGGATGTTTCCTCTTATTGGGGAGGCCAGGACTAGGGGACACAGTTTAATGATAAGAGTTCTCCCTTTTAACGTGGAGATTAGCAAAACTGATTTCTTTCGGGGGTCATTACTTTGCGGAACTGCCTTTCCCAGAAAACTGTGGGGCTGGGTCACTGGATGTATTCAAGGCTGAGTTAGATAGATTTTTGACAGTCAAGGGAGTCAAGGGTTTATGTGGGATAGGCAGGAAAGTGGAGTTGAAACCACAACCAGATCAGCCATGATCTTATTGAATGGCGGAGCAGGCTCGAAGGGCTAAATGGCTTGCTCCTGCTCCTAAGTTCTATTTTTCTATGTTCCTAAAGCGGGCAGGTGTGTGGGGTTGGCATTGGGGTTGGTGTGGGGGTGAAGGGGTGTTCCACACTGTAGGCCCAAGCCAGTGCCAGGAGGCAGCAAATTTTCTTTCCCGACTGCTAAGCGGGGATTCCAGAAACACGCTCAGTTTTAATGTGCTTTTGTGCATGGCAGATTGGAGCTCCTGTTTAGAAGAATTCCATTGGCTAAGAATTTCCTTGGCTGTGGTACAGGTTCCAACACAAGGCGCAGTCATGATTGGAGAACAAAGAAGGCAGGGTTGTGGGGTTAGGATAGGGGTGTGGGGTTGTGGTGGGGATGGGGGTATGGTCCACATTGCAGGCCCAAGTCGGCAACAGGGTTAGGTGGGAAATATCCAGCCAGGTTCCTGGGTCTGGCAACAGGTGGCTGGCATTAGGCCCAAATCAGTGGCAGGGTTGAGAGAGGGGAGAAGGGTTGGAAGCACATCCAGGCAAACTGATGAAATCGAGGCAGGGATGAAAATGGAGGAGGGGGAAGGGATGAGTGAGTGGGGGTTGAATGGAGATTGAAGAGCATGAGTGAGTGAGTGGGAATTGAGTGTGGATGGAATTGAGAGCATGAGTTGGAATAGGTGGGTGTGGTTGATTGAGGGCTGAGCAGGGATGGGGGGGGAGGGCATGGGTGAGTGTGTGGTGGGCGGTCTAATGATATTTGTTGATGCCTGATGATCGCTTCTGGTGTCTTTTGAGCACTTTAGATGGCAACTGATGTCAAAAGATGGCAATTGAGCACTGATGACTGATGAAAAACTCATTCAAAATTACAAATTTTGATGTCAAATAATGTCAAATTATTACTGTTTGCTTTTGAGTGCAAATTTGAACACAAATGATGTAAAGATTTTCTGGTAGGGCTATACTTGGTTTTGTCTGCACTGATTCCAATCCACACTACAGACTTAATTCTCTATCCCTCAAGGCACCTTCCATGGTAGCATTGCCCACCTCCTGAGGTCAAATAAAAATCTCACCACTGCAGAGAATTTACTCTACAGATCTGCAGGTGGCTGCAAACTTTGAAGGTATCACTTTTATGGCATCATTTCTGTTCTGTTTTGAGATATTGTAGTCTAGGTTCAGGCAATTAAATATTTAAGTTTGTTAAATGTAGGATCAGTATCTGAGCCCTTTGCAAAGAAGAAGGGACTGAGACTTGGCCTGTGCGCATGTGTGTCTGTACATGCACGTAGGGAGATTTGTTTCTAGAGGGGAGAATTCAGTAACTGGAGCCATAGGGATATTAGAGCATGAGTTATTTAACTGTCACCTCCTTGGTCAATGTTATCTTAAACCATGGAAGTTGTTCCACAATGCACTCCCCAATAAACATCATTAATGAGGGTTGGAAGTACAAATAATTCCTTCACTATCCACAGACTGTTCTTTGAGTATCAACCATTGTTATTTGCCAACTTAAATTGTGGTAAATTTTGTGACCTTCAGCCAGACCGCTAGGTGAAGAAACTCCTGACAAAAAATGGCTCAATTGAAGAGAAAACTGATGTGAAATCATCTTGCACTATTAAAAGTGAGTTCCCTGACTGGGCAGTATTAGAACAGCCCCAATAGTGGTCATGAACAAGTTCATAAGACAGAAAGCCCTTCTCCAATGAGGGCACTCGACAGTTGTTGGGAGAAGATGAGAAAATGCCAGGGGGATTGTTTCAAGAATGATTATTTTCAATTTTCAATTTTTTTGAGATGACAAATATAAATTTGAACAGAAATTCTAGAATCCTACAAGCCACACTGAATACTCATTCTGACTCAATGCCAAAACATACTTAGCTGCACAGATTTGAAATTGTGAAATTAACAGAACAGCAGGAAGCAATAAATACATTTTTTAAGAAACTTTTAAAAAGTTGAAAAGTTCCAGGTTTGAAGTACTCAATCTTTGAAGAAGGTAGTTCTGAGTAGTACTGCTAAAATGGCCCTATCCCCAATGACTAAATTCCTACGGTCTTAGCATACATATGTTTAATGTGAGTGCAAAAATAAGTACAGTAAGCATATTACTGCAGTCAATTGCACTGTCACTAGGAATTTATCTTCCTTAAGCACTTAAGTTACACAAGGTTCTTTCTCTATAATTGTACTCTCAACTTCAGGCACTCAGCATTATGCAGAGGAGTCTTTACATTTACTGATTGTTACAGACTGCCGCACAGTAGCAGCAGTGTGTACCATCTACAAGGTGCAGTGCAAGAGTTCACCAAGGCTGCTTAGACAGCACCTGCCAAGCCCACGACCAGTACCATCTAGAAGGACAAGGGCAGCAAATAGATGGGAACACCATCACCTGGAATTTCCCTCCAAGTCACTCACCATCCTGACTTGGAAATATATTGCAGTTCCTTCACTGTCGTTGGGTCAAGATCGTGGGACTGCCTTCCTAACAGCACTGTGGGTGTACCTACACCACATGGACTGCAGCGTTTCAAGAAGGCAGCTCATCACCACCTTCTCAAGGGCAACAAGGGATGGGCAATAAATGCTGGCCCAGCCAGGGCAGCACAAATCCCCATGAATGCATTTTAAAAAAGATCACGGAAACTGCAGCACACACACTGGAGAAAAAATATACAGTGAGTGATAATGGCATTAAAGTAATTTATGATGACTCAGGTAGAATTCTGTACCAAGCTACGCAAAAACAGTCCCTCCAAAGGTGGCACTGTGCTGTAGAACAATGACACTTCAAAGCACTCACGATTCAAAGCTCTCACATCCAGAACTGAATTAAGAATTCCAGTGGCCTCGGAAGAATATTTGGGCCTTCTGTTCACTCCCATAACACAATCCCATCTATTAAAACACAAACATAGTAAAATAGAAGATAAATATGCCCATAGAATGTTTATTTTCTGCGTTAATACTGGAGCAAATCATATTGCAAGTTACTACACTTAAATAAAAGGAATCCCGTGGTTGTATGCAGCATTTCTGCAATGTGGAGTACTTTACTAGAGACCCAATATTTGGCTTGGCCCCCAGGGCACAGACACTTAATCTGTCCCTGCGGTCACACTCGTGATACCCATCCAATGATTTTAACTTTAACATTGAAACGTCTTCAAATACAATGGTGCTGATGCTTCTGAAACCAAGTAAAAATGTCAGAGAACAGACATTCTCTTCGGAACTCCCAAGTTGCAAAAGATCCCAAAATGAAAGCAATCAAATTAGTTCAGACCATTTCCTTCAGACAAATGCTGCACTAGATTTCCTTTTACAGATCAAGGCCCAGGTCTTGCCATCATTAGTTCACTTCCTTGCATTAAAGAAATGAGCAGAGAACTAAAGAACAAAAATGCAGTCTGCACTTTCTATTAACAATCAACTTTACAACAAATAAATGCATTCAATGCCACAACATAGAATAAAGTGCAAACACACTTGCAGAGAGCTCCACAAGCCTGCCATTATGATTTAATGTTAAGAATGATTGCAACATGTTTATTTTCCCTTAATATCAAAACACTCAAGTTTGGAAGTCCCCATTCCTCCTTAAACCAATACAACAATGGCCATTCATTTAAATGTTATTTGTGCAAATTGTCTGCTATGTTTGCCTACATAAGAAAGGTTGCAGAAAGTCATTGCACGTGAATTGCTTTGGATGTTTTTAAGGCAATATGTAAATGACGAGTTCTTCGCAGGTCAATTAAAAAGTAGCCTGTGCAATCACCGTGATTTATATCAGTAGACTCTATCAAAGTGTGCATATGTAGTTTTAGGCAAGGGTAGGACTGAGCTTAACAATTAATTAGCCTGCCAAAATTCAGGGCCCCAAGACTCATGCATGAAGGATGGCCACTTGGGCACCTACAAGATCTACCAGCACCCATGAAAGCAAGCCAAAAAATGAATCAGTATCTTTGGTGATATCTGACTAATCTAGTTTTTTTTTGTGGTGGCGGCCACTAACTTAGCAGATGGGGAAGTTTTCATAGATGTTGTCTTTATGAATTTCCAAAAGACAACTGTTAAGGTTATGCAGATAGCAATTAGAGGTAACCTTATTCTGACACAGGGTAGTAATTGTTTGGGGGTAGGAAACAGAGAATAAGGATAAAGGGACTGTTCTCTAATTTGGTGGCATATGACAAATGGCATTCCGCAGGGATCTATACTGACCCCTCGGATTCTCACTATATCCACCACATAGATATGAAGAGAATCTATGTAGGAATTGATTTTTATATCCCAGTTTACGGATGGTACTATGTGAGGAGGTACAGTAACTTGTGTAGATGACTGTGAAAAATTACAGTGGGACATAGTTATCCCCACTTACTTAGTCTATGACAGATGGAATCCATTTCAGATCATCCACTTTTAATCAGAAAAAGGAAAATCAGAATATCTTATTAAAGGTGAGACACAATGAAAATGTGCGTAAGTATTAAAAAAGAAATTACATTAAAATTCCAATTGCAAATCTAGGAAAAAATAAGTTTGTGTTTAGTGTACAGTAATGTGACAGGGTTAGGTAGCTTTAATTTCTTTGTTGGGCAAATGTGAAGACATATTCACTTATCACAAGCAGACCATTTGTGGGAGTGAGCAGTAATTTGAGACTAACACCAAAGCAAAACTGACCACATGGTTGACAATCTTTTCAAGAGTGCCAGCAGAACACCAAATGAGTACTCCTCAAGTGAAATTGGAACAACCCACCAACAACATTTTTTTTTCAATCTGTAGGAGACAATGCCAATGGTATACATCCCTTATGAAAATCACAGAAAAAAATCTTGTGCTCCAATGCACACACTATAAATAGGTTTACAATTTTATTACATATATCAAACAGAGTAAAGTTTATTTAGTCAACTAAATTAATAAACATCTTTCTGCCTTTTTTTTACTTTCTTTGCTGTTTTTTCTCAATATTGAGCTTTCAATGTGTTGCTCATTGATAAGTACTTTTTTCTTTTTATCCCTGTTTGCTTTCCTTTCCTATTATTAGCCTTCTCCAGATATTTCCCTGGCATGTTAACTCACTTTGTCTCTTCAATATTCTTATTAATTTCTTCATTATTTCACAGGAGCTTTCACTTGTGCAATTTTCCCAGGTCCACTTTGCTTTGACCTTGCAGCTCTACTCTATATGCTGAATCAATCCCCATAGCTTGCCTCCTCTGTCATCCTCCATCTCTTAAAATTTCTCCCCACACTTGTCCTTTTTCAACTGTTTCTCTGTTGTTTCCACAGGCTGCTTGCTTTATCCTTACTCGTGTTAATATAACTTTATAATGGATATACAATAAAACATTATTTTTTTTCAAGTTGAGACAAATGTCCTTATTAAGGATTTACAGGAGAGATTTAAGGGGCATTGTCAAGCACACTCCATTTTAATATACTTGTAGCTAGTTTCAAATTATTTAATTAAATTGTTATCCCTCAGCATACATCTTAGTAGAAAATGGATGGATAGTCCCGTGTCTTGGAAGGTCCCTTGTGGATAGCTCAACAGCACATACTTTGCATAGAGTATGAGGAGCTATGAAAAGATAGTAAGTTGTTTGCAAATCAATTAGACTGAAAAACGATGTTTTATCATGACTTCTCTGTCCCCAGAAATTACTTTATAGGAAATAAAGCATAGGCTCAATCTATCCCTATATGTGATTTTAATGGCAACTCCAGCAGCTCAAAGAGTAAGGATTGCTTAGAAGCAATGGCAACAGGATAAAACACTTGTTTTATGCAGAGAGTGGTTAGGACCTGGGATGCACTGGGAGTGTGGTGGAGGCAGATTCAATTGTGACTTTCAAAAGAGATCATTAACTGAAGAGGAAAAAAAATCAGGGCTACAGGGAAAAGGCAGGGGAGTGGCACTGGGTGAATTGCTCTTGCAAAGAGCTGGTACAGACACGATGGGCTGAATCGTCTTCTTCTCTGCTGGATAGAGGCTGGATATTCTGCGATGAGTACGTCACCTCGAGACCCTTCAAAGCTTTTCCATCATATACAACGCTGAAGGTACAAGATATACAATACAATACAAGGCATGATTAAATATTCACTATTCGCATCAACGTAGGCAGCTGCAAAAATCATGGTACTCATCATCCAGACACTGAACTCGACATTCATTACGAACATACTACCATATCTCCTGTCTACTGGGTGCATTGCAGCAGCTCACCAAGTTTAATTCTACATTTCTTCACAGTAAGTATTTTTTGCCACCAGGAAGAACAAGGAGCAAAATTATGGAACACCATCTACTCCAAGTTTCCATCAAGTTACACATCATCTGAGCTGGATATTGTACCATTGTTTGAACAATATACAATAATTCACTATCCAACACTATCATCGAAAACCATCATAAGAAATACAGCAACATTTCAAGGAAAAGGCCAACTATCAACTTTTCTGAGCAATTAAAGGATGGATAATAATGTGTTTTCAAAGCAAACACTCAAAACCAAGAGTGTTATGACCACATAAGATGGTTATGATTTGAACTATCTCCTTTAATTCAAAGTAAAATGGAGTAGTGCGAATGGCACCTCCTACTAATTCTGCCTGGAGACAACCCCATGTGACCTGCTTATTAGGAGACAGAAACGCAAACTGAAACTGATTCAAAGTCGGGTGCAAATTTTGATACCTGGAAACAAGGGAAGAAGCAGTGGGCTTTGCTGATGCCCAGACTCTTAGAGGCAGTCAGGCCAAAAGATTTGGGGGAGAAGATCCAGAACAGGCACTGCTATGCCAGGCAGAAGAAAAGGACTGCTTTTGGGGTAACCACCAAGCAGAGGGTTGGTAAGGACTGATCTCTGTTTGAGGAAATAAGAATTATGAAGAGTTAAAGACTGCAGAATCATCAAAGGATACCTTTAATGGGAAATCCATTTGATTATGCTCAAAGGGTTGAGTGAAGGAGACTTTGTTTGAAAGAACAATGGAAGATTCACCCTGTTAGAGCCGGGAGGAGCTTTGGACTTTAAACTCAGGACTACGTGTCTATGGAGAGTGAATGCATAATTGTGGCATGGGGTTTTTGGTTATGTTAAGAAATTACTAAGGAATACTTTTTCTGTCGTTTAGTGTATTCATTTCCTATTAAAATGTTCACTCTATGTTGATTTTAGTGTGTTTTTGTTACAATAAAAGTCTTATGCGTGATCCTTTGAGTCAGTCACTGGGAAATCCATATCTTTTTAAAAGTTATTGGTTTGCATGGGATTGTAGCAGAGAAATTAACAAAAACTTCTCTAGGATTAAATGCAGTTTGTATGACAAGGTTCTTGTCAAAATCCATCCCCATCTGCTGTTTCAATGGTGCCAGCATCAATCAGCTTCCCACTACCACTCTGAGTGCTATTATTAAACTATAGATTTGTCACTGAGTGCATTAAATGTATCACTTATCAGCATAAGCATTAAACTGAGTCATCCCTGTTACATCCTGCTACCACAAGATTATGGCAGGTAGTCACTTTAAATCACTGAATGCAAACTATCTTCTAGTTATGGGATGCTATTTTAGTTATCCAGAAGTCTGTACTTTAATAAATGCCAATAGTAAATTGTTCATTCAACCAATTAAATTCACATTCTCCTGAAACAATGGCCTCAATATTAACCCTCTCCCCACCAGCCCATGACAGTCAAAAATATAAGGAATGCATCTCCAGCACTCAGTGCATGCATCATTTGTTTTTACTGCAACGGTTATCTCTCCAGCCCCAATCACTGGTTTCTTCCCCTACAAGACCAGGTTGCCAGGGACTCTCTCTACCACCAGACTGTCCATTTGGCTGCTACTAGCTGAAAAAAAAACACTTCTAAAAGATGTTCTACCATTAAGCTCAGCAGAGTCTCCCTGTCCCTGCTGTTGCCCGAAACTTGCCTGTAAACATCGATGTCAAGAAACCTGAAGAGGTCTTTAGTCATAATAGGCCTACTTATGATACCATGGAATTCTATGAGTTTGTTAAACTTTAAGAACACTATTTCTAGCCTAACCCCAAAATCAAATGTTCTCATTGTCAAAATTATTAAAATAGCCTGCAGCATTATAATTATGAAGGTTAATGGCAGTGATCAAGGCTCACATGTAAGCAAGCAGTGTATTTGAACAGAGTAGATTCAAGTTCCTGCTTCATCTTGAATATTTTAACAGGCTTCATCATGTACTCCAAATTACACCTTGCTCCAATTGAAGCTCATACTGCATTATAAGCAGGAATCAAGTTGAAATATGTTAATGAATTAGGGAACTGTCCACTCCATTTCCCAGAATTACACCATGACTACACATTATGCTAGATGAACAAAGTACTAAAATAACAAAGATTTGATGTGATATGGTATATAAATGGGTACAGGATCTTATTTAAATGCTTACACTTCCTTTCTAATCTGTTTCTTCCCTAATTTTCATTAATCTTTCTGGAGAGCTTCTCACAGTATCTAAGTTAATCTTAGATAAGAGAACTGTAAAACATGTATGCAGAGCATCCTGCATCTGGTCTTAATTTTAATCATAATTTTCTCTCAGTTTCCCTCGTACTCACATATTGAATTAAATTGAAGAATTTAAAATATATAAAAATTCTTATACACACTGCATAGATGTGGTGAGTGTATATCTGTTACAGAAGTTTAGAATCCCACAGTGTATTTATGTTTCTGTGCATGTGCGCACATGCCTGTATACATGTGTAACAACCTTCCATCTTGTAAGTTGGTTTGTGCTGTGGTGGTCAACTCTGTGTTAAGCAACGCTCAGGAGCTCCAATACGGCATGGCTGTCTGTGTTGCATTTGCTGCATTGGAGCACAGTGGGCTGAGAAGGTGCATGATTCTCTGGCCTTATTTTCTCTGGGCCCTCTTCTCACCTACCTGAGATTGTCGGTGATTGTGGAGCCTAGGTATGTGAAGCCATCAACAACCTCCAGCGTCACATTGTCAATGCTGATAGATGGTGGTATGGTAACATTCTGGCCCATAGCATTTGTCTTCCTGATGCTGATAGTCAAACCAAATTCTTTGCATGTATGAGAGAGTCTGTTCATGGCTGTTGCAGGTGTTTCTCAGTGCTGAATGTTAGTGCAACATTGTTAGTATAAAGCAACTCTCTGATGAGGACTTGGCACATTTTTTCTTGGAAAGCTGTTCAGCTTTTCTTGCTTGACATCCATCAGTTCTGGTATGTTAGTAGACACCCGCTGTGTCTACTTATGACAAAATGAAAGAGAAGAATATACCAAGAGTGTCATGCAATAGTAATCCTAATGATCAGGATACATATTTTTCTTATATGTTTGCATGGATATTTGACTACATAGAGTCAAATTCCATAGCTGTGCTCAGCACGATTGCCTGGGCAGATAAATATATTGTTCCTCATCATTTTCTCTGTCTCTGATTTTGGTACTGTTTGCAAAATTGGAGTTTTACTTATCATCCAAGTGTTATGAAGATGTGTAATATGGAATATTGATTTATAATGTAATCAGCTGTACATCTGTAATATATATATAGAACTTTTTGAAAAGAACACTTTTGCGAAGCAAAGGACACTGCCGTCCAACAACTACTATGTTGCATTTGCAAAGGGCACAAGCTGCTTTATGCAGACAGAGTTTATAGAGCTCTCAGAGGCAGTGGCTAAGATAAGTCCTTAAGATAAGGACTGAACCCAGAGAGAGGTCATGTGACCCAGCTCTTGGGTATAAAATATACTGGATTTGAATAGTCAGAGATAGATTGTCACAGGGATGGAAGGGGCAACAGCTTCCCCTTCTCTGTTTCTCAAACTCTTTCATCAAAGCTGATCTATTTGTGATTTGAAAACCCACCAAAAGACCTCATTGCTGCAATCTGAGAGTTCTTAAAGGAGGATTTTGAATCAAGACCACTGTCTCCAAGAGAAAAGAGAATCAACCAGCCACGACTGTTCCATTGAGGAAACCCAAGTACCAGCAGCTACTGCGGAGTGATTCTTCAGCTGTAAACAAGCATCTGGATAATCCGTGATTTTTTTTTTCTGGCTTTACCTTTCACTTGGCCAAGGTTTAAAATTTGAAAATATTTTTTTGCCATGTTTTGGGGGAGGAAGAGGGAGGTTGTGTGTACATTTTGTTTTTCGCATTAATGGGTAGTTGGACATATTTGTACATTTTAAACCTCTTGTTAATAATTTCTGCATCTTTTTCTGAGTGAATTTTAACAACAAAACTAGATTTTTACTTGTTAATTTATGGAATCTGACTGGCTTATTTATTATCCTGAGCTACACACAGTTAAATATTTACATATTGAATTGGCAATATCACCTCATTTTAAATTCAAACTCTGTTATAACCAAACTAGGCATAGGACAAAGACAGGAGTCAGTTCACCCCTTCTAACCTGGTCGTAACATAAGTCATGCATTTATATTATAAATACTAATAGACCAATTCCTAGGCTACCCTATTTGCAGCCTTTTTCAATCCATAATTGTGCAAACCTACAAAAATGTCAATTGAAACTGAACTAATTTCAAACTCCATTTCCTTTAAGACTCATGAGGACAAGTTGTCCAGGTCAGATACGCAAGCTATTTTTTAGAACCTTTTCTTTATTACTTGCATACTGTCTGGCTCCTGTGGTGTCCCTGGAAAATTAAGATCCAACATACCCATCATTCACTTTTCTGGAAAAACATATGAAATTTTTAATAACTTGTTCCCACATTGCAACTTCCTACTATCACTGTTAGAAACTGTCACTGAAAGACCAGTGCCTTCTTTCGCCTTGTGAACTGTGATACTATATCTGAAAATACCCTCCAGTGGAAACAAACATCTACAAATTGATTGGTTTACACTAGGTGTAAATATTTACCTTTGTGTTAAACCGCAGTTCTAAAATCAAGATTACTTCTAATATAATAAACAGAGTTAAGCAAATGCGACCGCCAAAGTGAAATTTTCCACCCAGTGGTAATTTGGTGGTAAGATTCCAATAGCAAAATGTTTTTCCTGGATGGAATATACAAATAGGACAGAATATTGGAAAATATTGAGCATATTTGATTGTATTAAGAATTGTAATTAACAATAGGTCACTAAGATACACATGCACATTCCAGTACATACAAATATGTTGGAATACATGTTTACTTGTAATGCTCCATAAGGACATTGGGTAGAATTCTATTAGCAGCTACTGCCCCCAGTGGAGAGAAACTGTGTTAAAACTTGATTCTCTTAGTGGCTCAAAGTTGATTTATGCATAGTCAGGTTGTTATATAATTCAACACTGGAATGCGAAGAAGTATATTTATAGAGCATATTGATACATAAAGGAGTGATTCCACAATCTGGGACTACTGTTTGTACCAAGGAAATGAAAATTGATTTCAGAAATGGTACAAATAATATTCAAATAGTGGAAACAGTTCTTCTCAGGACTCTGAGCTCCCTGTACTACAAAATAGAAAATAGAATGGAGATGGCTTTGCAATCAAGATATTAGGAGCAGAGCACCACTAAGCTAAGGTCGTAGTAAAACAAAGGCAAAGTACTGCAGATGCTTTAAGTCTGAAATGAAAACAGAAAACAGCTGGAAATTTTAAGCAGATGAGGCAGAATTTGTGGAGAGCACACTACGATTTTTTGGGGATTGTTAACATTTAAGGAGAAATTTGAACACCTGGTAATTAACAGATAGAACTATGCTACAAGATTTATATTTTTAATACAAACTTTATTGTATATAATGAATTAGCAAAGCCAGAACTATTAACATAACCCCCACAGTGCTGTTAGGGAGTGAGTTCCAGGAATTTGACCCAATGACAGTGAAGGAAGGGTGATATATTTCCAAGCCAGGATGGTGAGTGACTTGGAGGGGAACTTCCAGATTGTGGTGTTCCCATGTATCTGCTTCCCTTGACCTTCTAGATGGTAGCAGTTGTCGGTTTGGAAGGTGCTGTCGAAGGAGCCTTGGTGAGTTTCTGCAGTACATCTTGTACGCCATGAATGCGGTTCTACTTTGTACTCCCCCCGCCCTACAGGGTACGCCACACAGCCCTCCAGAATTCACTTTAATTCTCCTCAGTGTTCCAACTATTCTCTTAGGTAAGGCGTTATGGGAATCCTTCCATTAGCTATTTGGCTACATGACCCTCCAAACTTTTATTTAATACCTCACGGCTGTGGATGCCCCAGCTTCTTGTTCTGGTTGCCAGCAGATACCCAACTGCCTTTTCACAGATTTCCAAACTAACTCTGCTGACTGCTTTCTGCCACAAGACTCTGTGAGGGCCACTGTAAATTTGTTCTAGTTACAAGCTAGGCAAATCTTCCAGCTGCTTTTCCCATCAAAATCCAAACTGAGCTTGAGCCACACCCACATTCCATATGTGTGTGTGCGTGTGTGTACATGTGCATGTGTGCACACACGTATGCATGGGCCCTCATGACTGCATGAGGGCAGAATACTTGACATCACATTTTTATTATTTTTCTAAGGTTTAGTGGGTAATAAATTTGCTCTTTCTTTGACTCAAGAAAACCTTGTTTGATTGACTCCTTATTGCTCACAGCTTAAATAGTTTAATACATTCTGATTTGGAAAGGGCATATCCTCGCAAAAACAGAAACTTACACCTTTGTTGTGACCAACCAAGGAGGTTGAATAGAGGAGAGCCAGTTCACCCCTTCTCACCTGGTCACAACACATAGTGAAAAAAGCTTAAACATGCACCTCTGGCCTTGTAAGAGAAAAACAGGTTAATTTTTAAGTGTAATAAACCCAGGCTGTTTTGAGATGAATTTACATCAGAGTTGTGTTTACCAGTTTCTCAACCAAATACCCCCATTTCCCAGTTTTCCAAAGCTGATACAGTCAGGTGAGGAAGGTAGGATGGTTCCCCTCTTTTCCCATTACTTTTTTGACTGCAACAGGTTTTATTTTTAAATGATGTGCTTGCCAATTCAGTGAGCATTTAATGGTTTATGTGCTGGGACTGTAAAAAGACACAGACATGCAGGTATCCTTAATTTTTATAAAGAAAAGAGGATTGTATTTATTGAACTTAGCCCAGTCTAAGAAAAATAATAAAAAAACACTCCAACCTTCTCTCTCTCTCACACACAACGATTAGTTACAGATTGGGAGGATAGATTAAACAGGCTTTTTAGAGCCTGATTAAAGTTAAAGATATATGGGTCTTGTAGATTTGTGACTTGGATAGTTCTAGGCTGGCTTGGCGATGTTGAGGTGGTTTAAAGATGTGAATGGATGATTTATCTATGCTTCTGGAGACAGCAGCTTAAGGGGTTGAGTTTGTTAAAAAAATCTCTGCCTGCAACACGTGGTCATCAAACAGCAGACAGGGTTTGAGCTTGCAAGATGGATGGAGAGAGAGAGAGAGAGCAGCCCACACAGGGGTTTTGCCTTTCCACTTCTGTCCCTGGCCTAGAGAAAATACTTTCTTAAAACACAAAAGCTGGCTTGTTACATGATTCTCGCTTTCATCAACTGCCCAGTTGCTCAAATGTGGTCATGCGCTAGTGTTTTCCAGCTTGATGCGTTCTACTTGATTAGGTTATGCCTGGGTGGATTCCTTTCTCAGCCAGACTTCTTTATCTGAGGTGATTACATGTAATGTGTAGATCTCACCCACGTGATTATCTGGATGTTCTATGAATGGGTTAGGAGATGATTCCTTTCACACTTCTTCAAGATAATTGCCGCTGCTGGGATTTTCTAGACAGATTGGCTCCACTTAACGGTTTTGAAATTTGTCATGTACAGTAATGCAAACATTCAGCCATCTTAAATCTCCAATTTTAAGCCACTGGAATGTCGCCTCAGTCTCTTTAAAATTCTGTGACTTTTTGCCAGTAAATACATTGTCAACTGTTGTTGATATAAAGCATATCTTTGTAGCAACTTTAATTCCTAAAACTAAAAGTTATATTTTAATAATGTGAATTATGAACTAGATATTCAAACAAGAGAAATAGAGTTAACGTTTTGGATCGATGACCTTTCATCACAGTTGAAGAATTCAGTAGAAGTATTCATGTTTAATCCTCAGCCAGGGGTGCAATGATAAAATTGCTTGTTTCCTCCAATAGGAAAGGACTAAACCCAATTTAGTGATTACGGTTAAGATTTATTAGAACTATCAATCATGATACTACTACCACTAAAAAGCAATGATTCAAATGGACCATCCATATATGGTTAAAGTACTGGCATATTGGTATGCAATTACCAGATATCAACCTATAGATGTCTGTTGCACACTAAAGATCATGATAGATGGAAAGATTGTTTGTAACTTGTTTTACAAGAACCCAAAAAAGGTCATTACTATCCATATGTATTTGTATACACACATACACATGTACATAAGTTACCTTTAGTACTCAAACTGGAAAGCTGGTACAACAGTATTATTAGACCATTCTGAAAGATCTTGACATTTTCCTACAGCATGCTCTAAATCCCATGGGTTCCTGGCATTTGAATCTGCCAGACACACATCTGATACAATATATCAATTCCTGGCTGGGCTCGTAATTGGAATGCTATGCAGAAAGGATATCACTTTAGCAGCAAAACTTGGCACTGCCTGCATTGCCTTATGGTAAATCCAGTGTGGGGGAACTGAAGAATATCACTAGAGAAAGGATGATAAGTATCAGTAGAGCTCCCATCAAACCCTCTCGTGAGGTTTTATTCTAATAATTTCCTATCTGATTATTGTCAAGCTGATATCATAAAATGACTTGAGCTTGGAATTAAGCCTGTGATCCAAGAAAAAAAAACCTTGAATAATCTAATTTTCATGATTGGCGAAAGTGCAACAACCAAGTGAACATTTTGCAGCATGGTGGTGCATCTTTCAATGGTCATACTGGATTTAGTGCCATGCTGTTATACCCACAGGAGCCGTGAAAACATAAAATGCCTATTCCGCCATCATTTTGTGACTTGTTCTACTAAAAATAAAAATTGGGTTGTAGGGAACAGGGGAAATATTTCAAATATTTGCAGTGGAATCCCTAATTTACACCACACAAAACACTAACCTAAGCTGCATTATTAACATAAACAGATCAATGGCAACAAATCAAGGAAGCAAATTACTGTCGAGATATGATTTGTTCTCACCTGACTGGCGTATGCTTCATTTATTTTATTTTAAATACCACTCAGTTAATTTCCTAACCTGGGTGTTAAAAAGTTGATTGAGGATTAGTTATATGTGCTGACACAAATTCCTTCAATCGCATCTGCAGCGCACACATTCCACTGCCATAAAAAGTAACAGTGTCAGTACTGCAAGAGGAAACTATTACCTCTCCCAATCTGTTTTGATTTATCTGCTACCAAAGTCAAGTTTTCGAAATATGAACTCAACTTTATGATTACTTGTGTCAAAGAGTTTATTGAATTTCACCCACATAGGCGAGATGTTAAGACGCTTCGATACATTAATATACAAATCAAGAGTCACAAAATGAAAGTGCTGTCAAGTTTCACTGGCAAAAAGCACGCTAACATATGCATTAAAAATGCGCAAAAATGTATTTCATTTTATTGACCGTCACCTACTTATAGTGGGTTGAATCCAACTAGCTGCATCCCATTTCTCTCTATCTCTTTTCTTGAGCTCATAAAGCACACATGAACAAACACTGAAATAAGTTATTTGAGAGTAGATACTTAAGTGCTTATATCCTGCCAGTTATATCTGATGGATGTTCATTATAGCTCAGTGGGAGTAGTTTGAGAGACAGCATTGGATGTTAGCCCTGCTCAATGAGATTCAATGATAGTAGTCAAAGGAGTTTATTTCTAATGGGGTGTTCTGTCTTTTTTTCTTTAAGTATTTGAAGTTGAAAAGTAAGCAATGGAATATAATAAATATGGGTAATTACTTATGAAGCAATTTAAAAATGTTACACATGATATACAGAAAGTCTAATAGAGGTAGCAGAGTAGGAGCCCACTATTAAACTCTAATGGGCACAGTAGACTAAAGGATTATCTCAGTGAAAAGTCCATGAGGTCTACATTTGTTCTGCATCATAAAGTAGATCCATCATTCATGATTGAGCTCCTTAGAGATAATGAAATATTACGCCTAGTCACAGAGATAGATTTATGAGCATCTTATGAGATTTTACAAAGTTGAGGGTGAAAAATCAACAGAACATGCAAACAAATAAAACGTATGAAATTATTCCTGTCAGAGGGGTCATGTATATCAGACTTTTTGGGATGTCTGGAAAAACAGGTTTGGGTTTGGATTTGGATTTGCAAATATTTTTCTCTTGGTTGTTTCACGGTTTCTTCTTAGTTTAGACCCCAGCACCTTATGTCAAATGGATCCAAACCAGATGGTGAAGTATGAAACTGGTCACATATTTTCCTTGTTAGTAGGTTTATTCACAAGATGCAGCATTACAGATCTCTGCCTCCTAACTACCGACCCAAGTTCCAGCTGACTCTCTTTGTACTCTTTTGAGCAAACTTAAAACAATTAATCTAATTAACTAACAAACTGCCCCTTAATAGGGCACTGTAACAAAAAACAAGAAGTGTCTCTTTATACTCTTTTGAGTAAACTAAAACCAAATGAACGAGTTAACCAGCCCCTTAAAGGGCCACTGTAACAAAAACAAAACTATCATGGAAACTTATTAAATCGAAGGAACATTTTGGGAGTTGATAATGCACCCCAGCCCTGTGGAGCCCACTAGTTGTGGAAGGCCTTAAGCATACCTGTGGGCACCACATGCTCCCTCTCCAAGGACACTCAGGCGAAGACCAAACCACAGAAGAGGGCCAGGCCCAGGAGCAGACACACAAGGAGGTCCTCTGAACCGCTTACCCTCCTCCGCGCCAGGCAGCTAAAATCAGAAGCGTGGACTGAAATGTAGCCAAAAGTTGAGGAGCAGCCACTCAAAGTAATTAACTTTTGTACTCTTGAGTAAATGAGAAACAAATGAACCAATTAACTAATTAACACCCCTTAAAGGGGCACTGTTACAAAAAACAAAACATCTTTAACACTTATCGAATTAAATCAAAATAACATTACTGGAGCTGATGATGCACTCCATTGCCTGCAGCAGCCACCAGTTGCAGAAGGCCTGAAGCGTACTGTCAGACACTGCGTGCTCCATCTCCAACAACATCCAGGCATGGATGTAACTACGGAAGAGAGACAGACAGTCAGGTTGTACAACCCTGTCCATGGCCGGCAGCCTGGACCTGTTTATGGCTAACTTGGCCAGATGCAGGAGCAGGCTTACAAGGAGGTCTTCCAATCTCCCCATGCTCTCCCCACCAGGTGGCCAAAGATTAGGAGTGCTGGGCTGAAGTGCAACCAAACATTGAGAAGCAGCTCCCTCAAATAATCAAACATGGGCTGCAATCTCACACAACCTATATACACATTATACACGTGGAACATGGTCTGTTCAAGGCCGCAGGAAATACAGGAGACCTGGGTGTCTATGAACCATCATAATCTTCTATTGCATGGGACAGCTGCATGCAAAACGCTCCACACCAAATCCCTGATGGAAAAGAGGAGTACTTCTAGGTAGAGAGCCTCCCATTGGGGGGCATCGCAACCTCCAAATGGTGGGCTGACTCTCCATATTCTCTTTTGAGGTACTAAAACCAAATAAACAAATTAACAACCCCTTAAAGGGACACGGCAGTTAAAACACAAAGTGTGTCTTTAAATTGTTTTCTATCAACTAATATCAATTAAGCAAAACAAATTAACAAATTAACAAAATGACAGTCCCTTGAAGATGCACTGTAACTAAAAACAAAATCCTCCATGAGACTTAACAAATTAAATTAAAATGTAATTTCTGGGCATGATGATGTACTCCAGCCCCTGTGGTGCCCACCAGCCACAGAAGGCTTCAAATGTACCAGTGGGCGCCACATACTGCCTCACCAGGAACACCTGGGCACAAACATAGACGCAGAAGAGGGCAGACAGTCGGGTCTAATGAACACCCCCCCCCAAACTATCCACTGCCTGGACCTGTTAATGGCCAACTTGGCCAAGTTCAGGAACAGGCTTACGAGGAGGTCCTCCACCCAGCCCACCCCTCCTCTGCCCCACCCCACACCGCGTGGCCAAAGATCAGGAGGGTGGGGCTAAATTGCAAACAAAACTTGAGGAGCAGCCCTCTCAAATAGTAGAACTGGGGCTGCAACTGGCCTCAGAGTCTCTGAACTATCTTCATCTTCTATGGCATGGGACAGCTGTGTGCACCCTCCACACAAAAAGGGAAGGACTCCCAGGTAGAGAGCCTCCCATTGGGGGTGCTGACTCTCTTTATAAGTGCTCTCAGTCCTTAATCAAACAATGCTTATCTCCTGTGTATCTTTATCATAAACTACCAACCATTAACACTTGGTTCTTTTTGACTATTTCCAGCACAGAAAAGATGGCCTACTTCCAGCTCATCTTTAGTGCTGCTGAGAGGTGGACAAGATCCTGCAGTTGTTTTTTTCCTCGACTCCTCTCCTGACCCCAACAGCCCATCATGGATCTCACCTTAGTTCACAACAGGTTAGTCTAATTTTCTGCTTTCCAAGTGATGGAGTTACTTTTGTGTGACTGTTTATTTTTATGCCATGAATTTCCTGCAAGATTCAATGCCATCTTGCAGAAGGAACAAACGTGCAGCTATGTTGCACCCTATCACACCCTAAACATGTCCCAAAGCATTTCATAGCTAATAAACTACTTTGGAAATGTATTTACTTATGTAAGAATGCAATAGTTTTGGAAACTATATTTCAAAAAGAGAAAATTAAATGCCTGATTAGTTAAACTCTTTATAATTATAATGATTAAATTTGAACATTGGCAAAGACATCCTTGTTCCTTTTTTAAATGGCCCCATGGGATCTTTTATAAACAGCTGAACAGGCAGGTTGGCCCTTAGTTTAATATCCTATCCAAAAAAAAACATTTTAAAATGTAGCAGTATCTCAGTACTCTTCTGATAGGATAGCTAGACCAACTCCAGGAATGGAGCTTGACCCCCACAAACCTCTGGCTGAGAACTAAAAGTGCTGTCAGTTTAGCCAAGCTGACATATAACTCAAAAGTATTTTGTTGTGAAAATATTTTACAATTCAGTCAGAACTGTGCAGCAACTTTACACCAAAAACTTTTTGAAAATGAGAGCTATTCTCTGTGGTATTCCAGCTTCAACAGCAACATAACCACCGAGTATTACTTGGATTATTAGGGTCCTTCAGAAATGGAATGATAAACTAATAACATTTGACATTTTACTCCACATTTTATTGTTATTTTGCAATTCCCCTGATGTTCTGCCACCAGATAGTGTGATTACTAGGTATATGGAAGGTCTGTAGATACTGAAAGGGCTCACAATAAAAGAAAGGTTACTTTAAATATTATAACCAGCTGATGGATACATGAATGAGAAACATAGAGTTTAGGGAAGCAAGAGTTAAACATTAAAAACATTCAATCTTTGATAAAGATGAACCACTCATTGTAAATATAAAGTCGTAATGATTTCCATTTTGCTGATGCATTTTGGAAACTCACCAGGCTCTCTGAAATGTTATACATGATATGATATTTCTAATTCATGTAAAGATTTATAAAATAACATGGCACTGTAAAGAGTGTACAATATAATCATAATTTTCAATGCATTAGGAAGTAGAGGGTTGGACGTGAATGAGCTGTGAGATAGGCTTCATAAAGAATGGTTAGGTTACCCATGATACTCAGTACATTACACAAAATTCCTGGTGTAAGATGAACATATGCTCAGCTGCAGGTCAATACATTGAACTAACTTTATTAACTCCTCCTCAGCAGAGGGGGCAGCAGAGGGCAATATAATGAAAGTTTATCTTGCAATTAACTACACTCCCTCCCCAATTAAAGAAGTTGTACGTTAAAATATAAAACAGTACACGTACTTAAGATCCCAGAATACAATATGATAAAACCAAGATAAACAATATCAGAAAATTTAACAGATTGGATTGCATGCTTATTTTTACGATTATCACAACCAAAAAATATATGACCAACACATCTAGAGTAATTTACATGTAAGAAAATGATTTTCCTTAATGCCGGTATGTGCTTAATAAAAAATAAAAATTTACAATAAGTAAAGAAATGAATTTATTTCTTCTTCCTTCCTACATGCTTTCAATTAACCTATCTGGCTGTTTCTCTGTCTGAGTATCTCCTTTCATTTCCATTAACTTGACCCTGCTCTCTCAACATCTCTGACTGTCAAATCTGAATTTTGACTTTGACTACCAACTCCACTTAATAGTTGAGGCTGTGACATTAACTGATTTAATTAAAGGCGCTGACTCAATTTGCTCTACCAATGGATTTTGTAACACTAGCAAAATTTATTTTAATTTATTTTCATGCTTTCACTTTCTTTCTGACTTTTATTTTGGTCTATGGAAGGAATTTGGGTTATAGAAGGTTTTTCCTGCTCTCCCTTCGTCAGATTTACTCTTTCAGGCAAATATTGAACATGACATTGACAGAAACTCTCTACAATCTTGATAGGTGAATCAGATATGTGAAGATATAGATAGGGAGACAGTTTATGATGAAAAGTGCTCTATAACTGACACACTATAACTGATGTTGTTTTGAAAGGCCAGAAGTTGGTTGTTCGAAGAAAAGACAACCCCTGAAGGAAGAAATCCTGGTCCAGCAAAAGGAAGGATACTGCCTAGAAGATATCTCAGGTAGTGAAAAGAGGCTATTTTGTTTTGTAAGATTACAATTCTTCTCTACAGAGGCTTGAGCACAATTTTAGACTGAAAAGCCAGAAAATTCTAACCTCCATTTGTCTCCAAGAAACCATGAGAGGATCCTTCAGGCCTGCAATGTTTTCAGCCACTATCTTAAGACTGTAAAGAAGTGGTCTGCTTCTGTTTTACCCTTCTAGTAATCTAAGTGCATGCTATATCTCCTGAAATCATATTGTGTGTGTGTCGTCTGTGTGTGTGCTTGTGAGTGTGTTGCATTCAGGTTTTGTGATAAATAAATGTTTATCCTTTCTTTTCATTTTAAACTTACAGGAAAGCATTTGTTTTGTCTGTTCTTAATAATCACAGCATTAGAAGAGGTGGGGTGGGGGTGGAAGAGTTTAAATCACTCCTCCTCAGTGGTTATAGAGAAACAGAAACTAATCTGAAAGCAAGAAGCCAGAAAGATGGGAATGCAGACATCTTAAAAGCTTTTGCAAATAAAGTTCTGTTTAGACAGAGAAACTGGTGTGTCATCTCTGCATATCTCCAAGGCATAAAACACAACACTTCCTGTGCTAATTCTTCACCTTGATGATTATGACATATCCCACATCTCTTCTCTGTCCATAACAGATGTAAGAGAATGGGACATTACCTAATCTGTTTTGACTGCCTAGCTTGTCACATGACAAATACTTCTGCAAAGACCTCTTCACAATCTGTACACTTTCTGCAACACCTTTCGATGTTGGGTGATTTGGTCATATCAAAGTGTGTTTGACTCCATTCTTACTCAAATATTTCAAACTCTTCTGACACCAACACCTATGGCAACCCATGAATTGCAAACCAACTTCTGAAAACCTCAATAGTTTTGCCACTTGTGGCATTGGACATAGAGTCAACATTTATCTACTTGCTTTTGCTTTTGTCCAAAACAAGGTACTCTTTCTCTTCCACGTTAAAGAAATTGACATGCACTCATTTCTATGGCTTTCTTGTGGTTGACCATGGAATGAAAGGAACCTTGGTTGGATCATTTTTCATTCTGAGACACACTTTACAACTTTTGACCAACTCTTCAATAGCTCTATCTCCTCTTAGCTACCAAAAATAGCTTCTTGCTATTCCTTTCATTCAGAATATCCCTGTGTGCTCTTGATGAACTTTCTGTAACAATCTCCCTCTACATCTTGTCTAAATAATGACCCTTAAACTCCATCGGAGACAGCTTTATCTATTGGTTCATTTCTACGAGTAAAATACTCCTGCAATTTCTCATCATCAACCTCTTTAGGCTAGCTATTGATGACATAATTGACCACTTTACTGAGCACCACATCCTTGTGAGGTTCATGTCATTTGTGTATGTAAAGTAATGCACAGGTAGATCAGTGGCTAGAACTTAATTAGTCTTCCACCCCAACACTGACTTGATCTAGTACTGGAATACTGTTATTGTAATAACTACTCAGCTGCACACCAGTTTCATGTAAAGGAATGTGACATAGTGGCTTTTTATACTTTCAACTCGAAATAACAGACACAATTGCAGCTGTATCAACAATGAAAATAAGTTGTGAGTCTCTGACGTTCATTTCTGCTGTGGCCGATGCAATTATATCTCGAGCCTTTTTGCTCTCATACTCCATATGCTATTTTTCTTACTCCCTGAGCACATCTGTTTCTATATATGTCATATGCACATTCAAGGATTACCAGGCACCTGAGCTAGCTTTATGTATACCACAACCTCAACCTGGTGCATGGCTGCAACCTGGAGCTTTACCACTACCTGGATCATTACAGTTTCCTCTACTTCTGCATAACATCTGAATATTGTCATGTCCAGAGCCAAGATTACCCTTGGACAAACCTGATCCCAGGTGGAGCCCAACTTGATAGGTCCTAAATTTTGTTTGTTTAGGTACATGGAGAGGGGCTATGGAGAGACTCACTGGAGTCAGCTAATGAGCTTTTAACAAAAGAATAAAACATTTATTAAACAAGAAAAGAGGAACTACATTACAATATGCCTTCACCCACAACTGTATCTTTACAGATATATATAGATTTGTAAGGATAACACAAGTTACAAAAATCTTATACTCTAAGGTTCACAGTAAGTACACAGTCCGTGTAAACCTATGGCAACCTTTGGTCAGACACACAACACTCTGAAACCAAGTGACAGATGCCAACTCAATCAGATGCTATGGATCTCTCCTCTACTCCCCACCCAACACCCCCCAACCTCCGCAGCCCCCCACACCACCCCCCCACCGCCCCCAGACACTTGTTACACCATGAACCAACCAGTCTCACTGAACTCTGCTTTTCACACAAGGGTTTCCAATCTTCACTTTCCAAGAAATCAACTCAGAATCTTCTCCCTGCCTGAGGCTTTCTCTCAGATGCCTTCCGCAAGGGTTCACTCTCCTTTCACTGTTCCTCTTCCCTTGATCACTACATGTATTCAAGCTTTCTTGCACACATTCTCTCTCACTGACTCAGTTGTCAACAGTACACCACTACTTCATATGCCCATAGCAAAGAGTTACAGACCCTCAGTTGTCTCTTTGGACCTTATGGCCTCTTGCAAGCTGTTCTTGCTTTAAACCTGCTTTCTGCAGCTTTTGTTCCTTTAAATCTGAAGCTTGGTGCCTGTCTATCTGCCCCTCATTCTTAACTTCACTAAACATGACCTTTTACAGGTCCCTGTCCTTCCCTTTGACTAGAAGGTCTTCTTGGGACTTTCTTTTGTTTCACTCCCCTGGAATTTGGGGTCTTTTCTTTAGCTTGGGACTCACTATCCGTCCCTTTGCTACAGTCTCTCCTGGCAACTACTTTCAAAACCAACTTAACTCAAACAGCTTCCAAATCAAACTGCTATTTCTAGTTCCTTCTGTGTGTGTCTGTGGGAGGGACCTGCCTCTCTGGACCCCTGTTGCTAGGCAACAGCCCAGTTTCTCTACTCGTTTTTTTTAAGCTTAGCTGCCACAATCTTAAAACTCTCATTAGAAATGCAGGCACCTTTTAAAGTGTAACTAAAACTCAATTTGACATTTTCTTGACACACAGATATAGAAATACAAATCAAACTTTAACATTAAAGCTAAAACTCATTCCTAATGCCACAAATAAAAGGATAACTTACTTAAACTATCTCTATTTCCTAACAATATGACAGGCTTTCCTACAGGCATAGTACTTTGACCAGAAATGGGGGCATTTAAATGGCTGGTGACTACCATGGCAATGGTAACATCTAAGTTTCTGACTCTGAATTTCGCTGCTGTGGCCTGGATCTTGCTAAAATCCAGTGGAACTCCCCTGTCTACTCAGGAAAAGAACTCCCTTGCAATTTGCAACCACCTCTTTCTGCTACTAATGGTTGTGGCCTCATCACTGGCCTCTCTCCATGTCAGCTTATTGCCTTTGCTCAAAAAAAACTTATCCTGGAATTTCTTTGTCCTTTAGGTCTCCTACAAACATGTCTCTAAGGTTTATTTCCAAATTTCCAAATTCACCACGGTGATGAGTTTCTTTAATTCAAAATTGTAATCTGCAGCACGGCAGTCTCACTTGGCAACTGTTTCCTTTCACAGAATGCAACTCTCAATGCAATGCCATTCTTAGTCGTGCCATAATATGAGTCCAGAATTTCAGTAATTTCAGAATAGTCCATAGTACTGGGATCTCACGGCTAACATTGGTTGGACATCACCTCAAAAGCATCTGGCCCCACCTTGGTGAGAAAAAAACATTTACTTTATCAACTCTTTTATTCACTTTCAGCAAATGTGTAACCTTCATTTGTAATTATACCAGTCCTTTTTCTCAGGGTTGAATTCCCCATTGTCCCCAAATATGCCTTCAGTGGCATCTTTTTCAGTTGCGCACCATGCTGACTTACTATGCACCTGAGCACGATGTGCATATGGAGCAATCTTTCAAATCACTCAAACTTCATCAAAATCAACTTTAGGAGTTCCAGAAATGTGACACAATGTTCTTCAGCCTTTAATTTGTCAAATGAAATGTAAAAGAAAATTCCATCTCAATCTCATCATCTATCTGTTGCATATCATGCTGAGTAAGACTAACACATGCTCAGCTGCAGACAGCCATTTTTGAAGCAACTTCATTTACACCAACAGAGAGCCAAATAACAAAATGCTTAGATCTTGCAATATGCTACAGAGAGTCACAGGCAATTTGTTCCCCTTCAGTCAATAACATAAGTTCCCTTCTAACAATCAAATCTAGACTCCATTGTACATAACTATTCTGTAGTCTGAGTATCCTAAATGAATAACACCAAGGGACCGTTAAGTGCAAATATGCAAATATAAAGCCCATCTGACATGTCAGCTTGCAAGTATTGGTGTTAGACAATAAGCTTTTGTTCGCTAATGCATCCGGGCAGCCCAGCAGCTATTTCTTTCTATTACTTAATAAGCGTGGATTGCTTTTCTTTTTATTGATCATTTCATCAGGCAGTTTACAATCCCCGTTGGACGAAAATTGCTATAAAAACCAATGTAATCATACATTTTAAACAGATGGAAGTAAGAATATTGATTCAAGATTTTATTCCAAGGTTTAAAGTAATTTCCAGCTCATCAGTTAACCTTTGGCTACCCACACAGTATGTGGGAGGTGATTGCTGTCAGCAACAAATAAAGACTGAAGTGAAAAAAGTCATTATCAGAAACACATTAATAATATTATCACGTGTTTTATAGCACAATCAAAAATGTGTATATCTCCCATTAAAGATCTTTTGACTAACTGCAGAAATCATAGAAACATACAGCACAGAGGCCATTCAGTCCATCATGTCTGTGCCAGCTTTTTGAAAGCGCCGTCTAATTAGTCTCACTTCCTTGCTCTTTCCTGTTAGCCCTGCAAATTGTCTTTTTCAAGTATACATCCAATTTTCTTCTTTGGTCAACAGCTGAAATCTGCAAACAATGTTAGCACCACACAGCTGCCAAACAACAACCATCTTCAACAAGAGGGAATCTAACCTTCTCCCCTCAACATTCAATGGCTTTACTGTCACTGAATTCCCCATCATCAACATTCTGGGAGTTCCATTGACCAAAACTGAACTGTTCTAGCCATATAAATACTGTAGCTACAAGAGCAGTTAAGAGGCTGGGAATCTTGTGGTGAGTAATTCAGTTCCTGACTCCTCTCCACAAAGCTTGTCCACCATCTACAAGGCACAAGTCAGGAGTATGCTGGAACACTCTCCACTTGCCTGGGTTCTGCAGCTCCAACAACACTCAAAACGTTCGACAGCATCCAGGGCCTAGCAGCTCGCTTGGTCGGCATCCCATCTGCCACCTTAAACATTCATTCCCTTCACCACCAATACACAGTGGCAGCAATGTGTACTCCAAGCCTCCTTTGGCAACACTGTCCATACCCATGAACTCTACCATCTGGAAGGACAAGCACAACAAGAGTATGGGAACACCACTACCTGCAGATTCTCCTCCAAGCCACACACTATCCTGATTTGGAACTATATCACCGTTGCTTCACTGTTGCTGGGTCAAAAACCTGGAATTCCCTCCCTAAAAGCACTGAGTGTACACCTACACTACACAGGGTGACCAACTCTTGGAGAGAAAAAGAATTGAGGCCACTTTGGCGTGGGGGAATATACAAGCAGGTGGGGATTGCTTCCAAATCCTTGAGAGTGGAGCGGGGAAGTGTGGGTGGCTGCTAAGCCTGTCAGGTTGAGCAGCCAGGAGCAGTGCCAATGCAATCTATGCAAAATTTAAAAGAATGAAATCTGGGAAAAACAACATCCCAGCAACATATAACTCAGGACACTTGCCTCAATGAAGGGATGATCCCACAAAATCTTGGACAGTTGGTCCTGACACCACATGGACTGCGACAGTCCAAGAAGGTGCCTCACCACAATCTTCTCAAAGGCAATTAGGAATGGACAACAAACGCAGGTCTTGCCAGCGATGCTCACTTGCCATTTAGCTTTGAGCCTGTTTCACCATTCAATTAGAACATGCTTGATCTGTATTTTAACTCCATCTACCTGCTTAAGTTCCATAATACCTTTTAATAAGAACATTAATAACCTTGCCTAACAAAAATGTGAAGTTTTGAAATTTCTAATTGATCTAGCCTCAAAGAGGTGTCTCGGTTTCTTTTATGCTTTGTGTGGAGAAATCCTCACTGAAACATTTGGCTCTGATTTGAAAAGCATTCCCCCTGTTTGGTTCTCCCCTATTTCCAGAAAGTTGGGCTGAAATGGCCAAAAGGTTAGATATTAATAGAAGTGCCACAGGCAGAAGGAGGGGGATACACACAGTACCAGGTTCTGATGACTAACATGGTACAGCTGGAAGAGCACTGGAGAAGATTGTTGAGACAGGCTGAGGGGAGGCCTTTGCAGGAATTTGTAAGCAAGGACTAGGATGTCGCAGTCACTGAACTGCAACAAACAACCAGTTTAGGTCCTCAAATACAATGCCAATGAGCAAACGAGACTGGATGAAATCAATAGAGTTTTGGATAAGTTGGAGCTTGTGTAGGGAGAGTTCTGGATGCTGGTGAGGAAAGCACTGGGGAGCTCAGGTCATGAGGTAATGAAAACGTGAATTGAGGTCTTGGAGTCTCAGAAGCAGTGGGTTGAGGAATGTTAGAGACAGAAGTATGCAATCTTGGTAATTCCTAGCCTTTGGAGTTTATTAAATATTCCAACTTTGCACTCTTGGTGGAAAATGCCAATGCACAAATTCCCTGATGTTCTGACCATTTAAAAATTCAAGTGGAAATCTTGGAATTGTCCAACAAAATTATGTTGCTCGGTTGCCTGAAGGTATTATCCACTTTGTGCTTCCCTAGCCATATTCATCATGTGACAAACCCCTCCTCCGTTAACTATTGTCCTATTTCTAATTTCCTCTTTCTTTCGAAAGTCCTAACATGCATCATCGTCATCCTACTTTCACACATACCTCTCCTACCATTTTCCTTTCAAATCCCTCTGGTCTGCTTTCTACTTTGGAGCACTGAAGCCTCCTTGTTTCAAATCACAAATAACAACCCAAGTAATTACACCAGTTGTAAACTATTAATCCTCAACTTGTCCACAACATTTAACACAATTTATATTGTGCTTCCTCTATGACCCCGCCCTCCTTGCACCATCTTTGTGACACAGCCCTATCAGTTGCATTTTTTTCCTAAGTGCTTTGCCTATGCCAAAGCTCCATACTTGCCACTCTCATATTTGTCATCTGTGTTTTCCTCAACAACACCAGCTGGTCAGCATCCATTGTATTAACTATGCCCAACTTTACTTCTCAAATACCACCCATAACTTGATGGCTGTCGCTGTGATGTCTCATTGCCAGGCCAACATCATGCCGCAGGTGCACAAGAGCATCCTCCAGCTGAAGATTAAGATGACAGAAGTTATTCTGTTTAACTATTAACAGAAGTTTCACTCCTTTGTTGCCAATCCCATTCTCCTTCCTGCCTGCTCATTCAGGTTAAAACAGCTGACATCTGTATCCCTATCGCATCTATCCACTACTGCCAAAAATCTTCTCCATTCACTTGTCACCTGTGATTTGCTTTCTCTAAAGTTCTCCTAGCTTGCCTCATGAGTCCCATGCTACAGAAAAACCAATGCATATCCTATATTGGGATAATTCTCATACTTATCACCTTTAGCAACTTCGGTGGTTAGGAAGGCAAATGCAATGTTGGCATTTATTTCGAGAGGACTAGAATATAAAAGCAGGGATGTGCTGCTGAGGCTTTATAAGGCTCTGGTCAGACCACATTTAGAATATTGTGAGCAATTTTGGGACCCGTATCTCAGGAAGGATGTGCTGGCCCTGGAGAGGGTCCAGAGGAGATTCACGAGAATGATCTTAGGAATGAAAGGCTTAACATATGAGGAACTTTTGAGGACTCTGGGTCTATACTCGATGGAGTTTAGAAGGATGAGGGGGGATCTGATTGAAACTTACAGAATACTGAAAGGCCTGGATAGAGTGAACGTGGGGAAGATGTTTCCATTAGTAGGAGAGACTAGGACCCAAGGGCACAGCCTCCGAGTAAAGGGAAGACCTTTTAGAACAGAGATGAGGAGAAACTTCTTGAGCCAGAGAGTGGTGAATCTATGGAATTCATTGCCACAGAAGGCTGTGGAGGCCAATTCATTGAGTGTATTTAAGATCGAGATAGATAGATTCTTGATTGGTAAGGAGATCAAAGGTTACGGGGAGAAGGCAGGAGAATGGGGTTGAGAAATTTATCAGCCATGATTGAATGGCGGAGTAGACTCGATGGGCCGAATGGCCTAATTCCTGCTTCTATGTCTTATAGTTTTATGGTGGCTTTCAAAACAATGGCCTATATTTTTAACATTCCTCCACAGACTCAATCAACGCTGCCTCTGCAAGTTATTCCTGTCCTTTGACTCCCACCCTTCACCTGTACCTATACAGACAGGCAGTTCTTGCCTTACTGGCCCATGTGTGCGAACATTCCCTCAGCATTGAGAAAGTTTCAATGGCCAGAAACAAAATCACACAAAGAAATTCTGTTAAAGGCATAGGCAGTTAAGTTTTCCAGTTGCAAAGGCTCAGGTGGGTATGTGGAATAGTTCAGCATATTTGCCATTATTAAATCAAAACTTAGTTCCTGAATAATTGCCTTTATAAGTGCCATCCCATCTCACAATTGTAAGCAGTTGCAACTGCAAACCAACTCTGTAATTGTCAATTGGTAGTACAGAACTTGAGTATTGCTGAAAGAAAAAGACATTTTTTGATGAAGCTTTGCTTCGAGTGCAGGACAAAGAACTTTGACAAGAAATGTCTCTTTTTTCAAGAAATACTCAACTCTGTAATATTACAATCACTTCACCTTTTATTTAAACTTCTCCTTACTGCTAATGGCATTGACTATTGATGAGGCCAGACAAACTTTCAGATAACTCAGTCAGTGGTTGTTTTCATACATCATAGCCACACCCAATCCTAGAAGTGTCCACTGGATAATTGTCTCATGAACAACTGGAGCCACCCCACGAAATGTCCTGATTGCCACCAGTAACTTAGTAGATGAGGGCCTGGGATCTTCTGTCCTGTATTAGTGTTTTAATCAGTTGACTTTCAGAATCAATTGACATTTCTAATCAATTAACATTAGCAAAATAACTAAATAAACGCTGGCATTTAAATGTGGAGAATCAACCTATCATATAATGATTTTTTTTTAAACTGATGCAACCTCCATTACCACTTGAAATGTCCAAGCCATGCAATACAAATATTCTCTGATGTGCAATAAGTCAACCAGCAACATCAGTACATAAAAAATCCTTCTGTGCCAGTGTTCAGTTTATATTTCTTGTATAGGTCACTCCAGATAAATGTAGCAGTTCAACAGAACGATCCACAAATATACTTGTTTTAAAAGACATTTTTATTCAATTCAATTGGTATAGAGTCATAGAGGTCTACAGCACAGAAAAAGGCCCTTCAGCCCATCGAGTCTGCGCCAGTCAAACAAATACCTAACTATTCCAATCCTATTTTCCAGCACTAGGCCCATAGCCTTGTATGCCATGGCATCGCAAGTGTACATCCAAATACTTCTTAAACATTAAGAGGGTTTCTGCCTCGACCATCCTTTCAGGCAATGAGTTCCAGATTCCCACCATTCTCTGGATGAAAAAATTCTTCCTCACATCCCCTCTAACCTCCTGCCCCTTACCTCAAATCTTTGCCCCCTGGTTATTGATCCCTCCACCAAGGGGAAAAGTTACTTCCTATCTACCCTATCTATGCTCCTCATTATTTTATACACCTCAATCATGTCCCCCCTTAATCTCCTCTGCTCCGGGAAAATAACCCCAGTCTATCCAATCTCTCCTCATAGCTAAAACTCTCCAGCCCAGGCAACTTCCTGGTAAATCTCCTCTGCACTCTCTCTAGTGCAATCACATCTTTCCTATAATGTGGATTCCAGAATGGCACACAATACTCTAGCTGTAGCCTAACTAGCGTTTTATACATTTCCAGCTTAACCTCCCTGTTCTTATATTCTATGCCTCGGCTAATAAAGGCAAGTATCCCATATGCCGCCTTAACCACCTTATCAACCTGTCCCGCTACCTTAAGGGACCGGTGGACATGCACACCAAGGTCCCTCTGATCCTCGGTGCTTCCCAGGGTCCTACCATTCATCATGTAGTCCCCTGGCTTGCTTGCCCTGCCCAAGTGCATCACCTCACACTTAACCGGATTAAATTCCATTTGCCACTGATCAGCCCATCTGACCAGCCCGTCTATATCCTCCTGTAATCTAAGGCTAACCTCCTCACTATTTACCAACCCGCCAATTTTCGTGTCATCCACGAACTTACTGATCAACCCTCCTACATTCAAGTCTAAATTGTTTATATATACCACAAACAGCAAGGGACCCAACACTGATCCCTGTGGGAACTCCACTGGACACAGGCATCCAGTCACAAAAATACCCCTCGACCATCACCCTCTGCTTCCTGCCACTCAGCCAATTCTGGATCCAATTTGCCAAACTGCCTTGGATCCTATGGGCTCTTACCTTCGTTATCAGTCTCCCATGCGTCTTTAATTATTTATACTCTCAACTTATATTTTTAGTTATTATCACCTTTTAAAGGTCTTTCCGAAGTCTATGTCATTCCCACAATAAGAGAGCCCAGGTCTGTGAGCACACCGTCTACCTGTTTTATTCCTGATAGGCAGTCAGTGAAGGAAAGATCCAAAGCCGACCTTTACTTGGAATAGATTTATTCACAGAGTGAAAACTTACAGGTGTATATCTCTGAAGTGCACCATACTCCTGTGTCAGTGTCTCTTTATACTTTTTTTGTAAGCTAAATGAACAAACATAAACAAATTAACTAATTGAAGGCCCCTTAAAGGGGCACTGTGACAAAAAAAAACTTTCAAAGGAAACTTGTCAAATTAAATTAAAAGTTTGTTTTCAGGGCTGATACTCTTTCGAGTTATCAACAGTCACAGATTGCAACTCTTTTCGAGTACAATCACAGTTCTTGGTTTCCGGGAGTGGGACATGAACCCACAACCCTCTGATTCAAAGGCGAGGGCGCTATGAACTGAGCCACAGCTGACACCTGATGATGTACTCTAGCCCCTGCTGCACCCACCAGCCTCAAAAAGCCTCAAGCGTACCGGCAGTGTCTTGTTTTATGTGCTTAATTAATCATTCAATCAATGCCCTCCACCTGCCTGTGCTTAACTTCATTTGATATAATTAAGATGCCCATTCACCCAGTCTTTACAACCTATGAAAACTGCACAGATCAACCCTGCCCCTTCAAAATCATTCCTCTTTATGGACAAGTGTTTTTCCCTTGTACCACCTCTTTACAGTTCAGCTGAATAAACATTGAAACAGGCTGCAGTACAAAGACTTAGGCACTGGCTGTTTTCCAGAGTTTAGAGAAATCCTGACATGAACATAATATTTTATATGTAACATATTGTGCACTTATCAAGATTCAACCATAACAACAAAGACTTAAGGCCACCAATTAGGATCGATACTTTTTACGGATTAAGTTGATTATCTGGTGGTATAATTCAGCATTTGCACTGGATGCCCCCCAATCAATCCTATTCCATTTTCTTCTCTTAAACTGATGATTCAGAGGATGACAGTCTCATGGATGTAAAGAGCCTTCTGTTATCTTGCTTAAGAGGCCATTTCATCATTCGTCACCTTAGGCAGTGAACATAAAGTGGTTATTCAACTTAGGAGAGCATCACATCTGAAATTCTAACCTATCTTCACCTGTCAATCACTCTTGCACTTTGTAACAGGGATCACTGAATAAGAATCGGCGACAGTCACCCTCACCTAATTGTTTCCCTTTCTGAGGTAATGTAATCAATTGTCAAACACCTGCCACAGACAAGGGATCGCATTTGGCATCTGCCAGCTCTGTATGGCCTGGTACAAAGAAAGATATCCCAAAGCACTTAACAACTAATGAATCACTGTTATATAGGCAATCTTTGTCAGGTTATACTGGTGCATTACAGCTGTGTTCAATAAATATACTGTCAGAAGAAATGAAAGAGAAAGATTTGATACCAATATCTTTCCTTGGTCAACATTTCTCCATAAAATGAACATAAAGTAAAGCTCCAGGATTTAGTTACCATTATTTTCCTTTGCAAGTTTCCTTTGCACTTCACTGTGAATGGTTACATTAATATATATTTCACTTGTGTACTGTTAAACAAAACTATATTCAAATAATCCCATTCATCATCGCAAGAAACACTAAATGGTTAGAAATTCATTGAAGGGTGTAATTTTCTATGTCTGTCATAGCTCTGTAAATATTTGTGGCTGGGAGGACAAGGAAAATGTGCTTCCAAATTCCCCCCCACCCCCCGCCCTCACCACCTCCACCCCCTCCACAACCCAAGAGCTTCAATAACACTCCTTATAATCATCAAGAATCAGGAGGGCATGACTGCTGAACAGCAAAATAGGTAAAAGGACCCTTTTATTCCTGTAGTGGGAAACTTGGCTTCATACAACAATTTTTTGAGCACTCTACCTATGAGCTGGTGGATCAGAGTATCTTAAACATGTGAAATGTGGGAATATTAAGCAAGATGACATGAGGCTACTATCAGTCCTTGCCAAATCATTTATGAACAGAAAAAGTACAATTAATATTTTATTAAAAGTACTGATATAAAATTTATAATATCCTCCATGATTCTGCTGGAGCCAATTTGTTTGTAGTGTTTTTATTTAAAATCATCGTCACACTGGCTAAAAAGTCATTCTTGCAATGTATGTTGTGTAATTTTCTTACAATTTTAACGATGCATCCTTTTTAAAAAAAAATGGATTCCTGCTTCAGTGCCTATTAAAAGTGAATCATCATTCAAGTTAACTTCTGCCTGATGAGTTCAGACACCTTTAGGTCAAAACATCCTAAGCTGTCAACAGGGAAATGTTAGGCTTAATCAAGGCATCCTTTGTAATTCTTAACATGGCTTCAGTCCACAGATGAAGGGTCATTAAAATGAATCAGAGTGAGGCAGCCTAGAGGTTGTGATTTTAAATCTCACCATGGCAGCTGTGAAATTGAAATCAATAAATCTGGTAATTTGTAGAATGACATTAGGTGAAAAAAAAGTGCCCATGAAATCTGGTTCACTAATGTCCTTCGGGGAAGGGAACCTGCCATCTCTACCTGGTCTGTCTTACACGAGTCTCATCTCACACACTACATGTCCAATTCTTAATGTCCTCGGGTAAACTAGGAAATAAATCTTGCCCCGTACAATAATTATTTTTAAAAGTCATCATAATTATGCCATATTTCAAAAAGAAAGCATGGGCATTTGATAATGAAACGAATCATTATGAACTGAAGTTGGCATTCATTTAGGATTCACCTTTTCTACAAAGAACTTATATTAGGTATTTCTAAACAGAAGTTACTTTTTTTTTTAACTACTAATAATGGATATGGCTGAACCTGATAATCTCTGGGAAATTTGCAAAGGGAGCTTCATGGTGTCAGAGAGAAGTGAAAATATTGTTAGAAATTCAAGGTAATTGAAATCTTGCTAGAAGTATCACCAGCAGTCACATCTGTCAGTGTATCTGGAATGCAGACCATGACAGCGATTAATGAGGACCTTGTGGTCCACTAGTGCCTGAACATGTTAATTTTAATATAACCTACAAGTAAAAAAAAAAGACAACAGTTGAGCTACGTGATAGAAGTACCACAATCTACTTATCTGCAACTGGTATGGTTTTGAATGCCATTTTGTGTCTGACTTGAGCTGTTACTCCTTAATGGTATGTTTTAGCATTCTCACAATATGCTAGCTTGTACAGAGTGTGCAATCAGCCTCCAGGAAGTATTTAGCATATGTGAATCAAAATTACAGTATTATAAACCAGTTATTTAAAGATCAAATAAGTAATCTGAAAATTGTTTGAGTGAGCAAGCATAATCAAGTAAAAAAAAAGCATCACTTAATAAAATAATAGAATCTTAAGATTACTGTTTAGTTTCTGTAATGTCCCCAATAAAATGCTGGGTTCATTATTTCTGCACATGTTTTCTATCAAGGATAAAGTTCCTAGCTTAATTAGCAACACTAATTCTCAGTGTGACTCTGCTGAGATACAAGCATACTCTGGTCAGTCTAACACCTGTTGGTGGGAAAATGATAGAGTCCATTATTGAGGAAGAAATAGGACATTTAGAAAAGCTTAACGCAATCAAACAGAGTTGACATGGTTTTGTGAAAGGGAAATCATGTTTGACAAATTTGCTACAGTTCTTTGAGGATGTAATAAGCAGAGTTGGTAAAGGGGAACCAGTAGATGTAGTGTATTTGGATTTCGATAACGTGCCGCATAAAAGGTTATTGCACAAGATAGGAACTCATGGTATAGGGGGTAATGTATTAGCATGGATTGAAGATTGGTTAACACACAGAAGACAGAGAGTCGGGATTAATGGGTCTTTATCAGGTTGGAGAAACGTAATTAGTGGAATGCCACAAGGATCAGTCCTAGGGCCTCAATTATTTACTATCTATATTAATGACTTGGAGGAGGGGGCAGAGTGTAATATATCCAAATTTGCTGATGATACAATAATAGGTGGGAGGGCATGTTGCGATGAGGACATAAGGAAACTGCAAGGGGATACAGATAGGTTGAGTGAGTGGGCAAAAACTTGGCAGATGGAGTTTAATGTAGGAAAGTGTGAGGTCATGCACTTTGGTAAGAAGAATCAAAAGGCAGACTATTATTCAAATGGAGAGAGACTGCAAAAAAAATGCAGCACAGAGGGATCTGGGTGTTATTGTGCATGAAACACAAAACGTTAGCCTGCAGATGCAACAAGTAATTAAGACGACAAATGGAATTTTGGCCTGTCGGGGATTGGAGTTTAAAAATAGGGAAGTCTTGTTACAACTGTACAGGGTGTTGGTGAGGCCGCACCTAGAGTACTGTGTACAGTTTAGGTCCCTGTATTTAAGGAAGGATACACTGGCATTGGACGCAGTTCAAAAGATATTCACTAGGCTGATTCCTGGGATGAAGGTGTTGACGTATCAAGAATGGCTAAACAGATTAGGCAACTGAAACTTCGGCGGGCACTGATGCTGCTTGAGGGAAGAAGAAAGTGATGATGACTTGCATGGAGTTGCACGCAGTGGAGCTTTGTTGAAAAGTGATCTGGATAAAGTAGGATAGATAAGAATCTGATAGATTGGTTCCATTTAGGACCAGTTCTTTTTTTTAAATGGGCTGGATTTTTTGAGGTGCCACCTACGCAGCTTAAAATGCCAGGGTAGGAGGTATGGTGGGGTGGATTAGCCCACCCATGATCCAGCTGGCTGTCCCACAGCAATTTAAGACTGGGAGCTGCATTAATTGCTTTAAGGTGAGATTTAACTTTTGCCTATCTTAGCAGAGTTGCCTGCCAATCAGAAGGCCGTCAACGCCATGATCCCAGCACCAGCCTGGAGTGGTGGCCACTGCTGGGACTACAGGCAGTCTCACCATACCAAGGACCCGGGTTGGTTAGGGTTAGGGTTAGAGTCGGGTATCCCTGCGAGGGTGATGAGGGAGGTGAGGGCTGCATTCTTCTAACAGTTTAGAAGAATGAGGGGTGATTTTATTGAAACATACAAGATTCTGAGGGGACTTGACAAGGTAGATGTTGAGAAGATGTTTCCACTAGTGGTGGAATCTCAAACTAAGGGACAAATTCGCAGAATAAGGGGGCATTCATTTAAAACTGAGATGCAAAGGAATTTCGTCTCTCAGAGGGTAGTGAATGTCTGGAATTCTCTACCCCATAGAATTGTGGAGGCTAGATCACTGGAAGTATTTAAAGTGGAGGTAGATAGGTTTTTGAAATATCAGGGAGTTGAGGGCTATGAGGAGCTGGCACGAACGAAGAGTTGAGGCCTGGGGCAGATCAGCCATCATGATCTTATTGAATGGCGGAGCAGGCTTGAGGGGACAAATGGCCTACTCCTGCTCCTATTTCTTATGTTATGTTCTTGTTTCGGTAACATTGGACTGGTTCTTACATTCCCTGACAGTTGATTTGAAGTCGGGGAAGACAAGTAAAATGCAACGGGTGACCTTTCCACTGCCTAGCTGCCCTTCCCCCAACCTGTCTGAAATTTTACAGGATGGAGGCAGGAGGGGATCTTGGGCCTATTGAGACCAATTTTACCCATGGCAGGTGAAGCCCACATCATGCAGGAAGCCCAGCAGCTTTAGCTGCACAGCCCTCACCTCCCTCATCACCCTCGCAGGGATACTCGACTCTAACCCTAACCCTAACCAACCCGGGTCCTTGGTGTGGTGAGACTGCCTGTAGTCCCAGCAGTGGCCACCACTCCAGGCTGGTGCTGCGATCATGGAGTTGACGGCCTTCTGATTGGCAGGCAACTCTGCTAAGATAGGCAGAAGTTAAATCTCACCTTAAAGCAATTAATGCAGCTCCCTGTCTTAAATTGCTGTGGGACAGCCAGCTGGATCATGGGTGGGCAAATCCACCCCACCATACCTCCTACCCTGGCATTTTAAGCTGCGTAGGTGGGGGCTGTGGCACCCCAAAAAATCCAGCCCATTTTAAAAAAGAACTGGCCCTAAATGGAACCAATCTCTCAGATTCTTATCTATCCTACCTTATCCAGATCACTTTTCAACTTATCTCTCCAAAGCTCCACTGAGCCTAGGTCAACTCCATGCAAGTCATCATCACTTTCTTCTTCTCTCAAGCAGCATCAGCGCCCACCGAAGTTTCAGCATTTTCTTTCCCCAAGGCTGTGGTTACCTTTCCATTGAGAGTAGTTATCTACTGCCAGTCTTCCTCACGGTTACAATCACTGTCAATCATCTCAAAATATTAAGAAACTTCTTAGGATCACTTGTTACATTAGTTTGCAACATCACTACTTTGGCTACAGCAGCTCCATGCTGTGGTACAAAATTGACAAATGCGCATTTAATTTGCTGATATGATTGAGCAGTGTAATCAACTCCATGTCTCCCTGACAACTGTTTGAGGCTGAACCAGGCTGTTCACAAACTTGATGTCATATTTGATCTCACGATGAGCTTGTGACCACAGATCTGGGCCATCTCATTAAGACCACCTACTTCCACCTCCATAACATCGCCCAACTCAACCCTCTTTCAGCTCATCTGATGCTGTGACTCCCATCCACTCCTGTGTTACACTATTATTGCAACTCCTGGCCAGCCTTCCATGTTGTACCCTTTGTATATTTGAGGTCATCAAAAGCTCTGTTGTCCATGTCCTTACTCATACCAAGGCCCATTCACTCTTTGCATCTGTGCTTGCTGGCCTACATTGGCTCCTCCAATCCCAAAACCCTCACATATCTTCACTTCTCTGGATTCTTGAACATCCCTCATTTTAATCGCTCCACCATCCAGCCTTGCCTTCAGCTGCCTGGGCCCTGTGCTCTGGAAATCCCTCCCTTCAACTCTCCATCTTGCTTTCTTCCTTTCAGACAATCCGTAAAACCGATCTCTTCAACCAAGCTTAGGGTCATCGTTCCTCATATCTCCTTATGTGGCTCGCAATTTAAATTGCACTAATGCTCCTGTGAAGCTCTTTGGGGTATTATATTATCTTATAGGCACTATATAAATAAAAGTTGTTGTTGAATAGTTTGCTAACAATCAGATTCAATCCCAAAAGCACAGAGTTGGTTGAAAGAAATAAAATATATGCATAGAAATGAAGAATAAAATGCTGTCTGTCTGGCTTCATTTATATCATTGTTCCCTGTGGTGAAATGTCCTGCAATGCTTATTAAACTGGCAGCAAGACTGGAACTTGTAATCCATGATAGACCTATAGAAATGATTCTGGCTTGCCCAACCTGCACCAGACAGCGAGTCACAGATGAACTTTTAAACTTTTTTTTTAAATGTACGTTTTGTCTAAAAGATCAAATCGTTTATATTCGTTTCCCTCACAGAATGTCACAAAGGGTAAAAATGTTCTTGACAGAATTTTTTAAAAGAGCAAGAGTGAGGTTTGAAGCAGTGATTAGGCTATGGCATTATTACTGTTTCTTCAGCAATCCTCAGGAAAGTCTCGGGGCTAGGAAATGGGTTGGCCTCAATTTTCATTGTAATTTGCAACATGCCCGTATTCTTTTAGATTGAAGTGGGCAACACCTAAATTTTATGCATCCACCTTATCTGAATGATTGTAACATTGTAAGGGGAGGTGATGGCGTAGTGGTATTCTTGCTGGACTAGTACTCCAGAGACCCAGGGTAATCCTCTGGAGACATGGGTTCAAATCCAGCCATGGCAGATGGTGGAATTTGAATTCAATAAAAATCTGGAATTACAAGTCTAATGTTGGCCATGAAACCATCGTTGGTTGTTGTAAATGTCCTTTGCGGAAGGAAATCTGCCGTCCTTACCTGGTCTGGCCTACATGTGCCTCTTAAAAATGCCCTCTAAACAAGGGCAATTAGGGATGGGCCATGTCCCATGAATGAATATTTTAAAAATCTAGCAAAGCAATCTTCTTTTTGTTAATGCCTAGTAGCTGAGTGCACTGTTCACAAATCATGTGCTGCAGCCAGTCTGCTCTTCTTAAAAGGGACTGAAAAATATTGCTGCAATTCAAAAAATGGCTGAGCGAACACTATAGCAGAAAGAGGGTTCCAGTGTGAAGGATGCTGCACTGGGGGCATTAGTGATGGAGGTGAGCAGGAGAGAGTGCCATGTTTCTGCGAGGGGTCCTGGAGGCCCTCAGGAACCACCCTCAGAAGAGAGTGTGAGAGTCAACTCTTGGAGGCTGGACCTGAGGACCTGGCACCCAAGAAATTCTGTCTGCTAAGCCCCAGGAGGAAGACTGAGAGCAACATAATGGCACTGACAAAGAGGCCCCATCACAAGATCGGAGACTCTCAACCACCAGCTCAGATACTGGCAACACATGTGCCTTGGCTGGCTAGTTTAGTATTAGGATCATCCAGGCACAAGTGAGTCATCCGGGCATGAGTGGGCTGCAGTCATGCTAGGGATAAAGGATAGCTCAGTTGCCAGCTCACCAGAGGGCAAGGACACACACAGGTTGTGTTGCAGAGGAAGCAGATGAGAAAGATGAGAGAGAAGGTGGCATACAGAACAGCACTGATGAACGTGCACAGAGAGTTGCTGGATACATTGGCTGGCCTGCCAGATAGCCTCCTGTCATTGCCATAGAGCATGGAGGAGTACAGCTCCAAGTTGGCAGCGGGCATGGCACAGAGTTTGCACTCTCTGCAACCTCGTCGCCATCTCCCTGTCGTGTTGAAGACCCAGAGGCACTATCACTGTTACCTCTATACCTATTGCAGCTTTTATGTGAACAAGTCACCTACTCGTCTGCCCATCCAAAAAGATGCAGCAACACTCCCTGGCAAATCTAGAAACTCACCAAAATATATCCAAAAATACTCCAGAGTATTTCCAAACACTTTACAATAGGAAATGTTCCTGAAAATCATCTTGTTTGCAATTTGGGTGCCTGGCCCTTTAAATAACACGAGTGCAGGGTCCATTTTTCAGAACACTTGTTTGCAGAGTGAGATATGGATTTGTTGCCAGGGCTAACATTGCCCAAATTGGGAATCTTGGTTTCAAATCGATCGGTTTGGCGATTATGATGTCAGGATAACATTGTTTCAGGCCTACTGGACAATAATGCATGCCACTTCTCCTTACAGGACACTGTGGCATCTGTACAGGAAGTAGGTAGCGGTGCAAGGCACCCAACAAAATTAGTGCTAGGCTTGTGTAACATGGCCTGGGGTGGCACTACGCAAGGGAATATTGTGACCTCAGTTTCCACTACAGTAGATGCTGTCTCTGATACTCTTATGACATCACATTGCTATTTGTATTGTTGTGTGTGTCTGTGAAATATAATTTGTAAATAAGTGTGTATTAAGATTTTTGTTTCCATGATTTAACATTTTAGCAAAACAGAAAATATACATAAAATGAGTTTTAATGAACAAAATTTAATGAATATTCACATTGTATAAATTACACATATCAGTTGATTCCACAGAACCAAATATGTAATTAAGTCACAACTTTTTAAGCAGGTTATATTATTTAGCATCAACAAATGGAGCAAAGATCCATAAATCAATCTTCATTCTAATCTTACATACAATAGTGCAAACTTTAGTTCTTGGATGGAATTTCACAACATAAATGTATTCAGCTGACATAGTGCAGCAGAATGCAGCTTCCTTTTCTGTTGGGTGTTTTAAATTCGGTCTGAGACATTGTCAATTTGCGGATCAAAATTTTGCAAAGCTTCACTATTGGCATCGAGTCTCTACAGGCAGGTAACAGTGTTACAGAATCCACTTTACTACACTATAGTCTTATCTCTGACCCATTCTCACATCTAGGGAGGCATTACACGTGGATAATTTTGCAAGGCTCAGCTCCATGTGTCTGACAAAGGATTATTAGTCTGATAGCTGCAATGTTTTATTGTTGTTTTTTAAATACCAAGGGACTAAGAAATCACATTTAGCACACAGTTGAGGGCATTAAATGGAACTTTAAATCTTTGATTTCGTTTTAAACACTTTCACAGAAACTACATCACTCTGTTAGCTTCCACAAAGCTTGGGTGCACTAAAGGTAGTTGTAAAATTAATCATCAATCCAAGAGCATCTACAGAAATACTGTTCAACAAACCAGAAAGCTACGCATCAGCAATAGCTCAGTGGTATACCCTTGCCTCTGAGTCAAAGGATTGTGGGTTGAAGTCCCACTGCAAAAACTTGAACAAATAATCCAGCTGACTTTCGCACCTTATCTGAAATTACGCTGGGTCCCTGGATCCAGAAGTCCAGCCCCCATTTCTGACCATCCTATTTTCACCAGTAGGGGAACAGGGGTGGCACCTGTGTGTCTCTCAGCCAGGCTTACCCACCCCCAGTCCAGGCCATCTCCATGGTGCTTTTCACCCTTTTGGTCTGCAACGACAACATGATTTTATGTTAGCCTGACATATAATGCATGGAGGGATATTGTTCTTCACTGTGTCCGTGCATCACAGTGCTCATTCACATGCTCTGTGCACACCTATGTGAACTGCGTACACATACAAGCCTCAATGCTGAAGCAAAAGTATGTACCAGATCTTACATCTTTGCTGCTGCACCTTGGAGCTGTGTGTGGATGAGCCAAGCGACTCACCTTGCTGGAACGCAGCGGGTCACTGAACCTTTTCCAGCACTGCGTCCTGGAACGCCCATGCTCTTCTACTGCACTCACCGGGACTTCTTGGTTGCTGCTGATGCATTTCAGCAGCCAGCCGGGTAGAGGACTGGTCTCCTCTTCTGAACCTCTTCCACCAAAACTTGAAGGCCCTGATCAGAAAAACATGGGGTGCCTGGACCTTCCCCTGCTTCTCCTCTGTGTGACATTCCATCAATGGAAATATAGACCAACAAGGACCATGAGCTATTCAGGTTACAAAGCTCTCATTCACTTTTGTGTGATTATATGCACTAACCATTTTCACCATATCATCAATGATTACAGGATTGTTACGGCGCAGAAGGAGGCCATTCGGCCCATTGTGTCTGCACTGGCTCTCTGAATGAGCATTATGACTTAGTGCCGCTCTCCTGCCTTTTCCCCATCACCCTGCATATTGTTTCTATTCAAATAATCATCTAATGTCCTCTTGAATCCCTCGATTGAACCTGCCTCCACCACATTTCCAGCCAGTGCATTCCAGACCCGAACAACTCACTGTGTGAAAAAGTTTTTTTCTCACTCACATTTGCTTCTTTTGCAGATCACTTTAAATCTGTGCCCTCTCGTTCTTGATTCTTTTACGAGCGGGAACAGTTTCTCCCTATCTACTCTGTCCAGACCCTTCCTGATTTTGAACATCTCTAACAAATCTCTTTGCCTTCTCCTCTCCAAGGATAACAGTCCTAGCCTCTCCAGTCTATCTTGATACTGAAGTTTCTCATCCCTGGAACCATTCTTGTAAACCTCTTCTGCACTCTCTCTAATGCATTCACATCCATCTCATGGTGTGGCACCCAGGACTGTATACGATATTTCAGCTGAGGTCTAACTAGTGTCTTATGTAAACTTAGCATAACCTCCCTGTTCTTGTACTCCATACCCCTATTAATAAAGCCCAGGATACTGTATGCTTTGTTAACTGCTCTCTCCACCTGTCCTGTCACCTTCAATGATCCATGCACAAATACACCCAAGTCCCTCCGCTCTGCACACCCTTAAGAATTGTACCCCTTATTTTATATTGTCTCTCCATGTTCTGCCTACCAAAATGCATCACCTCACAATTCTCTGCATTGAATTTCACCTGCCACCTATCTGCCCACTCCAGCAACTTGTCTTGAAGTTCCAAACTGTCTTCCTCACAGTTTACAATGCTTACAAGTTTCGTATCACCCTCAAACTTTGAAATTGTCCCCTGCACACCAAGATCTAGATCATTATTATATATCAGGAAAAGCAAGGGTTCCAATACTGACCCCGGGGGAACTCCGCTACAGTCCTTCCTCTAGTCCAAAAAATATTCATTGACCATTACCCTCTGTTTCCTATCACTCAACTAATTTTGTATCCACATTGCTAGTGTCCCTTTTACTCCATGAGCTGTAACTTTTCTAAAATATCTGGTGTGAGGCAAAGTATCGAATGCCTTTTCAGCCACATCAACAGCATTACCCTCATCAATCCTCTCTGTAACCTCTTTGAAAAACTCCAAGTTAGGTAAACACGATTTCCCCTTTAAAAATCCATGCTGATTCTTCCTAATCAACGCACATTTTTCCATGTGACTACTCCCGAATAATTGTTTCTAGAAGCTTCCTCACCACTGAAGTTAAACTGACTGGTCTGAAATTGGTGGGCTTATGCTTACAACCTTTTTTGAACAAGGGTATAATGTTTTCAAGTCCTCTGGCACCCCCCAAGTCTAGGAAAGGCTGAAAGATTATGGCCAGTGCCCTGCAATTTCCACTCTTACGTCCTTCAATATCCTTGGATGCATCTCATCCAATCCCAGTCACTTGTCAACTTTAAGTACCAACAGCTTATCCAGCACTAACTCCTTATCAATTTTGAACTCTTCTAGTGACAGAGTTTCCTCCTCTGTCATCATGCTGGAAAGACTGTCTTGCAGTCAGCATCACGGTGAAGCAGTCTGGGAAGAGTGCCCTGCAGTCAGTTCTTGTTGAAAATAACAAGAGTGACATCACAAAACAGCGCAAGAGAATGGCGGAGAGATCAGAACCAGCGCGAGTGCGGGGAAGCTTCAAAAAGTGACTTCAGCGTAAAGGTGAGAGCTGATTGATGAGTAGTGAGTTAGTGTTTTTCTCCAGTTTTTTTTCACCAGTTTAAAATAGATTAAGCTAAGCTAAGGGTTCTAGTTTCTATTTAAAGTACATAAATAATGTAACTTTTTTAACTGTATTTAACTTAAAGTAAGGGGTTATTTTTCAACTAGAGGCAAGGCATGGCAGCTCAGTCCCATGTTATGTACCGCCTGCAACATGTGGGAAGTCCTTGATGCTCCTTGCGCTCTGACTGACCACGTGTGCAGGAAGTGCCACCAGCTGCAGCTACTTGAGCTCCGAGTTTCGGAGCTTGAGCGGCAGCTGGAGGCACTGAGGTGCATCCACGAGGCTGAGAGTTTCGTAGATAGCACGTCTTAAAACGTGGTCACCCCACAGCTTAGGGCAGTGCAGACAGAGAGGGAATGGGTGACCATTAGTCAGAAGACAGGTGTCAGGCAGGTAGTCAGGAAATCTCAAGGGTGCATCTCGCTTGACAACCGTTTTTCTGTGTTGGAAAACGGTGAGAGTGACGGTTCCTCCGGGGAGTGCAGCCACGCTCATGGCACTGTGAGTGGCTCAGCTGCACGAGGCGGGGGGAGGAAAAAGAGGGGAAGAGCAATAGTGGTAGGAGGCTCGATAGTACGGGGAACAGACAGGCATTTCTGCGCCCATAGAAGTGACTCCAGGATGGTATGTCGCCTCCCTGGTGCCAGGGTCAAGGATGCCACTGAATGGCTGCAAGGCATTCTAAAGGGGGAGGGCAAACTGACATAGATTGTGGTACATATTGGTACCAACAACATAGGTAGAAAGAGGGATGAGGTCCTGCAAGCAGAATTTAGGGAGCTCGGACGCAGATTAAAAAACAGGGTCTCAAAGGTAGTAATCTCTGGATTACTTCCAGTGCCACATGCTAGAGAGTATAGAAATAGGAGGTTAGTCCAGATGAATGCATAGCTGAAGAGATGGTGCAGGAATAAGGGCTTTAGATTTCTGGGTCTTTGGGACCACTTCTGGGGGCGGGGGGACCTGTACATGACGAACGATTGGACCTGAATCGGAATGGGACCAACATCCTTGCGGGGAGGTTTGCTAATGCTGTTGGGGAGGGTTTAAACTAACTTGGCTGGGGGATGAGATCCTGAGAGGAGATTCGGCAGGGGGAGATGCACAGCCAAAATTAGAAGAGAGAGCAAGTGAGTCTGGAAGGCATAGAAATTATAGGGCAAGGGAGCTTGGCAAGGTTGGATGGTATTTATTTTAATGCATGGAGTCTGACGAATAAGGCAGATGAGTTGAGGGCACAAATTAACACGTGGAAGTATGATGTCATTGCTGTCACAGAGACATGGTTGAGAGAGGGGCAGGATTGGCTCAATATTCCAGGATATAGGGTCTTCAGGTGAGACAGGGAAGGAGGTAAAAGAGGAGGGGATATTGTAATATTGATCAAGGAATCAATTACAGCAGTAAGGAGGGATGACATCTTAGCAGGCTCCTCAAATGAAGCCATATGGGTAGAACCGAAAAACAAAAAAGGAGCAATCACATTGCTGGGAGTGTACTATAGGCCCCCAAACAGTCAGAGGGAAATAGAAGAGCAGATATGTAGGCACATTTCAGGGAAGTGTAAAAATAATAGGGTAGTAACAGTGGGGGATTTCAACTTCCCCAATATTAACTGGGTTAGTCATAGCGTGATAGGTTTAAAGAGAGCGGAATTCTTAAAACACATCCAGGAGAGCTTTTTAAGCCAGTACGTAGAAGTTCCTACAAGAGAGGGAGCAGTCCTGGACTTAATTTTAGGGAGCGAAGCCAGGAAAGCGGGAGGGGTATCAGTGGGGGAGCGTTTTGCAGATAGTGATCATAACTCTGTTAGATTCAAGGTTGTTATGGAATAGGATAAGGATGGGCCAGAAATCAGAGTTCTAAATTGGGGGAAGGCTGATTTTAATATGATCAGATATGATTTGGTCAGAGTGAACTTGAAGTAGCTACTTTTAGGTAAACCTGCGTCAGAACAGTGGGACTCCTTCAAGAAGGAAATAGGGAGAGTACAGGACCAACATATTCCAGTAAAGACAAAGGGTGGGACCAACAAATCCAGGGAACCCTGGATGTCGAGGGATATACAGGATTGGATAAAGAGAAAAAGGGACGCTTATGGCAGATAACAAGGGCTCAAAACAGCGGAAGCCCCAGAGAAGTATAGAATGTGTAGGGGGAACTTAAAAAGGAAATTAGGAGAGCAAAAAGGGGGAATGAAAAAACATTGGCAGGTAAAATAAAGGAAAACCCAAAGTAATTTTACAAGTACATTAAGAGTAAGAGGATAACTAAGGAAAAAGTAGGGCCCATTAAGGAGCATAATGGTAATTTGTGTGTGGAGCCGGAAGACGTAGGTAGGGTTCTAAATGAATACTTTGTGTCGGTGTTCACAAGTGAGAGGGACAATGTTGGTATGGAAATCAGGCAAAAGGACTGTGATATAATTAAAGAAATTAACATAGAAAGGGAGGAGGTTCTAAGTGGTTTGGCAGGCTTAAAAGTGATAAACCTCCAGGCCTGGATGAATTGTATCCCAGGCTGTTGAATGAGGCAAGGGAGGAGATAGCAGGGGCGCTGGCAATAATTTTCAATACCTCTCTGGCCACTGGAGAGGTGCCAGAGGACAGTAAATGTGGTACCGTTATTCAAGAAGGGAGGAAGAGATAAACCAGGGAACGACAGACCAGTCAGTCTAACCTCAGTGGTGGGGGAAACTATTAGAAGCTACTCTGAGGGGCAGAATTAATCTACACTTGGAGAGGCAGGGATTAATCGAGGACAGTCAGCATGGTTTTGTTAAGGGGAGGTCATGTCTGACCAATTTGATTGAATTTTTCGAAGAGGTGACCAGGTGTGTAGATGAGGGCAATGCATTTGACATAGTCTACTTGGACTTCAGCAAGGCTTTTTATAAGGTCCCGCATGGGAGACTGATAATGAAGGTAAGAGCCCATGGGATAAAAGGCAATTTGGCAAATTAGATCCAGAATTGGCTGAGTGGCAAGAAGCAGAGCATGATGGTCGAGGGGTGTTTCTGTGGCAGGAAGCAGTCAAGGGGGTCCACGAGCCCGGTCCCAAACTCCAAGCCTGACACCACGGAAAAGCAATCCGCAGATACCGACATTGAAGACCCATCACAGTGCTCACCCACACCTCCACCAGCGCAGAGACACACACCTCGGTGGGACTTACTTCTAGAGTAGCCTTGGGATCACAATCTGATGAGCACATCACGCTGTCTGATCCAGAGAAGGCGGAGACAGGGACATCCCAGGCACTCGGAAGATTGCTGAAGGCCAGGAATCTGCTGAGCCTGAGTCAGATGACAAGCCTCTGGACTCGGTCATACCTCAGTGGCTGGAGCTGCAAAAGCAAGCTCAGGAATAGCAGGAAGGGATGTCCACTGCACTCCTCAGATTGCAAGACATGATGGAGGAGTCTGTCCGCCTTGAGGCCAAGGTGATAGTACTAGCAAGTCTATACAACAAGTTCAACACTGGTAGTATGGCGGCTGCCATGAAGACCTTCGTCCAGGAACATCGGTCCTGCACTGCTGTAGGAGCTGCACTCCATCGCTAAGGCACTTGTTGCATCCATCACTGTCAGTGCGAAAGGGTTCGGGGCATCTCAAGCTCACTCCAGCTGCCCGTACCTCTCAAGGAATCAGCCAAAGGCCCTCGGGCACCCACCCATAGGGAGGAAGATCATAAAGTGCACATCCCAGGGCCATCCACCCAGGTGATTCCAGGAGTGACTGATCCATCCGAATCCCCTCTTCCTGTGATCCCAGTAGCTCCAGCTCTGAAAGCTAAGGTGGGTGGCAATGCCACACAACAGGACCCCAAAAGCAGGCTGGAGCCCTTCAGGTCTCTGCCCTCCAGAGGACACCAGCCAAGATCATCACAGACAACAGGGTGTAGCAGTCAGCAGGCCACCTCCATCTCCGCTGTGGATGTCAAGGGACACATCAAGACATAGCAGCAGGGCTAGAAAAGTCAAAACGTAGGTACACAACGTGGGCAGGGGTGTTAATAACTTGTACATAATGTTGACCATTGTAAATACACTCCCAAGAATGTCTACTTGTCTGTGGCTCCTTGTTATGATGCGCAGTGTTTATGTCAATCAGACGTGGAACCTTGGTTCCTGTACAAAATGAAGGCAAGTGTCGCAGTTCAGGGCCTCTCCCCTCTGCAGTGTGTAACCTTTTGAGCACAATGATTGTCTGGCTTCAAAGTCACTCTCCAGATCAGTGATACCTGCACCTCGATGTGGCTTGTGTTTGCTGAGAGAATCTCATACCCATGCATTGCTGGGTTCCATGATGTTCTCCGTGTGCTCTCAGCACCTTAAAGGAGGGACTCTCCCCCCAACTCCATATCGTTACTATTCCTGACAGGTGAAGGTGTGGTGCTGAAGGGAACAGGTGATGAAGCATGCCAAAGGATCATGTGCTTTAAAGTCCATGTGCCTGCTGTATCTCAGCAGCATATCCATGATATGAACCTCTTCACAGCAGCATATCCATGATATGAACCTCTTCACAGAGTGTATGTGTGCTGCCCTCAGCAGAACAGGTGGCAGATGTTCCCAGATGCAATGTGAAAATCTCAGGAGTGTCCTCAGTGCATTTCGTCATCATCCCCCTCTGGAATCTTGTTGCAACGAGGGCCTCATGAGCATGCTTGCCTCAGCTGGCCAGTGCAATGGCCTCATCACCCGCATCCTGGGCTTCCAGGACCTCATCCTTCCCTTCGACTTCCTCCTCATCGAACAAGATGTGCAGCCCTTGCAATTCCTCATCATCCAGGTCCTCCCCCTTTGCATCGTCAGGTTGTGTAGCACACAGCAAGCTGCAATGATGTGTGACACCCTCTGGGGAGTATACTGGAGTGCTCCGGCAGATCTGTCGAGGCGCCAGATCCTCACTTTCAGGATCCTTATGGTGTGCCCCATCAAACTCCGAGTTGTGGCATGAGCCTCATTGTACTTTCTCTCAGCAGCAGTCTGAGGCTGCCGCATGGGCATCACCAGCCATGTCCTTTGCGGGTAGCCATTGTCCCTTGGAGCCAATCCTACAGCCTGTGTTGTCCCTAGAAGATATCAGGGATCTGAGACCTGTTGAGGATGTACGTGTCATGACGTTTCCAAGGTGTCTTGCACAAACCTGCATGATCCATTTGTTAAGGTCGCATACCAACTGAATATTGAGTGGAAGCCTTTGCAGTTCACATACTAGACTGCTTGTTGCCAGGGAGATTTAAGATCCACGTGGGTGCAGTTGATGGTGCCCTTCACTTGTGGCGATCCGAAAATCTCAGCAAATCCCAGTGCTTGTGCTTCCTGGCTTGCCTGATCTCTGCCGAAGTTGACAAATTTGTGTGCCATGGCAAAAATGGCATCCGTGACCTCTTGCATGGAGGCTTCTGAGATCCCGCAAAGTTCCCAATGGAGACCTGGAAGGAGCCAAAGCCGTAGAAATTTAATGTGCCAGTCAACTTCACTGCCACTGGCAGTGGGTGCTCTCCGAGTCCCCGGGGTGCCAAATTCTGCCAAAGGTGGCATATGTGAGTTACCAGTATCCTTGACATGCACAGTCGTCGGCGACACTGGTTCTCACTCATCTGCAGGTAGCACACATGGGTCTAGTATGGTGCCTACGATCGATAGCTCTCTAGGGTTCACCCTCTGCATGTGGAGGAGGCCCTGCTGCCCCTTGGTCTCGAGGGTTCTGCTCCTCCCTTTGGCGAGACAGGTGCCTCCATCATATTCTTCTCCATCTTCCCCCCTGCCTATAAGCAATGAGGCAGACAGCGACATCACCAGGCTGCATCTTACTGGTGGTCTCCTCACTGCAAAGAGAGATAAATGAAGTTCAGCAATTATCTCCTAAGGCAGCCTGGGGCTGCCTCTCAAGGCCCCTTTACGCACACTGGAAAGTCCTGACCACCTACATGGATGCCAACGTGTTTATTTGGGATGCTGTTTTCTGCCGAAGCATTCCTCCAGGTTTCATCAGTGTTATGGAGTTGGAGATATTCGATTTGTGTCCAGATGGGGTTTCATAGTGCCATGTGGTGATTTGGGGGCTCTTGAAGGTCTCTGTGGATGGGGAGGTCCAAGTTGAGCTAATACAAGTTATTTCTCTGCGTGGTGTTGTGTCCCATCGAATGGAGGGAGGGGCAATATTTGAAAGGATTGGTAACCACTGAGCTAGAGTTGGTCTGAGTTCCAGAGGTTATCCTCATTACTGAGTGAAGTTGTGTATCAATGAATTTGGTGAGAGACCTAATGAAAGACAATTTTATTCAATTCCTTGTAAAACAAATGTGTTTTAGAGAAATATTTTTTATTTAGATTTATACAGCAAGAGGACCATACCCATCTGTTACAAAATTAATAAAAACATAAAGGAGGTGAGGTGTGAAATGGGTAACCATTCTGATATCACCAGTTGTTAGTGTTATGATCCCTGTAGAGACTGATAACTTTCAAAAAGAGATGAATTGCCCAGAGACCAACACAACGGGTAGGATTTTCCAGCCTCGCAAGTGGCGGGTATCATCACAAGTGGGATGGGAAAATTTGGGGAGCACCGTTGGCAGGGCCAGAAAATCCCAACCAAAGACTCACACACGATTTCACATTTTAAGACTTTTACTGTAACACATAAATTAAAATCAATGTTGACTAAACATTAACGAATTAGTTGCCTACTATGTAAACTATAGAAAAGGTATTTCTTACTAACTTCTAAACCCAACTGAAAACCCCACGCCATGTCTGTACATTATACCACACTCTCAGCAGAAACATCATTGAGTTTAAAAATCTCAAGTTCTTCCCAGCTTTAGCAAGAGCTCTTTTCCCTACCCCAACAGGTTGAATTTTCCAGAGTTCTTTTAAACCAAGTCCCTTTCACTCAACTCTGAGCATAATCAAATGGGCTTCAAGTAGCAAGGTACCCTTCTGGTGATTCCTTGGTTTTTATTTCTCTACAATCCTTGTTTCCTTGAGCAAAGGTTCCATCCTCACCAGCACTCTTGCTTGCTGATTAACCCAGAAGCAATCATTTTCTTCTACCTGGCATAGCAGCATCTGCTTTCAGTTTTCTCTCCCCAAATCCCTCAGTCTGACTGACTCAGAGTTTGAGAGTCTGGCCAGCAGCATGACCAGCTGCCTCCTCCTTTGTGTCAAGGTGTTACAATTTGCACCTGACTTTAAATAAGTTTCAATTTAAGTTTCTGCCTCCATAATAAGAGAATCACATGGTTTTGTCTCCAGGATGAGGTTACATGGCTTGTCTCCAGGCAGATCCCAGATTAGGTCCCACCCCCCTTTCCAAATTACTTCATTTTACCTTGAATTAAAGGAGACAGTTTAAAACATAACCACTTTATAAAGTCCAATGGTCGTACCATTAGCCTAATGAGAAAAGTAAAGGTTCACCCTAAAGTATCATCAGAAACTCCCCAATTTTGTAACAATGTTATTTTTGAGCTTCACACTTAGGGAAATTATGGCTCCTCCATTTCATTCCTGAAGTTTCCATGGGTACATAAAGAAGTTACACTTTAATGCCAGACCCAAAGATTTTCCCATGAAAGGAGTACAGAGAAAATAACAGCTGGAAAATTGACGTAAAAACAAATAATGCTGGAAATACACGACAAATGCATGAGCATGTAAAAAAGTTCACTTTTAGATCAGAATTGATTTGTACATTGTGTTGCGCCTTTAGCATAAATGATGCCTGACAGCGCTGAGCTGTTGCAGAACATATATTTTCATTGGTTCCCAAATCTAGGCCAGCCCCGGGTTGCCAACTGCGATTAAATGCATTCCTGGAGGTTTCATCACATGACTTGCCGCACTCTCCAGCCATTAGTCGGCCAACACATTCATCCTTGTGACACACTGCCTTCCTACACCAATTGGAAAGCAAAAAGACTTATCATCCAATTGGATGATGCTTAACTGTCAGCCAAGCAGCCTTAATTCCCATTTTCAATATTTTTATATCTGGTAAAGAGAAGTGTTCAAAGAAAATGACAAAAATCAATTTTTAAAAAATATCCTGATGGTTTTTCTCCAACTGTGCTGGTTGCACACAGCAGTGTCCTGGAGATTGATCTTCAATTCCTGGAGGCCCTAGGCCAATCCTGGAGGGTGCGCAGCCCTACGCAGTCACTCCAAATCTAGCCTAATTCATCTACCCTGCTCCTGATTCACCCTCCCCACCCACCACCCTCTTTAACCTTACACTCTAATATCCCTATGGAAAATTAAATCAAATTTAGCTGTTAACTTTGGCATTCAAAACCTATTTTTGTATGTAACAGTGAAATATTTAGATTTTACAGTATTGACACTCCTGTTTATTTCTTCAATCTTGCTCCAATATTCATTGTGTTGTATTTTTAAAATACTACAAATGTACATTTATGTTTTGGAAAACATCCGCTGGAGTTTTCTTTAATTCCCACTTCAACATTGCTCTCAAAGTAGCTGTGTGTTCTCAAATGAATTGACTAAATTTATGATTTATTATTCTAAAGAAAAAACGCTACGTCTATCAAAAGGTAAAACATTCTTCCAGATCAATGTAATGCTTGGGAGAAATGATGACAACAAACTTAAGGCAGTGTCGACTGGGGTTTCTTCTGAATTATGTCTATTGCTTCTAGAGGCAATTCAAACACTTCCAGTGGACATACCTTTGGGTACATTTGTTGCTCGTTGAAGTCACGGGACTTCAAATGTGCGTGGATATACACTTTTGGATTATGGCAGATGCATTTCAGTTGAATTCACCAGCTATGGCTTCTTACACAATCCCACCTCCCTTTGCCAGCTATTAGCAGCTGTGCCACCAGCTACCTGAGCCCTACACTCAAATTTTCTCCCCAACCCATCCACTCCCCTCTCCTTTCTTCTGACCCTCCTTAAAACCCACCACTTTTGGTCACCCCATGTATTATTTCTTCCTTTTAGTCAGCAATCATTTTGCTCTTTATTCCTGCAATGTGCCTTGAGGTGTTTTATGTTAAAAATTCTATGCAAATGAAAGTTGTTGTATGGGTAGTAACAGCACAACTGCATTTTACAGCAGTACCATGTCTTTGAAGACTTCTACATTTCCTTGCATGGATAAGATATAAAATTTACATTAACAATTTTATTCTTCATAAAATACATTGTCCCTCTAAGCCCTGGCTTCAAATTGAGACCAGACTGATGGAATAAAATTCTGATGCCCCTCAATGAAATAAGTTCTGTCTATTTTTGTCTGATTTCTGGTGCATAGCTATCTGCAGGATAAAGAATAGTCATATTTTAGTAGTGGTTTAGAAGCTGCATTCACTAAAATCAATATAGGAAATGCAAATTTTACACTGAAGTAAGAAATGAACAGCAACATAGGAATGACACAATGAAGAAATGTGTATATCCATAAACCACCCTTATCCACATTACTACTATTCCTTTGTTCAGATGTCAATACTTAAGGCATTTGCTTCACTGTCCCAGGTTATAAACTGTAGTGAAAGATGATAATCTTTGAGCAATGAGTGTGCATAGTTTTCAGCTGAAAAATATAATGGCAAACATAAAATCTTCCAACTGAAAACCAGCACTAGGCGTGACACTCAACCATGGTATCAGACAGGTCAGAAGTTCTTTAACAGACAACGGTGGTGAAAAGTAGTACACTAATGGGAAGACTCAAAACTTTATAGACGCATCTTTACACCTGCAGTATTGATGTTAGGTTTGAGGTTTCAGAACAGCAGGAATTTTAGAACAACAACAGTTGTGCCGTTTGGGGACAGAGACCTCATCAGCATTTGGCGGAACAATATCGCATAGGAGCACTGAGAGGGCACCCAGAAAATGGCAGTACTTAGTTGGATTCTCAGGAATTCCCTTGCAGTAGTTTGAGGGATTCCCAGATTTAAGGAGCTCTGCAGAGGAGTCTGATAGTTCAAGGAACACTAAACAAGGAGATTCTAGAAACATTGAATCTGAGAGAGGTAGTGTCAGGGGTTAGGAGCATTGGAGCAGTTCTTGGATCAGAGAGTGCTGGGTATGCAGAAAAGGGTTGCCTGCCCAAGGTTGGTGGGGGGTGAGATGAAGAAAAGGGTTGCCTGCCCAAGGTTGGTGGGGGGGTGAGATGAAGAAAAGGGTTGCCTGCCCAAGGTTGGTGGGGGGGGGGGGGGGGGGGGGGGGGGGAGGATGGTGAGATGAGGCAGGGGGGATTGGTGTGGAGTTGAGGGGGTAGGAGGTATCTCCAGTGGTGGGGTAACAGTCTGGTGGCTTGAGAAGGGAGCCTTTGGAGTTTTGAGGAGCCAAAGTTAGGCATCTTGCAGGCATCTGGGATATGCTAACTTTGAGGGGAGAACAGGCTAACAGCCAGTTGGGGAGGGAATACAGGGGAGTGAAGCCCATAATACCATTACCTATCAAGCTCCAACCGCACACAATATTCTCATCTATCGGCCTCCGAGCCTTCCACACATATTTTACTTTCCTCAAGTAACCCTCCTCATCACTTTCCCCACCATTAGCCAGTTGTTCTCTATATGTTCAGGATGAAGGAACACCATCCTTACCTTCTTCAACGCATGTTGACAAGCTGGAAAATTCAGCAATCTGCACATGCTCAGAATGCACAGATGTGATTAAAATGCTGGTAATTGTTGTAATTTAAAAATATCAATTGAGAAAGAATTTGAGGTAGACTCAGCAAACACCTTACTGAAGGTAGTGAAATGTGTATTTAAGACAAAATACAATTTAAAGGGCATTTTTTCATAGACTTTTAAATATAAATTATTGATTGTTTTCATTCAAAACTAATTGGAAATTATAAATTTGAGTTAAGGAAAGAAATGATTTTTTTTCCCCCATATGAAAGCAGTGTAAGTGGTTTACGGGAGAAAATAATACAACACCATCTACTAACATGACAGGTAATCATTACAGGCCATTGTTGTCATTTGCATGAGAATTCCCATTTGAATGTTACCTAGCAGTATGACAGGCAATACTTAGGGTTAAGTATTACAAATAAAATTTGGTATTTTAACCCCGGAGTTCCAACTGGAAATGTTTGTTTTGCAGGCTACAGTAGAACCTACAACCTAAGATTTTTAATATGTTTGCAACCCACAAGTGTTTTGTAACATATGTGTCTCTGGTTATCAGTGCAAGATTCTAGTTTTCAGTGAATTCTCATATGACAGTAAGATAAAAGCAAAAAACTGCGGATGCTGGAAATCCAAAACAAAAACAAAAGTACCTGGAAAAACTCAGCAGGTCCGGCAGCATCTGCGGATAGGAACACAGTTAACGTTTCGAGTCCGAATGACCCTTCAACAGAACTAAGTAAAAATAGAAGAGAGGTGAAATATAAGCTGGTTTAAGGGGATCCCCCCCCACTTAAACCAGCTTATTAAGGCCCCCCCCCCACCTTAAACCACCTTAAATTTCACCTCTCTTCTATTTTTACTTAGTTCTGTTGAAGGGTCATTCAGACTCGAAACGTTAACTGTGCTCCTATCCGCAGATGCTGCCGGACCTGCTGAGTTTTTCCAGGTGTTTTTCTTTTTGTTTTGTCTCATATGACAGTCACAGCCTAATATTTCACACACACATATACATATTGGTCAATACACTGACACAGTAATAATAGTGTTTTAATCAAGGTGTATGCATAGGAGCGATGACAGGACAATCACCCACACAGTTTGTTGCTTTCAAATCACATTGCCAAATTATTGGATTGGCACCACAATAACTGCAGCTGTTAAACTACATGACAGGCCCTTGATCAAATAGTGCATACGAAGATAAATCTGTTTCAAAAATCTGTAAAGAGTCTATTAGAGTTAATTGCAAAGAACATGAAATAGAATAGCTGTCAATTAAAATCCAGAGTGACATTTTTAAAGATTCAATAATTTGAATGGTGCACATACTTTTATCTTATGGGACTAAGAAAGGCCCCAATTCTGTCAGTTCCATCTATCACACACCACAGTAATTACCATATTGATTTAAGCCTTACATATTGTGCTATGATATGAACAGAGTTTTTAATGTATCTAAATGTAATTGACATAATGTCACAGGATTACATCTCATGCATTCACAATATTCCAAAAAAGAAGATCCAAATGATCAAAGAATAAAATAAGCATGGATGACAGGAATGATGGATCTAAAGAGGTAATGTCTATGCTATTAGTGATACAGAAGGTTACAACATGATGTGGTACTGACCTTTGACCACAAACATCCAGAAAATGAAGGCCCATTTTTGCTGATGGCTTTCTGAGTTTCAAATGAAATGAGCATGTTTTATCTGTCCACACTGCACGCTGCTCTGAATTTGTTATTACAGTAATTGACACGAAGAGACAATTTAACATGCTTACTCAGATGCCAGAGGAAAACAAAGGTCATGTACCGCCTTGAAAAATAATTCTCCAATATAGAAACTCTACTGGACTATTTCGGGAGCATCAGACATGACAATATTCAAGGAGGTCAATGTAATTTTCTAATAATGATTCTCTGGAATAATTTCAGATCATATCAGCATCATATCGTTGAAACTTTAAAAATATAATTGCATCAAATTCAATGAGTGCAGTCATGTTGCATGCTGTTGAATTGACCCTACTTTGTTTCAACCTAGCAAGATTTCTCTTCCAGTTGCCAACAAACAGGCCATGATGAATGTCATGGAGACACTAACAAAGAGGGTTTTTCGTTGCACGAGCACAGTATTGTACAACCTGGTGCATTAACAACATGCATTTATGTCATACCTTTCACAGGACAGACTAACCTAAGGTGCTTTGCAAGAGCACTTGCAGACATGAAGAAACAAATGGGAAAAACTGTAAGGCAGATTTAAGGAAGGCTTTTGAAAATGACAAAGGCGGAGATGTTTAGGAAGAGCTTTACAAAAGTGTGGTAGCTGACAGCCCTGCCAATAAAAGGGGATTGGAGGGAGGGAGAGGTGCAAGTGAAGAACAAATAACCTTGGATTAATTAGATAGAATATGTACAGAAATAGATTATTCAGCCCAACCAGTTCAGCTGACATTGATGCTCCACTTAAGCGTCATCCCACCCATCCTCATCTAATTCTATCAGCTAACCCGCCTTCAAATGTTTATCTGCCTTCTCCTTAAAAACCTCTGTATTACTCACTTCCAGGGGTTGAGGAGTTCCACATTCTCACCATTCTCTGGGTAAAGAAGTTTCTTCTGAATTCCCTATTTGGGTTCTTGATGACTATCTTATATTGATGTAGATAATATAAAATAGCACATCCTTAAGGTATCTAAAAATGTTTCACAACAATTTTTTTTTTTTACAGTCACTGTTTTTATGCAAGCAAATGTGGTATTTGATATTTTTATTGGCAATGTTGGTCAGGACACAGGGAGAGCTCCCAACTCTTCTTCACGTAGTTCTACGGGGTTATGCATCTGAACAGCTATGTGAGGGTTTGTTTTAGTATCTTATCCAAAATATATCAACTGCAACAATGCAGCACTCTCTCAGTACTGCACTTAAGTGTCAGCCTAGATTCTTTGCTGAGGCCCAGTAATGGAGCTTGAACCCACAAACCTCCGACTCAGTGGCAAGATTTATTTCCATGGAGCCAAATTGAAATAAGTCAAATTGACACAACTTTAACTCCATAGCTAGAGTTACAAAAGTAGAGGGTGTTCACTGGTATGTACAGCTAAAAAAGATTGAAAAAAGAGGTAAAGTAAGGTTAGAGGAATTTCAAAATGAGGATGTGGATATTATAGCCAATGAGCTGGATGACAGGAAGGTTATGGAGCTCAATAGATGCAGCAGTGATAACTGTATGGCACTTAGTGGGGTGTCAGGTATAAGTTCCTGATAAATAGGAACTTATGTTGAAAGGAACTTGGGAAACTAACAAGGAAATTATTGGATAAATCAAGCCTTGATGTAATGAAGGCATGGAAGAAATTTTCATTGATTATGTGTATACTGGGATGCAAACAGCCTGGCCCACCTTATATCAAATACTCACCTGCAAAACTTGATGCTATGAGAGGCGCACATTTAAAATATCCTACTTTCCTGGACTGACATCTCTCATCTTGATGAAGATGCATTACATCAACACAGTTCATTAAATAAACTGTGCTACCAAGTCAGGAGTAAGTCACTCTGGGTCACCTAAACGGATGTAATTTAAAGCCACTACACACAGTCATAAAATCTCATTTATACAACTACAAGCAGCATCCATTCATCCATCCTCAAGCACGCGGGGGATATGATTATTTGGCATTAAATGAAAACTTCCATTTTTTTTCCCCCCAGAATATATTGCCTAACACGTCTCCATGTTAAATTACATCTACTACCTGTCTACCTATTCTGCTGAACTGCCTGAGTCTTCTTGAATTATTTTACTGTCTTTAATATTTACTAAGCGTCCCAATTTTGCTTCAGATTTTGAGATGGTGTTCCCAAGTACAAATCACCTATAGACAGCCTGAGGACAAAAGTACACCCATCTCTCACCTCTGATGTACATCACTTCTGATCCCTTGTCAGTCCAAGCAGCACTAATTAACCCTAATTCTTTGCTTCTTGTCTAAACAATCTTCTATCCACGCTGTTACATTTTTTCTTACACCATAAACATTATTTTTTCTAACAAGCACACTGTATGACACCTTATCAAGTGACGTTGATAAATCCATATACACCACATTTACAACAGTCACTTCCTCAAATAACTATATGAACTTTCTGAACCACGACATGGCTTTAACAAATGCAGGCTGGCTGACCTTGATTAGCCTATTTTTTTCTCTAAAAGCTCACTAAATTTGCCTCAACCTTTCAATTCTAAGAATTTGTCTGCAGCAGCTGTTAAACTAACAAATTTGTAATTATCCAGTTTATCCTTCTTGCATAACGATTTTGCATCAAATATTCTTCACACCAATGGCGCAAGTTGCATATTTAAGGAGGATTGAAACATTCCAGCCTGAGCCTCCGCTAACTCCTCTGAGGTCTTTCAACAGCCTAGGGTGTATGCCACCATTAGGACCCAATGACTGATCCACCTTGACTTCTGATCACTATTACAGGTTGAATTCCCTTTTTTCAGTTAGTTCTAAAAGTTAGTCATATCCTCCCCAGCATATTTATGTTCCTCATTCTGGATTATTTGTAAAACATAAGTAAAACATGGTATATCTCCATCATATCTTTATTCTCAACAATGTAACTCCCTCTTCCATTAGAGTACATGCCAGAGTGGTTCAAGCTTCACTTAAATTATTCTTTTATTTTTTATATACTTCCAAAAATCTCTAATACTCCTTATTATATTATCTCTTATCTTTTCATATTCCCTCTGTCCTTCTAATCTTCTCACCTTCCTACTACATTCTTTATTACCTTTACTATTGTTAGCCCTAACTTTTATCATATTACTCTCTTTTAAGTTTCAATTTGAGTATTGCTGAGAAAAGAAACATGCTAGCTAAGCTTTCACCTTGCATTCATCAGCGCAGCTCACAAGATAAACCAACAGTGAAGTGAACAACACTATACTGTGTGAGAAGAAAGTGCTGATTGGTTGGCAAGTGGACTCTGATTGGTAGTGGCATTGCCACAGAGAATGCAGCAGAGAACAGTTAACAGCCACGCTTTTGTTCAAATTCAAACCAGCCAGATGGACTCTGATTGGTCAAGGCATTGCCATGGTGAATGAACCAGGGAATGGCTGTTCCCGAAACTTTTGTTTAGTTGCAAAATGTACAATGCATGGACATGCTCCTTCTGTCTGCAAAGGACAAGGCCCTTTCTGTGAATATGTGTGGCTTCTAGAATGCCTAAATGAGTCATGCTGTGAGCCAACTGAATCTTAAATTGGTTTTCAGTGTAATTCTGAGTACAATCAGGATTGTTTAGCAAGTGTTGTCCAAGCGCAGAATCACATCTAATGCTGCACGCTATATTTTGAATTTTGCAAGCACGGGCTTGTTGGGTACGGTCTGTATGTTGCCTGCAACCAGCCTGTGCTTGCAAAACTCAAAACAGTATCCAATGTTAGATGTGATTGGACAACACCTGCCAAAAAATTGTGATTGTGCTAAGAATTAGACTGAAAACCAATTTAAGATTAACAGCCAGGCTCACAGTGTGACTCACTTACACATGCTCGAAGCCACATATATTCACAAATATACCTTTGCAGATAGAAGGAACATTTCCATGCACTGTGCCTTTTCCAATTAAACAAAAGTTTTGGGGACAGCCATTCCCTTGTTCATTCCCCGTGGCAATGCCTTGGCCAATCAGAGTTGACCTGCCTGATTTGAATTTGAACAAAAGTGTGGCAGTTAACTATTCTCTGCTACATTCTCCGTGGCAACAATCAGGGTCCACTTGCCAACCAATCAACACTCTCTTCTCACACTGTATAAATTGTTGTTCCCTTTGCTGTTGGTTTATCTTGTGAACTGCCCTGATGAATGTTAGATGAAAAGCTTCGCTAGTATGTCTCTTTTCTCAGCAAAACTCAGATTGAAACTTAAAAGGGAGTAATATGATAAAAGTTAGAGATAACAATAGTAAAGGTAATAAATAACGTTTTAGGAAGGTGAGAAGTTTAGAAGGACTGAGGGAATATGAAAAGATGAGATAATATAATAGGGTCACCTCCTATGACCCTTCATGCCCCCCATGTCAAGATATGCCCCTTTGCCTACCCACTGTGCTCTCAGCCAAGGATACATAATGAGGCTTGCCTGAGAGCCCAAAAGTACATTAGCCTGTTGAAACATCTGAGACTCAGAGAAAACATTGCTTGATTGACAGCTCTCTGATCTCTGCCGTCAATTGCACAATGTCTATTTACACAAGATTAAGAGATTTCAAGTGTTTGTAGTTCAGCTATTGAAATTTTAAAGTGCCTGGATGATTATACTTTTATTAGGTTGTAGTAAAAAGGAGTTATTTTTAAGAAGGTAGAAAGTTTTCAAGGAATGATTATTTTACTTTTTTTTTACACGCACGACTGTCACTATTGGGTTCTATACAGTGTATAGTGGGTGAATGGACATGGAAGCGCCATGGCTTGGCATGAGGGCCCATGGGCGTGGGTGCAGGTCATAGCTTGGATTGGGGCCATGAAGATGATCTTGACAGCTTACCTTTTAAAAGGTTCCCTCGTGGACTATCATTCACAGTACCTCTGAGGTGCCATTGGAAACCTGGCCCGACTCCATGAAAATTGCGGAGACTAGGATATGTCGATCCCCATAATGGAGCCAGCAAGTCAGGAGTACAGGGCTCATGACTTGAACCAGCTAGCACCCTGTAAAGGCACTCCTGAAAACTGGAAACCCTGGGAATGGGCGCAGGAATCCTGGAATCACATCCCAGCCACCATTTTTAAAGGGCTCCCGAGTCATCTCGACTCGGTGAAAATCCAGCCCTTAGTCTCAGACTTTCTCGACCCTACCATACAAATTTAAATTGGATAACACCATTGTTCTATTGAAGTAAAATATAATTCAATATTCAACACAACAGAGCTTGTGTATATCCTTGCTCATCCAAAAACTGTACTATGCAGCTTGAATCGGATGGGAAAAATAGTGACCTTTTTTGTCTTTACCCGGCACATTTGACCTTAAAGTATATCTTTTTATGACCATCTAGTATGATAATCACCAATGGATTTTTTTTTTACATGAAGAGTTCTGATCTTAACAATCAGTGCACCAGAAGCTAACTGTGATAAAGAATTTGCAATTCAGAATGTACAATATCAATCTCATTAAGATATAGGTCACAGTCTCATGTGACCACTATCATCTAACAGCCAGTATACCTTCAACCACTGCATTTATTATTCTGCTTGTACATAATGACAATCAATGGAAGACTGAAACATCACAGAGGTTATCTGGGAAAACACTTGTAATTTATGGACCCACTGAACATTTACTTTCATCTGTATTTTATAGTATTTATAAGGTTCAGAATTCAAGTCCCACTCTAGGGTTTTAGAATAAAAATTAAGGTCGGCACTCCATTGCAGTACTGAGAGTGTGCTACAATGTCACAGGTGCCAGCTTTCAGGTGAAATGTTAAATCGAGGCCCTATCTGTAACGATCATGTGGCTCTCGTTCGAAGAAGAGCAGGTGAGTTATCCCTGGTCTCCTAGCCAATAATTATGCATCAATCAACATCACAAAAAAGGCTTTATTTTTTGTGGAAATTTGCTGTGCGCAAATTGGCTACTGTGTTTCCTACAATTCAAGAAAAAGGTACTTCCTTCACTGTAAGGTGCTTTGAGACATGCAGTGGTTGGGAAACGCAATATATAAATACAAGCCTTTATTTACTCAAATAATACTGTCCCTTTTTTGCCCCTGAAACTCTTGGATTCCCAGCACCAAAGAAAATTTCCCCAGAGAGATCTGGCTGGAGATTTACTCCCAGGCATTGGACAATGGCAGTTTTATACTGGTTGCCAGGGGGCATGCATAAATGATCCAATAATTCTCCAAGACAACAGTGTTGATTGGGAACCAATACTATGAAGAACAGAAAGAAGAAATAGTACCGCACCTCTCACATCTCAAAGTATTCCATAGCTAAATTACTTTAGAGGTACAGTCGCACGTTGGTAGGTAAAAATAGCAATCCAATTTGTTTGTAGCAGGATCCCACAAACAGCAATGTGTTAAAAAATAGTTAATTTGCTTTTAGTGGTTATTTGAGGGATGAATGTGGGACAATGAATTTTTAAAAATTCATTCATGGGATGTGGGCGTCACCAGTTAGGCCAGCATTTATTGCCCGTCTTTATTTGCCAACGAGAAGGTGGTGGTGAGCTTCCTTCTTGAACTGCTGCAGTCCATGCGGTGTAGGTACACCCACATTGCTATTAAGGAGGGAGTTCCTTGATTTTGACCCAGCGACAGTGAAGAAACGGCGATATATTTCCAAATCAGGATGGTGGGTACCTTGGAGGAGAACTTCCAGTTGGTGGTGTTCCCCATGTGTTTGCTGCCCTTGTCCTTCCTGATGTTATGACACGGCAGTTGGTAAAGGCTGAGTTGTTTAAATCCCAGAAGGTAACTTGAAGCAACTGTCATAACCTATACGTTCAATTGTTATGTTTGAAATGCAGCTCTGAATTCAGGAATAAGACCACTGAGCCTCAAGAGGTTTGTTATATAAAACTAAATTAAACATTTGTTAATTTACAACAAATTAAATACATACACATGTCTACAAATTACTACCATAATAACTTTTAAACAAATCCCCAAATTAATCACTCCCAAGTAAATCTCCACCAAGGCAACAGTAACCCATAGACTTTAAACAGACACCAGGCAAAGCACATTTGACCTTACAAATTCAAAATGAGGTTCCTTGCAATTTGAGTCCCTTGCAGACACAGTTGTAGGCTTACAGGCTGGTTAGATCTTAAATGACTCTGACTTACACACACAAAATCCTTTCTGTTTATATCTAGCTTTTCCTTTGAATGTAAATTTTCCATTGTATCACTAGACTTTTAACGTTACATCTCCCAACAATAACATTTCATCCCACTAATTTTATTAGTAATATAAAGACATTGCTTGGCATCTCCCAGTTAGGTGCAAGATTTTACTCCCACTCTTGAATGCTTTATTCAACAAATGCAAATTTACACGTTACCTTCAATCCTCCGTACTGTTTACCCAATTAACATCTCAAACTATGATACATCAAAGCACCCCGGCTAGCTGGCTTTAATCCAATTAAGACACACAGAGTAAAACACAGACACAGGCCCCACTACAACTCCATTCTAAAAATAATTTCCAATAACATTATAGACATTAATATCTCTTCATGACACTAGATGATGGTGGTCATAGGTTTGGAAGGTGCTGCCTAAGGAGCCTTGGTGAGTTCCTGCAGTGCATCTTGTAGATGGTACACATTTCTGCCACTGTGCATTGGTGGTGGAGTGAGTGAACTGTATCTAGATGGGGTGCCAATCAACCAGGCTGCTTTGTCCTGGATAGTATCAAGCTTCTTGAGTATTTTTGGAGCTGCATTCATCCAGACAAGTGGAGAGTATTCCATCACACTCCTGACTTGTGCCTTGTAGATGGTGGACAGGGTTTGGGGAGTCAGGAGGTGAGTTACTGCCGCAGGATTCCTAAACTCTGACCTGTTCTTGTTGCCAAGGTATTTTTAAAAAATTCATTCATGGGATGTGGGCATCGCTGGCTAGGCCAGCATTTATTGCCCATCCCTAATTGCCCTTGTTTTGAGGGCATTTAAGAATCAACCACATTGCTGTGTGTCTGCAGTCACTTGTAGGCCAGACCAGGTAAGGGCAGCAGATTTCCTTCCCTAAAGGACATTAGCGAACCAGATGGGTTTTTACAACAATCAACAATGGTTTCATGGTCATCATGGCTAGTCCAATTCAGTTTCTGGTCAAATAAATGATAAACACAAGGGAAATCTCCTTTCTCTGAAAATACCCACATGATCTTATACATTCAGCTGAACAGGTATATAATATTTCATTTAATACCTCACCTGAAAGATGGCACATGCAATAATGTAGCATCCTCAAAATTGCACTGAGGGCTATCTTTGATCCTGTGGTCAAGAACTGTAGTGGGGTAACAGCCATAGGGGGTAAATTGGATAACCCTGAAAACAGGTGCAAGGATTGCAAATACATGACTAACCCACCCTTGTTGATTGAAATGTAGGATTTAAATGAAAGGAGGACACCAGCTTAATCCTGTCTGTGCATTATCATGATTTGTGCAGCCAGTGTTCCCAACACTGTACACTAGCTGCACACATCAGCAGGCAGCGAAATATTGTTTACACCCAGCACTACTTCATGCTAGATTGCACCTCTTAAAGGGGTGGTGTCAGGAAGATATAATAATGTTATTGGAATTTATTGTAAAATAGTGATATCCGTGTCTATATGTCTCTGTGTGTGAGAGACTTAATTGGACTAAAGGCAGCTGGTCTGAAGGCTTTGATCTGTTAGAAAATAAGCTGGGTTTGAAATATTAAGCAGGTAAACATGGGGGAAGTTTGAAATATAAGGTGTAAAAGGACATTTGCATTTTTAAATAAACTAGACTAGATTGTTTTCAAAGGAGGCGTGAAATGTGTCACCTGGCTAAGTGAAGTTCAGAAACAGTGTGTTTATTTTTCTGAAAGATTATTGGTAAAATTGATACTATGATAATTTTTTATGATCAGGGAGGTAAAGTCCAAAGACATAGTGAAACAATGGGGATTTGCAACCAAAGAGGAAAATATGTATAAAGGAGAGAAGGCTGTGTGTAAAGGCAGGCACTTTAAGATCTAAGAAGTGTGAAAAGCATTCAGCATCAATATCTAAAGCTGTTGTCTGCAAAGAACTGAAGTTAAGGAAACTCGCTTCGAATTGGATTGTTCAGAGTATTATGTTTCTTTGCCTGGGTCTTTTAAAATCTATAAAATCTATGTTGCCTTAATGGAGATGTAACCAGGAGTCAGGTTAATTAGGGGATTTAGAAGTTATTATAGTATTAACTTGTGGACATAGGTACGTGCTTAAGATCATTTATCTTATTAGTAAATGTTTAATCTAGTTTTGTAAAAACCTATAAGGCTTGGTTATCTTATTAATACTGAATTCATGGCATGCATCTCAAACTTTATACAAATTGCAAAAACAGTTGTGCCAGTTTTCTCAAGTTTCCCTCTGGGATTTGAACAACTCGGCATTTACCATCGGCTGTACCACAACAGGGGTGCACTGTGACTACTGGTGGCACTGATATCATTCTGAATGTTGTGCATGAAAGAATCTGTAATCTCTTCCAATCCCACAAGCATCTGAGGTATCTGTGTTCCTCTAATTCTGGCCCCTTGTGTATCGCCAATTTTAATCGATCTACCATTGGTAACTATGCCTTCAATTGTTTAGGGCCCAAGCTCTGGAATACTCTCCCTACTCCTCTCTGATCTCTACCTCACTTTCCTCCTTAAGACACTCCTTAATACCTACCTCTTTAAACAAGCTTTTGGTCATCTGACCAACTATCTTCTTACGTGGTTCAGTGCTTTATAATTCAGCTCTGAAGCACCTTGAGATGTTTTATTACGTGAAAGGTGCTATATAAATATCAATGATGCCGTTGGATGCTAGACCCGAGGTCTTGGTGGAAAGGGTAGAAAGAAGGAAAGACATCCCCGACCCTTGGAGAGGGCAGTGGCGGGGTTGGGGGGAAGGGGGTGGTGGGGGGAGGGAGGGTTTAGGAGGGTGTAGTTGGAGGCCTACCAGCCGCATTCTCAGAAGGCATTGGTGAATTCAAAGTAAATGTCCTTTTTTCACTTCAGATACTCAAGAACTGGAAACTTCCTAACAAACTCCAACAATCACAACCATCTTCCTTTGTGCTAGATATGACTGCAACGAGCGGAGAGTTTTCCCCCGATTCCTATTGACTCCAGTTTTGCTATGGCGCATGGATGCTACACTCAGTCAAATGTTGCCTTGACATCACGGGCAGTCACTCACACATCTGGAGTTCAGCTCTTTTGTCCATGTTTGAACCATGGCTGTAGTGAGGTCAGGAGCTGAGTGACCCTAGTGGAACCCAAACTGAGCGTTAGTAAGCAAGTTATTGCTAAGCAAGTGCCATTTGGTAGCACTGTTGGTGATCTCTTCCATCACTTTACTGATGATGGCGAGTGGGCCTGTGGGACGGTAATTGACTGGGTTGGATTTGTCCTGCTTTTTGTGTATAGGACATACCTGGGCAATTTTCTACGTTGCCGGTAGAACCTAGTGCTGTAGCTGTACTGGAACAGCTTGGCTAGGGGTGTGGCAAGTTCTGGAGCATTTCAGTACTATTGCCGGAATGTTGTCAGGGCCCATAGCCTTTCCAGTATCCAGTGCCTTCAGCCTTTTCTTGATACCACATGGAGTGAATCAAATTGGCTGAAGACTGGCATCTGAGATGCTGGAGACCTCTGGAGGAGGCCAAGATGGATAATCCACTTGGTACTTCTGGCTGAAGATTGTAACAAATGCTTCAGCCTTATCTTTTTCACTGATGTGCTGGGTTCCCCCATCATTAAGGATGGGGGTATTTGTGGAGCCTCCTCCTCCAATGAGTTGTTTAATCATCCACCACCATTCATGAATGGATGTAGCAGGACTGCAGAACTTAGATCTGATGCATTGGCTGTGGAATCGCTTAGCTCTGTCTATCATTTGCTGTTTATGCTGTTTGGCATGCAAATAGTCCTGCGTTATAGCTTCACCAGGTTCACACTTCAATTTTAGGAATGTCTGGTGCTGCTCCTGGCATGCCCTTCTGCACTCTTCATTGAACCAGGGTTGATTCCCTGGTTTGGTGGTGATGGTAGACTGGGGTATATGCCGGGCCATGAGGTTGCAGATTGTGGCTGAGTACAATTCCGCTGCTGCTGATGGCCCACAGTGCTTCATGGTTACCCAGTCTTGAGTTGCTAGATGTGTTCGAAATCTATCCCATTTAGCAGGATGGTAATGCCACACAACATGGTGGAACGTATCCTCAATGTGAAGACAGGATTTCGTCTCCAAAAGGATTGTGCGGTGGTCACGCCTACCAATACTGTCATGGATAGGTGCATCGGTGGCAGGCAGGTTGGTGAGGACGAGGTCAAGTATGTTTTTCCCTCTTGTTGGTTCCCTCGCCACCTGCCGCAGACCCAGTCTAGCAGCGATGTCCTTTAGGACTCGGCCAGGAGTGGTGCCACTGAGCCACTCTTGGTGATGGGCATTGAACTCCCCCACCCAGAGTACATTCTGCACCCTTGCCACCCTCAGTGCTTCCTCCAATGGTGTTCAACATAGAGGAGTACTGATTCATCAGCTGAGGGGAGAGGGGGGCGGACGGCATACATCATGATCAGCAGGAGGCTTCCTTGCCCAGGTTCAACCTGATTCCATGAGACTCCACGGGTCCACACTCAATGTGGAGGGCTCCCAGGGGAACTCCCTTCTGACTGTGTACCTTTGACAAGGTCCCTCATGGCAGACTGGTACAGAAGGTAAAGTCGCACGGGATCAGAGGTGAGCTGGCAAGATGGATACAGAATTGCCTTGGTCATAGAAGACAGAGGGTAGCAGTGGAAGGGTATTTTTCTGAATGGAGAGCTGTGACTAGTAGAGTTCCACAGGGATCAGTGCTGGGACCTTTGCTGTTTGTAGTACACATAAATGATTTGGAGAAAAATATAACTGGGCTAATTAGTAAGTTTGCAGACGACACTAAGGTTGGAGGAGTTGCAGATAGTGAAGAGGATTGTCAAAGGACGCAACGGGACATAGACCGGTTGGAGACTTGGGCAGAGAAATGGCAGATGGAGTTTAATCCGGACAAATGCGAGGTAATGCATTTTGGAAGGTCTAATACAGGCAGGAATTATACAGTAAATGGCAGAAACCTTAAGTGCATTGACGGGCAGAGGGACCTGGGTGTACAGGTCCACAGGTCACTGAAAGTGGCAACGCAGGTGGATAAGGTAGTCAGGAAGGCATATGGCATGCTTGCCTTCATTGGCAGGGGCATTGAGTATAAAAGCTGGGAAGTCATGCTGCAGCTGTATAGAACCTTGGTTAGGCCACACTTGGAATATTGCGTGCAATTCTGGTCACCACATTACCAGAAGGATATGGAGGCGTTGGAGAGGGTGCAGAAGATGCTACCTGGTCTGAAGGTTATTAGCTATGAGGAGAGGTTGGAGAAACTTGGATTGTTCTCACTACAGCGACGGAGATTGAGGGGCGACTTGATAGAAGTTTACAAAATTATGAGTGGCATGGACAGAGTAGATAGTCAGAAGCTTTTTCCCAGGGTGGAAGAGTCAATTACTAGGGGACATAGATTTAAGGTGAGAGGAGAAAACTATAGAGGAGATGTGCGGGGCAAGTTTTTTACGCAGAGGGTAGTGAGTGTCTGGAATTCGCTGCCAGAGGAGGTGGTGGAAGCAGGTACGATAGTGGTGTTTAAGAGGCAGCTTGACAAATACATGAATAGGGTGGGAATAGAGGGATACGGACCCCGGAAATGCAAAATGATTTAGTTGACAGGCAATATGATCAGCGCAGGCTTGGAGGTCCGAAGAGCCTGTTCCTGCGCTGTATTGTTCTTTGTTCTCACTGTGCCGCCACTCTGCTGGGTCTGTCTTGCCGGTGGGGCAGGACATAACCAGGGATAGTGATGGTGGTACCTGGGTCATTGTTTGTAAGATTTGATTCTGTGAGTATTATTATGTCAGGCTGTTGCTTGACTAGTCTGTGAGACAGCTCTCCCAATGTTGGCACCAGCCCCCAGATGTTGGTGAGAAGGACTTTGCAGGATCGATATGGGCGAGTTTGCCATTGTCGTTTCCGATGCCTAGGTCGATTTGGCTTGTCCGTCCAATTCCATTCCTTTTAGACTAGTGTGATTTAATCGTAGCATCTCAATTTGTATGGTCAGGGTGTCATTCGTATAGAAGTTGTCTGATTGATTTGCATGTTCTTCAAGCAGGATGAAGGGAATTGGGAAGAAGGTGACAAAAATTGTTACACAGAGGGGCTCTTTGAAATTTCTCAGGGCAAGATGTGAGAAACTCAGTAGAATTGCTGATCTATGATCAGATCCGTGACACCTCTGGCTTCAATGTACTGATGTAACCCTTCTTCCCCTGCTCGCTCTTTCCTTCCCCCAGGTCATCCTTATTTGATGAACACTGATGCTGTTCTTCCTTCTTCAAATGCAGGCCTGGCTGCAACACAACTTTCTGCGGTATGCATCAGACCATGATAATGCGTGACATTCTATCTCTCTGACTGATCCAAATATCTGAATCTCTGCTTGAACGGTTCTATTGCATGCTCTATAAGGATCCTGCTTGTTGCCTGGCTCTAATTGTATCTGTGCCAATCAGCATGGGAGGGCTGTGCAGGGACATCATTGGCCAAGGCCTGCAGAAGATATTCCTTGTCTCCCAGCAGTGCTCCTATCATACTCTTGCCATGGTTGATTTGTGAAAGAATGATAGAGATCAGGTTAGTTAAGGTGGAAAAGTGGAAAGAGGGGGTGATTTGTTGAGACATAATGTTAACCTCCCAACCACATTTTCCCACTGGGGAGGTTAAATTCTCACTTGAAATATAGTGTCTGCGTTATAATAAAGTTCTATGTTCTTAGAACCCAGGCATTGTTGACAGTAAGTGTGATTTTAGGATGCTTGCTTTGCTTCACTCAATAAAATATTTTTTTTCTTTTAAATTCCTAATCTAATTGCAAAGCATTTGTTTTGGGTCACACTGAGATTCTTAGCATGTTGCCAAAGGCTGCCTTTGTTTACTTTGATTACTTTTATTAACTTGATTGACACATACTTGAAAACATTTACAGCTATGTAGTCTTGTGGAGGGCATGGCATTCTCCAGAGACAGATGCTTATAGCTATCAGTAGTTGACAATATTTGATGAAACAAAGCAACGGCAAAAGTTCTGTGTGCACCTGTTTGGAGATGTGAATTATTTATTTATGTATTCCAATGAAAAATAGGGGTGAGAGCCAAATAGGAATCACTAAATCAAAATAGTCAAAATGATGCTAGATCTGATTGCTTCTAAAGAAACTAAACTTACAAAATTATGGTTGAGTGGAGGTTTGGATAGCTTGACCCTATTTTTCCATTTACTGATCAAAATATAGCAGCAGGAATAAGCCTATTCAACTCCACCAGCATGAACAGCTATTCAATTAGATTGTGGCTGGTCTGTACCTCAACTCCATATCCCCTTCATTGAGTCAGATCACCTGGTACTTTACCTAACAAAAATCAGTATTGAAAATTTCAATTGACCCAGCAGCCATAGCCTTTTAAAGGAGAGCGCGCTAAGGTTTGTGTGCATGAAAAAATGTTTCCTGATAACAGCCCCAAATTGCCTAGTTCTAATTTGGTCTGTCCCTTTGTCCTCTATTTCCCCATCAGAGGAAATAGGTGCCCTGAATCTAACCTATTGAATCTGTTTAAATATTTCACTTATATTGCTCAGAACCTAATAAAGTCAATGAAATACAACTAAATTTGTACAACCTACCGTCATAATTTAATTCTTTAATCCCTGGTGAAACTGCTGTACCCCGTTCAAGGCCAATATTTCTTTCCTGATGCAAGGTGCCCAAAGCTAAATACAATATTCCAGATGAGATCTGACCAAGGTTCTGCATAACAGAACCATAACTTCCTGACCTTTGCATTACAACTTCCTTAAGATAAAGACCAATCATTAGTTAGCCTCTTGATTACATTTTGTACACGGGCCATCATACTCCATAAAACCAGCTGGTGAAGGTTAGAGCTAGAGCCAATCTTTACACACTTCTACAAGTTTTTATTTCGAGAAGTGCATTGCAAACATGTACCTCCTAATCTAGCCACCACAGTTTCAGTCAGTTCCTCTTAAAAGAGCTCACATGAATCCCTAGCTAATTCCCACAAACTGCATGCAATTAAAGACAGCTAATAGTCAACTAGCAGTGCACTATCTTTTAGTGATCTGCATATCTGGATACTCAAATCAGTTTTCCCCTTGATTATTCCCAGTCTCTCACCAAAAAGAAAATATTCTTTTGTTGTAGAATAAAAGTGAATAGTCCCCAAATTTCCTTACACTGAACTTCATCTGCTCTAGCTTTGCCCATTCACTTAATGTGCCCATTAAACTTCATAATTTCATGCTCTAACCTACGCAATCTACTGTACCTTCTAACTTCGCTCAGTTGCTGCAACTGTCACTTCAGAGATTCTGGGCCCAAACCTGCTCCCAGACTTGAGCTAGTAATCCAATCTGACACTTCAGTCTAACAGTGATAGATTGCTTCATCGTCATTGTCCTATCACTGCCAGATTCCTAGGAGTTCAAATGCATTCTTCATTAGGGTATTAGGGAAAACAAGCAGAGATCCCCATTTCTTACCAAGCCACGAACGAACACAGATGTATAACTCACTCCACAGTAGATTACTGTATGACTCAGATCAACCTCATTAGATGTGTTGTAATTACATACATAGATCCTACAAATTTGACAACTAGGAATCCAACCAGTGCTCCTACTGCCTATTAAAACAACTACTAAGGACTTGGACACATCATACCAACATCACTAAGGACTTCGAAAGAATCATCACTGTTGTAATATTGCCTTGTAGTGCATGTAGATTAATATACTGCTAAATACGTAAACGGTTTGGTGTACAGCATCACAGGAAGTGATGCAAGTTATCATGTGATATACTAGCTAGAGCAGTACTAATCAGCATGTAACATGTGTATGAAGAGTTCTTCTAGAAGCCTTCTGTTAGATTTTTCAATAAAGAACCCTTAATTTAGGTTACCAATCATTATCATAGTGTTTGGTATGCTTTTATAAAGAGTCAGTAACACAACATGGTGGCAGCAGTGCACAACATTGTGACAGTGATGTACAATGTGGTAGCAGCGATTTGCATTTAGTGGCAGTGATAAAGCTGAGACATTGTTGGGTAACAAGAAAAGCCATAAATCCAGGGGTATCATTGGAAAATGGTTGGACAAAGCAGTGGCAGCTGTGAGGAATGGATGTTTTTTTAATAATATTTTTGGGGGAATATTGTGTTATTCTGTGGAAAAGGCTGTGTCCCCCATATGATTTAATTAAGCTGGGCAGAGATTAATAGGGGACAGACTGTCTGTGGGGTTTAAAACATGAAAATGATAGAGGTGCTATGTTTGAGGTGCAAGTAAGTAGTTTTGATCTAACATTTGCATGTTTAGATAAGTTGCTTGAATATCAAAGGGGAGTCAGAGGTGTAAAGAAACATGTCTGTATCTTGCAGGAGTTCATAAGTCTTATATTTTAAGTGGAGATCTTATATTTTATTGACCAAATAGCAAAGACAAGTTAGAGGCACAAAAGATTTTATATTTGCAAAGGTTTGAGTTTCAAAGAGATGTGAAAACAATGGAACTGGAGATGAAAGGGGGACCAAAGGTATTTTGGAGTTACTGTAGAGTAGCTGGGGAGATATAGCTGTTTGAGCAGCTGGAGCTGGGAGAAAATGCAGTTTGGACCAACCATCCGGTTAAGCTGGAAAAGACTTGGGCTGCAAAAAGCAGTTTTATTCTGAAGTTTGGGGTTTCATAGCAGAATGGAAGTGAGGGCCTTTATTGAAGCTACAGCAGTTTGCCTTGGGTAATATTACTAGATTTTGTATAGTTATATATCTATAAGGGAGTGTTGCCTGGAAGGTGTTTACATGTAGGTCTAACCAAGTGGAGAGGTCTTTTGGGGAATGTTTGTAAGATTTCATAGAGGTGTTCAAAATCATGAGGAGGCTGGATTGTGTAGATAGGGAGGAACTATTCCCACTCGTCAAGGGATTGCTCCCGCTCCCTTCCTCACAGCACTGTGGGTGTACCTACACCACATGGACTGCAGTGGTTCAAGAAGGCAGCTCACGGCCACCTTCTCAAGGGCAACTAGGGATGGACAATAAATGCTGGCCCAGCCAGCGAAGCCCACTTCCTGAGAATGAATAAAAAAAGGAATGAGAACGAGAGGGCACTGATCTAAAGTGACGGTGAATGGTTCAAGTCTGGAATGCACTGCCTGGAAGTGTGGTGGAGGCAGGTTCAATCGAGGCATTCAAGAGGGCAATAGATGATTATTTGAATAGAAACAATGTGCAAGTGTATGGGGAAAACACAGCAGAATGACACTAAGTCATGATGCTCATTTGGAGGGTCGGTGCAGACACGATGGGCTGAATGGTCTCCTTCTGCGCTGTAACAATTCTGTGATTCTGTGATTAACCTTAATTGTGCAACTGTAATCTTGTGTGCTTAAGTTTTCTTTTATTCTTTTTAATGAAACTTGTACTTTAAATTTTAAAAATTTCGAAGTGTTACCAGGCCTCTTGCTGCTGAGGTCGGTGAGTCTTCTTCTCACTTTAAAATACAAAATGGCCCGTAAGTCAAGGTCATAACACAGCAAAGTTTAGGGCCGAGTCCAGAAATCATCCTTGAGAATCGGTACCCTGCAAATGCGATCAATTAAAGTGGATTGGGGCGGGAGGGGGTGGTGGTGGTGTATTGGAATGGGAGTTGACCATCACCCCCCTACTCCTCAACCCCCACCTATGGCACCTCCCCATGCCCACGCAAAAGATGCAACACCTGCCCCTTCACTTCCTCTCTCCTCAGCGTCCAAGGGCCCAAACACTCCTTTCAAGTGAAGCAGCATTTCACTTGCATTTCCCCTAACTTAGCCTACTGCATTCGTTGCTCCCAATGCGGTCTCCTCTACATTGGAGAGACCAAACGTAAACTGGGCGACCGCTTTGCAGAACACCTGCAGTCTGTCCGCAAGAAAGACCCAAACCTCCCTGTCGCTTGCCATTTTAACACTCCACCCTGCTCTCTTGCCCACATGTCTGTCCTTGGCTTGCTGCATTGTTCCAGTGAAGCCCAACGCAAACTGGAGGAACAGCACCTCATCTTCCGACTAGGCACTAGAGAATTCTTAAGGAGCAAGGGACTTTTGCACTGTGACAACTAAATATTCAGTTATGAATTGGAAAGGTCCGGATGTCCTCAACAAATTCAATTGTTTGGACAGCATATGGAGTTGCGCTCCTTAGATCTTGTTGCAGAGCCCGACAAGCCAGCAGTAAAAATAAAGATGACGATTGGCAATGAAGGTCTTCATCACATTAACACTTCTGGACTGTCAGGAGCAAACAAAAAAGACACATCTAAATGCTGGATAATTCTGGAGCATCAGTTCAAAATTACGGTAAACTTCAGAATCCATCAAGTTGAACTGATGGCCAAAATACAACAGCCCAAAGAAAGTATGGACCAGTGTTGTTAGTAGATGTTGTGACATAGGCAGAGATTGTGATCTTTCAGATGCAGAACTCTCTCAGAGAATAATGGAGCCAGTAATCATATCGACCACAATAGAGGCATTCCAAAAGGATTTGCTTGATATGAAAATAGGGACACAACATCGACAGGCTACTTAAAGGTGGCAGGAAATACAAGGTTATAGTTGCGGAGAGACAATATCTGCAAGCGCTTGGAATAGCACCAATCACGGGTGAGAGTCAAGGCACCCAGGCAGGTCAAGGCATTCAGCAAGTACGATCTAATGCATTAGCCACATAACTATCCTGCATTTAGAAATACCTGCAAGGGCGTATGGTCAAAAGGGTCACTGGACAAGATTATGTAGAAAGTCTGACAGCGAGGGAGCCACAGCTCAGCAAAAAGCCGATGTTGCATAGTGGCAGAATAAGAAAGAATTCGCCAAACACCAGTTCAAGCTTAGACATGTCCACGATATAGGAGGAAACCTGGATTGTGAAGGGGACAAACTTGAGGTTGTAAGTGAACAGCCTTTCCACACAAGCTGTGCAGTATCTGGATGTAATCACCCAACTGGAAGCTTTCACAACAGTTGAGATCATAGGTCCTAGTAAAAGTGGGAAGCACAAACTATGACTGAAGATAGATATTGGCGCATGTGGCAACATTTTACTACTACGGATACTGAAAAGACATGCACTGGCGAGTGGAAGTCTATGTCACAGCTGAGTGTTGGACTCCCGTATATAACGGTTTGTCAGTCTACTGTGTGGAAGTATTGACAGTGAAGTGCAGATATGGAAGTTCTGCATGGCTAACTAATCTTCTACATTGTTGATACCAATTAACCAGTGGTAACAAGACTGCCAGAATGCAGTCATCTCCGGATTGTGACAATTCAAAAGAACAGCAAACACTAATGTTAGATGGTCAAGAGAAAGTTGAGAAGCTCCGACAGAGACCTCCAGTGATCTTGTCCCCAGGGCACTATGGCAGATCATCATCAATGAATGACCAGATACAGTACAAAAGGTTCCCATAGACCTCAGAACCATTTGGTCGTATTGTGATGAAATTGACATTTTAAGAGGAGTAATTTTCAAAGGCAGACAAATGCTAATACTGCAAATGCTCTGTGAATATGTTCTCACCTAGTTACATCAAGATCACATGGATAATGAAAAAACAAGATGGCCGGGATTTTCCGTGCCCTCGGGCGTGTTCGTTGACATGAGCAGACAATATGCAGTGATGAGCTTCACGGTGGCGTGAAACTAGTTCACGATTGTCCACTCGGCCCGCCGTTCCTGCCATCTCACAGACCACAGAGACTGAGGCACCTGCCTTTATCTTGAGCAGAAAGGTTTCATATCTGAGTGACAAGAACACTGCTTATCAGAACAAGGAGCCATAGGCAGTGAGACATTCTTGGTAGTTTAGTGCTAATAGTGAACAATACGTACAAGCGATTAACACCCGTGCCCAGGCTGTGCAACTAATTCTTAACTTTCCTAACCTTGCCGCTATGTGTTGGTGCTCCCTGGAGGTGGAGGCAGCCTGCTGACTGCAACACCCTGTCTGTGATGACCTTGGTGGGCGTCCTCTGGAGGGCTGAGACTTGGAGGCCCTGGCCTGCTTTCGGGGTCCTGCTGTGTGGCAGTGGCACCCTCCTCGACCTGTGGAGCTGGAGCTGCTGAGGTCACAGGAAGAGGGGATTTGGATGGAACGGACACTCCCAGGGTCACCTGGATGGTTTGTTCCGGGATGTGCAATAGCTGATCCTCCTCCCCATGGGTGCCCGGAGGCCCAAGGCTGACTCCTTGAGCAGAAAGGGTAGCTGGAGTGAGATCGAGCTCCCTGGCACTCCTCTCACATACACACTGGTGGAGGCCAATGATGGCATCAGTGATGGAGTTGAGCCCACGCACCAGTGACGTCCTGGACCAAGGTCTCCATGTAGGCTGCCATCCTGCCAGTGTTGATCTCAATGCTTCAGCATGCCGGTGCTATCACCTCAGACTGAAGGTGGATGGACACCTCCATTGTGCCTTGCAACCTGAGGAGTGCAGCAGACATCCCTTCCTGATGTTCCCGAGCTTGCCTTTGCAGCTCCAGCAATCGTGACAGTCCAGGGGCTCGTCATTTGACTCAGACTCAGCAAATTTCTGGCCTCCGGCAGTCCTGAGTGCCGGACATCAGGGAAGAATCTACCTCCACCTGCTGTGGATCAGAAAGTGCAATGTGCTCAGTAGACTGTGATCCTGATGCCATTCTAAAGCTAGGTCCCATCGAGGTGTGTGTCTCTGCGCTTGTGGAGGGTGTGGGTGAGCGCTGTGATGGGACTTCAGGGAGGGTGCCTTCAGATTCCTCTTCAGAGGTTTCCTCAGGGTTTGATTGGAGGCCCTGGGTCATAGACTTCATGGGTTGTTTCCCAGGTGTGCCCGTGGAAGCAAGGGGAGATAATTAGTGCATGGCAGTGGCCTGTGAAAGAGGACACATCACTCACAGCATGGTTGTCTGATGGATGTTACACTGCTGGATCCTCACCTGGTAGAGCAGTGCTGACCTCACCGTCAGCACAGGACAGGCCCCGGTCATCACGGCCAGCTGGATGGCTCTGTTTTCAAAGTCCATGAGGGCCTGGATTTCAGGCATTCCTCCAGCAGTCTGTGACCTCTCCCTGTTGTTGTGTGCCAGCTTGTCCTGAATGAATAGAGGTGGAGAGAGTGTAAGCAGGAAGCCTGCCAGGCCAGACGATAAGTATGCCTGGCATGTGTGGGTGATGAGTGGTCCATGGATGGGACGAGGACAATGAAGGTGTGCGTGAGAGAGCGAATGGTGATGTTCCTTGAACTGGTAGTGAGTGAGGGCTCTATAGATGTGTGATGGGTTTGTGAGTGTGTGAGTTGAGAGTGATGAGAAGAGTGACTTACCCTGGCAGAACAGAGGAGATCATTCATCCTCTTGCGGCTGGGTGGCTGTCCTCTTTTGAAGGGCGCTGGCGCTGACCACTGGTCAAGCCCGGTTGGTCACGTCGCTGCCCATCCTGCAGCCAGAGTGGGAGTAGAGGACATCCTGGCGGGACTCCACGGCATCCAAAAGGCATTCCAGTGATGCATCACTAAAGCTGGGGGCTGCAGTCTTTTTGCGTATTATGGACATCTTCCCTGCAGTAGTCGTGGGCTGGAAGCACCGAGATGTGTACACGCGGCTGGACTTTAAATATGATGCCCGGCGTGATGAAGCGGCAAGGTGATGGCGGGCCAGCGCATGAGAGCCCGCCTACCACGGCAACGTCTTGTTTCCTGGGAATGCATAAATAATGTGGCGCATTTTGGATGACGCAGTGAGAAAAGCCGCCATCGCGGCCGGCGTGTAAAACATCATTTTATCCGCCCACTACCGCACTTAGTGCAAATCTGGGACGATTTCGCCAGATGACTTGCATGTGGGGCAGTTTATTGGCCAGTGATCAATAATGACATAAAACAAGCTGTGAAGTAGATGCATGTCAGGAGCATCAGCCACGTCAATACAAATGGCCACTCCATCCTCATGATGTTCTGTCATATCCATGGTCAATAATAGTTACTGACTTGTTTACTGTCAGAAGTGATGACTTCTTACTGACTACTTCTCCAAATTTTATATCATTTGCCAACTGAAGGATATATCAAGTGCATTTACGGCAATTGCGATGAGCACAATTTTCAGTCTTTTTGGTTAACAAGGCGAGATATTATTGGACAACAGTTCACGTATTGCACTAAGCTTTTCTAAGACATGTGTGCAAAGTGGGCTGTAAATCATGTTGTCATTCCTACACTATCCAATATCAAGTGGGCTAGCAGAAAGGATGATGCTGATGGTAAAGTCATGATTTTGAAACGCAAGGAGGCCAGTCAAGACATTCAAGTAGCAACAGTGAACCTATGAGTAAGGCCACTAGATACAGAATTACCATCGGAAGCAGAGATTATGTTTAGAAGGCAAGTCAAGACAACTCTTCCAAGTTATCATCTGACCAATACTATTCACAATTATCCTATTCCATTATGCACATAGCTTATATCTTGAGTAATTCTTCCTACTTAAGGAAAGGGTGAATGTTGTGATATTGCTTTGTAGCACATGCAGCTTAACATACAGCCAAATATGTAAATAGTTTGGTAAACATCATTAAAGAAGGTGATGCATGTTAACATGTGATATAGTAGTTTTTGTAGGGGCTGAAAGATTACAATGAAAGAGAGCAGTGAGGCAATGGGTTGGGGGGGATGTGGGAGGAGGGATTTGCAAATAAGGATGACCATTTTAAATTTAAGGCATTGTTTATCTGGGAACCAATATAATTCAGCAAGCACATGGATGATGGGTGAACAGAACTTAGCGAAAGTTAGGACATGGGCAGCAGAGTTTTCGAAGACCTTCAGTTTACAAAGGGTATAAAGTGAGAGGTCAGCCAGGACTCCATTAGTATAGTCAAGTCTTAAGGTAACAAAGGCATGAGCAGAACTGGGGCAATGTTACGAAGAGGAGGTCTCAGTATGGTGCAAATCTGTGTCTGGAAGCTCACCTTAGGGTCAAATATGACACCAAGGTTGCCAACAGTCTGGTTCAAAGTTCGAGAGTTGACGGGGGATGGGTTGGAGTCGGCAGTTAGGGAACAAAGTTTGTGGTGGGGGCAGAAGACAATGGCTTTGACTTCCCAATGTTTAGTGGCAGAAATTCCTGCTCATCCAGTACTGGATATCAGAGAAGCAGTCTGACAATCTCGAGACAGGGAGGGATCGTGAGAGATGGTGTTGAGGTAAAGGTGGATGTCGTCAGCACACGTGAAAACTAATGTGTTTTCAAATGGTGTCGCTGAAAGGTAGCACTTGGATGAGAAATTGGAGGCATCAATGATAGATCCATATGGGATACCTGAGGTTTGCAGTAACAAAGTTAGGTTTATCTAATGGTTTTAATGGGGACTAGGGCATCAAAGTTGGAGGTGAGAATGTGTGATTAGAATGGGAGCTGCAGAAATGTCATGCTGAATAGAGGGCCAAAGGCTAGACAGTTGGGTTTGAAAGTGTAACTGAAAATGTGTTGGGAGAGAGTTTTTTCCTCCTAGGATCAGAATTAGATACAGAATGAAGCAGGACTGGGAGGGGGAGGGGTGATTTTGATGGAGAGTGATGAAGGGTTCTCAGAATTCCCACATTTTTCATATCATCAAGAAGGATGTGACATTTGGACTTTTATGGCAGAGGACCCAACTGCTGAGTTAAGTATAGAACCCTGCAGACAGGAGGCTAGGCCCATGAAGGCCTGGGACTGGGCATGCCCAGGCTTGTTGAGTGCAGTATGGATTGTTGCCTGAAACCAGACAATGAGAGCAGACAGAATACGCATTCTTCCCTTTAAAACAATCAACCCAGAGAAAGACTTCATCTTACACGAAACTATAGCTCATCAAAATCTTGCATAAATAATCGCTACTAACTACTAAGGCAGGAAGGCAGCAATCAATGCAATTACGCGAACCCATCAATACTCCACATATACAATGGCTTTCAGTTCAGTTACGGGGACAGGAAGAAAACGATAAACATCATGCGAGCCCATTAAAAACAACGAGACAACAATCACCTGAAGAAGCCCACCAAAATTAGACAAAGAACCAACCTTGCTTTGGATTGAAATAAGAAATTCAAAAAACAGTATAACTGGGCCACCAATTACAAAGGTGAAGCTGACAGAGGAGGGTGAGCAGTTTTGGAGTGGTTGAAGTGGAGTTTAAGCAGGGAGAGGTAGCTGAGCCAAGCAGAGGAAGGAGATCTGAAGGTTTGCAGGCCCGCAGGCAACATCACGGCGAGGGGCACGGGGTGGCAGGCTCAACTGAAAACAACAAGGCCGCAACCGCAGCCCTCTACAAAGATTGACCACCCACAACCGCGCCTTCCACCCAACTGAAGAACTTCGCAGATTCCACAGACCAGGACCGCGTGAGGACGGCAGGCCCCAGAGGACACAAAACTGCAACCGGCTTACCTGGCTGGATTTCGAACTGTCGAGGAACCCTGGTTGGTGAGCATGATCCCTGACCTCTCCTAGTTCAATTTAGTTAGGTTTTGGGGGTGGGACTAGGGTAAGGGGATTAGTAGCGTGATTATCCCTCGTTATGTGTTCCCCATTCTTAATTAAGTGTACTTTGTAGGTCTGTACAATCTCCCTGTAATCCTAATGTTATAAGTTCATTTGTGACTTCAATAAACCCAGTTTTTTTTTTTCTTGCACCAAAACCAGTTGTCTGCTGCTTTGTCACAACCCCCAAATAAGTCCAAGGTCTAGAACCCAGGGAGTGGGAGTGATTCGGACCGCTCAGAAGTCAGAGGTGAAGCTGACACACACCACCACCCCTACAGTGATACCAGGAAGTAATCAGAGATGGTCTTGTAAAACCAATGGGGCTGGCGAGTTTACCTGGAGATAGAGATTACGGGAGATTGGAGGGTAGTCAACTCAGAGGAGAGAGCTTGATGAACAGAGACAGAGGTAAAAATAACTAAGGATGAGAAGCCACTTAGTCCAGAGACTGAAAGCAATGAAGATACTTAGCGAGCAACTTGATGTGGTAATAGGATGGGTGGTAGAGGAGGATTTTAAAAGAAAGGAGAGCTGTGGAACAAAGTGAAACATTCAAAAGGAGGAGAAAGTACCAGAGGAGTAAGGGACCAACCAATTATTTTTGGTCTGATTTGATGATAAGAGCCACACCACCACTGTGATGGGCTGGGCAGCTCAAATAGTGGAAGGTATAGCCATGCAAGGAGACTTCATTGAAAATGAAGGTCTCATCATCCCTCAGCCAGGTTTCTTTACTTAGAAACATCAATAAGGTCCGATAAGGTACCGCACATAAGGCAACTTAATAAGATGAGAGCCCTTGGTGTTGTGGGGTAGTATATTAGCACAGATAGAGGGTTGGCTAACTAGAGGAAGACAGAGAGTTTGGATAAGGAGGGCATTTTCAGGATGGCAACCTGTAACTAGTGGATTACCACAGGGATCAGTGCTGGGGCCACAATTATTTACAATATATGACTTGGATGAAGGAAGTGAATGTACCACCGTCAAGTTTGCGGATGACACAAAAATAAGTGGGACCACAAGAGGCAAGGATGACACAAAGAGTCTACAGAGGGATATAGACAGGTTAAGTGGGTGAGCAAAAACTTGGCAGATGGAATATAATGTGGGAAAATGTGAGGTTATGTACTTTGGCAGGAAGAATAGAGGAGCTGAATATTATTTCAATGGAGAACGGCAGCAGAAGGCTGGAGCACAGATGGATTTGGGGGTCCTCATGCATGAATCCCAAAAAGCTAACATACAAATTCAGCAGATAATAGGGAAGGCAAATGGAATGTTGGCCTTTATTCCAAAGGAAATGGAAGATAAAAATAGGGAAGTCTTGCTAAAACTAGTTCACTAGTTAGAGCACACCTAGAATACTGTGAAGAGTTGTTGTCCCCTTATCTAAGGAAAGATATACTGGCATTGGAGGCAGTCCAGAGAAGGTTCACTAGGTTGATCGCAGGTATGCAGGGGTTTTCTTATGAGGAGAGGTTGACTATGTCGGGCCTGTACTCATTGGAACTTAGGAGAATGAGAGGTGACCTTATTGAAACATATAAGATCTTACAGGGCTTGACAGAGTAAATCCTGAGAGGTTGCTTCCCCTTGTGGGAGGGTCTAGGACAAGAGGGCATAATCTCAGTGTAAGGGGTCGCCCATTTAAGACAGAGTTGAGAAGGAATTTCTTCTCTCAGAGGGTAGTGAATCTGTGGAATTCTTTACCGCAGGGGGCTGTAGAGGGTCATTAAGTATATTCAAGGCGGAGATAGGCTGATTTTTAATCAGTAAGGGGGTCAAGGGTTATGGGGAAAAGGCAGGAAAGTGGAGTTGAGGATTATCAGATCAGCCATGATCCCACTGAATGGCAGAGCAGACACGATGGGCCGAATGGCCTACTTCTGTTCCTATGTCTTATGGTCTTATCAAGCTATTAATATGAACATAAAGCAAAGGTAGACATCAGATGGATATAGTGTTACATATGCACACAAAGAGCCAGCAATGGCAAATTGCTAAAGCTTTTTATTAGCCACAAATGCCAGAAAATGAAAGGCCTTTAACATTTCGGTTACCTTTATCTTATATTAACTTGCTGGCTGTGGCTCAGTTGATAGCACTCTTCCCCCCAAGCCAGAAGATAGTAGGTTCAAGTCCCACTACGGGACTCGAGTACAAAAATTAAAAAAAAACTGACACTCTAATGCATTGAACTGTTGGAGATACCATCTTTCAGATGAGATGTTAAATTAAGGCTCTTTCTGTCCCCTCAGTGGATGTAAAAAATCCCACAGCATTACTTCATTGAAGTTATCCCAAACGTCCTGGCCAATATCAATCCCTTAATCAACATCATAAAAACAGATTATCTGGTCATTATCACGTTTTTTATGCAAACTTGCTGTGTGCAAGTGTTGGTTGCCGTATTTCCTGCGTTAAAATAGTGATTACACTTCAAAAGTACTTCCTTGGCTATAAAGTGCTTTTGTGAAAAGTGTTGTATAGAAACAGATCTCTTTTATATTAAAAAAAACTAGGCTTTATAAATCGGTGCACGGAGTACAAAAGCAAGGAAGTTATGGTGAACTTTTATAAAACACTGGTTTGGCCTCAACTGGAGTGTTGTGTCCAATTTTGGACAGCACGGCTCAAGGAAAATGTGAAGGTATTAGAGAGCGTGTAGAAAAGATTTACGACAACAGTTCCATGGATGAGGCATTTCAATTACATTGTTAAATTGGAGAAGCTGGGGCAGTTCTCCTTAAAGAGACGGTTAAGAGGAGGTCTGATAGAGGTGTTCAAAACCATGAGGGGTCTGGACAGAGTATAGTGAGTGAGAAACTGTTCCCATTGATGAAAGGTTCAAGAACAGGAGAATGCCAATATAAGGTGAATGACAAAAGGGCCAAAGCCGACATGCGGAAAATCTTTATATGCGAGTAGTTAGGATCTGGAAAGCACAGCCTCTCAGTCTGCTGGAGGCCGATTCAATCATGACTCTCAAAAGAGAATTGGATAATTATCTGGAAAGAAAAACAAAATTGCAGGGCTACGGGAAAAGGACGGACTGGTGGGACTAGCTGAGTTGCTCTTGCAGAGAGCTGGCACAGACATGAAGGGTAGTATGGCCTCCTTCTGTGCTGTAACCATTCTATGGTCCTATATTGATGGCATCCAGACCTGATGCTACTTTACCCTTAATTATGTAAGCTATTACTTCAGTTGTCATTTTAAAAATACAAAATGAAAAAAAAAAGTCAACAGAACCTTAATGAGTTGTTAATACCTTACCACATTCATTTCTGTGCTTTCTGGACACTTAACAGTTAATAAAGATGCAAGTCTAATTTAATTTAATAGCACACGGTTGTAACTGAATAAGCAGACAGACTAGCACTAGACCACACTAAGCCCATGGGGCTGTCTGTGTTTGTGTATCTCACAATTTATTTATCTTGATCTCAAGGACAGATACAGCGCTATCTTTCCACAGCATTTACCTCTATTTCAGTGTCTTGTACACTTCACACCCACTTGCACTCTCTTTTTTCCCCATGGACTGGTTCTCCCAATTTCATGCAACACACATTAAAAGAGCACGTCCATATTCTTGGCAAACTGTTTGCCACGCCTGCTTTCAATCATCTACCATAAAGACGTAAATTACAGCAAATATTGTCTATTGTAACACTGTCGTGTAGAAAATGATCCAGAACAATTATGATCTTTCCCATATGTCAAGCAAAATTAAAAGTGCCTGACAGCTCTTTACAAGAAGACAACTCCTGTTGAACTTACTATATACTTCAACTCCACTCGATACCCTTAATCTACTTTGACCTTTTCAAACATCTTCTTGTTTGGTTACCAATGACATTCAACCTGTAATTGCTTAACATGCTTGCAAAGGTTTAATTTTTTTCTCCTTGTCTTTTATCCTTTTATGGCAGAGATTGATTACTATAACAGTTAAACAATGATACATACAATAGGACAACACAGTTGCAAATGCTTCCAAACATATGAACGAGAAATATTTCAACAATCATTTAACATGTGTTGATTTTTAAAATGGCACATCCCACATTGCTATGTGTAGTGTTGCCAGTCGATACATACTACAATCAGATGTTACTTTAAACAATGCACATGGTGGTGAATTTTAAATACATTTCAAGAAACCAAGGAAACAATTAGCACTATTACTTTACCAGTCAATTTCATGAATATGTTCTGGTGAAGTATATTTATTTTGAACAAGAAACTTTCATTCATTATTCTTTACTGCTTCACACACCTTGAAAGTAAAATCATGTGAATCAGGATTTGAAGCAAATTTGATCTATTGCAACCAAATGATTCAAAACACTTATAGAAATAAATATATTTTTATACTTATTTTTCTTACTGAACTAATCAGTCTTAGTTACTTCTTTCCAAGTTCATTTTTTCATTTGGGACACCCTTCTGTGCTTAAATCATTAGCCTTGTATGTTAGATTTTTTTTACAAAAAATAGTCAACAGTAACTTTTCTACAATCTTAATAAAAACAAATCTTCAAGAATGTGTTGCTTGCTGTGATGTACAATCCTACTGATAATGCTGCTGTTCAATGAAACAAAAAACCAGCCAAGTACAGTGCTTATGATCTCCTTTTAAACTCTGGATATAATCCCTTGTTGCTAATCTACAGTAACAGCTAGTACCTGAGCTATACTTATTACGAATGACATATACTCCATTCACTGTAAATATTGACATAAGGAAAATGCTTTGACGTAAGGAACAAAGCATTAGAGAAAAATACTCACCCCTAAGCGTCTGCTACGAATCTTCACATATCCCTGCTTGACAATGTCATTAAAATTTGAAGCCATTACTTTTCTGCTCAGCTCAGTAACTGAATAATATGTCAGCACTGTACTCCAGCTCCAATGCAGTTTCTCCCGCTCTCAGTTTATCCACAGTTCAGCATCTGCTTAAACCTCCCGGCCTTAGGGCTAACAGCAAGGCTTATTCCACCTACAAAGTGAGGGAGAGACAGTGAGGCAGTATGTCAGTGAGAATGCATCAGCTGATACTCGATCATTGCTGCTTCACGGAATGTACCACCATTCTCACTCACTGAAGGGCTGGTGTCAAAGGGTTCATATCTACTAGAATGAAGTTACTGGCTCAAGCACAATGTTCTGATGCCAAAGATTTGGGCTTCTGTCAAAGACCTAAGCAAATGTTATTAATCTATTGTTCGCTCCTTAAATTAAAAAAAAATCACAGTATTATATGCTTTTTATGCAAAGCTCAGTGCATCAACCGGATATGGAATTAAAATAACCCTTCAGAAAAATATAGGAAAGCTACTTTTTTCAATTAGCTATTTGCAAAATTACTGTGTACATTGAGATTCACATTCCTACTTAAAATTTACATTCCAGAGTAGGCTCATCTTATTTTCTGCATGAAACCTGACTCAGATAAAACAATCCAAACCTGAACCCTTCATCTTTGTAAAATGCTAGCACAGGGAATCTGGATACCAAATAAAGTAGAACTGTGATTTGGTCCCAAACTATTAATCATTGCATCTGTCAAATATATGTAATTACTTCATCAGTCGCATAAGTAGCTAAATCCTTTGATTAGTGCAGTAAGTTTGTTGCAATGAACTTAGTATAACAAATGCAAAAACAGAGCAAATTTCAGTTTATTTGTGTTTATCTCAAGATTACCATAAATAAGCAATATTCTCAGTATTTAATATTATGCATAGAAATATTGCACCTAATATATCCAAGAAAAATTTGTACTTTTTGTACTAAAAGATGAATTTTCAGGACTCAAAAGGGTCACAATGCTTTCACATAAAAATGTGAGTGCGAGGTTGTTTTTTTTCCACTTAATTTTTATTACCTCCAAAAGCTTCAAAGACATATAAAGCTGGATATAATCTGTAGTGTTTTGCATCAATAACACATATTTCCCTTTTTTCCCAGCACAGATGCTGGAAGGAACAATTTCTAATGTTGTATGTTGAACAATAGTTTCAGGGTACATACATATACCTTACATGGCCATATCAAATGTTGTTCACAGGAGGAAGGGAGGAATACATTCCTGTAAAAAGCCCCATTTAAGGATAATCATGGCAAGTGTTACTTTTATATCTCTTCCCAATAAATTAAACTCTCATATATTGAATTTCTACCCCAGTAAGGATTGCAGTTTATTTGTTCCCCACTTTAATGAAAAACAATGCAATTGAAAGCTTTGCATGAATAGACCCACCTTCAGGCAGACCTCAACAGTGGGTAGATCTGCTATGAGTAGAGCAAAATCAGCCTGCAGGCTGCCTACATCATCTTCCTGACCCCAGTTTTTGTGGCCTGCATTCTCCCCTGGGGCCTAGTTATTATTTCTTAGTCCTTTCACTAAAGGGATGAAGAACAGAAATAATGATCTGAAAGTAAATGTAGTTTTTGGCTTGCACCCATGGCAAGCTATATGTTACCTATGGCAAACCAACAAACCTGAACAATTTTATGAATGCTTACGTAAGCGCTGAAGGTATTAAATGTAGCCAAATTTGTTTCAGATTCTGAGGTTTTTATAGTCCCACAGAAGCTTTGGTAACCAAACTTATTCTGTTCAATAAAAAAAACAACAAATCAACTGACGTGCAGATGATTGCTTAGAATTTAAGGCAAGTTGGAAAATCAGTAGGTTGCTTCTACTGTTACAGGTAAAAATGACTTTCTCCTTTATGCCCTATACAGGCTACAACAGCAACTACACTTCAAAAGTAATAAATTAGCTGTAAAGTGTTTTGGAACATCCTGAGGTTGTGAAAGGTACTATACAAATGCAAGTATTTCTTCTATACAGGTCATTTACGGCCACTTGTGCTCTTAGGCCAAGATGATTCACTACTGGCTAAAAGCTTCTCCGTGATACCACTGTAGCTCTATAATTAAATGATTCTGATTCAAAACTTGGTACTTGAAATGTATCCTGTCAATACTTCCTAAGCTGCAATCACTGATAATGAAATGTTGCAACAACAAGTTGTAGAATCAAGGTAGGCCTGAATCTTGAATTGCACAACAACCTAGTGACAACAAGGAACTCAGTCCATTTTTTGAGTCAATCAAGCTTTGATTGAGGATACTGAGGTAATGAGTGCTTCAATGATGTTCTTGATAACTACACAGATTCAGTCCTGCCTCAGGATATCTATTGTGGCTTCTCAGCAACAACAAATGCCATGAAGTAGATCAAACTATTAATGTAGCAGGCGAAGCTGCTTAAATGTTTCATCTCTGAACTCATTGTAGAGATCTAATAATTATCTTGCCTGGAATCATTCGCTTTGCTACTTTTTCCATGAACTCACTCAAATTAATTCTTCAGCATTGGATGTAAACATTGCCAATTTAATCAGGAACATTTCCTCTGTGGTAATGAGTTTATTTTATAAAGTTCTTACTTTCATTTTATTTATTTAAGCCATCTGTAAGATGTAGTATTGCTTATGTCAGTACTCTAGACACCTAAGGTCCCTTGAGTAATAGGGCAAAGGTGAACTGCTAGCTGTGTTTATAAAATAAAAGACATGTCGTTCGCAGGAACACATTTGACACCATTGCTGAGAGAAAATAATTTGTTCAAATCAGAGTTGACACAACCTTTGTAATCTCCTATCACCATCCGGAGAGTGGTTCGATATGGAAATCTCTACCATGTAGCATAGTTAAGGCAAATAGCATAGATGCATGTAGAGGAAGCTTGACAAGTACACGAGGGAGAAAGAAATAAAAGGATATATGAATAAGGTTAGATGAAGTGGCATGGAAGGAGGCTCATGTGGAATGTTAACTCTGACATAGACCAGTTGGACTGAAGGAACTGAAGTTTCTGTGGTCAGTTGTAAACAAATGGTGTTAGAACCATAGAACCATAGAACACTACAGCACAGAAAAAACAGGGCATCTGGCCTTTCTAGTCTGTGCTGAAATATTATTCCGCTGGTCCCATTGACCTGCACCCAGTCCATAACCCTCCAGACCTCTCCCATCCATGTATCTATCCAATTTATTCTTAAAACTTAAGAGTGAGCCCGCATTTACCACGTCAGATGGCAGCTCGTTCCACACTCCCACCACTCTCTGAGTGAAGAAGTTCCCCCTAATGTTCCCCCTAAACCTTTCCCCTTTCACCCTAAAGCCATGTCCTCTCGTGTTTATCTCTCCTAATCTAAGTGGAAAGAGCCTACTCGCATTTACTCTGTCTATACCCCTCATAATTTTGTAAACTTCTATCAAATCTCCCCTCATTCTTCTACGTTCCAAGGAATAAAGTCCTAACCTGTTTAATCTTTCCCTGTAACTCAACTCCTGAAGACCCGGCAACATCCTAGTAAATCTTCCCTGCACTCTTTCAATCTTACTGATATCCTTCCTGTAGTTAGGAGACCAGAACTGCACACAATACTCCAAAGTTGGCCTCACCAATGTCTTATACAACCTCACCATAACATCCTAACTCCTATACTCAATACTTTGATTTATGAAGGCCAGTGTGCCAAAAGCTTTCTTTACAACCCGGTCTACCTGTGACGCCACTTTCAGGGAATTATGTATCTGAACTCCCAGATCCCTTTGTTCCTCTGCACTCCTCAGTGCCCTACCATTTACTGTGTATGTCCTACCTTGGTTTGTCCTTCCAAAATGTAAAACCTCTCACTTTTCTGCATTAAATTCCATCTGCCATTTTCTGGCCCATTTTTCCAGTTGGTCCAGATCCCTCTGCAAGCTTTCAAAGCCTTCCTCGCTGTCCACAACGCCTCCAATCTTAGTGTCATCAGCAAACTTGCTGATCCAATTTACCACATTATCATCCAGATCATTGATATAGACAACAAACAACAATGGTCCCAGCACAGATCCCTGAGGCACACCGCTAGTCACAGGCCTCCAGTCTGAGAAGCAATCACCCACTACCACTCTCTGTCTTCTCCCACACAGCCAATTTTGAATCCAGTTTACAACTCTCCATGGATACCAAGTGTCTGAACCTTCTGAACTAACCTCCCATGTGGGACCTTGTCAAAGGCCTTACTAAAGTCCATGTAGACAACATCCACAGCCTTTCCTTCATCTACTTTCTTGGTAACCTCCTCGAAAAACTCTACAAGGTTCGTTAAACACGATCTACCACGCACAAAGCCATGCTGACTATCCTTAATCAGCCCTTGGCTGTCCAAATAATTGTATATCTGATCTCTCAGAACACCTTCCAATAATTTACCTACTACTGACGTCAGGCTCACTGGCCTGTAATTGCCTGGTTCATTACACTTACATTTTCCCACAGTCTTTCTGCTGGTTTTGCACTGATTATTACTGTAATTAGAGAGCCAAAAACAGCACAGTAGCCTCTACATGGGATCTGGGGCATTGGTGAACAGGGAAAGCAGTTGTGCATCTCCAGTCAAACTGAAGAATTGTCAATAAGCAATGCAAAGTCAGGTGCAGGCAGGATAAGTTAGAGTATGTAAGCCAATGTCAAATCAGTACAGAAAGTGAAATAGAGGGGGAAATGGGATTAAGAGAGAGATAAAAAGGGACAGAAAGAAAAGTTTTAAACCAAGAATTTACTATGTCAACTGTGATTCAGTTAGTAACACGCTAACCTCTGAATCACAAGTTCTGGGTTAAACCCCACTGAAGTGCTTGAGCACAAAAATCACGGTTGACACATTTTTCGGATGAAACATTAAACTGAGGCTTCATCTGTCTGCTTGGGCGATGTAAAGGATCCCATAGTACAATTTTAAAGAATAGCAAAGTAAACTGTGTCTGGTGTCCTAGCCAATATTTACCCCTCAATCAGCATCATAAAGAAACAGATTATATAGTCATTATCACATCAGTGTTTGTGGGAGTTTGCTGTGCATAAATTAGCTGCTGCATTTGCTATATTACAACAATGACTACACTTTAAAAGTACTTCATTGGCTGTAAAGCGCTTTGAGACATCTGGAGGTCATGAAAAGTGTTATATAAATGAAAGTCTTTTTTCTGTCTTTTTTTTTTAACTTCACCAGCATTAATTAAAAGTTGAAGGAATGAGACCCCACACTTATAAAAGTTAACTTCCTGTGTCAGATGTTGTTTGGTAGTAATTAACACTTATCACACCATTAAAAATTTACATTTACTTGAATGGACAAGCACTTTTTTTCTTACAAGGTTTGTGGGTATCTGTCACACAAGTATCACAAATCCATGCCTTCCAAGTGCTTCACTACCAAGTTTCTCAATGAGATTTTAGCATAGTACAACTTGTGGTGCAGCAGGGCAACTTGGACAGCAAATACCTGATTTCTGTGGTGAACTGAGCATATGCATATGAAGTTGTTGTCCAATTTCTGTTTAACAACATTGAGTGCCTCATTGTTATTTTTACCACAAAATCCGGAGCAATGTAATGGTGGCGGTATTTTGAAGTTGCCAGATACATCACAACTACAGTCAAATATAGCCATCAGAATCTGTGACAACATAAGAGGAATTCAGTTGTGGATATTGTTGCTTACTTTATATTCCTAATACTTCTTCCCTTTTTGTCTATTCCTTTTGAGATGTAGCAAAAGTAAACCTTAAGAGGCTGTTCTGCAAGTCACCATATCAAATTCTCCATCTCACTCTGACCTTGTCCTCCTACACTATCTCATAAAAGCTCAACACAAGCTTGAGAAACAGCACCTCTCCTTTCTTTTAGGCACTTCACAGCTTTCTGGATTCAACAATGGGGTTCAATGACTTCAGATTATAACCTCTATCCCTCTGCATAAATCACAGAAGGATAGTACGCAGGTACAAAAAATAATTAGGAAAGCTAATAGAATGTTATCATTTATTGCATGGGGAATTGAATACAAAAGTAGGGAGGTTATACTTCAGTTGTACAGGGCACTAGTGAGACATTTGGAGTTCTGTGTACCACATTGGTCACCTTATTTAAGGAAGGATGTAAATGCATTGGAAGCAATTCAGAAAAGGTTTACCAAACTAATACCTGGAATGGGTGGGTTGTCTATGAGGAGTTCAGAAGAGTAAGAGGAAACTTGGTTGAAACATATAAGATAAAAGTGGATGTGCAGAATCTAGAACTAGGGGTCACTGTTTAAAAATAAGGGGTCACCCATTTAAAGCAGAGTTGAGGCAACATTTTTTCACTCAGAGGGTTGTGAGTCTTTGGACCTCTCTTCCCGAAAAGGCGATGGAAGCAGAGTCTTTGAATATTTTTAAGGCAGAGGTGGATAGATTCTTGGTAAGCAGGGGGCGATAGGTTATCGGGGTAGTGGGGTGCAGATTTCAGGTTACTATCAGATCAGCTATGATTTTACTAAGAGACAGAGTAGGCTCGAGGGGGTGAATGGCCGGCTCCTGCTCCTTGTTCCTAAATCCCCATTTTTGCTTAGTGTTTTTTTTTTGTTTTTGGACCGTAGCTACTGATGATTCTGCTTTTCCCATTTACACCTCCTCTAGAATTATCCTTTTACTTAAAAATTGATCCATTACCATCTAAAAAGCAAAATACTGCGGATGCTGGAAATCTGAAACAAAAACAGCTGGAAAAACTCAGCAGGTCTGGCAGAACTGATGAAGAGTCATATGGACTCGAAACGTTAACTCTGTCTTCCTCTCCACAGATGCTGTCAGACCTGCTGAGTTTTTCCAGCTATTTTTGTTCCATTACCATGTCCTTTGTCTTGCACCATCATCTCTTTTGCCATTTAATCTCTTCCATTGTCCACCCAATCACAGACCTTCCCTTTTGTTCTTTCCCTGTCTCCTCACCTTTGTTGCATCTCCAACTGTTTCAGGTCTGCTGAAATGTCATCAATCTCTCCACAGTTGCTGCCTGAACTGATGAGTGTTTCCAGAATTTTCTGTTTTCATTTCAGATTTCTAGCATCCACAGTATTTTGCTTTTACATCAAAATACCTTACTGACATTAATGAAAACTATTTTGTATATTTGCAGAAAGTAAATACCTGGCTGAGAGTTAAAAGGTGTGATTCAACGGTTAATCACCAAACACTTAAGCTTCAAACTCATTATTATGGACATCAACAGAACCCCTGAATCGAATTACAGCCCTCTAACACACTGTATTTGTATACTTTCTCAAAAGAACATGGATAAACATACATTTAAATCTGGCATATTCTTCCAACAAATTTACTAAATGCTCTGTAAGAACATTTGCCAGGATTTCCTGGCTATATATAAACTGTAGGAATCATTCCACATTCTGTGCTTTATTTTCACACTGTACTTCATTAATGCATTGAGTGGCACGATTCCAACACTGTCCCTTAAAATAACTTCAGCCTTCATACTGCTACATTCCTCATAGGGCTTAAATATCATGTAAACATATTTAGTGCATAGTTTCACAGTTTTATAAATGTCAAATTCTAATTAAAGGTCAGCTCATACATTTGACTTTATCAGCATTTATAGTAATAAATTTAAGTAAATTTTATGCCAAACACCCAGTTTTAGATGACCTTTTGTCTTAGAAAATGGGAAACAGGATAATCATTTCTATAACTACCTTGTCAAAAACAATTTTTATTCAAAATCTTTTCCAGTACAGGACACTGCAAAAATAAAAAACAAACCTACTTATTCTGGTATTTTTTTGCTGAATTCTCCTCTGATACTATTCCATCACTAATACTGGATAATTGAAGCCAGATTCTGTCAAATGAGAATTCACTCTTCATCATCACCTGACAGGAAGTGAGTTGTGACAGTTTTCCCACCCAAGTCGAAATCTCTATTCTTATGCAGCACTCCACCTAGTGGCTAATAAGCTAATGATGCTTATATAACTGAGGCAAAAAAAGATTTATGGCTCAGAACATCCGTTCTCCAGGGGGTCATACACTGGAGTTATGCCAGAAGATGCGTTGGGGGACCTCCAGGAAGTTCCCAGGCAAGCACTGTGTGAAAATTTCCCAGTAAGTTTAAATTTATGATGGGCAATAACCCTGCACCAGGAACCATCTGAAACTCCAATGTAAATTGGAGACTTTGGATGGTTCCGACTCACTAAGCAGAATAGTTACTCAGGAAAATTTAGAAGGATTAAAACCACTTCTAACTCCTGGGTAACTATGGTACTAACTTTCCCCCCCACCCCGACCACCCTGCACCCCCTCTGACTAGCTCCAATCCCCAACCACCCTACACTCCCACCCCCGACTCTCCACCAACCACACTGCCTCCACCTACCAGCTACCTCCCCGCTCCCCCACCACTATCCTGCCCCTCCCCATGACTTCCAGCCCCTGACATCTGGCCACCCTACTCCCCTGACTACTGCACAATCCCGACTACCCCCCAGACACCCTACTCTCCCGGCTACCCCATTCTCCATCTACCCACCCAATTGCCCTCACTAACCCCCACCCCTGACTTCACCCCCCCCCCCACCCCCCCCCAACTACCCTACTTCCACCCATCAACTAACCACCCCTCGACGCACCCAACATCCCCGACCATCCTATCCCACTTCTCCCCGACTACCCCACAGACCACCCTACCCCACCGACTACCAGCCCCTGACTATCCTGCCACCCCACCGACTACCCCCCCAAATCTCCCCAACTAACCCTCAACCCCTGACTACCCCAATCCCCCGTTGAGTACCTTACCTCTTGTTCTCTAACTACCCCCTAATGCCTCCCACACTACACCCCCCACACCGCAACTACCCCCATGACCACACTACTCCAACCCCCTGAACACCCGACAACCTCCCCCCACCACCCCGACTTCCCTCCCACTCCACCACTACCCTCCAACCTGACCATCTGACCCACCCCAAACCCTCTGACCACCCTATTTCCTCACCCACTTACCTGACACACTTGCCATCTCTCCTACCAAAATGCTGTAATCTTTAAACTTCCCTGCTTTGCGGCAGCTCGTGCTGCTGCCCTGCGCTGGAAGGACTCCAGAGTTCCTGCGTTGCAAATTTTTCACCAGGTGGTTGAAAGTCCGGGCAAGAAATGTGCAGCTCCATTCCAGTGTAAGTAAAAATGAGCAGAGTGGCAATCCAATGGTGATTGCAACTCCATGGAATTTCTGGACCCATGTTACACAAATCTGGAGTAGAAAAATATATATATATATATATATATATATAAAAATATATAATAATTATTAGAAAAAAGGGGATCATTTTTTTATATATATATTTTTCTTTTCCCACCTAATTCTATTATTATTTTTAAAATTTATTTCCATCCATTGTTTTATCTCCACCTTTTAGCCTATTTCGATCCCCACCCCACCCCCACTAGGGCTATCTGTCACTTGCTCATCCTGCCTTCTACCCTTAATGTCACCATTAGCATATCCTTTAGCTAATATCACTATCGTCAACACCCCTTTGACCTTTTGTCTATGACATCTTTGGCAATTCTCCTTTGCCTCCGCCTATCACTGGCCCTCTATCCAGCTCCACCTGTCCCACCCCCCTTAAACAGCTTATATTTCACTTCATTTCTATTCCTCTTTAGTTCTGATGAAGAGTCATACAGACTCGAAACGTTAACTCTGTTTTCCTCTCCACAGATGCTGTCAGACCTGCTGAGTTTTTCCAGCAATTTTTGTTTTTGTTTTAGCTCCTTAATTTGTTGGATTGGTTAGTTTTGGAGGAAGTAGAATTAGTGGGTGGAAATGTTCTGGGAGATGTATCTTATGGCTTGACAAATTTCTGAAAGCTGAGATCTTTCACCCAACAGATAACTGGATGGTGAGTCAACCATGCTGTTCCTAACAAGCTCTCAGCAGGTAATGATGTGGGGGGATCCAAATCAGAGGAGGGGTGAGATCATGCAACAGGCAGCAAATTATAAATGCAGTAACCATACACTGGATCTATCATGTCCCAATTTCATCAGCCTATGTTACTGGCACGGATTTATGAGAGCACATGCCCTGCTTATATTTACACCAATGTATTATTGACACTGATCTATTGATAGTGGAAGCACTTCTCCCTGCTCCTTAAGAAATCTTGTTTTCCACAAGTAATATATCTTCTTGAGCTAAATTACCAGAAAATAGCATGCATGTTTTGAAAAATGAGGTCATATATTTTACGTTTTCTGTATGCTTGGAGGCCTGTCATAAATCACCACGTCATCATTTCTTTAATGTACTTCTACACATAGGGTTTCCATCAATGTAATTCATCCCTTTTTGCTTCATGGTCAGTACTCTTGCCTCCCCTAGTGTCATGTTGATGCTCTTCAAATCTCGGTTCTTGTCACCTAAGTCAGCCTCAGTATTGTTTTTAGGGTTTTTTCCCCTTCAGGCTCCCAGGTAAGCTTTCTCTTAAACAGATGTTTTGTTGGGTGTCCAAAGGACATGATCAAACAATACTAACAAATGCTTTCCTGCTCTCTGTCTGATATATTAGTAATTTTGTACTGTGCCTTAATCCTCAATACACAGGAATGACAACGATGGTCAAAGACATTGGAGGTAATATGGATAATAGCGAATCAGCAAATTTACGCCTCTCCCAGTTTTTATTTTCATTCATGTCAATGGCAAAGTGTTATTTTTACAAAATTGTATGAAGTCAAAATCAACTTCAAGGGACTGGGCACCTTGTCTGGATGGCTTAACACTGTCTCCCCCTGGCAGGCCCTTTTTACTCAAATGGCCAACGTTCCAGGGGACGACAAAGAAAATACTTCAAAAACACATTGAAATTTTCCTTGAAGCCTGACACATTGACATTAATGACTGGGAGGAGCTTGCTGCCAACCATTCAGAATGGTGATAACTTGTCCATCAAGCTGCATTGTGCTTTGTTTAATGTCTTAATGATGAGACAGAGTGGCAGCAGAAAAGGAAAGAAAAGGTAACAAATCCTGCTCTCTGGGTCCCACTACATCGTGGGACGTCCTGCCCTAATTGCCCAAATACATGCAGGTCGATAATCGGCCTGTTCAGTCACATGAAGATCCATGGCAGAAATTCATGGCCCTGAGTTGACATCATCCTCGATTTTGAGGGACAGCCAACGACAAGGACAATGATTGTGGCGGCAAAGTCAAAATGACCCCATTTAGTCTCCTGTGCCAATAATAAATGAATTACTAAGGAAATTAGCAAGACCTACATGTGTTTCTTTTTGTTGAACAGATAATATATTCATATCAGCAGATGACCACCCTTTTTTTACATATTCTTGGACACCAAGTCAAATTTAATTTAATAGTCTTTAGCAATGAGATCTAATATGGTCGTGCTATCTTTTCTTTCTCCAATGCCAACAACTAATCTTGTGCTGTATGAACCTCGTTAACATAATTGCAATAAAGTTTTGTTCTGAAGGCTTCCTTTTTCTCAGAACAACAAGCTAAAGTGCTGAGTCTGTTACACAATTGAACATGATGATGTTCCTATAGCAGAATATAATGACTGCCAGTTAAACCATCGGCCAACTTTTAAAAATGAGTGCAATTATGATCAGAATATATTAGCCTATCTGCAGAAAACTGTCAACAAGGAGATATTCTGTGGTTCTAAATGTCTTTTTGAATTGTATTTAAGATATTCCAATGTTACATAACTGGAAATAGGTGCCTGCGCTAACATATGCAAATTCTGCAACCAAAGGGTTAATCAAGTACACATCTGTGGGATTGTGCTAGCAGCAGACATGACAGCAGTTCGGTGGTTTCTCTTGCCTTTAATATAGTGCTTTTAATGAGTTTTGTGGATGACATTTTGAACAGTGATATTGTACATTGAACATCATTTCCATTATTTACAATAGCAATTCAGAAATACTGGGGAATTATGAAGCCTTTCCATTTGTCAACTGATAGTACTGTATAAGATGGTTACCAGGGCTGAGATGACATCATAAACAGAGAAGTATAAGCATTCTCTGAACATTATCTGAGCCCAGAAATAGTGGCACAGCTTTGAATTGTCTCCTAGTTACCAGCAACGTTATGTAAAAGATAGCAAGTACATGATTTTGACATTTGACATGAAATAAAAACTGGGAGAGGCGTAAATTTGCTGATTCGCTATTATCCATATTACCTCCAATGTTTTTGACCATCATTGTCATTCCTGTGTATTGAGGATTAAGACAAATACAGTTGCCTAGTCTATAGAACTGACTGAGTTTGTGATCAGAATTGCCCAACTGATGCTGCTCAGGAGAATAAAATGTTTTACTTGCAATGTGTCCCTGATTATTAGTGATCTGTATGTACAACATTTGAATCTGACTATTCAGATAGAATTGCACTTAATGCAGAAAATCCATCACATGTATTTGACACAACTCAGAAATGGATTTTGCAAACTATTGATTGAGAGTATACAATCCTACAACTCTTAAAGGTGATAATTTTAAATTAATCAATTAAGCTTGTTTTCAATAAAGTGATCTGGGCTATAAGAATAGCATGGAATGTCTGCATCCACATATATGGAAGGCAATAATTCACTCAAATTAAAAAAAATGAATAGGGAAGTGTCTGATCTGAGAAGAGATAATTAGGGCTAAACTGAGTACAAGGGTGTTGTTTACACTAAGACACAAAATCAGCTGTAGATGTCCATGTCTCTCTGCTGGCTACCATCCATAGAGCAAATAATTTCAGGTGTCAGAAAATGACAGTATTGTAAATCCAAAAATATTCAGTTCTGCCATTGGGATGAACAGTGCTTCCTATAATGTAAATTCTGGAAGTTGATCCTGTCTATTTGTTCTCTGGATCTCCATAGTAACAGTGGAAGCTAACACTCCTACAAAAACTGGCTCCCACTCGTAGTGCAGAGAGTCATGCTTCCCTCAACAGCTGTGCTTTACAATCAATTTAAATTTGAACACCTTAACAATTTTAAAACTGCACCTTATTTAGCACATTATTTAAAGAAGTGGGTTTTTATTAAAAATATATACTTTATTCATAAAATATCTGAAAGAACATTACAAAACATTTCAAAATGGGTATCACAAAAAGAGTAATCATATTCAAGTTTTCCACATAGATCATGAGGTGCTTCAATACAATCAATGAACATTACAAACATTTCAACATGGTCATTACAGGCAGTCAGACAGTGCACTGCTATTCAAGTTATTTACATAGATCATGTTGCACTCTAAGGTACTTCAATACAATTGTGATGCATGTAATATTCACTGCATACATTCAATGTGAGTCATACAGCTCAAGGAATATATACAATTCCCAGCCCCTCGGTGCATCATGGCTGAAAGGTCTTAGACAACGACCTTTCCCCATTGCACCTTTGTGGCGGCTGACCCAAGCTTTAGTGCATCTGTCAGCACGTAGTCCTGGACCTTGGAATGTGCCAGTCTGCAACACTCGGTCAGGGACAACTCATTGCACTGGAAGACCAACAGGCAGAGCAAGGAGCATCTTTCACCAAGTTGATGGTCTTCCAGCTGTTGTTGATTCTTGTCTCGGTGTGTGTTCCTGGGAACAGCCCATAGAGCACAGAGTCCTGTGTCACGGGGCTGCTCGGGCTGAACTTGACACAAACCATTGCATCTCTCTCCAGACCTCCTTTGCAAAGGCACATTCCATAAGGAGGTGAACAACGGTCTCTTTCCTGCCAGAACAGATTTTTTTTTTGGTATACTTAGGGGGCAGCAGTACTTTCTTTTAAGCAACTGCACCATTCTGTGTTCAAAAAAAATATGTTCCATCCTTGATGTCCACAGTAAAGGTGTTGTTTCTTGTATGTGTCCCAGGACCAGATAACAACTGGATATAACCTCTCAGGCTGATTCCATTCAGTAGAGAAAATCTGAGTGGCTCCCCAACATTAATGGCATGGATCAGCTCAGTAATGAGGAAGGCTGGGATCCAGGATGGTCTCCATTTGAATAATCAATTCCTGGGACTGAAGAGGGAGAAAGTCCGATTTTTGCCTGGGGAAGGAAGAGGATTGTCGGTAGGCATGCCCTAAAATATAGGGAGGAGCCTGGTTTAGACTGGACCATTCAATTCTGGCTGATAGGAGGAAAATCTGCCGATAGCTGTTTTACTAGACCAATGAGGAGAATTGGCAATGGTTTGCTGGATTTTACTGAGAAATTTTTCCCTTTAAACCATTGGAAGTGTTGGAACTGTGATGAAATGTATTCCTGGAGATCTTGCTTGCCCCCCTGCTCCAGCCATTAGTCGTGCCAGCACATCCATCCCTGTGATGTACTGCCTTCCTATGACAATTGGATAGCAAAAAGACTCATTATCCAATTTGATGATGCTTGACTGTCAGCCAAACAGACTTTTTTTCTCATTTCAATATTTTTATATCTGGTAAAGATAAATGTTCAAAGAAAATGGCAAAACAAAATATTTTTTAATGTCCCGATGATTTTTTATCAGGGTTGCACACAGTCTATTACCAGAAGATCTACCATTAGAACATAAGAACATAAGAAAAAGGAACAGTAGACCATTCAGCCCCTAAAGCCTGCTCTGCCCATTGGGGGGTGAAAGCACTAAGCCAGCCACTTTTCAGGCTGCAAAGCAGGCGGAATAGCTGTTCCTTGCATTTGAAATGCTCACTGACCTGTATGGACCATCCTGAGCATTGAAACAACTTTGTTTAAGCTGCTACGATAACACACTATACTTGGGGCAGATTGCACAACACTAGTATCTGAGGCAGCATTGCAGTTCTGTTGAAAGGTCATCAACCTGAAAGTTAACTCTGTTTCTCACAGATTCTGCCTGACCTGCTGAGTATTTCCAGCATTTTCTGTTTTTATTGCAAAACTACTTCTTGAAATGGGTTCTGCAGCATGAACAAATGTGCCACAAGAATTAAGGCAATAGTTTTGGGCCCTGTCAGCAGGAGACACTATTAGGCACATATCAAAGTAGAATAGCAAACACTTTTTTTTTTCATGGGATGTGGGTGTTACTTACAGCACCAGCATTTGTTGCCTATTCCTAATTGTCCTTGAACTGAGTTTACTCAGCCAGTTCAGAAGGACAGTTAAGAGTTAACTACATTGTTGCGAGTCTGAGTCACATGTAGGCCAAACTGGGTAAAGTTGGCCGATTTCCTTTCCTAAAAGACATGAGCAAATCAGATGGGTTTTTACAGCAGTCAATAATACATACTGAACTAGTTTTATATTCCAGATTTATTAACTGAATTTAAATTCCATCAACTGCCATGGTGGGATTTGAACTTGTGTCCCCAGAGCATTAGCCTGGGCCTCTAACCTACCATCTTCCTAACCACTACATTTGGTCAATAAGATCCCTTACAAAAAATACTCAATGTAAACACTATCAACATATGGAGAAGGTGATGGCAGATACAACTAAGTGCTTTCCTAAACCGCTTCATAGGACAGTTAAGAGGCAAACACAATGGTGTGAGACTCAAATGGCAAATAAGACAGACCTAAAAGGGGCAATAGAATGAAATCCTGACATTTTCTGTTGCTGTGTTATACTGGAAAATAAGTCTTTGTAATTTGCTGTCCTAAGCAAAGCAGCTGTGACCTGACTCATGCAATTAGAAATGGTGGTTTGGTTGAGGCTTGTCATACCACCTGCAGTGGTGTGAAGGACCCAGCAGCAGGTGAGAACAGCTGTCTGTTCACTACCACAGATGAGGCTTTGCTCATTTCAGCGTCTGTTTAGAGAATAGTTAACAACTCTTTAAAGAGAGCAAGGCTGGTTTCTGTTGAGAACCTGAATCTTTGGAGATTTGTGTTTATCAGGCAAAAATTACATATTTTTGTTTAAACACACATATACTTTTATTTCTTATTCTACCTCTACAACATCAGCATATTGTATTAGCATTAACAAATTGTATACAAAATCAAGGTGGAGCACTGAAGAAGCATGCAGTTTTTGGTAATTTTCTTGGTTAATACATTCATTAGGTAAGAGGTAGATCACTAACAAAATTCTATAAAGCACAAATATATGAGTGAAACTGAACACATCCATAACTAACATACAAAATCAGTGCAGCCAAGGCAAATGAGCACAGCTGAGGAAACTGAGTGCAACATGAGAGTTTGGTGAGTGGGGGAGTTTAAAGTGTTAATTTTGTTCTTAAAATCTGATCTAGCCTGTAATTAGCAATAACTGGGAAATACCGTGTAAGCAGACTAATTTTCTTTCTTTCTTGCAGCTTAGACAGGGTAAATACACTCTACTGTGAGAACTGAGTAGTTAATTAGCTAACTGGTTGAATCTGGTTTCTCTAGCTCCAATTCAGTTGGTTACAAATTCAGGGTTCTTAGTGTAGCCAAGGCAAATGAGGGCAGTTGAGGAAATTGAGTGCAAACCTGAGTGTTTGGTGAGTGGGGAGTTAGGGTGAAATGGAAATTGGTTCTTAATCTACTGCAGGGAAAGGAGCTGTTTGCTGAGTATCTGGTAAATTGGTAAGTTCTATTCTATCCCTAAGGTTTAAAATACTAGACAATTTTGTGGTAAAGTTAATAAAATATATAAAAAAGCAAAATAAATAAGTGAACAATGTAATAAATTAAAACACATTAATGGTGGCAGGACAGGTGATGTGTCAAGGCTGCAGAATGTGGGAGCTCCAGGATACCACTGTGATCTAAGGAAAACACATCTGCAGTAAACATTTTTAGCTTGACAAACTTCGGCCCAGGGTCACTGAGCTGGAGGCTGAGCTGCAGACTCTGCGACACATCAGGAAGAGTGAAAGTTACTTTGTACCAGGAGGCAGTCACACCACTTAGGATAAGGTCTTCTGATTTGGTCAATGGTCAAGGTGGTGTGAATGCAGCTGAGGCATGTAAGGGGACCCAGAGGGCAGGAGTGTCAGCCTCTGAAATTGTCCAATAGGTTTGAGGTTCTCTCAGCTTGTTTGGAGGAGAGTAGGGGCTGCAGGATAGATGAACAAAATATGGCAACGTGGTACAGGAAGCCATGCAAGTGGGGGGAGCAAAAGTGAATGTAGTGGTAGCAGGGGACAGTATAGTGAGTGGGATTGACACCGTTCTCTGCAGCAAAGAGTGAGAATCCAGATGGCTGTGTTGCCTGCCTGGTGCCAGGGTTTGGGACATCTGCTCAGGACTGGAGAGAACTTGCAGTGTGAGTGGGAGGATCCAGTTGTCATGGTCCAAGTAGGTACAAACAACATATGTAGAATTAGGAAAGAGGTTCTACATCAAGAGTATGAGGAGACAGGCACTAAATTTAAAAAGCAGAATCTCAAAGGTTAAAATCTCTGGATTATTACCTGAGCCGGCATAGGGTACATAAAATTAGAGAGATGAATACATAGCTCATGTGGGTTCGGGTTTGTGGAGCATTGGCACCAGTACTGGGGAAAGTGGGGGCTGTACCGTTGGGACGGTCTATACCTGAACCGTGCTGGGACCAGTATTCTTGCGAACCATTTAACTAGGGAAGTAAAGAGGGTTTTAAACTAAATAATGGGGGCAAAGGATTAAAATGGAAAGATGTAATACATCAGAGTAGAGACAAGGTAAGAGAGGAAAATAGTGATATGGGGAATGAGGGTGAGAATAGCAGGTAAGGACAGAGAGAAAAAAACCTAAGAATGCAACAACAATCAAGGCTAGATGTTAAGATAAAAACTAAACTAAGGGCTCTGTATCTGAATGCACATTGCATTCATAACAAAGTAAGTATATTGATAGTGTATGTTGAAGTAAATAAATATGATCTGATAGCCATTACGGAGATGCGGCTGCAGGATGACAAGGATTAGGTCCTGAATATTGAGGGGTATATGACATTCAAGAAGAATAGGAAACTAGGTCGAGGTGGAGGGGTAACACTGTTAATCAGGGATGGCATTTGTGCAATAGAGATGACCTTGGTTCAGATCAGGATGTAGAATCGGTTTGGGAAATGAGAAACACCAGGGGAAAGAAGTCACTAGTGGGAGTGTTCTACAGGCCCCCTAACAGCAACCATAATGTAGGACAAAGTATACAAGAAGAAATACTGGGTGCTTGTAATAAAGGGATGGCAATAATCATGGGTGACTTTAGCCTGCATATAAATCAGATTGGCAGTAGTAGTCTAGACGAGGAGTTTATAGAATGCTTTTGAGATAGTTTCTAAAAGCAACATGTTCTGGAACCAACAGGCTATATTAAACTTGGGTATTGTGTAATTGTTCTGGAACCAACAGGCTATATTAAACTTGGGTATTGTGTAATGTGACAGAATTAATTAATGACCTCTGAGTAAAGCACCCCTTGGTAGCAGCGACCACAATATGATTGAATTTTACATCCAGTTTGCAAGGGAGAAGAGTGGGTCTAAGACTAGTATATTAAACTTAGATAAGGGCAACTACGTTGGCATGAACGCTGAGTTAACTGAAGTGAATTAGGATACTAGGCTAGAGGATAGATCAAGAGAGAAGCAGTGGCAGACATTTAAGGGGATATTTCAGAATACTCAGAATACGTATATTCCTATGATAAAGAAAATTCTAAAGTGAGGACCCACCATCCATGGTTAACTAAAGAAGTTAGGGAAAGCATCAAACTTAAGGAAAAAGCATATAACTGCGCAAATATGAGTGGAAAGTCAGGTGATTGGCCTGAATATAAAGAACGGCAGAGAATGACTAAAAGGTTAATCAGGGGAAATAAAATAGAGTATGAGAAGGAGCTAGCTGGAAATGTAAAAACATGATAGCAAGAGTTTTTACAGGTATTTTAAAAAGGAAAAGAGTAAGTAAGGTGAGTGTTGGTCTTCTAGAGCGTGACAATGGGGAGTTAATAGTAGATAATAAGGAAATATCGGATGAGATGAACAAATATCTTCTGTCTTCACGCTAGAGGATACAAAAAACATTCCAGTAATAACTGTAAATCAGGAGGTGGAAGGCAGAGAGGAACTTAGTGAAATTACAATCATCAGGGAAGTGATACTGAGTAAACTGATGGAGCTGCAGGCTGACAAGTCTCTGGGTCCAGATGGACTAGATCCTCGGGTCTTAAAAGAAACAGCTGATGAGTGATAGATGCAATCATATTAATTTTCTAAAAATCCCTAGATTCTGGGAAGGTTCCATCAGACTGGAAAGTAGCAAATAAAACCCCTCTATTCAAGAAAGGAGGCAGGCAGAAAACAGGAAACTATAGACCAGTTAGCTTGACGTCTGTCATGGGGAAGGTGTTAGAATCAATCATTGAAGAGGTTATAGGTGGGCACTTAGAAAAACGCAAGGTAATCGAGAAGAGTCAACATGGTTTTGTGAAAGGAAAATCATGCTCAAACAATGTATTGGAGTTCTTTGAAGGAGTAACATGCGCTGTGGATAAAGGGAAGCCTGAAGACGTACGATACTTGGATTTCCAGGAGGCATTTGATAAGGTGCCACATCAAAGATTATTGTAGAAAATAAAAGCTCATGGTGTAAGGGGTAACGTATTAACATGGACAGAAGATTGGCTGGCTGGCAAAAATCAGTGTGCATAAATGGGTCTTTTTCTGGTTGGCAGGATGTGAGGAGTAGAGTCCCACAGGGGTCTGTGCTGGGACCTCAAATTTTTACATTTGCATTAATGACTTAGATAAGGGGAACAAAGGCATGGTAGCTAAATTTGCAGATGACACAAAGATGGGTAGGAATGTATGTTGTGAAGGGGGCATTACAAAAAAGACTGGAGAAAATGCAAAAAGAATTCACAAGGATGATATCAGTACTAAGAGACTATGGGCCTTATTTTTGTCAAGGAAATGGGTATCAGGAGTCGGGAATTTCACCTTCAAACTGCGTAAACAGGCACTTGCTGAGTTGAGTCCATTACTCATTCTTGGTTCATTCAAGTTACATACGCATCTATGTATGGTCATGCATAGAACATGCCCCTGTCTCACAGCAGAGCTTGGCCTCCAGTCACCTTGCAATACCTTTGCCATCGGACTGAGGCCCTGCTCTGCCCAGACTGTGTGGTGGTCGACGTGCAATGACTGCCCTAGTTCATAGTTAATAGAGTCACGCACAGGCATCTTCTACTCATCAAAATGAAGTTTGGGGCCTGGAACATCAGGACCCATCAATGGCCAACCCGACAGTATCAGACCTGAGCGCCACTCAGCCATCATAGCTTGGGAACTCCGGCGTCTTAAAATCAACATTGCCACACTAAGTGACGCAAGGCATACAGGAGAAGGCCAACTGAAATATCAATATGAGGTAGTACACCTTTTTCTGGAAGGGCCTCCCAGAGAGGAAAGATGCCCACACAGGGTGGGCTCCGCCATCAGAAATGATCTTGTCTGTTACCTTGCTGACTCCCCCTGTGGGATAAGCGAGTGTCTCATGACTACACAGCTCACCCTAATGGGAATCAACATGACACTCACATCAGCGCATATGTTTCTACACATGAGGTGACAGATGAAGACAAGGAGGGATTCTACACCAGCCTTGAGCAATTCCTAACCCAAGTACCAGCAGGTAGCAAACTGATCCTCTTTGGAGATTTTAACGTGTCAGGAAGGATGAGAATCTCTGGTAGGGTGTGATAATTAAGGAAGAAGTAGGGAAAGCAAACTCCAATAGAGTTCTCTTTCTGATGAAATGTCTAGAAAATGACCTTGTCATAATTAATACCCTGTTCTGACTGCGAGGCAAACATAAGACCTCATGGCAACAACCACGGTCCAAACTTTGGCATTTGTTCACCTTTGTCAATGTTCAAGCAAGGAACTGCAGAAATGCTCACAGCAGCTCGCCCTGACAGGTACTGATAACTGCTGGACCAATAGCTCCTTTTCCAATTTACTGTCTCCATCAGTCTAGCCCCCAAACAGCAGAAGCAACAGAAGCAATGCTGTGAGAAAATTAATATTGAACGCCTCAAAGATCCCACCAAGACAGCACTTTTTTCATAACCATGTAAAAGGCGTTTCCCCAAAGTGGTCTGTCAGCTAAGGATTTGCGTGCATGTGTTTGTAGACCTCCTTCCCTCCCCCCATACCTTTAATTTGAGTAATTCAATTGAAAAATAATCAGCAGAAAAGTTTTAGCCTTAAACAAGATAAAAGTTTGTTTATTACAAAACTACTGCTGTAAGTTAGTTAAGGAAAAGCAATAAAGTTACTAACTAAATACATACAAAGTTTAAATGCAGATAAGGATTAAAGATACCTACAAAGATGAAATTCAGTTCAGTCCTTTAACATATCGTTGCAGGCCCTTAGCTTGCAGCTGAAGTGCTGGTTGTCTGGAGCAAAGGGTTGAAGTTGAAGAGTTATGCTAAGCACATGCGATGACTTATGTAATTGAATAATCGGTGTTTGCCTTTTCTGGTGGGATCAGCAGGTTTTGGGAGAGAGAGAAGGTTTCTTGTTCTTCACTAGTTTTGTGGTTGTGGTAGTTACAGATTGCCTGGACACTCTCAGCAGAACAACTGTTGATTCCTGAATACCTTCCTTTTCACCCTCCCTTGGACAAGAAACCTCTCGGATGATGTCTTTGAGTTCTCCCTGGGGCTCCATACAAAAAAGGCTTTCGCAGCTTGTTTTTATCCGTTCAAAACTCAAGATGGTCACTAGTTCAAACTGTCAGATCTTGCTTCCATATTAAGTACTAGGTTGGCCCACCTCTGAGGCATTGTCTTTTAGCCGAGGTAATTAATCTTTTACAAAAACAGAAATACCTGGAAAAACTCAGCAGGTCTGGCAGCATCGGCGGAGAAGAACAAAGTTGATGTTTCGAGTCCTCATGACCCTTCAACAGAACTAAGTAGAAATAGGAAAGGGGTGAAATATAAGCTGGTTTAAGGGGGGGGTGGGGGGGGTTGTTGGGGCAAGCAAGTAGTGATAGGAGGAGATAACCAAAAGATGTCACAGACAAAAGAACAAAGAGGTGTTGAAGGTGGTGATATTATCTAAAAGAATGTGCTAATTAAGATTGGAGAGCAGGACGAGCAAGGTAGCTCTAGTGGGGGTGGGGTGAAATAAACCATGGGTGGAATACATTTTAAAATAATGGAAATAGGTGGGAAAAGAAAAATCTATATAAATTATTGGAAAAAACAAAAGGGAGGGGGAAGAAATGGAAAGGGGGTGAGGATGGAGGAGGGAGTTCAAGATGTAAAGTTGTTGAACTCAATATTCAGTCTCGAAGGCTGTAAAGTGCCTAGTCGGAAGATGAGGTGCTGTTCCTCCAGTTTGCGTTGAGCTTCACTGGAACAATGCAGCAAGCCAAGGACAGACATGTGGGCAAGAGAGCAGGGTGGAGTGTTAAAATGGCAAGCGACAGGGAGGTCTGGGTCATTCTTGCGGACAGACCGAAGGTGTTCTGCAAAGCAGTCGCCCAGTCTGCGTTTGGTCTCTCCAATGTAGAGGAAACCACATTGGGAGCAACGAATGCAGTAGACTAAGTTGGGGAAAATGCAAGTGAAATGCTGCTTCACTTGAAAGGAGTGTTTGGGACCTTGGACGGTGAGGAGAGAGGAAGTGAAGGGGCAGGAGTTGCATATTTTGCGTTTGCATAGGGAGGTGCTGTAGGTGGGGGTTGAGGAGTAGGGGGTGATGGAGGAGTGGACCAAGGTGTCACGGAGGGAACGATCCCTATGGAATGCCGCCAGGGGGATGAAGGGAAGATGTGTTTGGTGGTGGCATCATGCTGGAGTTGGCGGAAATGGCGGAGGATGATCCTTTGAATGTGGAGGCTGGTGGGGTGATAAGTGAGGACAAGGGGGACCCTATCATGTTTCTGGGAGGGAAGAGAAGGCATGAGGGCGGATGCGCGGGAGATGGGCCGGACACGGTTGAGGGCCCTGTCGAGTACCGTGGATGGAAAACCTCGGTTAAGGAAGAAGGAAGACATGTCCGAGGAACTGTTTTTGAAGGTAGCATCCCTCCTTAAACCAGCTTATATTTCACCCCTTTCCTATTTCAACTTAGCTCTGTTGAAGGGTCATGAGGACTCGAAACGTCAACTTTGTTCTTCTCCGCCGCTGCTGCCAGACCTGCTGAGTTTTTCCAGGTATTTCTGTTTTTGTTTTGGATTTCCGGCATCCACAGTTTTTTGTTTTTATCTAATTAATCTTTTAAATGCCTCAGCCATTAATTTGATTGGCTCCCATCTTCCAGGTTTGTTGAGATGGGAAAGAGCTATCCACACCTCCAGGGAAGCCAATGTGTTTCTGCTTACGCTTGTGGAAATGCGCATTGAATTTCAAATGTCTCCACATGAGTGGGTATGTCTATTTGCAATCCACTTGGAACCTTCTAGAAGCTTGAGGTTTATCCCGAACAGTTCTGCGACAGTAGAGCCTGTGCTCTACGGGCTGTTCCCAGGGACACACACTGAGACAAACAACGGCTGCAGCTGGAGGATCATCAGCTCGGTGAAAGACAGTCTTTGGTCTGCCCGAAACTTGTTGGTCCTCCAGCGCAAAGAGTTGTTCCCGACCGAGTGTTGCAGACTGGCACATTCCAAGGTCCAGGACTACGTGTTGAGGGACGCACTAAAGCTTGGGGCAGCCGCCGCAAAGGCGCAATGGGGAAAGGTCGCTGTCTAAGACCTTTCTGCCACTGTGCACCTAGGGGCTGGGAACTGTTGAGAGCCCCTCGGGCTGTACAGCTGAAAATGATTTTTTTTTAACAGATTACATTGTGGAAACAAGAAGTAAATAAATAGACACTATATTTCCACATATAAATAGCTGATTCAATACAGCTTCCCTCCTACATTTTTCAGTTAGATTTTATCTGGGAATTCTCTTTTTTTTCCCCTGTTTTTACAAGTTTGTACTGATTTTAACTTTGGGGCTTTGCTGGACTTGGTATATGTAGCTTTCTCATCATTGAGGCCTACAAAGAATGTAGACAAATCTGAAGCTAAACCAATTGCTGCTTTTCACCTGGAAGTGTTTCCTGTTCCCGTCCCTGACTTAAACCTTTTAAATTCCCCCTTTGAAATAGTAAGTTGCCAATGGCCTCTTTCTGTGCCAGTAACTCAATCCTTTTTTGATTAAAGCCCATTTTTGCTGTTAAAGGAATGTCATTAAGATGCTTTTTCTGTTCAAACAAAAAGGTTTGATATTCTCGTCTAGTTTGTTCTTTGAACATTTTTATGTATCTCAGTTTTTCCTCATTCCACTCAGATCGGATTTTATTTAATTATTTTCGAGCTAGGTTGACATGTTCTAGGTTTTGAGTTTTTGCTTTTTCCTATGATTATTGAGTATGCCTTTTCACTCACTGGTCAGTTTATCAAAGTCACGTTTCGAACTGAGTTCAGTGACTTCTCGTTCTGCAGCTGTAACCTGAGACTCCACACTGTTGGGCGTTGTTAACTTCTGTGCTCTCTCAGCACAGACAGATTCACTTGATTCAGTATTAGCTGGACATTAACCCTTTAGGGCCACTCTGAGGTCTCAATTTTTTCCAGGGCAAATTTTGATTTGAACTCCCTGGAAATCCCTTTTCTACCCCTTTCAACTTACTTGGCCTTGCTTCAGCCCTTAATCATTCAAGGGATTTCTCTCAGGCCTGTTTTAATTCTGTGGAATTTTGCTAAGCCATGTCAACCTTTGTGGGTTGTATCGGCCCCTGTAGCGTTTCTGTACCTTTTTTCAGCTGTCTGCACCCTGGCAGAATCCTGCTGAAACTGCGTAGTTTGTTCAGCCTCATTGGACAGTTCTTAAGTTTTGGGGAGTAACACCTTCCAGCCTGCTAGGTCATTCCCTAGTGAAAGGTCAACCCCCTGCATAGGCAATCCTGAGATTACACCCACCATCACCAATCCGATAACAAGTTCACTTTCTTAAGTGAATTTTCACCTTTGGAACCTCAACCCCTTCAGTTAGTCTTTTGTCTATCACTCCGGAATATGTCCTACTTCTCAATTCTCCCTGCCAGCGCTGTCTCCTGGAGCTCTGAAGAAGAGTCATATGGACTAGGAGCGTTAACTCTGTTTCTCTCTCCACAGATGCTGCCAGACCTGTTGAGTTTTTCCAGCCTTTCCTGTTTTTATTTAAGATTTCCAGCATCCTGACTATTTTGCTTTTATTCTGGAGTATGTTAACCTCCTTTCCCAGTTCTTTGGAACCTCTGGGGACCATTTCACCCATTACACACAAAATCTTGATAGGTTTCTATGCCTTCCTTCATATTTGAACAAAGGGTTATTATTTTAGTGACTAAGGATATGGGCTGCGTTGGAATGCTGCCTTTGGCTTTCTTTTATAAGGCCCAGTTTTCCACAATTAAAACAGATGGGACATGGTTGTGCAGCCCTGCCTTCTACATTATTTATTTTCAAAGTTGGGGATTGGTTTTACCATTTTCCCCCATAGGATCTATTCCTTTTCCTGTCTCCTCCCTGTATTTTTCCTTGTTGATACAAACTGTTTGACCCATGTCTGCTGTGATCAGAGGTCTGTCTGTGAGTCAATTCAAAATCCTCTCGCTTCACAGTGGCTGCTCTTACTGAGGTGACCTTTTGTTCCTCAAGGTGTATTTTATTATAAGGGAGACAATTTTTGAACTCCTCTAACAATATCAATTATCTTTTTCCATCATAAATGTGCTCTATATTTAAAGTGCACACCCATTTTGAGTTTGTCACGTGAATTTCTGAATTGTTGACGATATGCTTCCAGCACAAGCTCATCGGCATTCAGGAGTGCATTCTCAATCTGTTTATAATCAGCAGTCACTTCAGGGACAGTGTGGAGAAGATCTCTTGGGGTTTTCCTGTTAACTGACCATATTTCCTGGGGTAAATGTAGTTGTTCTGCTACTTTTTCGAAAGCAAGGAACATGCTTGGAAAAGTTTAGGGCTTTTGAGACCTGTTTCGGGTTGTCATTAGGCAGAGTGAGATTTTCCCTGGCAGCTTCAAGCTGCCTTTGGTCTCTATCCCTCTGTGCTTGCAGCTCCAATTCCAACTTCTATAGCTGGAAATTCCTCTCTCTCTCTCTCTCTCCTTTTTCTTCTCCCTGTACCCTTCTTTCCTGGGATTGAAACTCTCGGTCCTTTTCTCGGGCTAGTCTTTCTTCCCTTTTTTTCTGAGCCTTAAACTCCAGCTCAATTTTCGACTTTTTCAGCTCTGTTTTGGCTAAAGTTACCCAGTCTGGCTACAATTCAGCTTCTGTTGCCTGTTCTGAACCTGGACGGAATTCAAAATCCTTAGCTAGCATTTTCAGGAATTCCCATCTCTTTTTCTTACTGGGAATCTTAAATCTGAAAGCAATGGTTTTCAGTTACTCCATGTCTAAGGATGCCAACTTTTGCCAATTTAAACCCTCCTGATCAATAAACCCATGCTTCAAAAGTTGCCATTTAATTTGTTGTTTGTATTTTTACAAAACAAAGCTTGCTGTTGTAACTTCTGATTAGGTTTCAAACAATTTGGTCTCTGTTACTTTCCTTCTACTTCCCATTTCTTTGCAGTTCAAAATTTGGCTCTTTTTGCAATGGATTAAATCCTGGCTTTAGCTCATTTTGCAATGGGATACAATTCCAGACATGAGACCCCAGTTGTCACGTTCATGTAAAGGAGTTTCCTCAAAGTGGCCTGTGAGTTAAGGATCTTTGTACGCATTTGTAGGCCCCTTTTAATCTGCGAGTGATTCAATTTAAAAGTAACCAGCAGCAAAGCTTTAGTCTTAAACAAGATAAAGGTTATTTTATGACAGAACTACTGCTGCAAGTTCCTTAAGGAAAAGTTATAAAGTTACTAACTAAATACATACAAAGGTTAAATGCAGATAAGGATAAAATACACTTATAAAGATGAAATTCAGTTCAGCCCTTTAACATGTCGTTGCAGACCTGTAGCTTGCAATTGAAGCGTTGGTAACCTGGAACGAAGGATTGAAGTTGAAGAGTTGGTCTCAACAGTTGTGATGGCTTCTGTAGTGGAATAGCCATGGTTTGCCTTTTTCAGGTGGACTCAGCAGGTTTTGGGAGAGAAAGGTTTCTTGTTCCTCATTAGTTCTGCGGTTACTGCATTTACAGATTGCCTGGACTCTCTCAGCAAAACAGCAGTTGATTTCTGAATACCTTCCTTTTTGCCTTCCCTTGGCCAAGAACCCTCTCCTATGATGTCTCTCTGAGTTCTTCCTGGGACTCTTTTGCAGCCTGTCCTTTTTCAGTTCAAAACTCAAAATGGCTGCTTTCCAAAAACTGTCAAATAATGCTTCCATATTAGGTTGGCCCAAGTCTGGGGCAGAGTCGCATCTATTGTCTTTGAGCTGAGGTAATTAACCTTTTAAATGTCTCAGCTCTTAACTTTTATAGCTCCTATTCTTCCAAGTTTGTTGAGATAGGGAAAAAGTAATTCAAACCTCCAGGAAAGCCATTGTCAACTAATTTCTGTTTACCCTTGTGAAAATGTGTATTGAATTTCAAATGTCTGGGTATGTCCATTTGCAATCCATTCGGAGCCTTCTGAGATGCCATGTATCATGTCTGCTACCAAAATGGGCCCATCTCCATTAAAATAGTGGGGGGTCTGAAAAGCCCACTCCTTTAATGGAGCTGGCAAGGGCAGAAATGCTGTGCGTGGGCTCACTACCTACACCCATGCTGACAAAAATTGCCAGAGTTGGGAAGAGGAACAGGAATCCTGGAAACAGGGCTTGCTTGCCATTCTATAACCCTTCTGCCTCCATTTCATGCCACGAATGGAGGCATGAAAATCCCAGCCTAAAGTTATCATGAAAGGCTGAACAAGTTGTTTTTCTTTAGAAAAGGGAAGACGGAGAGGAGACCCAATGAATGGTTTTAAAGTATAACTAGGTTGGGCAAGGTAGATGTAGAGAGAATGTTTCCACTTACAGGAGAATCCAAAACTAGGGCCCATAAAACAAAATAATTACTAATAAATTCAACTGGGGAAATAAAGAGAAATGTCTTTACTTTGTGGTTAGTATGTGGAACTTGCTTTCACAGAAAGCAGTTAAGGTGAATAACTTGTCCAGTCCCTTTGGAAAGAATCCAAGAACAAGAGAGAAAAGCGAACATAAATATATGCTAAAAGGCTAAAATCAGGTTGATGGAATGGGAGAAGACCTAGTGAAGTATAAACCCTGGCACAGATTAATTGGGCCAAATTGCTTGTTTCTGTACTGTGTAAACCATGTAATACATGGTAACTACACAAAAAAAAACTTGAGCTCTTTTAACTCAAATCAACATTTACATTTTCACTTCTTTCCTGGCTGAAGATTGACTTTCCAAGTAAAGCATTGTGATAATGAATACTTTGGTGATTTGATCATAACTGTATCAATTGAAGAAGTATCCAAAGTTGGAGAGCGCACATCCTATGGCACACATCGGTGAAGGTAGTTTAAGATTTGTATCAGAGCAAGAAGAAAGCAACTATCAGAGGCAACGTGTTTTATAGGTGAAATGTCATGCCCACGGGATTTTACGATCCCGCCAAAGTCGATGGACTTTTGAATGGCTCGCCATATTTTACAGCCCTGCCCCCACTGCTACAGGGTGGTAAAATTCCACCCTTTGTTCATTCATTAAGTTGAGTATTTCTTTAAATATAAAGTAGATTTATATTGTATTAACTCTAGGTATGTTTAAATTTTTAATGATGCACAATCATTTTATAATTACTGTTTTGATGCTGGTACTGGTGGTTTTGGGAATGAAAGGATAACATTATAAGATGAGTAACATTCAGGACAACTGCCCTTGAAAACTAAACACTGGGATTATGAGGAAACTAGTTCTGCTAAAGGCAGCTGATAATATAGCAACTGCAAAATTGTGATTGTAGCTCACACAATTGTTAGGCACAGGAGTGTTATAAATATTTCATTCAACTCCGATTGGAGGAAAAAGACACTAACTGTATTCATTTGCAGTGTTTTAGATATTGCTGTCATGTCTAACACCTGGAACTCATTGTCAAAAAATAGTTGTCTGATCAAAGAGCTGTATTTCAGAGAGGATGGAGAATGTACAAATTTTGGACAGATTTTAAAGGTAATGCAAACATTTAGCAGTAGGTGCATTATTTCTTTGACTGCAAATGCTGGTGGGCTTCTAGATGATTATACAGATCAGAGGCTTGTCACATAGTGGCCTGCTTATCGATTTGCCCATTACAGGTAGTTAATGCTTGACAGACAGGCTGGATTAGCCGGAAATGTACCATTTTCCACAATCTTTCACTTCACTTGCTCAACTGACACATACTTCAGTTGTTTGCTAATTGGCCAATTTCGTATAAGTATATGGAATGGGCTGAGATAAAAAAACACTCAACACCGCTTTTATCGAGGCTGTTTTATTATTCTGATTTTAATCTCTTTTGCCCTTGTTGGATATTAATGTTAGGATGCTGCATGTTAAAGTGGGATGTCTGCAGTCTACATGGTGTAAATAGGCTCCTTTCACCATCCATTGTACAGTTGCAGATGTCAGTGAGAAGAAGTCATCCACATTGGCAGCATAATCTGCAAGTTAATTTTTTCAGAACATCCACTTGTAAATTTATCCAAGTGTAAAAACTGTGGTAGTCTTAAACTGATGTAACCCTTTCAGATCTATAGAACATCTTATATATGTATGATATATTGCTTCCGTCAGAAGTAGAAAGGTTTCATTTATTTGGTTCACACTTTAATTACCCCATAGTTAATTTTATTGAAAGTGATACTCTGGCAAACAAGTGCACATTAAGTTAATTTACTTAAATAATTTTAATAACTTTTATTTTGCATTGCTGAAACCTCTCAAATTCAGTAGATGAATAATAGCAGTGCACAAAATTACTCTAAATTTCATCACTAAAACATTCCATGTAAACACTCTTAATTAAGGCAATGCTGGAGGCTTTGCTGAGGTGAGATTGAGATTCACCATCGGAAGGTTTATATTGCATGTACCTTATTAGACTTAGAAATCCATAATGCTGTGAAAGTAGAAACTATTCTGTCTGCAGCTTCTTCCTACCATCAATGTAGGAGCGCCCTCACCACAAGGCTGACAGAAGTTGAAGAAGAAAACTTACTATCACGGTGCTTCCAAACTTCTTTTCTGCTGTGACACACATTTTAATGCTTGATACTTGGTGCAGTCCCAGAGTGAATATTACAGGGTGAGGGGGGCAAGGGGATAGTTGTTGAGCAGGGTTGGGGGCTCAAACCACAGAGATGCAAGCATAAAAAACTAAGACATCTACCATTTTGCAGGCTCTGTTGATGTCAGCAATCAGCTCATTGGCCACAGGCTAAACAAATTGTGCACATTTAAAGGGCCCTCGCGGTTTATTGCGGGGTTGTAAAATCTGAATCCCCCCCACGCCCCGCCCCACCAGTTGCATTGCTGCCCCGGAGCTCGCGACCCAGATGGCTCATCCGGGACCCCCTAGCCAGACTGACAATCACCTCCAGATAGACAATAATTACAGTGTCCTCTGGGAAGATTTTATAATTATATTTTCATTGGTAAGCCTGGGTAATCAAATTAAAGATTTTTGGCTATTTAAAATGTTAGGTGCTACTAAATGATCGCCAGACAAGAAAGGATGCAACAGAGATACAACCTTCTTATTGTTTATAGAATTTTAAGTGGATTAGCTCACACTCATGTTCACTTTTCAGTTGTAAGATTAAATGTGATGCAATATTTGGCAACCCCTGAATGTTTGGTGATTTGAGCTTCAGTTAAGTGGTATATGCAACATTCCATTTTCTGTGGATTCAGAGTAGCTTCATCTCTACGGTTACCTGAGTTTTTACTTCATGTTGTTGCATAATTGATCTTACCATCCAACTGGAAACAGGCCCAGTTCATCAAGTCTTTTTCACTTAAGCATACAGAAGGAAATGTTACAAATCCAAACTGAACCTTTGTGATGCAAAACAGAGGACAATTTTTCTTAAATGTTTTCGGAATGGAAAATCTCATCAGAACTTTAACCAGAAACACTGGCCCTGATATTAATCTGGAAGGTGGTGGGAGTCCAGGGGAGGAGGAATTCTCATCGGTCACCAATGATCATGCCAACTACCAGAGATAAGCCTTCCCATGATCTTCACCTGGGAACAATCTGCCATCATCATCACCATCATGAGGATAAGGTAGATGCAGGTAAGATGTTTCCCCTCGTTGGGGAACCTAGGACCAGGGAGCATGATTTCAAAATATAGGGGGAGCCACTTAGGACTGAGATGAGGAGTTTTTTACTCAGGGTTGTGAATCTTTGGAATTCTCTACACCAGAGGACTGTGGAAGCTCAATCATTGACAAATTGTCTAAATACCAATGACATAAAAGGATATGGGGATAGTGTTGGAAAAAGGCCTTGAAGTGGATAATCAGCCATGATCGTATCAAATGGCAGAGCAGGTTCGACGTGCTGAATGACCTACACCTGCTCCTATGTTCCTATGAATTGCACATGTGAAACCCTGATGTCAAATCAGTAGGTGGGAATCTGTGACATCGGGTGGAATCTTCTGGCAACAACGAGGTTGTCAGCAGCAGGACAGGAAGTGAGCAACACTTCCGCTTGGGGGTGGGGCGGCTAGCCATCCGAGACCATATGGCGGCCAGCCAATTAGCTATGCATGGTCAAGGAGCATGGTGATTTATGCGGCAGGGTGGGCTGGAAGTCAGTGCTCCTGCCGTTACCTCATGGGGTTACCGTATTTAAAGGTCACAAGAACAGGCATTCATTCCCTACAAGCCAGCAGCATCAGTCCGTATGTCTGAGTGGACGCCGAGACTGCAATCAAACTTTTGGATCTTTCCCCATCTGGATATGTCTCAGAAAAAGCAAAGACTGGCCTCACGGTTCAGCAATTCCTCACTGCAGGTTGTCCTCCAGGCCATCCAGAATAGGTGGGAAAGGCTCCTGCCTTTCCCAGGGATGGCAGCAGGAGTTCCCCCTGTCTGACCAAGGCAGCCTGGATGGAGGTTGCAGCACAGGTTAGTGCCAGTGGGGCTCACTACAAAACCTGGGTGCAGTGCAGGAAGAGGATGAATGATCATGTGCTCCACCTGGGTAAGTGGCATCATATAGTCACTGCAAAATAACAGCCATAGGGGCATTAAGTAGTGCAAGCGCAGAGGGATGTCAGAGGGGAGTTTGGGTTGTTGGGCTCAGCAGCAGATGGAACATGTGGACCTAATGTGTGGGAACCGCTTCATGCTGTGAATGCTATACTAGTTGTAAGACAGTGTGGATGTCAAACACTGACTGGAGAGGGCTTGGGAGCTGTCATGGGCTTGCATGCTCATAGTGGTTCTGCATCCATTGGGATGACATTCAATCACCTCTCTCTGCAGGAGAAAAATGCTCATAATCACCAGGAGCACAACATGACTGGAGAAGGAGTCCCAGACATAAAAATCCTTACCTTGTTTGTGGAAGAGGCTCTGGAACTTGCCGGGGATGACCAGGACTGAGCATACGCAGATGGAGAGACCATCAAGTGAGGATGCCTCCAGCCTTGTGTTCACAAATGGCCTTAGAGCAGTAATGCCTGAAACATTGTTCTGAAAAAGGATTGTGCATAACCATCAGCTAATTCTTTTTGTTCTCCATTGCAGGTACTCACACACTCAAAGAACAAGATGACGAAACACCCTTCCCACGGTTCCAATTCCACCTCCATCTACAACTCCAGTTCCACCTTGAGGACAATCTCTGAGTTTACCCCAGAATCCATAGAGGATGCACCATCACAGCATTCCCCTGCACCCTCCACCAGCACAGAGACATTCACCTTATTGGGTGCACATTCTAGAATAGGCTCAGGGTCACAATCTGGTGAGCAAATCACAGACACATGCCTGCAGCTGACAGAGGATGTGACAGCTGAGGCCCCTGACATTCGGAGGACATCTGCAGAGCAGGCCCATGCTGAGCCCCATAGAGATTATGAGTCTCTGAGTTCATCCATAACAGACTTGATGGAGACAGGTGAGAGAACATCATTTGGATATGCCAGAGACCATGTACAGTCTTGAGCGAAGCATAGAGGAATCCGCCCATGTTATCAGTGCTGTCATGGCTCCGGCATGCGAGGACTTTACTTCCCCCATGGAGAGGGTGGCAACCACCATGGAGGAACTAGTCCAAAAGAGTACTCAGTGACTACGGCTATGTGCTTGGAACTGTACTCCATTATGCCAGAGATGGATGCAGTGCAGCAATGACGAGGTGAGAGGGGTCGAGGCTCCTCCACCTCCATCAGGTGCGCATTCTCCTCTAATAGTCAGGAGCTACCATAGCGTACCAACAGGGAGGAGGAGTGCCAGCCAGGCACCCCAGGGGCTTCATCCTAGGACACTCCAAGGGTGCCCTGCCTCTCCCTCACCCCCAGTGGGTCAGGCCGAGGATGGTGCATCGTCACCTGTGCAGGAGACCCTCAGCAGGCTGGAGCCTTCTAGGGCGTAGCAATCAACAGGCTGCCTCCACCTGAGCTATGCATGTCGGGGCTGCACCTAGGCATAATAATAGAAAAAGAAAGATTAAGAAATTATAAGGGCACAAAGGTGGCATGGGTGTTTAATCACTGCACATATGAAACACACTTGTAAATACATGTTTAATTGCATTTATTCATGTATGTCATATTTTCATTATGCTGCTAGTTGCTGCAATGGTCACATGTATTTAAGGGCATTGTACTTAATTCTTGATCAGTCGTGGATGGTGTGGGCCTATGGATACACCATTTATTGTGTCATATTGTCAGTGGTGGCATCTCTGTTTATCTGACACCTGTGGGATTGAACCTCAGGCGTCATTTGTAAAGTTGCAGCCTTGGAATGCAACTGACTACCCATCATGTAGTATTCACCTGATCATCATTCCTCTGAGGCTGCTGTCTGAGGAGCGTCTGCAGCCGAGTCATTCTGTGCCTTGCTGGTGTCCGCATGACAGAGTTCTTTGCAAGGCCTTGCCCCATTTGGAGAATGCGTCAAGTGAGACAGGAATGAATCTCCACCAAATTAACAGTGCATGTGGCTTCCAATGTTGCATGCATGTGGGCTTGCTTGAGCCAAGGGGCTGCAGCATTTACCTGGTCACAGGAATATGCAGTGTTATACAGGTAGCGTTGCACTGCTGCTGGCACTGATGCCACAATGTTGTCAGGGAAGCACATTTTTCACCAGTGTGATGTGTTCCATTTCTGAGTGGCCCATACACAAGATCACAATACCAGCAGGTTTAATGTGAATACATAAAATTTAATGCAGCCACCAGGATATAAGAGCAATGAAATGAAATCAAAACGTCTGTGCCCACTAGGGAACCCGGCCTCACAGAGGATTAGAACCCACAGCGCAGTAGACATGTGTCAGTGCCTCACTCGGCCTGGAATCTGGTGGTGATAAGATTGTCACGGGCCTGTCTGCCATGATGCACCGTTGTCTTGGCTTCTGCTGCATCTGCAATATCCACTCCCTGACGAGCAGCATCGTCTTCCCCTTCCTCCTGGTCAGAGGAGACATCTGGCCCCTCCATCACCCCTCTGCAACAAAATCTGCGACCAGCATTGAATTGTCTCCCATTCCTCATGTGCACAGGTCTTCATGGAGCAGCTGGAATAGGCAAGTTACCACATCCTAAGCCGCCTCAGGTGTTGCTTCTCAAACATCAGCATTGCCTGCGGTATGATTGTGTGCCAATGCTGGACGTCACACAGATCCCTGGTTGCAGGCATCCTGCACTGCTTGTCCCTCTGCTGCCTCTCCCTGTTGATGTTTCGGTAGTTGCTCTGCATGGCCCTGGCCCACACTCCGGCGGTTCCTCCGCAGTTGTAACATTACTATCAGGAGTGCTAGATTGACTTGCTCCAACATCATGTCTGACTGAGGTTATCTGTGAACAAATTGCAGGGTTCGATTTGGTCAGCATATTCTTTGAGGCCCTCCCTCCTGTCCTGAGCATTTCTGCCCAATGGGAAGCCCCATACTTAGCATCGGGCAAACCTTGGCGTCCACCCACCCCACTGTGATCAATCCCATCCTGGAGGATCAGTGCCGAGATCTCTTGTTAATGCAGCCATGTGCATGGAGACTGGAGCATTGACTCTGGAACTGGAAGCCATGACTGTGTGCCCTCCTATCACTGCCGAGCTTCCCTCCACCATCCTTGAGCCACAGTCCAACACCCTTGCCTTGAACTCAGATAAGTTCCACCCAACCCCTTATTAGCCTTGACCAGCTGTCAGGGAACTTGAGGTTCCCAGACTGCACTGTGGCCCACACCCACCCCAACCCTCAACCTGCCATCCATCATCCTATGCACTCCATCTATCATCTTTGAGCTCCGTTACCCCCGAGTCTCAGGACCTCAGGAAAACCATTCCCAGTTTGCCCCTTGTTCTTCTTACAGCCATTTCTTCCAACATTGAGGTTCCCTACTTGGTCCAGTAGCCTCATGTTTCCCACCCCAGCCCCCCTTTCCTCCCCACCCACTTCTCTGCACTCTTGCCTTCCCTCCCTGCCTCCCACTCTTCCCCAGACTCTCTGCCTTCCTCCCATCCTCGGACTCCCTCCCTCGGTCAGCCAGCCTCCCTATCCCGTGTGCCTTGAGTGGAAAGCAGTCTAATCTCAATCATCGCATGACTGAACAACGCTCCCCAAAGAGGAAAAATACAGCGGCTACTCACGTGAACGCCAGCAAGTTGACTACCTTGCCTGCTAGCATGTCACTTTTGTGCAGTCGTAAACCTGAAGGCACATATTGGTCCTCACGGGTAACTTAATTCTGGCAAGATTGTCTTTTATTGAGCATGCATGACATGTAAATGCATGCAAAAGGGCTTCCTGATGCTTGCCTTCAAATTTCCCAAAACTTAATAGCTTAGTATCACCTCCCCCCCACACCCCGCCCCCCCCCAACCCCCAGCCCCCATTGGGAAGCTGCTTTTTGGCCTCCTGCTCCATTAAGTTCCCCCACCCACCTTGCTTTCTGCTGCTGGGAGCAGCACAAGATTCCACCCATCAACTCAGTTGAAGCGATAGATTTTGACTTCTGCGTTTCGCATCTCCAAGCTGTGCAGCAAGCATGATGCAACCTCAGCTACATTTATAGGACAATATACAGATGGATCCAGGTGTTTAGGAAAGGTGCACATAGAAAAGGGGCAGTACCTTAGATTTAATGATGCATTGCTGGATTTACTGCTGTTCCCAGTCAGGAGCAAGAAGAACATACCTTTCCCCAGTAATGAGAATAAGAAACCTATGGCCCCCACCAAGAAGTTTGGTTGGAGGTAGCTGAAGAGATAAAGTGCAGGAGCAATGTGCCCTGGTCATGGATGTAATGTACGAAACAATTTAATTTTCTAACCATGTCCAGAAAAATTAGTAGATTTGCTGATTCACCTACATCCTGTAGTTTGTCTTGTCTTGTCTTGTCAAGTGTGCTTTATCACATTGCTCCTCACACCAACACAATTTTCAGAAGCACCCTACCTTCACTTTCTATGTATTTGTCACCCCTGCACTTATCCATCCACTGTTGCCACTCTTTGCAATGTGATATAATTGTCTCATAGTCACTCTCACCGAATACATAGCATCGATTGAGTGATTACTTCACCTTCGCTCACTCACAACAGGCTTCATTTGTTTTCTCACCCCTTAATTGTAGCAATAAGTACCTGTCTACGAGTAATAATTTAAGATAAGATATTGCCACTCAGGAGACCCAAACACACCACCATTAAACCTGGAAGTGGACATGTTGGAGCTGGGTTGTGGTAGTGATTGAAAATTCTATTATTTTAACTCCACTCCCGTCCGCAATCCGCCCATTCCTGGGGTTTAAAAATGTCTCCCATAATTTTTGAATTTAAAGCAGCTGAAAATCGGGGTCACTATTGAACTGTGTGAAGTTCATTTTTTCTTCTCCATTTAAAGGATATGTTGTTCCATATTATATATAACAGCAGGAAGTTAAGGTAAAAGTGTCACTCACAAATGTTTTTCTTTGGACAGGGAGAATGGACCCATCTCACAAATTTAGTCAGGGTTGGCCTGAATTTAAATTCCATTACGGCAAGTTGAGAAATTGAAATCAATAATATTTGTGCTAGCACCAAACAAATAAATGACCATGAAAGTGAACGAATTGTTCAAAAACCAACCAATGTCCTTTAGGGAAGCAAGCTGGTCATCCCTGTCCCGTAGGTCCATGGTTGATTCTGACTGCCTCCTAAAATGGCCAAGATAGCCACTCAGCTGTAAAAATAAGTACTCAAGAAGAAAAAAAAAGAAACATTTGCATTTAAATAGTACCTTTCAGAACCTTTGGATGTCTCGAAGTGCTTCACATGCAGTCTAGGAAGTTCTTTTTAATTGTAGTCACTGTTATAAAGTAGGAAACATGGCAGTTTATTTGCGCACAGCAGCTTCCACACCATGACCAGATAACCTGTTTTTGAGATGTTGGTTCAGGGTTAAATATTGGCCAGGAGACCAGGGAAAAACCCATTGCTCTTCAAAATAGTGTGAATGGATCATTTACACCCAACTGAGAAGGCAGATTAGGCCTCAGTTTTAAGATCACATCTGAAAGACAGAGGGTGGGATTTTCCACACCCGCCCGTCGCCAGGATCTTCCGGTCCCGCCGCAAGTCAGTGGGCTGCTGGCTGGGGCACCGCCTCAGCCGCAGTGGGTCCCGCCTGCGATGGGGCCGGAAAATCCCGGCCAGAGTGCAGCATTCTCTCAGTACTGCACTGAAGCGTGTGCCTAGATAGTTGTGCTTGAGCCCTGGAATGGGATTTAACTCACAGGGCAGAATTTTACAAGTTGACAAGCGGGGGCGCGGCCCGCTCGCTGGCGTGTAAAATAATGTGCGGTGACATCAGGGGGAGCTCCCGATGTCACCCTGCCCGATTTAAATTTTCAGGAAGGCAGGAGTGCAGCCAAATCAGCGCGCCCGCCGACCTGTCAATGGCCAATTGATGCCATTGACAGGGTCAATTAAGTAATTAAAGGACCTGCCTGTCCAACCTTAAGGTTGCTGGGCAGGCCAAGAGCCCTGGCAGGAACTAGGAAAAACATGAAACCTCACCCACGGGTGGGATGAGGCTTCGTGTAGGCTTTAAAAAATTTTAATAAAGATTTTGTAAAAATTATGGACATGTCCCAACTCATGTGACATTGTCACATGAGGGGACATGTAAGGGAATTTTTTTTTTTTCTCTATTTTTGTCTTTTTTACAGCCGATCTCCCTGAGGCAGCATTTAGCCTCCGGGAGATGAGTGCACTCTTTCGTGCGCATGCGTGAAAGAATGCACTCTCGATTTTGGGATTCCACGCCCCCCCCCCCCCCCCCCCCCCCCCCCCCGGCCCGCACAGGGAGCACATAGTGCTTCTGTGCGGACGTCATGCTGGGCAGGCCTTAATTGGCTCGCCCACGTAAAATGGCGGCGTGCCTCCGATTGGGGGTGCCGATCGGAAGCACGCCCATATGCGCCCGCCCATCAATTTCCCCCCCAACAGGGGTACATCAGCGCACAGAGGCAAGAGTGCTATACTAACTGAACCACAAAGACAGAAAATGCTGGAAATACTCAGCAGGTCAGGCAACATCAGTGGAGAGAGAAACAGAGTTAACATTTCAGGTTAGTGACCTTGCATCAGAACTGGATCAAGTTATAGATGTGAAATTAATTTTAAATGCACTGCCTTGGGATATTGCTTCTGGATGGAGATCGTGAGAGGATTGTACTGTGAGCTTGAAACTGATGTGTAGTCATGCTGCAGCAAAGGGTGGCAGTGAAAGTGAGCACAAGTCTCAGTTTCTAGGTGTCAGGATCTCTTCAAGGCAACTACATGGGAAATTGTACATGCCTGCCCCTGACAGCTTTATATATGAATAACTGATGTGCTGTTTGTGAAGGCCAGATAAACAGCCTCCATCCCCTTGGACAATTCTTCTGTTTTTACTTGATCGTGGGGTGTGGCTGTCACTGGCAAGTTCAGTATTTATTGCCCACTCTTTAAGAAGGTGGTAGTGCTGCCTCTGTGTGCTGGTGATGGAGGGAGTGAATGTTTAAGGTGGTGGCCAATCAAGTGGGCTGTTTTGACCTAGATGATGTTGAGCTTCTTTAGTGCTATTGGAACTGCAATCATCCATAAGTGGAGAGTATTCCATTACACTCTAGCCTTGTGTTTTGTAGATGGTGGACGGGCTTTTGGGATTCAGGAGGTAAGATACTCGCTTCAGAATTCCCAGCCTCTGACTTGCTCTTGTAGCCACAGAATTTATGTCGCTGGTCCAGATATGTTTCTGGTCAATAGCGATCCTCAGGATGTTGATGGTGGGGGTTGCGGCAACGGTAATACCTTGAATATTAAGGGGAGGTGGTTAGGTTTTCTCTTGTTAGAAAAGATCTCTGCCTGACGCTTGTGTGACATGAATGTTACTTGCAGTGTATCAGCTCAAAGCTGAATGTTGTCCAGGTTTTGCCGCATGCTGGCACGGATTGCTTCATAATCTAAGAACATGCAAATGGTAGTGAACACAGGTGTAATCATCAGCAAACATCCCCAACTCTAGTCTTATTATAGAGAGAATGTCATTTATGAGGCAACTGAAGTTGTTTGGGCCTAATTTACTATCCTAAGAAAATGTCCTGGGCGTGAGGTGGTTGGCCTCTAACAATCACAACCTTCTCTTGTGCTAGTTTTGACACCAGCCATCGGAGAGTTTTCTCTCTGATTCCCATTGACTTCAATTTCATTCTGATTCATTGAAGTCACACTTGGTATGGAGTGGAGTTGTCCTGGGGAAACCAAACTGAGCTGGTTTATAGCCCAGTCAATGACCCCTTCCTGATGATCGAGAACAGACTGATGGTGGGATAATTGGCCAGAATGGATTTGTGCTACTTTTTATGGGCTGGACATATCTGGGCAATTTTCCACTTTGTCAGGTTGATGTCAGTGTTGTAGCTATACTAGAAAGCTTTACTAAAGGCACAGTTAGTTCTGGAGCACAAGTGTTCAGCACCACAGCCAGGATATTGGTGTGGCCCATAGTCTTAGCTGCATACATTGCACTTGGCTGTTTCTTGAAACCACACGGGTGAATCAAATTGGCTGAAGGCTGGCTTCAGAAGGAGATTGAGATTGATCATTAACTTGACATTTCTGCCTGTAGATAGTTGCAAATGATTCAGCCTTATTTTTTGCATTGAAATGTTGGTCTCCACTATCATTGAGAATGGGATGTTCACAAAGTGCCACCTTCTGTTAGTTGTTTACTTGTCCACCATCATTCATGAGTGAATGTCGAAGGAATGCAGAGCTTTAATCAGATCCATTGGTAGTGGGATCACTTAGCTCTGTCTAGCATTCTGCTTCCACTATTTAGCATGCATGTAGCTCTGTGTTGTAGCTTTACCAGATTGGTACCTCATTTTTAGGTACAATTGGTGCTGCTCCTGGCATACTCTTCATTGAACGATGGCTAATGCCCTTGTTTGATCGTATTGTTAGTGAGGGATATTCTAGGTCCTGGTGGAATATAATTCCGCTTGTGCTGATAGCCCACATGACTCACATGGAGGCTCAGTTTTGAGCTGCTAGATCTGTTCAGAATTCATCCTATTTACTACAGTGGTGGTATCACACAACATAATGGAGGGTATCCTCAGTGTGGAGATGGAACTTTGTCTCTTGGTTGCCATTCTTACCAATACTGGCACAAACAGATTCACCTGTGACATGTAGATTGGTGAGGATGAGATCAAGTATTTTTTTCCCTCATATTGGTCCTCTGAACAACTGCTGCAGGCCAGCTTGGATGGTTAAGCATTCAGGACCTGGCCAGCTTGGTCAGTAGAGGTGCTACTGACCAAGTCTTGTTGATGGACATTGAGGACCCCACCTAGTGTACATTCTGTGCCCTTGTTACCCTCTGTGCTTCTTCCAAGTGGTGTTCAACATGGAGGAGTGCTGACTCATCAGCTGATTGAGGGCAGTAGGTGGTCATCATAGCCCATGTTTGGTGTTAATTCTTGCTCATGTTTGACCTGATGCCATGAGAATTCATGGTTTTTCAGGCCACTCTGGCCTGACTGTATACTGCTGTGCCACCATTTCTGGTGGGTCTGTTCTGTCGATGGGTGAGGAAATGTATGTTGGGCTTCCTGTGAGCCCAAAAATGGGAGTGCCTAAATTTCTAGGCCCAAGCTCCTACATCAGATGTAACCTCTTCTGTCACAGCAACCTGTCTAATGAGCACAAAGATCATGTATCTACACCAAGTGTGAATGAAATTCACCTACTTTACCTCTGAGTGAGCTGACTACCTGACCAGATGGCCTGATGTTGAAATGTGAATGCTGAAAATTCCAGGAGGACAACAGCTTTTCCTAAGGTGTCAAACTTGTTTCCCAACATGAATCCAAGAATAGAGGTAAATCATTGGGTTTTCTCAACTCCATAGGGTTCCCTTCAACACTCTGATAGTTTGTGCTTTTAAAGGTCCCATGATTAGCCACCAGAGAAATGCACAGATTTAGTGCATTATCTGAATTTTATTGAATAAGATCTGACTTACCAAACAGGCTCAATAAGTGATACATGCCTACTGCTTCAGCAAGAAATAATTTATTTAATTGGTATTAGTTCCCCTTTGTCAGTAAGCAGAATGCATGAGTCTAAAAGATATAATGAAGATATAATCAAATAGAGAAATTGAACTGTCCATAACTATACTAGAAATACCTATCAGCAAGGATAAGAGTTGAGCTAATCATTCGTGAAGCAACAGTCCAGTGATCAACTCTTATATAAATTCCTGCTAAGTTTTGCTGTGCAATGTTAGTGACTTTTAGTGCAGTTATACAGTGGATTCTGTATTTTTCCAATACATTTTTTGCCTCACAGAAACATAAGTTTTGTTGAAAAACTGCATCAATTTGGCTGTTGCTAAAGAAATGATGTGACTTGGGTGTGTGTCCACTCATTCTGAATAGTCCTTGAACATTCATCCTCCAGGCTCTGTCATAGAGAATGATTACTTGGCAATGCCTATGCCTTCAGAAGAGGAGAGGAGAAAGTCGGGGAATGGATAAAATTGTCAGCAGAGAGCCACTAGAAATTTCATTGGTAATCTGAGGAAAGGTAGGTGAGCTGTGTGCAGTTCTGGTCATTCTGTTATAGGAATCATAGGGTCCAGCAAAGACTTACAAACATTAAACCAAAAATAAGAGGTGCTAGCTTTGAAGAAAGGGTGAAAAATGGCCTTTTTCCTTTGAAACAGAGAAGGTTGGGATGAGGGATGGAATCTGAGTCTTAAAATGTTCAAATCTGTCTTTGTAGCAACTTAAAGATTACGGTGAAAGAATGTGGGGGTAATTTTAACTTTGTGAGATAATGTTTTGTAGATGATAGCGAATTGGCAGTCTGTTCTACATCGTGCCTGATTTAAATAGTGACTTACTTCACTCATTATCCACTAATGTGCAAAGTCAAACTGACCCTGTTGAATCAATGAAGAGGGAGCATTGACTTAAATTGGATCTTATTTCACCAAATTTATGATCTCAAATGGGCACAAAGAGAGTTGATTTTGGGGAGCAATTTTATGTACTTCAAACATGCCTGAAAAACTGCCAACTGGATATTTTGTCAGGTTGTTTTTCAGGCATCTGGCAGCCACCTAAAGCAGGTAGTAGACTTTTGGATATGTTGATATGGCAGTGAAGTTGCTTTTGGGTTGTCCACACTGAAGAGTACAAACAGCAAATGCTGGGAATTCAGAGCAGTCAGTAGCCATTCATAACAAGATAAGTTAATATTTCATCTGTATGTACATCATCAGAACCCAACTTTATGCCGTGGGAAGCAACGTAGTGCTAATGTCAATGGGCTAGTAATTCAGGGGCCCAGACTGATGCTCTGGAGACATGGGTTCAAATCCCACTGCAGCAGGTGGAATATAAAATTCTGACCATCATTTCCCAATCCTCACTGGATATAAGTGAGGTGCTGGAGAATTGGAGATCTGCTAATGTTGTACCTTTGTTAAAAAAGGTAGTGAGGGATAGACAGGATAATTACAAGCCAGTCAGTCTGACCTCAGTCATGGGCAAATTATTGGAATCAATTCTGAGGGACAGGATAAACTGTCACTTAGAAAGGCATGGGTTACTTAAGGACAGTCAGCATGGACTTGTTAAGGAAAGGTTGTGTCTGTCTAATTTGATTGAATTTTTTGAGGAGGTAACAAAGAGGATTGATGAGGGTAGTGCAGTTGATGTAGTCTACATGGATTTTATCAAGGCTTTTGACAAGGTCCCACATGACAGACTGGTTTTTTTAAAAAGTCCCATGCGATCCAGGGAAATGTAGCAAGCTGGATACAAAATTGGCTCAATGGCAGGAAACAAAGGGTAATGGTTGATGGATGTTTTTGCGACTGGAAGGTTATTTCCAAAGGGGTTCTGCAGGGCTCAGTAGTAGGTCCCCTGCTTTTTGTGGTACATACTAATGATTTGGATGTAAATGTAGGGGGAAAGATCAAGAAATTTGCAGATGACACATAAATTGGTTGTGCGGTAGATAGCGAGGAGGATTCCTGTAGACTGCAGGAAGATTTTAATGAACAGGTCAGGTGGGAGGAAAAGTGGCAAATGGGATTCAACCTGGAGAAGTGTGAGGTGATGCATTTTGGGAGGTCAAGCAAGGCAAATGATTACACAATAAATGGGAGGGTACTGAGAGGTGTGGATGAAGTGGGGGTCATTGGAGTGAATGTCCACAGATCCCTGAAGTAGCAGGACAGTTTGATAAGGTGGTTAAGAAGGCATGTGGAATCCTTTCCTTTATTAGCCGAAGAATAGAATATAAGAGCAGGGAGGTTATGCTGGAACAATATAAAACATTAGTTAGGCCAGAACTTTACTGTGTGCAGTTCTGGTCACCTCATTACAGAAAAAAATGAAATTGCATTAGAGAGGGTACAGAGGAGATTTATGAGGATGTTGCCAGGACTGGAAAGTTGCAGCTATGAGGAAAGATTGGATAGGTTGGGGTTGTTCTCCATGGAACAGAGGAGGCTGAGGGGGGATTTGATTGAAATGTACAACATTGTGAGAGGAAAAGAGTTGACGTTTCGAGTCCACATGGCCCTTCAACAGAACTGAGTATAGTTAGGAGAGGGGTCCTAATTATACTCAGTTCTGTTGAAGGGTCATGTGGACTCGAAACGTCAACTCTTTTCTTCTCCGCCGATGCTGCCAGACCTGCTGAGTTTTTCCAGGTGGTTCTGTTTTTGTTTTGGATTTCCAGCATCCGCAGTAGTTTTTTGTTTATATACATTGTGAGAGGCCTGGATAGAGTCGATGGAAAAGGCCGATTTAATTTAGCAGAGAGGTCAGTAACTAGGGGGCATAGGTTCAAAGTGATTGGTAGAAAGATTAGAGGGGAGATGAGTGAAAGTTTTTTCACCCAGACAGTTATGGCGATCTGGAACTCACTACTTGAAAGGGTAGTAGAGGCAGAAACCCTCAACTCATTGAAAAGGTGTCTAGGTATGCACCTCAAGTGCAGTAACCTGCAGCACAACAGACAAAATGCTGGAAAGTGGGATTAGGCTGGGTGGCTCATTTTTCAGCTGCACAAACACAATGTGCCAAGTAGCCTCTTTCTAAACTTTCTATGATTCTATGTTGAACCAAAGCCAATATACTGCAAAATCAACAAGACAGTTGAGGGATAAAAATGTGAACTTCAGCCTTTCACTTTCAAGCTGACAGAACATTGAGTTTTAGCAAATTTTGCATTCAAGTCATTGTATGGATATTGATTGATTGTGACCAGTATTTGATTTGCTGCTCATGAGAGGAGTTTTTTGACCACTCAAATTTCAGCTGTATTCTGATATTGATGATATTTATGCCAAAAGATGTCAGGACTGTATTGAATTTGTTTCCCTCAACAAATTCAAAGTGACATAAATATTTTGATCTGATTTTTCTCCCCCTCTCATTCCTGTAGCAACATCTGAGAGCTTATTTTGACAATTAAAAATAATGCATGATGCTGGCATGTGGCTTCTAGATTTTCACTTTATGCACTTGGTGTTGACTATAAAGACTGGTTATTATCTGTTAGGCTAAGTTACAGTTAGAAATCTCAAAGGGATATCGCCAGCTCACTATAATGAACACCAGGTGTTTTTTTTTAGAATATGCATCAGCTAATAGGCACCCTATTAATGAGAATATTACTTTAAAGAGAATATTTGTCCAAGCATGGATTAACTCCTGATACACACTAATAGAAAACAGCTGATATATGTGAGTAGCTTAGACAGGGGGGTTATAGTTAACTAGTGTTGCAATGCTGAATTAGCAGATGTAAATATGTGAAGCAAAAGCAATACATCATGAACCAAAGGAAAACAGCTCATTCAAAGAAAGTGCTGGTATCCAAGCTTTACTTTCCAATGCTCTCTGATTTATATAACCCAATTTCCTGCCACTGTTTTTTCACTTTAAAGGAATGAGGGCCCATCAGGTATGTTCAGTGATAAATAAAATGCACCTTGATGTCAGCCCATTACAGTGATTTAGATTTTCTCACCTGCATCACTTTCGGTAACCATTTGCTCAATTGGCTGGCTGATTCTAGGAGAAAAGGTAAGTGCTGAATTGCGAATAAACCTTAAAGCAGAAACAAGGCAGTTTGAAGCTTTCTGAATGGATGTCCACAGGGGACCTGATACCTGCTCTTCAAAACTGTTCATTTTTCACATATATTTATAATCTTTGTTGCTTTTGGTGGTCCCTTGAAGAACTTAGTTGATATTTCAGCTTCCAGCACTTACTGGCTACTTTTAAACTATATGAATTCACAATATTGAACATCAGGTTAGCTTTTAAATTATATATGAAGTTATATTCTGATTCCATTAAAGAGCTCTACTCAATGCTCTGTAGCTTTGGATGGAATAGTGATGCAGGATCATAAGCTAAAGGTAAACCTACAAGAGAATTTGGCAATAACTTTTTCTTTATTCTTTTTTGGGGTTTTTAGGTTTAAAATGCTTCTGTAAATTTAATCCCTTGCTGCTTGGTGTTCTGTAATTTCCTTGTGAACTTAAATCTGCTGCATTGATCTCTTGATATTTTTAGCCTTCCTCTTTAAAGTGTTGCTGCAGATACATTTCATGCAGAGCTACTTCATTCTAGCCATAGCTGATTTATTGCCCTGCCAGGTAACAAGCTGCCTATAAGCAACATGGTTATGTTACGATCTCCCACTGAGATTACCCCCTGGACAAGCCTGATCCCAGGGTGGAACCCAGCCTGATAGATCCTAACTTTTATTTTTGTTTAATTATGTGGAGAGTAGCTACTGAACAGAGTCACAGGAGTCAGCCAATTAACTTTTTACAAAAGAATAAAGCATTTATTCAACAAGAAAAGATTAACTATATTACAATGCTCCTTCACCCAAAAGTATACCTTTACAGGTATATACATATTTGTAAGGATAACACAAGTCACAAAAGCTTTCTTACACTTTACTGTACACAGTAAGTACCCAGTCCATGTAAACCTATGGTGCCCTGTGGTCAGACACACCACACTCTGGCCTCAAGTGACAGGTGTTACCTCAACCAGATGCTATGGATCTCAACTTCCCCCAGACGCTTGTCACACCATCAGACAGCCAGTCTCATGGAATTCCATCCTTCGCACGAGGGTTTCCAATCTCCACTCTCCAAGCCTCGCCTTGGAATCTTCACCCAAACTGATGCTTTCTCCTGGACAACTTTCACAAGGGTTTACCTCCAGGGTTTCAAATTCTCCTTCTGATGTTCCTCTTCCCTGGGTCACCGCATGCATTCAAGCTGTCTTCCATGCACTCTGTCTCACCAACTCAGCCTTAACAGTACACCACTGCTTCGTATGCCCATAGCAAAGAATTACAAGTCTTCAGTTGTCTCTTTGAACCTTCTTGCTTCTTGCAAGTTTTCTCACTCTAACTATGAAGCTTGGAGCCTTTCCCTCTGCCCCTCACTCTTAACTTCATTTAACAGGACCTTTTCTCAGGTTCCTGTCCTTCCTTTGACTACAAGGTCTCCTTTGGACTTTCCCCTCTTCCACTCTCCTGGATTTTTGGGGCTTTTCTTCACTTGGGCCCTTTTTGTTCTTTTGGGAAATCTGCAGTTCCCTCTCCCAGTGTCCAGTCTCTCTGGGGTCCTGGCTTCAACTGAACTTAAAACTGTTGTTTCTTTAGTTCTGTGTGTATGTCTGTGGGAGGAACCTGCCTATCTGCCCCCTCCTGTTGCTAGCAACAGCACAGTTTTTCTACTCTTGTGTGTTTACCTTTACCTTATAGCAGTTGTACATTCGTTGTTAGAAATGCAAACAACCTTTTAAAGTGGAACTAAAACTTCATTTGATCTTTTTTAACACACAGATATAGAAAAACAAATCAAACTTAAACTTTAAAGATAAAACTCATTCCTAACATCCACAAATACAAATATAACATACTTAAACTATCTCTATTTCCTAACGATTAGCACTGCTACCTTGTCTGTCCTATTTAGATAAGGCTTCAACCATAAAAAAAAATCCAACTATCCATCAAAATCCTGCCCATTATCCATCCAAACTACACTGGATCCACATCCCCAAGATATATGGTTGGGATAGAACAAAAGGAAGTTTGTTCTGTATCCAACTTTACCATATCTAATTAGGGAATTATTCTAGTCTTCAGCCCCTTATTTCTCAAATTCACAAAGAAGCTCTTCTACATGTGTAAGTCAACATGGGTTCTGGAATCTTTTGTGTCACTGACAGGTCAAGTACTTTATAGACACCGTCCATTTCTTTTCAACTCTGAGGGGGAGCTTGGAGGTACATACTTCACCTGATAATGAAGATGTGAGGTGGTGAAAATTGAATAAAGAAAATATTGAGATCCTAATTTTTTGGCAAGTATGAATTTTATCAATTTGCTAATAAACTAAATTGGTTATAGGTCACTCTAGATCCTTTCTTAAGGGGGACTGAAGTGGAAAGATTCAGGGACCAGCTGAAGCAACAGTTTACAGCATGGTGCATCTCAGATCAAAGTTCAAATATAGCTTCCACAATGATCTTCTCATGATCTACCCTTGTGAGGTCATTGGTGAAATAAATTTGGACTGCCATAAAGTCCATAATTTGGCAGAATTATTCAGACAGGCTAGGATATAGAAATAGGTTAGTTATACTGATGGAGCAGAGGAGGATGCAGGTTTTTAATTTTGGTACCAAGTTGCAAATTGGGTTCCCATTATAGAACTGAAAACTGGGCGATCTTTGTAATGGACAATCAACCAGCAACACCAGTTTTGCAACCGGGTGGCAAGCTGCCAACCTGAGGCTGATGAACAGTAAAAAAAAAATACTGAGTGCTGGAAATTTCAGCATTTCAGAAGCATAAAATGATAGAAATCATAGCAGATCGACCAACTTACCAGTGAAAAAAATTCTAACCAAATAAAAGGTCTCCCTTGAAATGCGAACGTATTTTTGTCAGATGTCTAATCTGCTTTGACAGGCATTTCCAAAATTTTCTGTATTCGTTTGAGACTTGTTTAAAATTGGGGTTAAATCGTATTCTTGCTGTAAATTAGAGCGAGCTTTGTGTAACATGATCTGGAGTGCCTTGTGTGGGGAATAAGCCATAATAACACAGGCGGGCTGTGAATTTTATCCATATTTTGTCAATGATTGGAGTTCATTAAAACATTGTCATGTTTTTGAAATGGAAAACAAAATAAAGCAAGAGCACTGTATAACAGAGCCTATAGGTAGAACTTACATGATAAAACTGTAAGACAAACAAGAAGTGATCATCGTCAGATCTCTTTAAAGTGTTCTTAGCTGATCACAAGGTGGTGTAGAACCATCAGCTAGTCATAGCTCTCTACTTGATTCTTCTTCTGCCCAGTGCCTGGAGATGCTTGACTTCCATCTCTGCCATGTGCAGCAAAGAAACAGAAATCAACATCTCAATAGCCTGGGAGCACATTGCAGTACCAACTTGTACTGCCATGAAAGAGGCCATTCAGCCTCTTTCATCTGCAATGGCCATCCAAATAGACCCGATGCCCTGCTCTTTCCCCATAACCCTGCACATTTTTCTTTTACTTAATGCTGTTTGGTTTTTCTGTTTCCAAATTTTGACATTGCATTGAATCTCATGCCCAATTTTCAAAAAAGTGGGTTGGATAACATGGGCTGGATTAAGAGCTAAGTGTAGGCTCCCCATACCCCAGGGGAGGGTGAACACAGAGGGAAGCTGTGGCAGGAGGGGGCCTCCAATTGATACTGGAGACCTGGAAACCCCCCTTTCACTGGCCAACAGTTCACAGGGACAAACCTTCCCAACTGCACATTGGACTCAGGCCTCTCCCACTACCCAGTAAATCTGAGCAGCAGCAGGATGAGGCCCATAAGTGGTGGGTGGGTGATCCACCCATGCATCCCCCACCATGGCTGGGGTGGGTGGTTTGGCAGCAGGCACGCTGCTGATGGCACACTATCCTATTTCATGGGTTCACCAGCCTGCTTTCCCACCCATGAGTGGCCCGTAAAATCCAGCCCCATCTTCATGTTATATTAGTGAATAGTGTTTGAAACAATAGTTTTGTAATACAGACCCTGGCATTCAGTGTCCAAAGATCAGTGTTTGAATTCTATGCAAAATGATTTTAATTATGTAGCAATTTTGGTTTGTTTCTAAAATCAGAATTTGGATGGTAAGTCAGGATAGTTTTTTTTCTCATCAGATCAACTGATAATTTCCATACGCCATACTTAAAATGGCAGCGTTCTCAAAGTTGGCATAATTTTTGCCATGATCACCAGCTTATAAAGACAATATGTAATCTCATGCTATTGATTTTTTATGACATGCTTTTATTCATCCAAATGTCAACAAAGAAATCCTATTGCACACGAGTGAAAGATATTAACGAAAGTGTACTGCTACACACTAGACAGGACCGCATGGTACCACTGATGGTCATCACCTATGTTTGAGTTTGAACAGCATATCCTCTGCTGCTAAGGTATGGAGAGACAGAGATTTCAATTTTTCATGGGTTCTTAAGTTTCCATGTTGGGAGACAATTCCAACAGCAAAACCAAATGTCCGGAGCTCGGTAAGTCGCAGAGTTGCAGAAACCTCAGTGATAAGGAAACACATATATATCAATGTACTCTTGTGTATAGTGAATTAATTTCTCTAAAAAATCAGCTGCAATAATGTCTGTCAATTTTACACTTAGAAAGGCCCTCCGTAATGTTTAGGCTGACAAAACATGACTAGTTTTAATAAAAATGGCAACAATTCTCAGCTGCAAAGAATAAATTTGAGCCTCTTTTCCTTATTTTAGCACAGTTGCTTTCCATCCTCTGAGGCAAAATTTCAAAATGAGATATGGATGCCAAAAAGCATAAAAAACAAAAACACATTTAATTAGGCATTTCCAACAGTTTGTATAAATCATATAAGGTATTGTAAATTACATGTCATGTTTTTAGTTTCCCCTCATGTTGATTATTTTGATCTTGCATCTGGATTTAATTATCACGTTGAGATAACATACATTGTTTATTAAAGATCTGCCTGTAAAGTACAGACTGCAAGCAGGATCAGCCGCTCTTATAATGGAATACATGATTGGGCAGACTCACCTTTCTTGTGAAAAATAGAAAAAATAATCAGGTAAACTGGCCTTCTGACGTTCGAGTTGACACGTGTCAAGCACTGAACTTCTCTGGGTGTTTGAAGTGTTCTGAGTCCATGCATTGCTGGCATAATTAACCACCCCTCGCACATAAAGCATCTCAAGTATTAACTCAGTCTAATGAGAGATGTGGAATAAAGCCAATGGCTTGGTGAAGAGTGAATTAAAATGGCATTGAGAAAATTGCAGTAGTAATCTATTTTTTCATTATACATTTCAGAGCTGAGATGAGGTCTGTGTATTGGAAAACATTCAGTATTTATCCAGAGTATATTCTGTATAATAACAGGGATTTTAAAGAGTTTTAGAAGAAACAACCCTACTAAAATTGTAATAAAGCTTTTCTCAGCATTTTTTTTGTCCTTCCTCTACGCTTTTATTTTCTTCCTTATCTCCTGAATGTAATAACTCTTTCCCAGTTACATTTCTGGGGTCATTAGTTGCCCTCATTCTCCACGTGTGAACCAGGGCTGCAAGGCCTGGAATCCTAATGTTGGCTAACTGCTGCTGGATGTACTGTGTTGTGGGTCACAAATTCACTCTTATGCATAGGCACTGACCCTGACAGAAATCCTGGGTCGGCTGATCTGCATGATTTGCAATGCATCTTTGTTGTAACACCTGCCTGGATGCCAGTGAAGGTCCATAAACAGCCACTTAATGGCCTCAGCCCACAATGGTAGGCAAGGGATTCAGTATCCAGGGAGACCGCTCAGCAAAACCTGTCAGGTTTTCCAGCAGCCTACCAGGGGATCCCTCATTCACAGGCATGCTGTCCCTATGACTCCCATCCCAACTGCACTCACCTCCATCTAGGGATCCATGGCTGATCCCTCCTTTAGGCCGGAGTGTAGTACTGGCAGTGCTCACCTACTGGAGAGCTGGTGGCCTCTGATTGGCTGGCAGGTCCCAGGGATGGGACTCCCCCACCACTGGGGGTTTAATCGAGTGGGAGGTCTGACACTGTCCAGCTATGCATCGTTGCCTGGTAGTTGTATTGCACCACCTGGAAAGAAGCGATGCAGGGCTCTCACCGGTTTTCCAACCAGTGGATGAGGCCCCAATGCACTCACTAAATTCCACCTATCATTACCCCTAGCTCCCGTCACGACCTATAGCCATGTAATCTGGGAGAGGCAAAATCTGGGGACAAAATGCTCTGAAAACTTACTCTCCAACCCCCTCAGGTGATCAAACCTGTCCAGGAGATCATTGGGTCAAGCATTATCTGTAAAAACATTTACCTTCTAAAGGATGGGATCTCTGTCCTGCCAGGAACTGGCCTAACTCCTTCTTGAAGGCATTTAGAGAGTCAGCACCTCCCGCCCCCCACCCCCACACCAGCTGAAATATAGAAGTAAAAGAAAATCAGTTAATTTTCTTGAAAATGAGTTGCAGCATCTCCTATGCATAATGAGGCAGGGAATGGATTCATCTTCTAGGGTTTGAGCCAAGAAGCCTGCAAACTGCACTATGGAAGTTATTCAAAAAGAGTAACATTGGCATTTAACCAGCAGGACACCCTCTTGTGTTGCAAAAGCCCAATAATTTGACAACAGCAGCTAAGTTTGGTGCTACAGCAGTTTCACAACTGATTAGTATAACATAGCCACAGAGCCAAGGGTTCCACAAGCATTCTAGCATTCCCCTGTGAGGTACCACAGTGAGCAAGGAATTAATAACTGCAGTCACCCTATCGGCTAGGTTCCTCCAAATTACCTGTGTTCTCATGTATCTATCCATATCTGTCTTCTTATACATCTCATTTCATGTTATATTCTCACACACCTGTCAAAATTCCATTTCAATAGCATAACAATTATTAACATTGAAAGGAAGACCATCAAAATGTTAAACACCAGTAAAATGATTTATTTCTGTTACAGGAGAAAATAGCTCCCAATGCACAGGAACATCAGGTAATGCCTGGAGGACCAGGAGATCATTGTGTTCATGGTACTGGCCATGACTGAAGCAGTAGGGCAGAGAAGTGTGAGGTCAGCTAACTGGGCTCTTTCAGTGCAGATGAATGTGTTGCAATTGGAACCAACTCCATTGCATCATAAATAAAAACAGAAAATGTTGAAAAAAACTCAGCAGGTCTGGCAGCATCTGTGGAGAGAGAAACAAAGTTCACGTTTCGAGTTCAATATTACTTCTTCAGAACTGAAGAGAGGTAGAAATGTGATGGGCTTTAGGCTGTTGGAAAAGGGGAGAGCATCGGGTAGAACAAAAGGGAAGCTTAGGATAGGTTAAGATAAGCTCTTATAGAGCTTTGAGTGCATCATTTGAATTACCCCTGCTGTGAGTGATCTCAGATAATGTCCTTTATAATGTATAGAAGACTAAGCCTGCAGGTTCTGCAGGTACAGAACTGGACACGAACAAGAATATTCAACAAAGACTGAATGCAAAAAAAAAACATTGTTTCTTCAGCAATAAAAAAAATGTCCCTACTCCTCTGTAACTGTCAGTGTGTGCCAACCACGAGACGTACCAGTACTTTTAGATCTCTGACTACGCTAGTCTCAACAAATAACAATGTTGCATACATGAATAAAATGAAACCAATGTAATATGAAATATTTACACGTGAAATGTAATACTGAAAAACACTCGTGCCACCTTTGTGCTCTCAATAAGTCTTATGTTAATGACAATGGGGTTGGGCAAGAAATTTTTGGCCATGATGCAAAGCCTCCCTGTTTGACTAGAACACTCTTTTGTATCTCACCTGTTACTGTCAGCTGACAATGGCTGTAGCTGGTTTTCACCACTGAAAAGCTTCTCCCACTGTGTGATCGCATGTGTCTCCCATGCATGTCATCAGCACTTTAGATTTTAATTAGAATCGCCGTTGGGTACAACACGCCATAATTAAAATTTCACCCAGAGCCCAAGGAGAGTCTGGTTTTCTCTGATGTTGCCTCATTTTTCTGTTTTCCATGACAGCCCCATGCTCACCTGTATCGTTTTCTCCAACAGATTGTACATATTCAAAGGAATGCCAATTAAATTGTTTCACCTTTAAGAATGACTTGTGCCCAGTTCATTAGATCCTGGCAGAAATGTTGGTTAAATACAGACATTCATTATGCGGCCAAAATCAAAGATAAAAAATTGATCAGATGTGATGTTATCCCATTCCAAACCAGTTATTGGTCATCTGTCGTTGATTAATTGATAGAGATTTATTGCTATGATTAGTCAATAACTCAATTATCACTGCGTCATGCAGCTACCAGAATAGTAGAAGGTAAATTAGATGGCCCTCAATCTTTCTTGGATCTATCAATTCTCACGTTCCTATGAATGCAAGGTGGACAGAATCCCTGCAGACTCGGGATCCACTTCACCCTGCCCCCTGGGCAATTGGTTTGCCCTACCTCTGCCTTCCTTCAGTTGGAATTTTAGGGCGTGAATGCCTTTTGCTATTTGGCCAAAGGATACCATTGTTGAACATGTCCTCATCCAAAGTGTGCATGTGGGTCAGGATTTTATGGGGTCTGAGGGAGCGTGCTGGGAGGTGGGATGCAAGGGGTGGCATGACCATTGCCTTCCCTCCACTGCTGGCATTTTAGTAGTGGCGCAGAAGGTGGTGAAAGGCCCTCTGGCCTTGAGGAAAATTGAAACCCTTAAGTGGTCAATTAAGAGCCACTTTCTGCCTTAAGGCACTGCCTTCAGCCTGTAAAATCCAGGCTTTGCACTCAGTAGCTGAACAGCCCTCAGAAATTAAAATCCCAGCTGATTTTCCCCACCAGTAAGGCACAGAAACTCAGATAATCTGAGCGCCCTATATTATTGGCTATCCCTCGCTAGTGAGGACGATTGTCTTCCATGGTCTGAAGATGGCTGATGAGGTCGATCCGGCATCTGCAGCCTTTATGGCATGTAGGGCATTTGTCACCAGGTGGGATGCCTGGTCGTGTATTATTAGTTCGGGTCATGTGTATTCTTTTCGCCACTCTTGCTTTTCCTTTTCATTTTGTCATCGTTGGGTCTCAAAATACTGGGATCCTTCCCACAGACTCTGCTGCCATCTGGTTCCATCCAGGATGGTGGTCTCTCAGGAGTTAATGTCAGTGTTGCATTTCTTCATGTTGGCTTTCAGCACATCCTTGAAGGACCTCTTCTGTCCTCCTCTGGTGCATCTGCCTTGACTCAGCTGGGAGAAGACCACCTGCTTTGGGGCCTGACAGTGCATCTGTCCTCCTACTCAATATTTAAGATCTCCTGCAGGTGGCGGTGGTGGCATGACTCCAGTGCTTTGAGGTGCCTCCTGTACGCTGTCCATGTTTCAGCTCCGTACATGAAGGAAGAGATCATGGCCGCATGGCAAACCATGAGGTTGGTTTCAGTTTAAATGTCGTGATCTTCAAACACTCAAATACTTCTGTGGTGAGGAGGAAGGAGTGGACTTTGAAGTGCTGAGTGCCTTATCACTAACTGGATCAGCAAAGACAGAGGTTAAACTTCAGATCTTCTGATTCTTCATGACTCAGTTACTCAAGTGTTAATCAGTTCCATCATTGGGTAGCTAATTTTTATCCTACTTTAAAATAAATATCTATTCTCCTTCTTAGGTTCTACCTAAATTACTCACTGATCCCCAACCAAGAAGTTAAACAAATGGGCTGCTCCCAGTTTATAAACAGGAATGCATACATCCATGCTTGTCCTCCGATGATTCATCCATCCATGTGGCCAATAGTTCAACTGCATTTGAGACCTGCATTGACATAGAGGGCATCCGGATTGACCACCTAAAAGGCTGCCAGCATAAACCGAAATGTCACCATTCTATGACACAATGTAGTGTTGCATGTGGTGACATCTTTTATAGCACTTCTTGGACTAATTAGTCTAGTTTAGCTATTTGCCAAGAAGAAAGAAATACAGGCTTGCATTTTTATAGAGTCTTTCATGACTCTGGATATCTCAAAACACTTCACAGCTGAGCACTTTTGAAGTGTCATCACTGCTGTACTGTAGGAGACTAAACTTTGCAGCAGAAGCTGAATTAAACTAGAATCTAGAAATTGCAGACACTTAGCATTCATTAATCATATGTACATATAAAACCTGGTCTTTTATTTTTCAGGTTTGGGATTTCATCAGTTTATTCCACTGCTGCTGCACTCATTTTCGGCTGAACATAAGGCATATGGTTATGAAAGAAAACAAATCTCATGCTAAGCTTGCAAGAGAACTTCATTGATAGGTAACAAAATGCATGGCTTTTAAAGTAATGATGAATAATTTAGACCAAATCCTGGCTGAAATTGCTGCATGTGCGCAGTAGTCACAAATTAACCTCACCACAGGAAGTTGGGACAGGCACTATTTAAACAAGATCAGGGTAATTATCCCCAGTGTGTATATTTCACCCTCAACCAACACCTAATACAGATGGTCTAATAATTTATTTCATTGCTGTTTGCATGACTTTGCTGTGTGCAAATTGGCTGCCATGTTTCCTATTTTATGGGTTTTGAAGGCAAGGAGATGAAGCTTGTAGCGAAGGCTAAGACAATGGGAGAATTCTCTTTGAACTGATCTGTTCATACCCATTTGCTTCAGCAGTGGGCTTTGGCATGGCTGTTTAACTCAGCAACAGTAGCATCCTGCTTCCTGGTTTTCCAACCATTCACAGAGTGCAGGTATGATCAATGCCCACACCTGTCGATGGAAGGATGTGTGACGGGAAGTCTGGAGGGGTCAGAATGGCTGCATCCAAGATTATTTTAAAGGTTGCAGGAAGAAGGATGGAAGTGACATATGGGAAGGTTAGTCCCGGTTTTATGACTCTTCCCTGGAGATGATGGAAGCTAAGTAGCATAAAACTTTCAGGTGCTAAGCCTCACACTCTGCCTTGCCCAGCATTCTCCAGCACAGCACGACTCAGACCAACACACCTCTATCTCCAGGCATAACATTATATTCCAGTCTGGATACCAAACACTCACTCACACTCTCTCATCTTAGTGTCACCTCACACCTATCCCTCACTGACACCCTCTTCAAATGTTCTCATTCCGTCCTCAACACACATTCCACTCCTTGCTTTCATTTATTTTAGGGGAAGAGAATGCACATTTCCACAGAGAGGCAGAGTGGCCCTGACTGCTATGGAGAAGGTGGCATTGGATGGTGGCACAGGCAATGAATGTAGGCAATAGAAAGACAGTGGTGTCCAAAAGACCCAATGAGAGAATTAAATTTCAAACTTCCCTTTGGCATCTAACAGTCCCTCATGCTCAGTTGATGTTGATACTGACAGAAATGTCAAGACCTGCACAATGTAGACTTTGAACATTTTCCTGTTGGTTTTAATGCATGTCTTTCATCTCCCAGGGTTCCTTCAAAGGTGATGTAGTAGATGGAGCAGGAGCAGACCACCAATGAGTCCTCAGAGAAGGACGTGCAATCAGAGAGAGCACTGTCACAGGACTCATGTGCATCCTTCAATAGTGCAGAAGCATCCATCTCCATGGGTACTGGAGTAGATATCGCTAGGTGGCCACAAAGTGAAGTACGCACCATGCTTTGTGGGATGGGCAATGTGAGAAGTTCTATCAGCGTTTCCAGAGGCAATGCGCATCCTTGGTGGGAGACCAATTCACTCCATGTGACAGCAAGAAACTTGCTGAAGACACTGGATACTGCAAAGGCTATGGGCCCCGACAGTATTCCGGCAATAGTGCTGAAGACTTGTGTTCCAATTGTACCCCTAGCCAAGCTATTCCAGTACAGCTACAACACTGGCATCTACCCGGCAAAGTGGAAAATTGTTCAGATATGCGCTGTACACAAAAAGCAGGGCAAATCCAATCTGACTGATTACCACCCTATCAGTCTACTCTTGATCATCAGTAAAATACTAGAAGGGGTCATCAACAGTCCTGTCAAGCGGCACGTGCTTAGCGATAACCTGCTGACTGACGCTCAGTTTGGGTTCCTCCAGGGTCACTGAGCTTCTAACCTCATTACAGCTTTGGTTCAAACATGGACAAAAGAGCTGAACTCCAGAGATGAGGTGAAAGTGACTGCCCTTGACATCAAGGCGGTATTTGACCGAGTGTGGCATCAAGGCATCCTAGCAAAACTGGAGTCAATGGGAATCGGGGGAAAACTCTTCCTGGTTGGAATCATACCTAGCAGAAAGGAAGATGGTTGCGGTTGTTGGAAGTCAATCATCGCAGTTCCAGGACATCACTGCAGGAGTTCCTCAGGGTAGCATCAAAGGCCTAACCATCTTCAGCTGCTTCATTAATGACCTTCCTTCCATCATAAGGACAGAAGTGGGGGTGTTCACTAACGATTCCACAATGGTTAGCACCATTCACGACTCCTCAGATACTGAAGCAATCCGTGTCCAAATGCAGCAAGACCTGGACAATATCCAGGCTTTGTCTGACAAGTGGCAAGTAACATTCGCACCACAGAAGTGCCAGGTAATGACCATCTCCAACAAGAGAGAATCTAACCGTCACACCTTGACATTCAATGGCACTACCATCATGGAATCTCCCACTATCAATATCTTGGGGGTTACCGTTGACCAGAAACTTTAGTGGACTAGCCATATAAATACTGTAGCTGCAAGAACAGGTCAGAGGCTGGGAATTCTCACCTTCTGACTCCGCAGACCTGTCCACCATCTACAGTGCACAAGTCAGCAATGGAATACTCTCCACTTGCCTGGTTGAGGGCAGCTAAAACAACACCCAACAAGCTTGACACCATCCAGGACAAAGCAGCCCACTTGATTGGCACTCCATCCACAAACATTCAATCCCTCCACCACCTATGCACAGTGGCAGCAGTGTGCACCATCTACAAGATGCACTGCAGAAATTCATCAAGACTCCTCACTACAACCTAGAAGGACAAGGGCAGCAGATAGGTGGGAACACCACCACCTGGAAGTTCCCCTCCAAGCCACTCACCATCCTGACTTGGAAATATATCGCCGTTCCGTCACTGTTGTGGGGTCAAAATCCTGGAACTCCCTCCCTAATAGCACTGTGGGTGCACCTACACCACAGGGATTGCAGCTGTTCAAGAAGGTAGCTCACTACCACCTTCTCAAGGGCAATTAGGGATGGGCAATAAATGCTGGCCCAGCCAGTGATGCCCACATTCCATAAATGAATCAAAAAAAAAATTGCCTTTACTATCATACTATTTACTACTGCTCTTGTTGTACCTCTCCTCTGTATCATAGTATGGCTTCTCACAAACTCATCAATCAGGTCCTCACGGTTTCGACTTGGGGCGGAATCATCCCACATTTGCACTAAGTGTGGTAGCAGGCGGGTAAAATGACGCTTTTCCCGCCGGCCGCAATGGCGGGTTTTGAGGTGGTATTGTTCCAAACCCGCCATATTATTTATGCATTCCCAGGAAACAAGCTGTTTCCTTGGCCGTGGGCTCTCATTCGCCTGCCCGCCATCACCTCGCTGCTTCGCCACGCCGGGCGCCACATTTACAGTCCGGCCATGCCCACACATCTCAGCACTCCTATCCCACAACTGCTGCAGGGAAGATGTCCAAGAAAGGCAAAAAGACTGCAGCCCCCAGGTTCAGTGATGCATCATGGAATACCTCTGGATGCCGTGGATCCCCACTGGGATGTCATCTACTCCTGCTCTGGCCGCGGGATGGGCAGTGGCATACCCAACCAGGCAGGTGGCAGCGATGGTCAGCGCCAGGACCTCCAATCAAGCTCTGAAGAAACCTCTGAAGAGAAATCTGAAGGCACCCTGCTTGAAGTCCCGTCACAACGCTCACCCACACCCTCCACCAGCGCAGCGGCACATGCCTCGGTGGGACCTAGCTTTAGCATAGCCTCGGGATCACAATCTGCTGAGCACATTGTGCTGTCTGGTCCACAGCAGGCGGTGGCAGGAACTTCTCTGGTGTCCGGCACTCTGAGGACTGCTGGAGGCCAGATATTTGCTGCATCCATGTCAGAAGATGAGTCTCTGGACTTGGTGATGTCACAGTCGCTGGAGCTGCAAAGGCAAGCTCGGGAACATCAGGAAGGGATGCCCGCTGCACTCCTCAGGTTGCAAGGCATGCTGGAGGAGTCCATCAGCCTTCACTCTGAGGTGATAGCGCCAGCATTGCAATGCACCAAGGTCAACACTGGTAGGATGGCGGCCGCCATGGAGACCTTGGTCCAGGACATTGGAGTTCAACCTGTGCAGCAGTACAGCACCATCGCTAATGCCATAGTTGGCCTCCAACAGTGTGTACGTGAGAGAGGTACCAGGCAGCTTGATCTCATTCCAGCTACCCCTTCTCCTTAAGGAGTCAACCTCGGGCCCTCAGACACCCATAGGGAGGAGGATCAGCAGGTGCACACCCCAGGGCCATCCACCCAGGTGACTCCTGTAGTGTCCAGCCCATCCGAATCCCCTCTTCCTGTGACCTCAGCAGCTCCAACTCCACAGGCAGAGGAGGGTGCCACTGCCACACAGCAGGACCCCGAAAGCAAGCTGGGGCTCTCCAGGTCTCAGCCCTCAACAGGATGTCTGTCAAGGTCATCACAGACAGGGCGTTGCAGTCAGCAGGCTGCCTCCGCCTCCGCTGTGATGTCCTGGGAGCACCAAGGCCAAGCGGCTGGTGTAGGAACGTTAAGAAGAATTAATTGCACAGCCTGGGCACGGGTGTTTATCCCTTGTACATACTGCTGACTATTGTCAATAAATTCCCAAGAATGTCTCCCTGCCTGTGGCTTCTTGTTCTGATGAGCAGTGTTCTTGTCACTCAGCTGTGAAGCCTTCCTGCACAAGATAAAGGCAGATGTCTCAGTTCAGGGCCTCTTCCCTGTGCTCTACGCAGCCTTCAGACCAAAGTGATGGTCTGGCCTCATACTCCCTGGACACATTGCTGATGCCTGCACCTCGATGGTGCTTGCCATTGTAGTGGGCAGGTGTCACAGTGTTCCATCATTCTCTCTGTGTGCTCTTAGCATCTTCAAGATGGGGCTGGCCCCCATTTCTTCAGCATCTGTGACCAGCGATGCTGTGCTTCTGAAGGGCTCAGGTGCTGAAGATGGACAAAGGATCAGATGCTTCTAAAGTTTCATGGCTGCGTCTCTATGATATGACCCTGATCATGGAGCGTAAGCGAGCTGCCCTCGGCCAGACAGGAGTCAGGCATTCTCATAGGCTATGTGAAGATCTAGGGAAAGTCCTCACTGCAGGTCGTCATCGTGCTCCTGCAAACAATCGGCTATTAGGGCCTCCACTGCATCTCCATGACAGGAGCATTCTCACATAGGGTATTCTCGCTGTCAAATGCCTGACTAGAGCCAAATGTTCACAGATGCTATGTGACGATCTATGGGGACACCTCACTGCATGTCGTCATCATCTTCCACAAATCTAGCAGCTATGAGGGCCTCCCGAGCGTGCCTGCCTCATCTCCGTCATCATAGCCTTCGAAAAGCTCCTCATACTTATGCCCGTCGGCGTTCTCAGCGGAAACCTCCAGCTCCTGTAGCTCCTCCTCAGCCAGCTTGTATCCCCTTTGCAGTGCCAGGTTATAAAGGGCGAGCAGACAATGAGGATGTGTGACACCCTCTGTGGACTATATTGTAGGGCTCCACCAGGCTGGACCAGGCACCAGAACCTCATCTTCAGCATCTCAATGGTCTGCTCCACCAAGTTGTGATTTGCAGTGTGAGCCTCATTATACTGTCGCTCTGCAGCAGTCTGAGGCTGCCCTTGTGCCCAAGGAGCCATCCCTGCAGCTTCTGTGGACCCTAGAAGACTTCAGGGATCGGTGACCAACTAAGGATATGGGAGCTATGCCACTCCCTGGAAACTGTGCGCACACCTGCAGGATGCATTTCTGTTGGTTGCACACCAGCTGCACATTCAGCGAGTTGAACCCCTTGCGGTTGATATAGTTCACCACGTGTTAAAAATGAAGATCTGAGCACCGCATGAATGCATTCAATCACACCCTGCACCTGTGGGAAACCTGAGATCTGGGCTAATCCAATTGCTCTTGCATCCTGGCTGTCCTGGTCCCAGGTGAAATGCATAAAGTTGTGTGTCCTCGCAAAGATGGCTTCCATGACCTCATGGATGCATTTGTGGGTGGAGGCTTGTGAGATCCCACGGAGGTCACCCATGGAACCCTGAAAGGGGCCACTGGCATAGAAATTGAGCACCGTGGTCACCTTCATGATCACTGGCAGCCCCCATGGCACCAAACCCTGCAGTAGCTGGCAGATGTGACTGACCAGTTCCCTAGATATGTGCAGTCTTTGACGACACTGGTTCACGGTCATCTGCAGGAATGAAAGGCAGCTTCTATAGACCTTGGGTGTCGCTGGGTGCCAACCAGCGACAGCTCGCTGTGGCTCTTCTGTGGCATGTGAAGAGCCTCAGCCGTCCCCTTCCTGAGGTTGCTGCTCCTACCTCTGCGCAGCCAGGGGCCTCAGTCACTCTCTCCTCTGTCGTCTTCGCTCTCTGTAGGTTTTCAGGCATACAGCTAGTTCACCAGGCTCCATGATCCTGATGTACTCCTCCTGCAGGATGAAAGAGAGAGACAAGTGGTTAGCATGGGTGCACTAAGAACCTGTCCTGGTTGAGTGCGAAGGCCCTTTAACGCTTCCCGGAGAGTGCTGCCCAGCATTTGAATGGCTAGAGTTTAGTGCGCTGGAGAGCTGCCCGAGACCCCACCCACCTCCGCCCCACTCCACCCGACTGATTGGCGGCAGCTTTGCCCATTGGACTGCATGCTGTGCTCTCAGATCAGGTACAGGCATTCTCCTAACATGCATTTCAAGGCTTGAACCATGGGAGAGACAGGTCCAAACCAGAATGCTGACATTGCAAGGGGCTGTGTGTGCCTCCACCAGTGACTGCTGCTTGGCCAGCATTAGCGAGGAGATTGTACAATGTGTGCAGTTTTCTAACTGTTCTGTAGTCCATTAAAATGCTCATTAGTTTGCAGTCTGTGCCGATGGTGTGAAAAGCTTCGGAGCACTTGGTGGCACTTTGATGCAGATAAGCTAGAAGTCCAACTCCAATCAATGTGGTTGCACCTGAACTGTCTCAACTGCAGAGGAATGGTCACTTTATACAGGTTTCCTTACCACGTGGCTGCTTCCCTCGCCCACCCTAACCCTCACCCCGAATGCTTGTGCACTCTATTCAACGGCCAGGGTGCCCTTGCCTCCCCCCCCAACAAGTCGTCTCAACTGCAAGACAGCTCTCCAAACCCCCCACAAAGTTGCCTCAACTGCAAGGCAACCCTTGCCACCCCCCTCCGCCAACCACAATTCACCTCAGCAGCAGGGCTAGCCCTTAGCCCCCCGCCCTCTTGTCAACTCTCCTCAAGCTTGAAGTCCAACAGGTGACCCTGGTGAGCAGTGCACATCATTGCTGTGTACTCACCTTCGAGTTCCTCTCAAAGTGCACACCTTTTATGTGCTGTTGCGAAACACATCAGTGGGACAGACGATCCAGTGGAGTGGGAATGATTCCAGTGGGCTGGCTTCATAATGATATGCAGGTTTATTACAAAAAGGTTCTCGATGTCTGATGGTGGCCTGCCATCGGTGGGCTGAGAGCTTGATCGCAAACTGGTTTCATGCCGTTGTGAAACCGATCACACCACATTGTCCGCTCACGTCACCGAACATGCCTGATGCCGTGGGCATGGAAAATCCCGGTCCTGGTCTCCAAGAAGTCACCCACTGACACTCTGTGCATTTGCAAAACATGTGGGATGTATGACTGTGCAAAATGAAAGAATCATGGCACCTTCCAGGATATCTTGCACAGACGTGCGTGATAACCTTCCAGTGGTCACATACCAGCTGAATATTGAGCAAGTGAAATACCTTTGGATTGATAAATACTTCAGGCTAACCTGAGGGTGCCTTCATTGCCACATTCATGCAGCCAATTGCTTTCTATACCTGTGGGAATCCAGCCACTGCAACACATGTGAGAGCCCTCTGTCTAACTTACCTCATCAATGTCAAACTGGACATTAGTGGCAACCCTGGCAAACGTACCATTGGTTACCTGGGAGATAATTTATGGGCAGCTGATTCATAAAAGCAGTTGGAGGCAGATAAATTTAGGGTTGTTGTGGCCTTAACAGCCACTGGCAATGTGTGTCCACTTCACTCTCTTGGAAGGCAGGATGTTCTAGGAGGTTGCATATCTCTGCGATGATCTGCAGTGAAAGCCTGAAATGTTGTTGCTCCATCACATTGAGGAAGTTAATCCTCTGCCTTTGTGCTCTGGGGAGTATTACCTCCTTCAAGCTGGAGCTCTGTGTTCATCACCCCTGTCCTGGGGAACAGCATGTGGTTGGACAGCAAGTAGAGGCTCTTGCTGTTGCTGCCGCTCCTAGTGCAGTTGGTGTTGGGAGTTGCTACTCCTCTTGTTTCTCATTAAAGGTCCAAGAGTTATATAAGTTGCTCCAATGCTGCAAAGAAGGCTGACAGCAGCGATGATCAAATGAAGGTGAGCAAAGTCCAAAGTGGGTGAAATAACTTACAAGAAGTCAGGAATCTTCAGAGCATTGAAATCAGATTCTCAGAGCCGACACTGTGAGTGCAGGCCTTTCCTATAGGCAGGGCAGCAGCTATGCAGTTTCACTGTGAATTGACTTTCCAGCCTGTCAGTTTCATTAATCAATGAGTCCCTGTTGTGCTCTTGCCTTGTTGGCTCTGACAAGTTCCACATAGCTCAGAAACCTGTGTTAAAGCCAGAATTCAGTGTTAAAGGCTCAAGTAATTGATTATTTAAATATTTAAATGACTGACCTGACAGTTCCATGAGAGTTTGCAGCTTGTCACCAAACAGTCCCAATGAAACTTGGAAGTGGGCATTTCAGATTTCCGACATACTGGAATTTTTCAGGCATTTAAACCCCTGCCCCCCCCAACTTGCACTTGGATGCAGCCCCACCAACTGACCCCTTTGGCAGTTAAAATTGTGCCTTATAACTTCTTGATACTTAGTAGTAAAGAAAAATATGTCCTATAAATTCTCCCTGTGCAGCTCCAATGGATTAGATTGTGTGTATTATAGTTGCAAAATATTCAAAGGTCGACTCTAAGAAATATGCATGAGAAAAGCAGATCTTCAGTTGCATTCTTGAAAAAGAAAAAAAGTAATTCTATTGTAAATGTCTTATTTTTTTGCAGCCAGGCCATAAGCTTCAATGCTCGCTGCTGTTTCCTTTTATGCAATATTCCATTCATTCTGTAGCTGAGGTACTTTGAGATGCATAATCAAAGAAATTTTCCCAGAGAAATAGTATGCTGCGTTGGATTGGAGGGACATTTAATAAATAAACAGGAAACCATACTGGAACAAGACTAAAGACCATATCTGTGTAATATAAGTTCAGAGCTGTAATCTTAACTACAGATTGCATTTTCACACTTAGAAGTATAATCAAAGACAATAGCCAGACTTGAAGAAACTGGCAAAATTATATTTTCTTCTAACAGAAAAATACTTATAATCACGTTCCTATACAGCAAGCCCTCATTTAGTGTTGCTTCGCATTAATGTTGACGAGTTAATGGGGCCTGTAATCTTGTTGAGCCTTACGAGGCTTGTTTTAACATCGTTTCCCATGTGTCCCGATTGGGGAAACCTGTGTTCCCATTGAAGATCCAGATCCGATCTGAAGCTGGAGCTCCGATGTTTTGGAAGTGTGAGGCCCAATGGTGCAGAAGTGCTGTGCTAAGGCTGCTACAATCTAAGTGTATTTAAATGCTCTCACTCGCCACTCTTCTCCTGAGACCCCCCACCCCATTTCAGCACTCCTGCATCATTGGGACTTGCGCTTCCACAACATCAGAGATCGGGTTTCTGATCTGATCGGATCGGTTCTGGATCTTCAGTGGGAACATGGGTTTCAGAAGAGGGAAGTGGTGAGAGGATGAGTCAGGGAGTGGGTGGTTCGGCAGATAGTGGGTTGGGGAGGCCACAACTCAGAAGTCGGGGAAGGGAAGGATCTGTAGTGACCAGGAGGATCGGGAAGTGGGAGGTTCAGGAAGCAGGGTCTGTGGCAAGCAGGAGATATTGTAGATGGCAAGTTACATTTTTCGTTTATGTTTTTAAAGTTATTTTATTGTAAAAGTTATTTTATTTACAAATGTAGAAACTTAGCAATGTAAAATATTTCAACTTAGAGGATATAATGGGCCGTAACCTCCGAGCTCCCTAGCCTTGGATTTGGGGAGGGGCGGTACCCTAAAGATGCGGTGGGGAATCCCTCTGGGAACTTCCCAGGTAAAGGTTTGCGAACCAATTGTCCAGAAGTGCACACTTCCCCTGGACAATTGCCCTGCACTGGGAACCTTTTAAAAATGTGATTTAAATCGCAAACTTCAGATGGTTGAGCCAGGGTCACACCAATAGTTACTCAGAAGAAGTTAGATGAATTAAAAGCTCTTCTAACTTCTGGGTAACTGTTGTAAAGATGTAGACTGGCCCCACCCCCAATCTTAGAGCCCACCAACCCTCCCCCGAGCTCTGATCACCCCCACCCCTCCACCTCTGATCGCTCTGATCCCCCCCACCCCTCCACCTCTGATCTCCCCAATTCACCCCCAACCTCAGAACACCAACCCCCCACCCATCCGACCACAAACCGTACCCCCCTCCCATGGGCCTCTGACCTCCCCTGCCCCCCCAATTCCCCGCAGACCTCCGCCCCCCCCACTCCCCTCACCACCATCCCCCACACCCTAGGACCTCTGATTCCACCCCCACCCTACCGGACCTCCGATCCTCACCTCCACCCCTCCCAAAATCCGCCCGGGCACCCCTCCCCCTCCTCCTCCCCCTCCCGCTCCACCCCCGCCAGGCACCTCCGGACTCTCCCAGGCCCCTCTGGATCCCCCCATTCCCCAGACCCCTGCTATCCTTCCAAATCCTATCCACTTACCTTAGTCACTTACCTTCTCCCTGGCCTGTCAATTTCACTGGCCCTTTGAAGTTACCTGCTTTACGTCAACAAGTGCCATTAAAAAAAGGGCATGGCTTCCTTGAATCTGCCGGAGCTGGACTTCACTGGGGCCTGCGAGGAGTCTTTCGATGCCTCAAGCAGCTCGGGCGAATGTAAGGGTCAGCGTAAATTTCAAGACCAGGTATGTGTGCATTTATTTCTTCTAATTCCTGTGGGCCAGCACTTTCCGACGCTCGTTGAAAGTTACAGCCCAATGTTTTAATATTTGTTTTTCCTGATAAGGAAGGTCCTACAGAAGCTAACTACAGTTTTAACATTGATCACTATGGAAACCAATGTTTCACTTAAAGTCGTGATTTTCAGGGACGCAACCGCAACTTTAAAGTGAGGACTCACCGTAATTAAATTACAGGAATGCAATTTTGAAACTTGCTATTTCTGAGAATACAATTTTATTAGCGATTCATTAATTATGGAAAGAGAAGAGAAGTTTTAGTGAGATGCCGACTGGCTGGATTTGTGTTTCTCATTTGGTCTATTCTATACAAATGGCGAAAGAGACTCTGCTGCCATCACATCAGCTCGTGGACCATCGAGGCAGGAATAAAGATTGACTTAACTGGCTAATGATCAAATTCAGGGACGGATTCTTACAAACATTTGGTGCTTCTTTTTGGAGTTGCCTTTGGAATTGGAATGGTTTCAGTGAAATTTATTTCATTTTGAGCTAACATGAAACAATTTTACTTTGACCATCGCATGTCCTGAATTCTCATATCTAGCTAAAAACACATTTAAGAGTCAGATTTTCAGTGTATTTGTACTGTTGTTACATCTACAACTGAGATGATAGTTTTGTCCCTGAACAGGCACCAATTTCCAAGTAGAGCAGCCCATTTTCTGGGTGCTGCTATAGCAAATCTTAATACATTTCCAAATCCATTGCTACCTCTGAGCTGTCTTAGTTTCTCACTGTTTAAGTAATCAGAAGACTAAATGAAACATGGAACTTTGGAAATTTATTGTCATAGAATGTGGACTGTACTCAAATCAGCACACAAGCCCAGTGCACATAATAAGGCCAGCAGCAAAAAGCTTGGCAAATTGGTTTGCCAGATTTGGCAAGCTATGGATGCCATTTGTGACCCCAGAGGTATCTGTCCAATTGCGGGACAGAGACACCCAAACCATTTGGTCCAGGAGGCTGATCACGGTCCTCAGGAGATTCTGGAGGGTGTCGGGACTGAGGCAATCGGGAGAGTCATGATGTAGTATCTCTCAAAGTAATGGACATTCATCTGATAATGGATTATAAAAAGATCAATTAACGATAATTAATAATATACACACATGTGATGACCCAGTGGGGATTAAATTGGATAACCCCAGATAATTTCACACTTCCCCATATTATACTCTATCTGACACCTTGCATTATCACTTAACTGTGTATATGCCTTTGCAGCCATTTTGCCTCCTCCTAACAGCTTATTTTCCTACTCAACTTTGTGTCATCAGAAAACACATTACACTCGGTCCACTTAACTAAGTTATTAGTATAGATTGTAAATAGCTGAGTCCCAAACACTGATCCTTGTGGTACTCCAGCAGTTACACCCTACCATCCTGAAAATGACCTGCTTATTTTTACATTCTATTTTCTGTCCGTCAGCCAAACCTCAATCCACACTAATATATTACCACCATTCCCATGAGCTCTAATTTTGTGTAAGAACCTATTGTGTGGTGGCTTATTGAATGCCTTTTGAAAATCCAAACACACTATATTGACTAGTCCCCCCTCAATTAGCCTGCTAGTTGCTCCCTCAAAAATCTCTAATAGGTTTAACAAACATGATTTCATTTTAGTAAAAGCATGTTGACTATGCCTAATTATATGTTGATTTTCTGAGTGTTCTGTTACCGTGTCCTTAAAAATAGATTTTAGCATTTTCCCAACTACTGATATTATTTATCTCAATTGCTCAATTGTTTTTCTTACAGTCAATCATACACTGGCACTTTGTTTCAATTAATTTTGGATGCCTTCTATTTTTTCTTCTTTGTACACAATATTTGGGCCTGCTTTTTTCATAAATGTGTCAAACCTGACCACCACCACCCATCCCCCACCTTCTCATCTCCAGCCAAATCAACCTAACCGCTGCTTGGCTGAAATGCATTAACTCATTTCATAGGTGGAGATTGAACTTGGGACTCTCCAGCAATACAAATTTATGTTTACTCTCGAAAAACAAAATTCAAATGCTAATGAGAAATGGACATTGGACTATGAAGAGGTGTAGGGTGGAGACAGAGTCAACAATTTTGTTTTGTTCAGTCCCTCATACCCAGTAAAAGAATTGGAGCCTTTGGTTCTTTAGAATTTCTTTTAATATTTGGAAAGAGATAAGTAGCAGTCTGTTTTAAATAAAACAAGAAAGTTGTTGGCATCGGCTCATTTTACTGTTCATGTAATGAATTATCATTTTCATGAAGTGCCATGCAAGCACATTATGATAGTAGTTAAAAATAGGGTGCATGTTTAGTTTAATAGTCACTTGCTTTGCTTGTACAATGCTGTTTACTTCCAAAGCTGTAATGAATAGAAACAAGTCCAACTCGTGCACTGAATCCTTAATATATCCTCCCAGGCATAAACTGTTTTGGTCTTAAGGCTTGTTTACTAACAAAAATTAAGTCAGACAACTATGAATATTAAAGCAGATACTACTTCTGTCATTTGGCAATGCTTGTGAAAAACAGGTTGTGAGCAGTTTTATCTAGAAATTGCATTGTGCAGCACCAATTTTTCATGGACACCTAAGGCCCCAAAATGGTGGTGGGGGTGTGGGAGGGGATTAGTGTTTGGGGGTGAAAGTGTGCTAACTACCATGTTGGCTAAGGACAAGCAAAAGAGATCGTTTATCCATCCATGATGCAGGCATTAGCCCCTTTGCATGTGCAAATGCAGGGTTTAATGCCTGATTGAAGTCCCCTTTCCAAAATTTGCTTGCCCTGAAGTAACCAATACTGATTGCACTCAGGGAAATCTAACAAAAAAATAGCTATTATGCCTGGCTGTGGAGCCAGGAGTAGCAGAAGTGTCAGGGCAAATATTTACCTCCATAACCATATACAAAGGCAAAAGAATCCACCATTTTTGATTCTGCTAGTATGATACTACCAATGTAAAAGTGATTGAAAATGATGGTTTTCAGTGATAGTCTGGATGAGAAGTCTTTTGAGTTGCATTGTTGTTACTCAGCTAAATGATACTATGCTTTACTTATCTGAATACTAGTTATATATTAAGAGGTAACCACCTACAAATCATAACAAACAGTGAAAGCCTTTAAAATAAAACACTGGAACCTCTGAAACACAACCTTTCATCAGCTCAAGTTTATTTTAAAAAAATTTCAAATCAGCAGCAGAAAAGGCATGTCCTTAATCATAATTAAAAATTAAGAAAGAATCAAGTGTAAGCTACTGAGTTCGGAAAACAATTAACAATTATATTTAAAAACATAACACATTATTCTGATAAATCATCACACCACTTGAGCACTAGGCATGCACTTCAGTATAGCATTGAGGGAAGTTGAAGGTGATGTCTATCAACAACAATGACAATAACTTATATCGCATCTTTAAAGCAGGAAAATATCCCAAGACATTTCAAAGATGCGATTATTGAACAAAATTTGACACTGAACCACAAAGCGATATTAGGCCAAATGGCCAAAAGTTTGGTCAAAGAGGTAGGTTTTAAGGGACTGTATAGTAGTTATGTTGACAAGTTGAGTAATCCAGGACTAATGATCTGGAGACCTGAGATCAAATACCATCATGGGAATTAATTTCAGTTAGTTAAATAAATTTGGTATAAAAAACTAGTCAATAATGGTGACCATGAAACTACTAGATTGTCATAAAAATACATCTAGTTCACTAATGTCCTTTAGAGAAGGAAATCTACCATCCTTATTCAGTCTGACCTATATGTGATTCCAGGCCCACAGCAATGTGATTGTCTCTTAACAGACCTCTCAAATGGCTTAGCAAGTCACTCAGTTGCATTCAAGAAAGTGACTTCCACGACCTCCTCAAGGGTAATTAGTTATGGGCAATAAATGCAGGCCTTGATAGCAACATCCATATATTTCAATAATATTTTTTAAAAATGGAGCTTCTTAAAGGAGGGTGGAGAGGTGTTGAGATTTACAAAGGGAATTCCAGAGTTTAGGGCCTAGTCAGCTGAAGGTTCAGCCACCAATGTGGTGCAATGATTAAATCAAGAATGTTCAAGAGGCCAGGATTGGAGGAGTGCAGATATTTCATAGGATTGTAGGGCAGGAGGAGAATACAGACGTAGGGATGGGTGAGGCCATAGAGGGATTTGAATGCAAGGAGTTTACAATTGAGAAGTTACTAAACCTGGAGCCAATGTACGTCAGAAAGCGCATGCTGGTGGGTGATGGAACTTGGTTCAAGTTAGGATACAGGCAGCAGAGCTTGGATGACCTCAAATTTAGGGAGTCTGGAAATTGTGAGACCAGCCAGGAGTGCATTGGAGTTGTCAAGTCTAAAGGCAACAAAGGCTTAAATGAGGGTTTCAACAGTTGATGTGCTGAGACAGGGATAAAAGTGATCTTACAAGGCTGTTAATAGGTAGATATGCGGTCGGAATTTCATCTTGGGGTCAAATATAACACCAAGATTATGAACAGTCTGGATGAACCTCAGTGGCTTTCAGGGAGCGGGATGGAGTCAATGGCTGGGAAGCAGAGTTTGTGGCTAAAGACGATGCTGCCAGACTTCCCAATATTTAGTTGGAGGAAATTCCTGCCCATCCAGCGTTGGATGTTGGACAAGCGGTGTTTCAACTTAGATACAGTGGAGGGATTGAGAGAGCTGGTGGTGAGTTAGAGAAATCAGATGAGGTATTAAACCAAGGTTTCTCCTGTTTGCTACACTGATATAAAAAATCCCCTGGCATTATTGAAAGGAGAACAGACAGTTATGCACACATCCTGGCTGATGTTTGTCTTGTTTACTATTTGTGAGACTGTGTGTAATTATCTGCCTTGTTTCCCACCATATCATAAGTGACTCCACTTGAAAAGTAAATCATTGGGTGGGAAGCACTTTAGGATGTTATTGTACAATAATGTGATTGATATTTTCCATATGGTGAGCAGTGCGGATATTTATAATATTGTGACTTGGAACGAGTACAATAAAATTATTAGTGCAAGGTTACAAGTGAAAATCAATTTGCCTTGTTGCCTTTTGTTAAACAGTTGTTTATTTTCCCTTTTGTTATCTGTTATTAAAGTGAGGTCTTAAGATGATCATGTTTTGAGAGTGTCTCTTTAATTCAAGGTAAAATGGAGGAATCAAGAGGGTCATATGATCTGCTTCAAATTCTGCCTTATAACAAATCTGGGTGGCTTGATCACCATGGGGACTTACTAGGAGTAAGGTGCAAAATGTTCATACCTGAAAATAAATAGACAATAAAAAGACAATAGACAGACTTTCGGTCTCTGAGTTTTTGGACAGAAAGAGAGAGAGAGAGAGAAAGAAAGAAAGAGAGATAGGTTTCTCAGAAAAACAAAAGGCTAGAGCTAGATCAGCAGAGAGGAGTGTGCTGTTTTTCTGTGAACTACCAAGCAGAATGTGGGAGGGAGAATGGCCTCTGGTCAAAGAGATGCATCCTGTGGCACTTTCAAGGCTGTGGAAGTTTTCCCCTGGAGAAGCCAGGAGGAGAGATCACCAGAGTAGGCTTTATTCCAGGTTGCCGATTCTCCAAAAACTGAGGGGAGCACCTTTCGATGGTCACTCGACGTTATGACTCATCGAAATGGGGAGATGTGAACGCCTTGGAAGCTGGGAGTGACTGTGGATGTGTCCCTTAAAGACAGTAATCATGTGTACAGTGTGCTGGAAAGTGTATTTTTGTGACATGAGGTTATTAGTCATGTTAAGACAGTAATGAGGGTTGTCCTTTCTGTGATTTAGAGTTCCAGTTGTCTACTATTTAGTAGCTGTTGCTTTTGTTAGAGTGAAAGTCTTAAAACTTGAAAAAATATTGGTTTCCTTCTTTCAGGCCTGGTACATGTGGGATTAAAAATGGGGTTGACTCAGACAATAGTCCAGCTTGTTTTGATGTATTAATATTACATAAGGCACACACTCAAGGAAGGTGGCAGAAATTTAGTTCACACATAGATATCCTGTAGTTTTAATTTGTAGATATGTTTGTTTGTCAGCTGTGTTTGAGTTTAAGAGGTATATTTTAAATTTCATTCACCCCAGAGGATTCTTCCCACCTTAATGTCATTGCAAACCCCTATTCCCCAGGATTTACCTTGCTGCGGAGGAGTCAGCATCTGAGCTGCCTGATATAGCTGAGTCTAGCATGAAACAGGACATCTTTTGGTGCCCACAGCTTACTAGTTCTATTTAAATGCCTACAGCCTCTTTGTTCCAGACACAGGTTGGCAGATAGTATTTTCTTCCAGTTGGCACCCAACAGTTAAAAGTTCCCTCAATATCTGAAATGAATAGACCTTTTATAAAATATAGATGTGTGGATGTTGAGTACGGACAGGACTGGATCAGCTATCATGCCTTCCATAGTTGATTTGCTGCCAACACTTCTTCTTGGCTCATGAATTGTCGCCAATTCATTAAAGTACAGAGAATGAGCTGCACCTGTGAAACCATAGCTCAGACATAGTAAACAATTTCAGGAAATGAGAGTGAAAATACAATTCCTGAACAAAAGATTTTCAAGCTCTTAGAATCATGAACAAGGCAAGAAAACAAAGATGGGAAGAATTCAAATGATCTTTTTTTGACCCCCGATGGCTTATGTTTGTTTATGCACTGAAAAGATGAGCCAAGGAGGTTAGAAAGGACAAAGGTTCTCTCCTGGGTCTGTGAGACACCTGGTGGATTTGCAGAAGGAAAACCAAAACTGCCATTAGTCCATCTGGTAGGATCAAGGGGGGGAGAAAAAAAAAAGTTCCCAATCCAAATTGGTATTCAACAATTCTGACTTGAAATGTATATATGTGGTTATCAGGTGAGCGCAGGGTGAGAGCTCAATGATTATGCCCTAACGAGTTAAACAGCCTGCCCACATACAACTTCAAAGCTCACGTAGTAGTCACTTGGACAAGGCAGCATAAAAACTGGCATGGAGCCAAGGAATCAATGGGAATAATTTAACTCCCAAGAACTCCCAAGTGAGTTTGATTCAGATGAGAAGCAAAAATGTTAAATTTCAAACACCACCTCAGCCTGCCTCCAAACTGCCCACTTCCAGTTTTAAGAGGTGGGATGTGTTTGGGTGACTAATCTGGTATCAGGAGGAGAATCAGTCACTGGAATCTTTTTAAGGAGGCTGCACGCCTCCATTTCAACATGGTTTTTACTTTTTAATAATATCTGCTGAATTACTCAGAACTCAGAACTTCTGACAGGCATAAGAAAGTGAGAAGAGCCACATTCATGAGGTAAATGGATTTACAGCAATGTTTGTGGGCAGGAAGAACAGAAGTGGTTCCTTCCAGCCCAACAAGCGCATCTCTTTGCAGACCCCATGGTTGGCCACCCCCATGCCCTCCCCACCTTCCTGGACTCTGCGATCACCGCCTTAGATACCTCCCCCGCTCATCCCATTCTCCCCCTCCCCTCTGCTCCCTGACTATGGCATGGTGCTATAGGTTTTCCCACCCAACAGGCATCCAGCTTGACAATCAGGCTGGCAGATGGGCAGGAAATCTTGCTGAAAAAAATTAAAAGTCACCCTGCTGTTGATTTTAGAAGGACATCTGAGAAACCTTCACTTTGGTTTTCCCATCTGGAAATTCCCTTCACCCCTGTCCACCTCATGCCCTCAAGTAAATCTTGTGGCTATTGTCTTTTGAGGTGAAAGAAACAGGGAGCAAAACTGATTGAAATAGCTTGTAAAAGAACAAAAAAATCCTTTCTCTATTTCATGACAGTGGATTGTTTCTGTGTTAAGACTTGACAAAAATGGATGCGTTTTACATATGTTTTCATGGAGCTGATAGGTTCAAGTTCTTAGATCATTAACTCAGACCAAATGTTTGTTAAAAATTGCTATTTTGCATAGCGTGGACATGAATGGATTGCACATAAAGAATGAACAGATTACATTTTCAGAAACAAACTTCTATCGGTAGTTTGTACTGCAATATATATTAATGATAACCATCATATAGAAGAACTGAAATGCTAAAAAGTATTCCATTTAGAAGAAAAAATGCAGGGAATGAAGATTGAAAACAATCTTCACTGTTCAATTTGTTTTCAAAGATCACATATCTGCTTTAAAATACCTGGTTTTATAGATACATTTACTCCTGCGACTTTTAGAAGCATCAAATGTCTTTACTTCCATTTTGCAAATCAAACCAGACTGACAGACCTTTTGATTTAGAGTAACCACATTATGGGGTAAAAGCTGGATAATCATATTTTGATTAAATCTTTTTTGGAAATCCAGAGCGCGAGCTTGGAAAGAAAAGATGATTTACTGTTTAATAGGTGTCCCTCTGAAATCTCCATTTACTATACTGCAACAAATGGCTCCATTAGGTTAGCTGTCACAAGGTGATTCATACTTCTAACATCATCGCTTCCAGTCCAAAAACCACAGCAAACCATTAATCTGGTATCTGTACAGTTATAGTTAATGTGCCTGCCTGTTTTTCCTGATATACTATATAATGTCTTCACTGTGACACATTGATTTCTCTGGGCTGTTAATAGTTCAATTTTAAATGAAACTCCAAAGCATCCATTTTGCTTCTGATATGAAATTGCTGAAATCAAAGTTTGTCTTCTGCGGAAGGTGGTGAAAATTGTCATCATCAAAACAAACTGCATTGACTTGTTTTTGTTTGTTCTTTTGAGAAGTCTTTATCAGCCCATGTGCTTTGAAGAAATAATTAAATTTGAAAACACAATATCCCCCCCATTAAATTAGAAACCGATGGATGATGCTGAACACTTTCATTGTCAAGACTGAATAATTTAAAAATAATTCAATGCTCATGTTTCACGGAAGTCAGCGGCTATCTTTCCCAGTGTTTGCACAAATCTTGAAACACATTTCATTGAGGCTGTTCCCACCCAGGTAATATCTTCCAGAATTTGGCACAACAAAAACTAAGGACATAAAAGGCACAAAATTCATCTCCATGGTGCCCTGGAGAGCTGCAAGGCACTTCCTCTTGAGAAGGGCGACCGTGCGGGTGTCCCCAGCATGCTCCAGAAGTCTCAGAAGGAGCATTATCATGATGTCACACAGTCCTATCAACTGATGTGACATCCAAATGCCTTACTTGGATCACGCAGGTTCAGACGATGAACTTGCACATAATTCTACAATGACCTAGTGTTGAGCTGCAAGATGGAAACAGCTCTAGCATTATTTAAAGACCGAAGCACCTGATCAGCGGTAAGGTAATTTTTTTACAAAGACCTGCCATGGCAAAGTATCAGGAAATACTCGAGTGTTTTTGGAGGTGTTGTCATGAGTTCCTGGATTTGACAGGGAGAGTTGCTGCATTCTGACAAGGAGGACAGAGAATTAGATGACCAATCCCACACAAAGATTGAAGCAGGTATGGGGGTAGCAGTGGTAGTATCCCTGGGCCTGCGGGATGACAAGGAGATGGAGCAGAGACTATAGAGAGGGCAAGCTCTGCATGTTATCCTCTGCCAATCGAACTTCTCTATGCTTCTTGACAGTGACAGGAGGCTACCTGACAGGCCAGCCAGTGCACCCAGCACTTTGGTGTGCATGCTCATCAGCGTTCTCCTGTATGCCACCCCATTGAGGTCCTTATCTGAGTTCTCTGCAGCAAAGCCCAACTTTGCCTTCCTTTGAGCTGGCAGGTGAACTGTCCTTAACCCCTGGCCTGGCTGCAGCCCTCTGTGGCTGCATGATTCACCATGTGCTGATCCCAACTCTAAACTCACCTCAAAGTTACGTGCAGTGCCGTCTCTGAGCTGGCATCTGCAAGTGTCAGATCATCAGTGCTGTGCTGTTGCTCTCTCTTTCTCCTGGGGCTGGTCAAGCTGGGCAGGCAGCAGTTCTTGGCCATCTCAAAGCAGAAAAACAAGAGACCTGTGTTCCCATCATCAGCAGCTTGACCATCATATCAGATAACAGGATGCAGGCGAGTTGGTTGTTGAGAAAGTCCATAAAGCAGGAAAATAACATCATCTTCAATTTCTCACTATGAAGCTGAGAGTCATCTTCTCCACAGGGCTGATGAGGTGCAGGCATCCTTGACCCCTGAAGGCTCTGCTCTCCCCTCTTCCACTGTGTGCCACCTTGTCCTGTAAGAGAGAAGGCAGAATGTCAGTGATTGTGTAGCACTGTTTGGATGATGTGCTCCATAGCTCTAAAGCTGGAAGTATTTGGAGGCAGTGAGAGGTGAGTGTGAGGCTGTCAGCATTGGCAGGTGGGTGAGGGTGAGGGTGGAGTATCTGGATGTTGTGTGCAACTCAAATATGGAGAGCCAGAGTGTGTTGTTGGGTGAATGATGGGGGTATTGTGCATTGAGCAGTGTGAGAGGTTGGTGGTGTGGTGGATAGGAGGTGCATGAGAAGATGCACTCACTCATGTTGACCAGCCCACGTGGAGTCATTAGGTGACTTTGGGCACTGCTGCCTGGTCCTTGCGTCAGACCCGGTGGTTTGACCTCCCTGGCCACCTATTCCCACTTCCTTCTCAGACCAGTTGTTCAGAGCCTCATGGCCCCAGTGAAACCATGGCATGTCTCTTCCTGGCGATCTCCTTTCCTAATGCATCCAGCACTGTCACCCTGAAACCTTCTGTCTGATTTGATCTTTCATGTTTTAAATTGCAGCAATATTAGTTCGAGCAGCTTCCCTTTAAGAAGAACAGGCTGGCTGCATCTTATGCTATTAAGGCAACGCTGTTTGGTCCATGCATAGTGCAGAGGCAACCAGCAGTGCTACAGACACTCAGCCCTCCACTGCATCCAGGATAGTGAGGCAGGAGCACCACATTTAATGGAATTGGTGTGGCAGGTTTTGAATCGCAGACCATGTACCTGGAATCTAGGGTATGTCAACTTACAGCCATAAAACTCTTAAACAGTTTGTGCTTAAACCCGATTGTTATTTCGAATGAAGGGCTGCATTTTTGTTATGCAGAAATAAATTGGGTGAAGTGCCATGACCCCACATCCTGCTCTGAGAAATAGGTGAACACTTTTACTCCAAAGAAAATGACCAGTTCCCCTTTACTATCCATCCTGAGCCTAGCGTTTACATCTGCATGGAGGAAGATGTGCATGGATGAGAAGGAAGAACCTTGATAACTCAGAATGAGGCAACACAGCAGACATTTGTTTCCAATAAATTAATACCCACTCCACAGTATCTTAAGACTTTAGAGGTCCAACTTCAATTTTTCCAGGAGGCAATGCATCGTGTTTCCCTGCTATTGGGAATTTATACTAAATGTTGTTACAAACATGCAGCACACCACAGTCTTCAGATGCTAAAGTGACCACAGCCTATCATTCATAGGCTCTGAAGCCATTCCAGGTAGCCTCATGTGACCACAGTTGTAGAAGTCCATCTACAATATGTTATTGCATTAAGAAGGTGACAGATACACTCCAGGTGGGCATCACAAGGCTCTCATTGCTTCCATCTCTATTCCTCCAATTCAAGAGCTTCTGACACTTTAAGCTACTTTGGCCTTTTAACTACTGCAGTCAAAATGTTTCTCACCCTCCCAGTGGTAACAAAACAGTTAGGAGCAGAAATAAAAACAAAAAACTGCGGATGCTGGAAATCCAAAACAAAAACAGAATTACCTGGAAAAACTCAGCAGGTCTGGCAGCATCGGCGGAGAAGAAAAGTGTTGACGTTTCGAGTCCTCATGACCCTTCAACAGAACTGAGTAATATTAGGAGAGGGGTGAAATATAAGCTTGTTTAAGGTGGGGGGGTGGGGGGAGAGAAGTTTGGGGGGGTGGGGGGGCGGTGGTTGTACCTCCCTGTCGCTTGCCATTTTAACACTCCACCCTGCTCTCTTGCCCACGTGTCTGTCCTTGGCTTGCTGCATTGTTCCAGTGAAGCCCAACGCAAACTGAAGGAACAGCACCTCATCTTCCTACTAGGCACTTTACAGCCTTCCTGACTGAATATTGAATTCAACAATTTTAGATCTTGAACTCCCTCCTCCATCCCCACCCCCTTACCGTTTCTTCCCCCTCCCTTTTGTTTTTTCCAATAATTTATATAGATTTTTCTTTTCCCACCACACCTATTTTCATTATTTTTAAATCTATACTTTTAATGCCCTGTTAGTCTTTCCACTCCACCCCCACTAGAGCTGTACCTTGAGTGTCCTGCCATCTATTTTTAATTAGCATATTCGTTTAGATAATATCACCACCTTCAACATCTCTGTTCCTTTGTCTGTGACATCTTTTGATTATCTGCTCCTATCACTTCTCTCCTCCACCCCCCCCACCTTAAACCAGCTTATATTTGACCCCTCTCCTAATATTACTCAGTTCTGTTGAATGGTCATGAGGACTCGAAACGTCAACTCTTTTCTTCTCCGCCGATGCTGCCAGACCTGCTGAGGTTTTCCAGGTAATTCTGTTTTTGTTTTAGCAGCAGAAAGATGGCTGTTACCCTGTTTTATGGACACAATGAGGACCATTTAAGCCAGAAAAATAGTTAGGGTTTTCACAGCTATCCTATGGGTGGACAGAAATCCTATTCTAATTTAAACAATCATTTTATTGCAAATAGCTCTGTTATAATGGTTTGACTACATTGTCTTTGACTTGTTCCCTAAGTTATTGTACCATTTATGGACAGACAGAATGTTATTAACAGGTGGAAGAGAGCTCAACAGGCATGTTGCATGTGAGAATCCTTGGGCTGACTAGAAGACTGAGTGAATAAACTTAAGGTTGGGGAGGGTGGAAATCTGGGCAAGGTCTGCAACTGGGCGATCTCCTCCCAGAGGAGGAAGGATCAGCAATTTCCAACAGTGCCTAGGATGGACAGAATGTTGGCTTATTCTAAACATGGCTTATAAGAGGGCCAGGAGGAGAGCTTCGCAATCTTGGATTTATATGAGCTCCTGCTATAACTCTGCTCAATGATCTGGCTGCTAGTAAGAATCTAGTCTAGAATAGCATTAATCTCTGATGTTTAAAAGGCTGTTGGTGAAATTGTACAAAGTGCAGTTGGTCAGGCAGAGTGAATTTGGTACAATGTATGACTGCTCAGCCAATTCTCCTGTGCTTGTACATCTGATGCAAATGACCAGAAAATCTATCAAAAGTCTTTAAATTTACATTAAATCTACTTCAAAATGTAAAATAATATTGTGAAATTATTGTAGGCTCAGGGTATCATAATGGAAACAAATTAATAGTGTGAGAAAATTGACAATATTATGTAGATACTGCTGTTATGGCCTACATAACCTTCAAAGGAATGCTTAGGCCAGTTGTTATGGCAACATATGGGGCGAAAGATCAACTTACTGGTTGCAAATGATGTACAAAATGTATTCATTAGTTCTGCAAAAAAAATCTGTTAATGATTGCCTCCAAGCAAAATGTATCTGTGTTGGCTGTCTTCAATAACAGTCCTTCAATCAAATCACATTTAAAGAGAAACACTTACCAATTGGCTAATAATGCTTGATAATCTCACATTTATAATATTGTTTAATAACTCAATTAATGATTTTGTCTCCTCAACCATTATATTTAGCATTTCGATGTTACATATGTACACTATATTTCATTTTTAAAAGTTTCCAAATCCCTTCAAAGTAATAGGAACATTGAATGGGCAATGGTTCTGTTTATTCCCTCCTGCAAATCTAACTAGGAATAGAATTTGCAGAGACCACCAGCTGTTTTGAAAACAAACATGTTGCACTCTCTTTTTAAATGTGTTAAAATGACTGAAATGAAAATTCTTGCTTGAGGAAATCTTGTAGCCAGAAGACTTCGAGGGACAACAAATCATTGTTTTCTGCTGTGCTAGGTTAACTATTTGGTTCATTTCATCTTGTTGTTGGGCCTCCTTAAATTGAGAGATTTAGTGGGAAGTGGGTTCCAGGACAAGGCGCCCCCCCCTCCCCCCCCCACCAGCAATTGGGTAAATAGGACAAAATTTGGAAATTGAGGTGGAAGACCTGGGGCAGGAGTTTACTTGTCGGCGATTGGGGGCGGGGCCCGCTCGCCGACGTGTAAAATGACGCACGGTGACGTTAGGGGGAACTTCCGACGTCACTGTGCCCCATTTAAATTTTCAGGAAGGTGGGGGTGCAGCAAAATTGAAGCCATTGACGGAGTCAATTATGTAACTAAAGGACCTGCCCGTCCAACCTTAAGGTTGGCAGGCAGGCCAGGAGCCCCAGTGCGAACTAGAAAAAGCATGAAACCTCATTCACAGGCAGGATGAGGTTTCATGTAGCTTTTAAAAAAGTTTAATAAAGTTTTTTGGAAAATTATGGACATATCCCAACTCATGTGACATTGTCATGTCACACGAGGGGACATGTTAGGGAAATTTTACATTTCTATTTTTAGGTTTTTAACATTTTCAGCCGATTTCCCTGAGGCTGCGCTGATCGGAAGCGCGTCTGTGTGTGCCCACCCATCAACTTCCCCCCCGACGGGGGGAAAATTCAGCCCCTGCCGTTGTGCTCTTGATTCCACCCTGATTCCTGATGCTAGGCTCTACAGGTGGCAAGTCTGTGCTTGCAGTGCAGCTGGCCATTACTCATGGCCTGGTCCACCAAATTTGAGCCCATGGTAGTATGGAATGGCGGAGCACATTTCTAGGGAAGAATATTGACGCAATAGGATTGCCCTTGTGGGAGAATCTAGAACTAGGGGTCACTATTAAATATAAGGGGTCATTCATTTAAGACAGAGATGAGGAGAATTGTTTTCTCTCAGAGGGTTGAGTGTCTTTGGAACTCTCTTCCTCAAAAGGTGATGGAAGAGAATCTTTGAATATTTTTAAGACAGAGCTAGATAGATTCTTGATTAACAACGGGGTGAAAGGTTATCGGGGTAGGCAGGAATGTGGATTTGAGGTTACATTCAGGTCAGCCATGATCTTATTGAATGATGGAGCAGGCTCGAGGGGCCAAGTGGCCTACTCCTGCTCCTAATTCATATGTTCGTATGTATGTTCGCATTTCATAGCAAACAGCTGCAGAAGCTACTTTGAAAATGGTAACTTTGCAAAAGAACCTGTTTTAAGCTAAGAAACATACCTCAGAGAGGACAAACATTTTTATCACAGTCCACCCTGGCAAAATTTATTTCTACATTCTAGGTGTTTGTCCACTATGCTTTCAGTGCTCCATGAATCAGGAAGGGCTGGAAAATGGTGCTCCATGATGTCCATGATACACTCAGCTACACAATGGAATTGTAGCTAGCTGGTAATAACAGTACAGATGTGACTCCGCGTGATGAGGAGGGAGGAACAGATAGAACAAGGCCATCTCAGTCAAGAAGCTCTTGCCAATGCTTGTAACATCAAGAGCAATGCAGCCCCAACTTTCATGTTTCAGGTTTCTTCTACATTATCAGTGGCACAATTATAATGTCAGCCAGTTTGCTGTCTACAGAAGTATCAAGGAGGTCCCAGATCCATAATTCACTGAAGCCAACAACTTCATCACGTTCACATGTGAAAAAGGATATTCTCAGATCAAAAAAGAAGGCCTTTCATTTATTTTTGGTGTAAAGAAATTCCACTAATACGCGTACGCACGACATTTCACAATAGTATCATATCACAAACCACTTTTGGGTTTGTTTAGCAAGGAAATGGCTATACCACCCATAGCTTCTGCATGAATACAAAGATGAGTCCTTATTTTGGCAGCATATGAATACAGCTTCGTACATAGACCAGGGATTCATATAGCAAATTTTGATGCCCTAAGTCGCCTTCCTTGGCAAGAGAACCAATGACATTGTACCAATTCCCCAAGAACTCATGTTAGTGATGAATTTCCTAGATTTCTCACCAGTCTGTGCTAGGCAAATAATAAACTGGCCGAATTGTGATCCAGTCCTGTCTCGAGTGAGAGACCAAATGTTACATGGTTTGCCCCAGGAGCCAGTCCCTGATGAATTGAAGCCATTTTTCAACCAAATACATGAGATGAGCAGTCAAAATGGTATTCTATTGTGGTGTGCATGAGTAGTCATTCCTTCACAAGGAAGGGAACCACTCTTAGTTAGTAGAGCTACACAGTGCCCATCCAGGAACCTCACACCTGAAGACGATAGCGCAAAGTTATCTTTGGTGGCTGGGGATGGACAGCGATAATGAAAGGGTGGTAAAACACTGTGTGCAATATCAACAGCTACAAAAGTTGCCAGTGGCAGCCCCATTACACCCATTGGGGTGGCCTGGTAGACCCTCGGTGTGATTGCACATAGATTACATCAGTCCTTTCCTTGAAACCATGTTTCTACTAATTATAGATGCTCATTCCTAGTTGTTAGACATTTATGAGGTAAAGTCGCCAATCTCAGGTGCTATAGAAAACGTATGTCAGACCTACGCCATCCATGGATTGCCAGAGGTATTCATTTCAGATAAGCTACTGTGTTTATGAAGCTGAGTTTCAATGATTTGGAACATATATCACCATTGCTTCATCACCACTGAGTGAAAAACCCAGCATCCCCTTGCTAACACCACTTTGGTAGCACAAACACCCCAAGGACTTCAGCAGTTCAAAGAAGGGGCCGACCTTCATCTTCTGAAAGTAACTGGGGATGATGAACAAATGCAGTCTTGTCAGTGTTAACCACATCCCAATAAAATTTTCTTAAAGAGCTTCCTTCTTATCTGATTCCCTATGCTGACTTAAAGCAAGATTTCATGGTGGTCTGCTTGAATTCCTTAGTCGTAGAACTCCTTAGATGGAATATTCCAAAGCATCAATATTTGAGACAATCATGTTTGGCTATCTAGTTTGGTCTGCTTTTTTGAAAAGCCCCTCCCATAAATATTACTCCAGGCACTTCTGGAAGGTGAGGTGTGAGGGAACCACAATTTTTTTACATAAGAACATAAGAACTAGGAGCAGAAGTAGGCAATTCAGCCCCTCGAGTCTGCCCCGCCATTCAATACGATCATGGCTGATCTCATTTAGGCATCGACTCCAATTTCCCGCCCTCTCCCTATAACCTTTGAACCTGTTACCAATTAAAAATCTGTCTATCTCCTCCTTAAATTTATTCAGCGTACTGGCATCCACTGCACTCTGAGGTAGTGAATTCCACAGATTCGCGACCCTTTGAGAAAAGTAATTCCTCTTCATCTCTGATTTAAATCTACCACCCCTTAGCCTAAAACTATGGCCTCTCGTTCTAGAATGCCCCACAAGGGGAAACATCCGCTCCACATCTACTTTGTCTGTCCCCTTTAGCATCTTATATACCTCAATTAGATCTCCTCTCATCCTTCTAAACTCTAGCGAGTTTGGCCTAAACTGCTCATTCTCCCCTCATAAGACAAGCCACGCATCTCTGGAATCAATCTAGTGAATCTCCTCTGAACTGCCTCCAATACAACTACATCCTTCCTCAAGTAAGGGAACCAAAACTATGCACAGTACTCCAGGTGCGGTCTCACCAATGCCTTATACAGTTGCAACAACACTTCCCTGTTTTAATACTCTATTCCTTTAGCAATAAATGCCAAAATTCAATTTGCCTTCCTTATTACCTGCTGTACCTGCACACTGGCTTTCAGCGATTCATGCATGAGGACACCCAGATCCCTCTGCACTGAAGCATTCTGAAGTTTCTCTCCATTTAAATAATAAGTCGCCTTTTCACTCTTCCGACCAAAATGGATAACCTCACACTAATCCACATTAAACTCCATCTACCAAATTTTGGCCCATTCACCTAACCTGTCCATATCCATTTGTAAATTCCTTATTTCTTCATTGCAACTTACTTTCCCACCTATTTTGGTGTCATCTGCAAATTTAGCATCAGTACCTTCTATCCCTGAATCCAAGTCATTAATATAGATTGTAAATAGTTGGGGCCCAAGGACCGAACCCTGTGGTACCCCACTAGTTACAGCTTGCCATCCAGAAAAAGACCCATTTATCCCAACTCTCTGCTTTCTGTTGGTTAGCCAATCCTCTATCCAAGCTAATATATTACCCCTAACTCTGTGTGATCTTGTGTATTAATCTTTTGTGTGGCACATTATCAAAGACCTTCTAGAAACCCAGATATACTACATCTACAGGATCCCCATCATCCACTTTGCTTGTCACATCTTCAAAGAACTCTAGTAAATTAGTCAAACATGATTTACTCTTCATAAAACCATGCTGACTCTGATGAATTGCATTTTGACTTTCCAAATGCCCCATTACTACTTCCTTAATAATGGATTCCAACAATTTCCCAATGACAGGCGTTAAACTCCCCCCCACTTTTTGAATAAGGGCGTTATATTATCTTTTTCTAATCCACTGGAACCTTTTCAGAATCCCAGGAATTTTGGAATATTATAGCCAATGCATCTACTATCTCCGCTGCCGCTTCCTTTAAGACCCTGGGATGTAAGCCATCTGGTCCTGGGGACTTGTCACCCTTTTATTATTCGTTTATGGGATATGGACGTCGCTGGCTAGGCCAGCATTTATTACCCATCCCTAATTGTCCTTACGCTCCCTAACCACTTGCAGGAAGAGTTGCAGCACCTGGCCTTTAAAACCTTTATAATGACCAATTGTACAGCAGTTTTCCTCAATAAATATCTTTCTTGGCTATCACATTGCAGTTTAGATGTCTGCTAATTGTGATTCACAGCTAATTAAGAAGATTAACGCAAATTTTCCTTTGGCTCATTAGCTAGGATGCAAGATGTAGTTCAGGTTTATGTTCACTAATGGAATTCTTCAATATTTTTAACCTACAATTAACTTCCAACACAATTTATAGTGTTATGTCTCTGCAAAAGACACAAAATAATTTGCGTCAGTAGTTCTTAATTTTTTACTAACAATTAAATTAAGGAGTAGGATTTAAAATCTATGTGTTGTATTGCTATCACAGTAGGAGCAGCAGTCATTTGATGTTACATGAAGAAGCATTTGGACTGGGGTCCTCATAGGTGACAGGGCTTGGGATGGCAAAATAATGGAATAATGAGAAAATGCACGAGAGCAGAAAAACTAATTGGTTTTTTCTATTAAGAATATTGCTTTTCGTTAGTATGAGGAAAAGGAGATGTAAGTAGGATGTCCAGAGACAAACTTCAATATGACCTGGTACTAGACAAGTTCTTCTATGCTCTATTAAGGGGAAAAAGGGAGTTGAGATGTTTTCAAATTGCAGAAAAGCTACATCTTACTGCTATAATTAGATTCTCTTGCTCCATAAGCAGTATTGGAGAAAGTTTTCAGCTCAGCACCAATCCCCAATGAGGAATTATTGTACGATTTAATTATTTCATTATTAAGATGTTCAGTTGATGGCAATGAGATAGGTGGTTCAAGCTAAAGAACTGCTTGAAACTTCCAAGGTGCACTGTCAAAACACATAGACAAAGTAGGCAATGAGACTTGGGTACAGTAGTAGTAGTTTTCAAACTTTCAGCTGGCAGTGAGGGACCTTCATTTCAAGGAGAGCATATCAGAAATTTAGGTGGGGTCTGTAAAGTATATTGCAAGATCTGAGCATGTTGTTAATTTGCCATCTCTGTTGGGGAGGTGCAAATAAATGTGTTCAATAATGGCTGCCTGCAGCTGAGCATGTGTTAGTCTTACTCAGTGCAATACAGAACAGAAAGATGATGTCGAGGCTGGGATGGAATTTTCTTTTACATTTCATTTGAGAAATTAAGGACTGAAGAAGATTGCGTCAAAGTTTTGAAACTTCTGAAGTTGGTTTTGAGGAATTTTTATATATTTGAAAGATTGCTACGTGCATATTGTGCTCAGGTACACAATGAGTTAGCATGGCAAATGAATTGAAAGAATGGCACTGAAGACATAGTTAGGAACAGTGGGGGAACTCAACCCCAACAAAGAGGAGTGGTATAATTAGGAATGAAGCAGACCCCAATATTATGGACTATTCCAAAATTGATGGGATTCTGGACTCATATTATGGCACAGCTAAGTATGAGATTGCACTGAAGGAAGCATTTGCTAAGTGAGACAATTGCAGATTACATTCTCAAATTAAAGAAGCTCTCCTGTCACTGTGGGTTTGACACAAACTTAGAAATCAACCTCAGAGACACAGTCAATGGATGTCCAAAGAACATAAAAATCTACGCCATGCTTCTGAGTAAGGATAATAAGCTATGTGGAAGGAGACCTGTGATGAGAACACAGTCATGGAAATGGCAGAAAGAGATAGTTGCAAATTGCAAGAGAGTTATTTTCCAGAACTAACAGGGGAGGCCCAGCGGATCCAGGGATCCATTCCATGGCAGCCATGTTCATAGTCTCAGAGTCAGAACTTTAGATGTTACCATTGCCCTGGCAGCCATCAACCATTTAAATACCCCATAGTATGTAAATTATTGAGAATGTAAGGAAGTTAACTTAACAGCATATGATCCATGGGCTTTAATACAAAATGCAGAGTTCTGTAGATCTTCCATTTTTATTTTGTAATTTCAGGGGATCTGCATTTTGCAACTGTCATGAAATCCATTGATCTTTGTGTCCCTGGGTGCTCAATTTGAAGCCTGTGGGGAGTGTAACATTTAAGGTATCAGATGTTCCAATGCTTGTCACATTGGTTCCAGCCTAGCCATAAGGTGGGGGATCCTCTGGGAATGTTTTGATAGGTCCCCAGATCAGTTCAAGAGTCAGTGCACAGCTCTTCTTGAGGCAGTCAGTTTGGGGATTCTGCTAGCCAGAAGTATCCCATACACAGTGACAAGAATAGATTCCGTTAAGTAAATTAAAAGAAGGGAGCAAAGAAATAGGCTCTGAATTAAAGACAGAGCTGCAGTTAGCAGACTGACTTCAGACAGTGGGCCGCTGGGGCAAAGGGACCCCTTTGGAGCAGTGGTGTTCTGCTTGGCACAGCCATAGATCTGAAAGTGTGCTTGTGACCTAGTGTTTGAAAGTACTCAGGAATCCAGGGAGAAGGAATCTCTGAAGGCAAGATTGATGCTCTGTGAGGTGGGCCATATTTAACGTTGTCCGACTGGGAGTGACCTTTAGAGAAAATTCAGAGGAGAGATCTTTGAAGCTGAAGCCGAGAATTGCTCGTGCAGAGGAGTTTCAATGAGATTGTTTGACTTGGGGCAGAATCATCTCAGAGTTGCACTAAGTGCGGTATTGGTCGGGTAAAACAATGTTTTACCCGCCGGCTGCAATGGCGGCTTCTCACGCCGTATCGTCCCAAACTCACCGCATTAATTGTGCATTCCCAGGAAACACGCCGGCTCCATTGCAGGTGTGCTCTAATTTTCCCGCCATGCCATCACCTTGCTGCTTCATCATATTTAAAGTGAAGCCGCGTGTACAACTCTCAGTGCTTCCAGTCCAGGACTGCTGCATGGAAGACGTGGCCCCGAAAGACAAGAAGACTGCAGCCCCCAGGTTCAATGACACATCCCTCGAGCACCTCTAATCCCGCTCTGGCCACAGGAAGGGCAGCAACATCACTAGTCCGGCTTGGGAGGCGGTGGCAGTGGTGGTCAGTGCCAATGCCCTGTAAAAGAGGACAGCCATCCAGTGCCACAAAAGAATGAATGACCTGCTCCGTTCTGCCAGGGTAAGTCACCCTTCTCATCATCCTCAACTCGCACACTCACAATCCCATCACACCATCACACATCCACAGGGCCCTCACTCTCTTCCAGTTCAAGGGACATCACCATTCACTCTCTCAGACAGGGCGATGTGTTCACCAGATTGTGATCCCCAGGCTACTGTAAAGCTAGGTCCCACCAAGGTGTGTGTCTCTGCACTAGTGGGGAGTGTGGTGAGCACTGTAATGGCACTTCAAGGTGGGTTCCTCCATATTCCTTTACAGAGGTTTCTACAGGGCTTGATTGGAGGCCCTGGGTCATGGACTCTGTCCAGCTCTGTCGACTATTTCCCAGATGTGCCTGTTGAAGCAAGGGGAGACAATTATTGCATGGCTGTGGGCTATGAAACAGGAAACATCATTGTCCTCATCCCATCCGTGGGACCACTCACCACCCACACATGTCAGGCATACTTATCATCCAGCATGGCAGGCATCCTGCTTATACTCTCTTCATCTTTATTCATGCAGGACAAACTGGCATGCAACAAGAGGGAGAGTTCCTGAAATCAAGGCCCTCTCAGATTTTGAAAACAGCCATCCAGCTGGCCGGCAAGAATCTGGACCGGTCCTGTGCTGATGGTGAGGTTGGCACTGCTCTACTAAGTGAGGATCCAGCAGTGCAACACCCATCAGATAACCATGCTGTGAGTGATGAGTCCAATTTCACAGGCCACTGCCATACACTAATTATCTCTCTTTGCTTTCGCAGGCACATCTGGGAAACTGCCAAGAGAGTCCATGACCCAGGGCCTCCAATCAAGTTCCGAGGGAAGCTCAAAAGAGGAATCAGCTGAAACCCATCACAGTGCCCACCTACACCCTCCACCAGCGCAGAGACACACACTTCGGTGGGACCTAGCTTTACAATAGCCTCGGGATCACAATCTGGTGAGCACATCACATTTTCTGATCCACAGCATGTGGCGGCAGGGACCTCCCAGTTGTCTGGCACTCGGAGGACTGCTGGAGGCCAGAAGTCTGCTGAGTCCGAGTCAGATGAGAAGCCTTTGGGCTCGGTCAATGTCACAGTTGCTGGAGCTGCAAAGGCAAGCTCGGGAACATCAGAGAAGAATGCCCGCTGCATTCCTCAGATTGTGAGGCACAATGGAGGAGTCCATCCACCTTCAGGCTGAGGTGATAGTGCCAGCATGGCAACATATATCGAGGTCAACACTGCTAGGATGTCAGCCGCCATAGAGAACTTGGTCCAGGACATCGCTCCTGCACTACTGCATGGGCTGAACTGCATTGCCAACGCTATAGTTAGCCTCCAACGGTATGTACCCAAGAGGATTGCGGGGCAGCCCAATCTTACTCCAGCTGCCCCTTCTCAATGAGTCAGCCAGGGGCCTTCGGGCACCAATAGGAAGGAGGATCAGTAGGTGTATCCCATGGGTCATCCATCCAGGTGACTTCGGGAGTATCTGGCCCATTCGAATCCCCTCTTCCTGTGATCCCAGCTGCTCCAGCTCCCCAGGGCAAGGAGGGTGCCACTGCCACACAACAGGACCCCGAAAGCAGGCCGGGGCCCTCCAAGTGTCGGCCCTTCAGACGACACCTGTCAAGGTCATCACAGACAGGGCATCAAGGTCAGCAGGCTGCCTGCACTTCCTCTGTGGATGTCCAGCGAGCGCCAAAACGTAGCGGCTGGGTTATGAAAGCTAAGAAGATGTAGCTGCATAGCCAGGTCATGAGCATTAATCACTTGTACATAATGTTCACTTTTGTAAATAAACTCCTAAGAATGATTCCCTGCCTATGGCTCCTTGTTCTGATGAACAGTGTTCCTGTTAGTCAGATGTGAAACCTTTCTGCACAAGATAAAGGCAGATGTCTCAGTCTAAAGCCTCTTCCCTGTGCTTTGTGCAGCCTTCAGGCCAAAGTGATGGCCAGCCTCTCACTCCCTGGAAACATTACTGATGCCTGCAACTCGACAGTGCTTATCATTGCTGCCAGAGTGTAGTGGGCAGGCGCTACAGAGTTCCATCATTCTGTCTGTGTGCTCTCAGCACCTTTAAGGTGGGGTTGACCCCCATCTCTTCAGCATCTGTGACCAGTAATGCTGTGCTCCTGAGGATCATATGTTGCTGAAGGATCAGATGCTTTTAAAATTTCATGGCTGTGTCCCTATGATATGACCCTGATCACAGAGCGCAAGCGAGCTGCCCTCAGCCAGACAGGAGTCAGACATTCTCAGAGGCTATGTGAAGATCTACGGAGTGTCCTCACTGCATGTCATCATCATCCACCTGCAATTGAGCAATAGGGACACCTCTGCATCTCCATGACAGAAGCATTATCACAGGGGGAATGTGCACTGCCATAAGCCAGACTGGAGTCAAACATTCATGGACGCAATGTGAGGATCTATAGTGTATCCTCACTGTATGTCGTCATCATCCTCCACAAATCTAGCAGCCATGACGGCCTTCTGAGTGTACCTGCCTTGTCTAGCCAGTGCAAGGGCTCATCGCTGTAATCATCGCCTTCACGGACCTCCTCACCCTCATCAGCGTCGATGTCCTCCTCATTGGAGGAGACCTCCAGTTCCTGCATCTCCTCCTCAACCAACTCCTCTCCCTGTTGGAGCACAAGGTTGTAAAGGGCGCAGCAGGCAAGGACGATGCGTGACACCAGCTATGGACTATATTGCAGGTCTCCACCAGACCGGTCCAGGCCCCGGAACCTCATTTTCAGCATCTTGATGGTTTGCTCCACCAAGTTGCGAGTTGCAGCATGAGCCTCATTTCCCATCACTCTGCTGCAGCCTGAGGCCGGCACATGGGTATCAGCAGTCACGTCCTCTGTGGGTAGCCCTTGTCCCCTAGGAGCCAACCCTGCAGCTTCTGTGGACCCTGGAAGACGTCAGGGATCTGTGACTGACTGAGAATGTAGGTGTCATGGAAACTCCCTGGAAACCATGAGCACGCCTGCAGGATGGGTTTGTGGTGGTCGTACACAAGCTGCATATTCAGCAAATGGAAGCCATTACGTTTGACATCGTTGACCCCTTTTTGTGACAGAAATCTGAGCACCGCATGAGTGCAGTCGATCACACCCTGCACCTGTGGGAAACCCAAGATCTGGACAAATCCAATCGCTCTTGTATCCTGGCTCTCCTGGTCCCAGGTGAAATGCACAAAGTTATGTGCCCTTACAAAGATAGCATTCATGACCTCATAGACGAATTTGTGGGTGGAGTCTTGTGATATCCCATAGGGGTCACCTGTGGAGACCTGAAAGGAACCAATGGCGTAAAAATTGAGCGCCATTATCACTTTTACGGCCACTGGCAGTGGATGCCCTCGATGTCCCCATGGCACCAAATCCTGCAGCAGCTGGCAGATGTGACCGACCAGTTCCCTAGACATGCGCAGTCTTTGGTGACACTGGTTCTCGGTCATCTGCAGAAATGAAAGGTGGCCCTGCGTCTAGCTAGGCGCCGACCAACGACGGCTCACTATGGCCCTTTAGCAGTGTGTACCATGGCCCCATCCATTTCGTGGATCATGTCTATGTTTTGTGTTGTAGTTGAACCCCTTTTTTCATTATTTAAGAAGTCTGTTGCTTTTGTTTTATTTGCACTTCAGTCCCACACTCCTGATCTTTGGACTCCCAGCTGCGGAAAGGGGCAGGGAGAGAGGAGCACCTCCTCGTGAACCTGCTGCCTGGCCTGGCCAGGGTGGCCAGCGGGCAACCAGGGGGGTCGTTTGGCCTGACTATCTGATCTGCCCCTCTTCCGTAGCTATGTTTATGGCCATGTGTCCCTGGAGATGGAGCACGCAGTGTCTACCAGCACAATAGAGGCCTTCCATGTTCGGAGGGCACCATGGGGACTGGGGTGCTTTATAGACTCCCTTGATCACATTTTGGATTAATGTTTGTAAGTTTCCCATAACATTTGAGTTCCTGTTTGCCGTATCCCTTTAAGGGGCTGCATCTTGATTTGTCCCTCGTTTTTCCTAATTTAGTTTAATTGGTTTCATCAAAAGAAAAGCCCCAGCTGCCCCTTCTTCCTGAGGGTGCTGCCCCTCCCTCTGTGGAGCCAGGCATCTCTGCCACTCTCTTCTCCATCATCTCTGCTCTTTGTACACCATGAGACATATAGTTAGTTCACCAGGCCCCATGCTCCTGATGTACTCTTCCTGCAGGATGAAAAAGAGAGACGGGCAGGTTAACCTGGGTGTACTAAGGACCTCTCGTGGCTAACTCTGCAGGCCCTTAACGCATCCCGGAGAGTGCTGACCAGCACTTGAATGGCCAGAGTTTAGTGCGCTGCGTGGCTGCCCAAAACCCCAACCACTCCCTCCTCACTCCACCCGACCAACTGGCGGCAGCTTTGCCCATTGGACTGCATGCTGTGCTCTCAGCTCAGGCACAGGCATTCTCCTAGCCCGCACTGCAAGGCTGCACTGTTAGCTTGAACCATGGGGGAGACTGGTCCAAACCGGGATGATGACATTGAAAGGGGCTATGGGAGCCTCCGCCAGTGACTGCTCCATGGCCAGCTTTAGCAAGGAGATTGTACAACGTGCCCAGGCATCCAACTGTTCTGTAGTCCACTAAAGCATCCATTAGTTTGCAGTTTGTGCCCAAGGGGTGAAAAGCTCTGGAGCACTTGGTGGCACTTGCATACCTCTGCGTTGCTTGAGTGGGCAGATAAGCTAGAGGCCTGACATCATGCATGTCAATGTGGCTGCGTCTGAACTGTTTCAACTGCAAAGGAGTGGTCAGTTTATACAAGGTTTCCCTAATGCTTGGTTGTTTTCCTCCCCCCTACCATGCACATGCTTGTGCACTACCTGCACTTGCAGGCCAGCCCTTGCCACCTCCCACCCCCCCGCAACACGCCTCAACCTTGAAGTCCAACAGCCGACCTGGGTGAGCACTGCGCAATGTTACTGTGTATTCATCTCCGAGTTCCCCCCAAAGTACAACCTGCCAAGTGCTCGCCTTATATATGCTGTTGTGATACACGTCAGCTTGCAACCACGCCAACGTGGGCGGACGATCCAGTGCGGGGAGATGATTCCGGCGGGTTGGCCATATAATGATATGTAGATGTATTGCAATGAGGTTCCCGACATCCGATAGCAGGAAGCGCGGCCCGCCATCGACAGGCTGAGCGGACAATCGCAAACTGGTTTCATGGCATTGTGAAACCAATTTCTGGCCTTCTCACCATATTGTCCGCCCATGCTGTCGAGCACACCCGATGCCAGCTGGCACGGATGATTCTGCCCTTGGTGTTTACTGACGTCTGGATGGGTTCTTGAGAAATCCATGGACCCTGCCTTGGTTGCATCTGTTATTTACTCTGTCCTGTGGTGTGTTCAATCACAGTTTCGTCTCTTAATTCACATGCACCTCATACTCACCCTGAATGTTAGTGTATAAGACACATATTCTAAATTATTTTATCTTTCTGAACTTGGATAGTAAAGTCTGTTTTTGTTTGTTCAAAACCTGTGGAATCATGTGGCTTTATTCCAAAAGCAGGTCTCTTGAATATCAACCTTTATCTATTTTAAGCAAAACGTTATTGGTCCCGAACCGGATCTCCCCCAACATCCCAGGGCCTGGCCAATGATCGTAACACAACATATTGTCATTATTTGTATACTTACATGTTCACGATTGTGCAATTTCTTTATTATTTTATACATTATTTTTATTTTTGGGAATGTCTATAACCATGTAATGAATTATGATTACTTGTTGTGTTTGTATCATTACAATTCAGCACTTGCTGCCCTGATGATTTTTCAATAAACCAAATATCTGTTTCTCTATTTCCAATCAAAGTGCTATGCTGTGGGAAAGCCAGTCATATCCAGATTACATGCAGGAATAGAGGAAACAGTAAATCTTCAGGTCACGGTGAAGATCAAAGCTGCAGCCATGAACCAGATCGAAGTCATGGTGGATGCAAAGCTGGTTTAGGAGTCCAGAAAACTTCGAATGATACAGGAGAGGGAGTGGTGAGAATGACCAAGGGCAGAGTGAGGCAGTAGGATGGTAGGGTGAGGGTTCAACGGTATCAGTAGAAGGGATGGCGAGGGTGGTTCGTGGGGACTCAGAGGCAGACATTGGCCCTGGGGGTGGGAATGAGGAGGTCAGGGAGGTTAATGTGGATGAGGGTGGGATTTTCGGGAAGGAAGGGAACGTGCATGTTCACCTGGACATCTCCAAAGAAAAGGGTTGTAGTTGGTTGGTCATGGTGGAAGGTGATGCATTGGGGTGGGTGGGGGGGGTGGTCAACTATATTGGGGGAAAAGAAATGGGTGACTGGGGGCACACACACACACATACACACACACTTCTCCCTCCAGGGTCACACGTTGGCCAGCTGTTCCCTCTACGCCGACAGAGGACGAGGTTGAGGGGCTCACAGGCAAAGGGGACTTGGAGGGAGAGAATGGCCTCTGAGATACCATCAGATTATGAGCCCAAGCCTGCTCTAGAGCTCGGTCCCACCGAAGTGTGTATCTCTGTGCTGGTGGAGGGTGTGGCGCTGTGATGGGTCTTCCAGGCTGATTATTTCCAGCTCTTCAATGGAGGAAGTGTCCTCTTGGCTGGAGGTGAGGAACTGGATGGAGATGAGGGACTGGTCGGCTGAGGTTGTCATTCACTTGGCAGAGCTCCATGTGAACCAAAGTAGTGATAATTAGTGCATGTCAGAAGATTCAAAAGCAAGTGAGAGAGCACTCACAGTTGTGTTCAGAGAGGGATGATGTGCTGCAGGATCCTCACGAGGGTGTTCACCGCCGACCTCACCGTCACCGCAGGCACTGTCCATGTTCTCACAAGTCAGTGCAATGGCACACTTCTCAAAGTGAGTGAGGGGCCTAATGTGAGCCACTCCACCCCCGGTCCAGGACCTCTTCCTGCTAATGTGAGCCAGCTTCTCCTGCATGGAAACAGATGGAGAGAGTGTGAGCAGGACACATGGCACTGCATGGAATGTTTGTGTGGTGAGCGAAGCCATGGATGGGATGAGGACACGAGCTCGAGAGGATATGAGCCTGATGGAGATGTGAGGGTATGTGTGAGAGTTAGTAGTGTTTTCCCTTGAGGTGTGAGATCCCTGTGGATGTGTGATGGGTTTGTGAGGGTGTGAGTTGAGAGTGATGCAAAGAGTGACTTACCCTGGCGGAACAGATGAGACCATTCATCCTGTAACAGCACTGTGTGGCTCTCCTCTTTTGCAGGGCATTGGCGCTGACCACTGCTGCCAGCATCCCCCATGCTGGATTGATGATGCTGCTGCCCATCCTCTGGTCATAGTGGGCATAGGGGACACCACGGCGAGTCTCCACAGAGTTGAAAAGGCGCTTGAGGGACTCATCACTAAACTGGGGTTTGCAGTGTTTTTGCCTTTTGCATAGAAACATAGAAAATAGGAGCAGGAGTAGACCATTCGGCCTTTCGAGCCTGCTCCGTCATTCATTATGATCATGGTTGATCATCCAACTCAATAGCCTGCTCCCGCTTTCTGCCCATAACCTTTGATCCCTTTCGCCTCAAGAGCTATCTCTAACTCCTTCTTGAAAACATACAATGTTTTGGCCTCAACTACTTTCTGTGGTAGCGAATTCCACAGGCTCACCACTCTCTGGGTGAAGAAATTTCTCTTCATCTCAGTCCTAAATGGTTTACCCCGTATCCTCAGACTATGACCCCTGGTTCTCGACACCCCCACCATCAGGAACATCCTTCCTGCATCCCTGTCTAGTTCTGTTAGAATTTTATAAGTTTCTATGAGATCCCCCTCATTCTTCTGAACTCCAGTGAATCCTAACCGACTCAATCTCTCCTCATATGTCAGTCCCTCCATCCCAGGAATCAGTCTGGTAAACCTTTGCTGCGCTCCCTCTATAGATAGAACATCCTTCCTCAGATAAGGAGACCAAAACTGCACACAATATTCCAGGTGTGGTCTCACCAAGGCCCTGTACAATTGCAGCAAGACATCCCTGCTCCTGTACTCGAATCCTCTCGCTATGAAGGCCAACATACCATTTGCCTTCTTTACCGCCTGCTGCACCTGCATGCTTACCTTCAGCGACTGGTGTACGAGGACACCCAGGTCTCATTACACATTCCCCTCTCTCAATTTATAGCCATTCAGATAATAATCTGTCTTCCTGTTTTTGCTACCAAAGTGGATAAACTCACATTTATCCACATTATACTGCATCTGCCATGCATTGCCCACTGACTCAGCTTGTCCAAATCACACTGAAGCATCTCTGCATCCTCCTCACAGATCACCCTCCCACCCAGCTTTGTGTCATCTGCAAATTTGGAGATATTACATTTAGTTCCCTCATCTAAATCATTAATATATATTGTGAATAGCTGGGGTCCCAGCACCGATCCCTGCAGTACCCCACTAGTCACTGCCTGCCATTCGGAAAAAGACCCGTTTATTCTTACTTTTTGTTTCCTGTCTGCCAACCAGTTTTCTATCCATCTCAATACACTACCCCCAATCCCATACGCTTTAATTTTACCCGCTAATCTCTTATGTGGGACTTTGTTGAAAGCCTTCTGAAAGTCCAAATATACCACATCCACTGGCTCCCCCTCATCAACTTTACTAGTTACATCCACGAAAAATTCCAGTAGATTTGTCAAGCATGATTTCCCTTTCATAAATCCATGCTGACTGTCCAATTCTGCCACTGTTTTCCAAGTGCTCAGCTATTAAATCTTTTATAATGGACTCTAGAATTTTCCCCACTACCGCCGTCAGGCTGACTGGTCTATAATTCCCTGTTTTCTCTCTACCTCCCTTCTTAAATAGTGGGGTTACATTAGCTACCCTCCAATCTGTAGGAACTGCTCAAGAGTCTATAGAATCTCGGAAGATGAACTCCAATGCATCCACTATTTCTAGGGCCACTTCCTTAAGTACTCTGGGATGTAGATTATCAGGCCCTGGGGATTTATTGGCCTTCAATCCCATCAATTTCCCCAACACCATTTCCCTACCACCTCCCTCTCACTAATCCCTGTGTTTCCCAACATCTCTGGTATGTTATTTGTGTCCTCCTTTGTGAAGACAGAACCAAAGTATACATTTAGCTGGTCAGCCACTTCTTTGTTCCCCATTATAAATTCCCCTGTTTCTGACTGTAAGGGACCTACATTTGTGTTCACCAATCTTATTCTCTTCACATACCTATAGAAAATTTTACAGTCAGTTTTTATGTTCCCCACAAGCTTACTCTCATACTTTATTTTCCCCTTCTTAATTAATCCTTTGGTCCTCCTTTGCTGAATTTTAAACTGCTCCCAATCCTCAGGTCTGTTGTTTTTTCTGGCCAATATGTATGCCTCTGCCTTGGATCTAATACCATCTCTAATTTCCCTCGTAAGCCATGGTTTGGCCACCTTTCCTATTTTACTTTTGCACCAGACAGGAATAAACAATTGTTGCAGTTCACCCATGCGCTCTTTGAATGTTTGCCTTTGCCTATCCACCGCCATCCCTTTAAGTAACGTTTCCCAATCCATCATGGCCAACTCGCGCCTCGTACCATCGTAATTTCTTTTATTAAGATTCAGGGCCCTAGTCTCAGAATCAACTACGTCACTCTCCAACTTGATGAAGAATTCTATCATATTATGGTCGCTCATCCCCAGGGGGCCTCACACAACTAGATTGCCAATTATTCCTTTCTCATTACGTAATACCCAGTCTAGGATGGCCTGTTCTCTCGTTGGTTCCTCAATGCATTGATCCAGAAAACCATCCCGCATACACTCCAGGAATTCCTCCTCTACGGTATTGTTACTAATCTGATTTGCCCAATCTATATGCAGATTAAAGTCACCCATAATTTCAGATGTTCCTTTATTGCATGTGTCTCTAATTTCCTGTTTAAAGCCATTCCCAACATTACTACTACAGCTTGGGGGTCTATATACAACCCCCACTAATGTTTTTTGCCCTTTAGTGTGTCTCAGCTCTACCAATACAGATTCCACATTGTTGGAGCTAATATCTTTCCTCACTATTGCATTAATTTCCTCTTTAACCAGGAATGCAACTCCACCGCCTTTTCCTTTTTGTCTGTCCTTCCTAAATACTGAATACCCCTGGATGTTCAGTTCCCATCCCTGGTCACCCTGCAGCCATGTCTCCATAATCCCGATTACATCATACCTGTTTACATCTATTTGCGCGGTTAATTCATCCACTTTATTGCGAATGTTCCTCGCATTAAGGCACAAAGCCTTCAGGCTTGACTTTTTAACATTACTTGTCCCGTTCTCACTATTTTTCACTGAGGCCCTGTTTGATTCTTGCACTTGATTTCTCTGCCTATCACTTTTCTTATTCCCCTTTCTGTCTTTAGTTCTTGTCCTTGATTCCCCCTCCTAGACTCCTTGCATAGCTTCCCATCCCCCTGCCATTTTAGTTTAAACCCTCCCCAACCACTCTAGCAAATAGTCTCCCTAGGACATCAGTCCCGGTCCTGCCCAGGTGGAACCTGTCCAGTTTGTACTGGTCCCACCTCCCCAAGAACTAGTCCCAATGTCCCAGGAATCTGAAACCCTCCCCATCACACCATCTCTTCAGCCACGTATTCATCCAATATATCCTGCTATTCTACTCTGACTGGCACGTGGCACTGGTAGTAATCCTGAGATCACTATCTTTGAGGTCCTACTTTTCAACTTACTTCCTAATTCCGTGTATATTCTGCTTTTAGGACCTCATTCTTTTTTTTACCTATGTCGTTTGTACCAATGTTTACCATGACCACTGGCTGCTCACCTCCCCCTTCAGAATGTACTGAGACATCCTTGACCCCAGCACCAGGGAGGCAACATATCATCCTGGAGTCTCATTTGCGGCCACAGAAACGCCTATCTATTCCCCTTACAATTAAATCCCCTATAACTATTGCATTCCCACACTTTTTACTCCTCCCCTGTGCAGCAGAGCCAACCGTGGTGCAATGAATTTAGCTGTTGCTGCTTTCCCCTGAGAGGCCATTCCCCTCAACAGTATCCAAAGTGGTATATCTGTTTTGCAGTGGAATAGCCACAGGAGATTCCTGCACTGCCTGCCTAGCCCTCTTGCTCTGCCTGGTGGTCACCCATTCCCTTCCTGCCTGTGGACTCTTTGCCTGCGGTGTGACTGCCTTTCTATACGTGCTATCCACAATACTCTCTGCCTCATGGGTGCTCCACAGTGTCCCCAGCCACCGCTCCAGCTCCAAAACCCGGGCTTCCAGGAGCTGCAGCTGGAGACACTTCCTACACACATGCTTGCCCCGGGCACTGGAAATGTTCCCAGCTTCCCACATAGAGCAGGATGAGCACACCATGACTTTGAGCTTTCCTGCCATGACTTACCCCTTTAAATTAAATTAAACCTTTTGGAAGATACTTAATATCAAATAATATCAATTACTCTTAGGGCCCTTCTTCCATGCTCCTCGTTGTTACAGAATGTAGCCCTTACAAACGATGAGCCACAAAATAGACCGTAAAGACTATAAGCAATAAAATTAGTAAATTATTACCCGACCGTTCTCATGGTACTCAAAGGATCACCTTGTTCCCTCCTCATCGAACTCCTTCAGTCACCAAACTCCAACTTAAGCACTCTACTGAAGCCCAAAGCAGCACTCCAGTGGCCATGCCTTCCATACAGCAGTCCTGGGCTAGAAGCACTGAGAGGCGTGTGTGAGGCTGCACTTTAAATATGGCACCCGGCATGAGGAAGCGATGAGGTGATGGCGTGGTGGGCAAATGAGACCGTGCCTGCCATCGAAACGGCGTGTTTCCCAAAAATGTATAATTAATGCGGCTGACAGGTAAAACGTCATTTTTCCCACCCGCTACCCCATTTAGTGCAAATTTGGGATGATTCCTCCCAAAGAGTTGTACTCAGTCAGAATGCAGGGGAAACAGCACATGGAAGATAAGAGGCATTAGGGCTGAAGATAAAATTCCACTGGCCACAGTAGAAATTTTCCTCATTGATACAGCTGCAGCAGTGACTGTTATCTTAGAAGGAGAGTACAAGAAATCTCAAAGTCACAGTCCCTTTTGCAAAACTGCTCTGAAACTGACTAGTTATTCAAATAATTATGTTGCAGTGTCAGATGAAGTTAGTGTTTGAGTAGAATATAATGATACATCCCCATTCCTTGTCATTGGTGGTAGTCGGAGGGAACAAAGTCTCCTGATGGGAAGGAACTGGCTTAATAAGATACGGTTAAACTGGGCCAAGCTATTTACAGTAGGGTTGAATAAGTGTACATCTGATACTGAGAAAGTGCTAAGAGAGCAGAATGAGGACCAAATGATAAAATTAGGCACCACAAGGCCAAAATCAAGATGAAGGACAATGTGTAGCCAACATTTAACATGGCTAATTCAATATTTTATGCACAGTTTGAAGCAATAAGTAAAGAACTGGCTAGGTTGGAAAGAACATGGCCAAATGCAATAAAACCATGGGAACAAGAACACATCAATTTTTTTGTAACGGAAGAGAAAAATGCTTTGTTTTGGTTGATATCTTTAGCAAGTGGATAAATGTTGAGCCTATGTCCAATACCTTAAGTGCCAAACCTATTGCAATTTATAGGTTGCCAGAGGTGTTGGTGTCAGGTCATGGTCCATAATTTACATCAGAAGAGTTTGAAATACTTCAGAGTAAGAATGGAATCCAACACACTGTAATACCACAATATCACCCTGTAGAAAAATGTGCATAGATTGTGACAAGGCCTTTGCAGAAGTATTTGCTGGGTTACAAGCTAGGCAGGAACTTCCAGGTTTCTCTTGACACAGGCTAACCAATTTTCTGTTCTCTTACAGAATGATCTACAACATTTTGAAATATTGGGTGGAATTGTCCGGTCCCATTGGTGGCGGGCGTCATGGCGGGCGTGAGCGGACAATATGGCGAGAAGGCCAAAAATTGTGAAATTGCGATCACCTGTCAAGAGCGGGCCATGTTTCCCGCCACCGCACATCAGGAACCAAATTTCAATACTTTAGCATCTCATGATAAGCACTGCCCGCCGGAATCATACACCCCAACCCCCACCCCCCTGCATCAAATTTACCGCCAACATTGGTGTGGCTTCAGAACAGTGTGCTTCGCAGCTGCCTTTAAAAGGTATGCACCTGCCAGCTGAACTCCGAGGGGAACTCGGAGGTGAATGCACACAACCTTAAGCAGTCCTTGTGTGCGTCACCCGTAGGACATCAAGGAATAGGCGCCACACATTTGATCAGGTGTGGGGTGCGGCACAGGCAAATCGCTTTATCACGGCTTGCTTTCAGTGTGGTGCGGGTTCGACTGGGAGGGGTCAGGGGCGGTGGGGGGCAAGGCAGCACAGACTACACCAGCACATGCCAGGGTGGTGGAGGGGGGGAGTGGGGGATGGAGAGTGAGGGAACCGGCCGGCCACACACTTGGAAAAACTTGTCCAAAGTGAGCATTCTTCTGCAGCTGAGGCCGTTCAGCAGCAGCTCCATTGACAGGCTTGGAGTCGGGCCTCTGAAGCTTTTCTACCCACTAAAGCAATGCAAAAGCATGAAAGTGCCACGAAAAGCTGCAGAACTTTTCACCCCTCAGGCACAGGCTGCAAATTAATGTGCGCTTTAGGGGGCAGCAGAACAATTGGCTGACTGGGCCGAAAGGTGACGATGGCGCAGTCACTAGTGGAGGCGCTCACAGCCCCTTGCAATGTCTTTATTGAAGTTTGGCTCAAGCTAACAGTGCGGCCTTGCAGTGTGGGTTAGGAGAATGCCTGCACCTGAGCTGAGAGCGCAGCATGCAGTCCAATGGCCGAAGCTGTCACCAATTGGCCAAGTGGAGTGGGGCGGAGGTGGTTGGGGTTTCAGACCGTGATGAGGCACACTACACATTGGCCATCCAAGTTGTGGCCAGCACTCTCCTGCAGGCATGAAGGAGCCTTCAAACTTAACCCAGAGAGGTCCTTAGGACATATATGCTAACCCATGAGTCTCTTTCTTTGATCCTGCATGAGGAGAACGCCAGGAACATGGAGCCTGGTGATTTAGCGGTATACCTCATGGCTTACAGGGAGCAGAGATGAAGAAAGCGTGGCAGAAGTGCCAGGCTCAGCAAAGGGAGGAGCAGCTCCCTCAAGATGAAGGGGCAGCAGCTTTGCTGCACTCGAAACTGAAGATCCACAGCGAGCTGTCACTCGTAGGCGTTTCACTAGACTCAGGGTCTATAGTTGGCGCCTGTCATTCCTGCAGATGACTGAGAACCAGTGTCGCCGAAGACTGCGTATATCTAGGGAACTCATTACTCACATATGCCACCTGCTGCAGGATTTCACGCCATGGGCACAAGGAGGGCATCCATGGCCAGTGGCCATCAAAGTGACTGCGGAGCTTAATTTTTATGCCAGTGGCTCCTTCCAGGGCTCCACAGGTAACCTGTGTGGGATCTCGCAAGCCTCCACACACAAGTGTATCCAGGAGGTCACAGGCACCATCTTCACGAAGGCACAGAACTTTGTGAATTTTGCCTGGGATCAGGAAAGCCAGGAAGCAAGAGCACTGAGGTTTGTGCAGATTTCAGGTTTTCCACAGGTGCAGGCGGCATTTGACTGCACTCATGGTGCTTAGATCTCCATGGCAACAAATAGTCAACTATGTCAACCACAAGGCTTCCACTCGCTGAATGTTCTGCTGGTTTCCAACCACCACAAATGCATCCTACAGGTCTGTGCATGATTCCCAGGGAGTGTCCATGATGCCTACATCCTTAGTAGGTCTCAGATCCTTGACATCTTCCAGGTTCCACAGAGACTGCAGGATTGGCTCCTCAGGGGCAAGGGCTGTCCACAGAAGACATGGCTGATGATTCCCGTGCATGGCCTCAGATTGCAGCTGAGCAATGGTACAACTAGGCTCACGCTGCAACCTGGCTATTGGTGGGGCGAACGATAGGCATCTTGAAAATGAGGTTTTGGTGCCTCTGCAGGTCTGGTGAAGTACTGCAATGCAGTCCCCAGAGAGTGTTGCACATCATCGTAGCTTGCTGTGTGCTACACAACCTGGTGCTGCAATGCGGGGAGGACCTGGCTGAGGAGAAGATGGAAGAGCTGCACGTCTCCACTGATGAGGAGGATGTAGAAGGGGATGATGCCAGCGATGAGGCCATCCCACTAACCAGACAAGGCACGTGCACTCAGGAAGCTCTCATAGCTGCAAGATTCATGGAGAATGATGACGAGATGCAGTGAGGACAGTCTGACATCCACAGCTTGCATCGGTGAACGTTTGACTCCTGTGTGGCTGATGGCAGTGCACATGCCCTCAGTGTACAGGCTCATGTCATGGAGATGCAATGGAGGCCCTAATAGTCGTTAGATTCCAGGAGGATGATGATGACATGCAGCGAGGATGCTCCACAGATCTTCACAGTGCCCCTGTGAATGCCTGATTCCTGTCTGGCTGAGACCTTATGCTCTGTGATCAGGGTCATATCATGGAGACAAAGCCGTGAAACTTTAAATGCACCTGACCCTTTGTCAGCCTTCAGCACCTGACCCCTTCAGAAGCACACTGTCACTGGCCACAGATGCTGAAGAGATGGGGGCCAGCCCCACCTCAAAGGAACTGAGAGCACACAGATAGAATGTCGGAGCTCTCTGCTGCCTGCCCATGATATTCTGGCAGCAATGACAAGCAGCACTGAGGTTCAGGCATCACTAATGTGTCCAGTGAGTGTGAAACCATCACTTTGGCCTGAAGGTTACATACTGCATAGGGAAGAGGCCCTGAACTGAGACACCTCCCTTTATCTTATGCAAGAACCAAGGTTTCACATCTGAGTGACACGAACACCGCTCATCATAACAAGGAGCCATAGGCAAGGAGACATTATTGGGAGTTTATTGACAATAGTGAACATTAAGTACAAGTGATTAACACCCATGCCCAGGCTGGCTCAGTTCATAGCACCCTCGCCTTTGAATCAGAGGGTTGTGAGTTCATGTCCCACTCCCGGAAACCAAGAACTGTGAATGTACTCAAAAGAGTTACATGCGATCTGTTGATAACTCGAAAGAGTTACATCTTCTAAACTCTGAAAGAGTTACATCTTCTAAACCTTCCTAAACCTGCCACTACATCTTGGTGCTTCCCTGACATCCACGGCAGAGGTGGAGGCAGCCTGCTGACTGCAACGCCCTGTCTGTGATGACTCCGGCATGCAACCTCTGGAAGGCCGAGTCCTCGACTGCTTTGGGTGTCATACTGTGCACCTTCCTCAGCCTGTAGACTGGAGCTGCTGGGGCCACAGGAAGAGGGGATTTGGATCGGCCAGTCATTCCCAAAGTCGCATGTGTGGATGGTCGCAGGGTGCTGAACTGCTGATCCCCCTCCCTATGGGTGCCGACAGCCCCTAGCTGACTCCTTGAGGAGAGGGGGAGCTGGAGTGAAATCAAACTGCCCTGCACCCCTCTTGTGTACACACCATTGGAGGTCAACTATGGCGTCAGCGATGGAGTTCAGCCCATGCAGCATTACAGGGCCGAAGTCCTGGAGTATGGACTCCATGGCGGCTGCCATCCTGCCAGTGTTGAGCTTGGTGCATCGGCATGCCGGTGCTATCACCACGGATTGAAGGTGAATGGGCCCCTCCATTGTCCCTTGCAATCTAAGGAGTGCATCAGACATACCTTCCTGCTGTTTCTGTGATTGTATTTACAGCTCCACCAACTGATGGAGGACCAAGCCCAGAGTCTCATCATCTGACTTGGACTCAGCAGATTCCTTGCCTCCAACAGTACTCCAAGCGCCTGCGACCAAAAATGTCTCTGCCCCTGCCTGCTGTGGAGCAGATTGTGTGCTGTGCTCAACAGATTGCGATGCCAAGGCTACTCTGCATCTTGGTCCCACCGAGGTGTGTCGCTGCGCTGGTGGAGGGTGTGGGTGGGCGCTGTGACGGGTCTTCAATGATGCTGCCCTCAGGGTCCTTTTCCGAGGTGCTTTCAGCACTGGGGTTGGGGTCAAGGTTGCCTGAGGGTGACATGTCAGCAGTGACTAGGACAGAAAGTGGAGATTATTAGTGCTTGGCAGCTGCGTTAAACACGTAACAGTGGTCTCAGAGTAGCTTTAGGAGAGGATGATGTGGTGCAGGATTGTCATGTGGGTGTTCGCTGCCAACTTCACTGTCACCCCAGGAATGATCAATGTCCTCTCTGGTCAGCTCCAACGCACAACTCTTGAATGGAGTGAGAACCTTGCTGTCCAGCACTCCAGCCCCAGTCTGGGACCTCTCCTGTTGATTGTGCATGATCTTGTCCTGCATAAAGACAGATGGAGAGGGTGTGAGCAAGGTGAATGCCAGGCCAAATGAGAAGGATGACAGGCATGCGTGTGCACTGAGTGGAGCCATGGACGGGATGAGGAGGCTATCCCTGGTGGAGATGAGGCCAAATGGAGATGTGAAGTTGTGTGTGAGGGAATGAGTGGTGATGTCCCTTGAGCTGGCAGCGAGTGAGATGCCAGTGAATGGGTGATGGGCTTGTGAGTTGGTGTGTTGAGATTGATGAGATAGTTGACTTACGTTGGTGGTGCGGATGAGATCATTCATCCATTTCCTGCACTGAATGGCCGACTCTTGCATGCAGCATTGGCACGGACCACCTCTGCCACCACCTCCCAAGCCAGAGTGGTGAGACTGATAGGCCTCCTGCGGCAAGGGTGAGGGTAGAAGACGTCTTGGTGGGCCTCCATGGTGTCCAGAAGGCATCCCAGGGATGTGTCTCTGAATCAGGGGGCTGCAGTCTTCTTGGCTTTCAGGGCCATGTCTTCACCAAAGCAGTACTGGGCTGCAAACATTGAGAAGTGTGCATGCGGCTGCATTTTAAACATGGTGCCTAGCATGCGGAAGCATCAAAGTAATGGCGTGGCGGGCCAACCAGAGGCCGCTCGCCAGTGAGATGGCATGTTTCCTGTGACTGCATAATTTATGAGGTGAGAAGGCGATGATACAGTGTGAAAACCCACCATCGTGGCTAGCAGGTAGAACGCCTTTATCGCACCTGTTACCGCACTTAGTGCAAATCTGGGATGATTCCACTCACTGTCCACTCATGCCAAAGCAGATTTACTTAGCAGAATGGTTCGGTGTTTAATCTTCAGCTTGGAGGTTTCATTAAGGACTAAAACCACAATTTGGAGAATTTGATTGTCCAGAAATCTTGATATCTCTGCCCTTCGCTGCTATTTCTAAGATGATGCTCCGGTAACATTTCACTCAGACAAATATATTTTCCTCAGGGTCTTTGCAGATGTGCAATATTTTCCATGTTTCGATGCATTATAATCAATATTTGTCATCTTCCTGTTCCTCACAACAGATATTTGGTATCCATACTCACTTTCTGATGTCTTCAAAGATAAGTTGGCCCTGACCCTCAGTGTCACTTGTATGTGCTGATTCCTTGCTATTTGAAGCATTTTCTTCAATTTATTCAATGGTAGTTGGGATATATGGATACGTTCAATCAATTGCATCTATATAACAATGAATTTAAAATGGTAGTCTTTAATAACAAACTACGAAGTAAGGATTATCAGACACAAGGGACTAACAATAATCTCGCTCTGTTGGAAAGTGTCCTTGATATTTAATTTGGAAGGTGTTCTGTTCGGCTTATATTTTTGGTAAGTCAATTAAATTTATGACTTAATAAAATGTACTAATGAACTAGCACAAACAATTGTGTCATTCAATTACTAAATTATGTTGTTACCATTTTTTTCAGAGGGAACTCTTTCCATATTGCTGTGAAGCCATGCTTTATATTGAAAATGACTTTATGTATTTACTGTTTAAAAACCGCTGACTGAATTTTAAAACAAGAGGCAACATTCCAGTAATCTGAAACCGCAGTATCTAAAATGGCTGAACATTTGCATCACTGTATCTGACAAATTCCAAAGCCATTAATTTGAGCCAGCCTGCCTAGGAAAACCCCATCGGAGGAAATTATCCTGAAGAAGTGTGAATGAGCCCAGTCTCCTAACCCATTCACGGAGCATCCAGACAACACCTGGGTATAATCATTTCAGTTAAAGGACTCCGGCTGAGAGAGGGATTTACCCAGCCATAATCTAAGCAAGTTGAATTCATATACCTGGAATCCACTAGCCATAACCATATTGGGGCCAGTAGTCAATTGGAGAGAGGATCATGTGACATGCCAGATAACCCTCTTTTTGTATTGTAAGAAACTGTTTTCTCCAGGTTACAGACTGAAACAGAAAAGACACAGAAGTGTCAAGACCTCTGCCTGGGCCTCCCTCTCTCTTTCTCACCCCATCAACCTGGCAAGCTTGAGCCCTGTCTGTTGTTTGACTACCCATGTGCAGCAGGCATGGATTTTTAAAGAAATCAACTCAGCAGTTGCTGTCTCCAGAAGAAAAGAGAAATGAACAGCTAACATCTTTAAACCGCCTCAGTGACAAATCTTGAGGGACCACCCAGCTCAGCCTAGATTCACTCAAGTCATCAACCTACGAAATTCATATAACATAAATCTTTATTGAACTTTAAAATATCGCTTAATCTGTACTCTCAAATTGTAATCTATGGGGAGAATATCCCCCCCCCACCGTCCGGGGGGTTGTGCGGGGGCGGGTGGGAGTGGGCGCAAACCCGATTGGGCCCACGCTGCCATTTTACATGGGCGGGCCAATTATGGACTGCCCAGCGTAACATGCGCCCAGAAGTGCTGAGCGGTCCCTGTGCAGGTGGCGTGGGTGGGGGGGGGGGTTCCCTGAGTCGGGGCATATGTGTGAAAGAGTGCAGAAATCTCCCTGAGGCAATTAGTTTAAGGTTTAAAAATTTAAACAAAGAAAAGAAAATATTTTAAGACATGTCCCATCATGCGACAGTGTCACATGAGCTGGGACACGTCAAAGAACATTAATGAAAAAATGTATTTAATTTATAAACCCTTCGTGAAACTTCATCCTGTCTGTGGATGAGGTTCCATGAAAAATACAAAGGCCGCCTGGGCTCTTCGCCTGCCCACCAACCTTAAAGTTGGACAGGCAGCTCATTTTATTACTTTAATTGATACTTAAATGGCCTTAATAGGCCTTTGACAGTTCAGAGGGCACGCAGCCGAGTTGGCTGCGCGCTTGCCGAACTGAAAATGTAAATGACGTGTGGTGACGTCAGGGCGCATGCCCGCCGTCACCCCGCGTCATTTTACGCCTCGGCCATTGGACCCCACCCCTGCTCACCAAGCCGAAAATTCTGGCCTATTTTTTGTGTGTGTGAACCTGAGTGCATGTGGGCATGAAAGTTGGGGCATTTTTATTATTTTACTTAGATCGGGCTAAGTACAATAAATAAAATCTCAAGGAGACCTGTCTGTGTGTGCCTTTTACAGCCACAACACTTAAACAGTTAAACACTCACCGAATTGGCAAGCATATCCTTTTTAAAAAATCTGTTGTGGCCAAACGAGGAGTGGGAAAAGAGGGAGACATTCTACCTCTCCTCACCTGATCGTAGTAAAGTGCAGAAACATATCACAGCTTCATTCCAAAGGCTAGTTTCAATGGCCAGCTGGAGCTGTTCATGTGGAGGCACCAATGCTAACTTAATTATCAACAACTCTGAATTTATCAATTAAAGAAATCACTGAACTAGTCTATTTACTTGACATCAATGTTCTATTATTGCATTTCAAATGGATAAGATTTGTCAATAAATCTTGAATGTCCTGACATTGTACATGATGAAATATATCTAATAAATGAGTGTTAAACCTAAAGGTTTAAAAATGTTACGTTTGAACACCTTTGCAGTATTACTTTTCAGAACTGATAATTTATTTTATTTGACCTGCTATGTTCCGGCAGGTACATGAATAACCTGGTTCCAGCATGATCTTTTTTATGATTAATAAGCCATGTTCATTAATACTGCCTATCTTTCATGAGAACCCATTTCCTCTGAAGAATCCACTTATTTTCCTAATTTCACTTACACTTTAGTCCTTCTCTCTTCAAATTTGCATGTAAATTAGAATGTGTTTTATCAGCACTCACCATACCTTGTTTTTCTTTTTATCTCCTTACTTTTAATGAGTTCATTTTATAGCTTCCATCTTGTGGCTTAATGACTTATCTAAATTTTGCTTATTAAATGGCTTGAGAGAAGAAATAGCCAGCATTACAAACAATGACATTCACTCTATTTTGTAAAAGGCTGCAGTTGTCATTGTTGCATTTGACTACAAGTCAGTCTTCTTATCTTCTTAAAAGTACATAATTATTTCTAATATGCGTGGAGTACCACTTTGGTATTTTATTAGTACTTGCTAATAACGTCAATGATGGCGAATTTAAACACAGCTAAATATTTCATTTCCTTGTCACATATCAATTACATTTGTTAATGAATGGCGAGAATGTATTGTTGAATTTTGAAACTCTGAATGAAATAAACACTTACTCCTTTTTTTCATGCCTACTGGTTGTAAAACATCCTTTGCACCAGTTAATGAGAATTGTTTGTTACCAGAAGGCTTGCATGATGTCCTTCCATTTAAGCTTCTTCATTTGGCATAACTAAGCTGCACTTTCCCATCTGTCTGTTTGCAGTATTGCATTTATAATAGTTTCAAATAACTTGCACATTAAAGACCTGCCTAGAAGATGCATCATGCCTGTGTTCTGTGTTGATGACTCGGCCAAGCACTGCAAATCATTGAGATGGATTCAGACGATGGAGTAGATAGAGCCAAAGGAGATAATTGATAAAAAAATTGAGGATAAAATATAATAAGATCATTTAAAAAATCATAGTTATTCAAAAATACAAGTCTAAAGAGAGATGAAACGCATGCATTTATATGTCAATTTTTGTGGCCTCAGAACATCCCAACAAACTACTTTCAAGAGTAGTCACAGGTAAATACAGGGAAGCTTAATGGCTAATTTGTGCACAACAAGATCCCACAGTAAGAAAGTAATAAGATAAATGACCAGGATCTGTCTCTCTTCAGACTTTTCAAATTGTCCTGACACTTCTGACTTGTGTTCCTGCATTTTCACACTTGTACCATTTAGTTTATATTGTTTCCTTTCATTCTTCCAACCAAAATTAATCATCATACGACTCTGCACTAAATTTCATCTGTCATATGTCTGCCCATTTCATCAGTCTGCCAATGGTTGCCTAAAGCCTCCTCACTGTTGACTCCATTTCTGGGTTTTGTGACATCTGCAAACTTTGAAATTATGCTTTGCATACTCAAGTTTAGGTCACTAATAAAATTTGTTAACTAGGACAATGAATGCAGTTCTTTGGGATGGAGGGCCAAATGAAAGTTGGCAAATTCAGAGGTGACAGGCAAATGGACTGTAGCATTTGGAATCTCCACCTTTACTTCATTGCTCCTGCCACAGTTTCAGGTAGCAGTATCAGTGGAGTAAGGGTGGCTGCAGTCAATGCTGCAGGGTTGGATAGTGATGTTTTTTGTAGTGAGCAGGCTATGGGATTAGAAGATCATTTTGGGCTTGAGCTCCAGACCACTTAGATCAATCTGAGTGAGCAGATAAGAGGAGGAATGAAATTGGGAGCAGATGTGTAGAACTGTTGTTGGGGTTGAATAGAATAGATTTGGATTTGTTAATATTCAGTTGGAAAAATTTTGTCTCATCGACAACTCAAAGTAGGATGAGCAGTCAAACATTACAATGTTGGTTGGTTGAGTGACGTAAAGGTCTAGTTATGAGAAGTCAGTGGACAAATGAACATTGACCCTAAGATTATCGCCAATGCCACTGAGGGGCATTACAGAATTTTACAGCAGAGAAAAAGGCCAGTTGATCCATTTTACCTGCACCAACTCTTAGAAGGTGCTTTTCCATTGCTATTTTACAAAAATTATTCTCATCCCTTTTAAAAACTATTATTGATTTACTGTTTCTAGTAATGGATTTATGAAGCTAGTAATCTGTCATGTAAAAGAAATCTCTTAATCTTTCCTTTAATTCCTTTGGTGATAGTTTAAATTCATCCCCTTTAGTTATCCATTGGCTGAATAGCTGGAATAGTTGTTTAAGAAAAACGTCATCAAAATCTGTCATAATTTACCGAATATAGATAACTTAGATATTGGAACTCAGAGTAAAATTTCAAAGTGGATGTCATAAAGGTGAAACTATTGTTAGTGGTTTCAGGAATTCTTGGTATTAGTGAGGAAGGGGCACAAGAGGAAGAAACAAGCCTGTGCAGGAAGACATGAAGTTACAGCATGCAAATATTGTAAAAGAGTTGCATAAAAAATGGGTAATGCTGGAAATATTCAGTCGGTCAGACAACATCTGCGTGGAGAGGAACTGAGGTCCAGAATTTTGCAGAATCATGGAAACTCCATGGAGCTTCCAAAATGGCAAGCTGACCCAAACGATGAATTGCCGCCCCATTTTCAACAGATCCCATTTTTGATTCACACATGAAGAAAACCCAAACTCAGCAGGCGCATTTTGGCTAAAATTGTTGGATTTTATTTACAGACCTGAGCTAGAGCCTGCAATGGGGCAATTAAACTACTAAATTTGATCTGAAGGTCAGGCAGATCTCCAACATGATAAAATCTGTACAGAGTAACTCAGGCCTGCTGGGGAAGAGCCATCTGAGGTTCGAGTCAGATGATGAGCCTCTGGATTTGGGTTCCAACTCACCATGGAAAGTCAGCAGAAGGTAGGGGGGGCATCATGCAGAGCTGTTGGAAGGCTTCAGCAGAGTGGCACTCAAGTTGGAGGAGTGCGACCACCTGCTCTCGGATGAAGTGGTGCCCACATGTGCGTGTGGAGGTCTCCATTGGGAGGTTGGCAGATGTCATGGAGACCCTGGTCCAGCAGAAGGCGGAGATGTATGCAGACCTGCACTCCATTGCAATAGACGTAGGTGAGTTACTGCAGTGGCAGCGCCAGAGGGAAACAGGGTGCCTCAGCGTCCCCCCAGGTGCTCCTTCCTATCAAAGAGTCAGGCCGGGGCACCTGGAGGGACGAGTAGCGGCAGCTGGACACCCCTGGGTCATCCACTCAGGAATCTCAGAAGCTGCACACCCCGCCTGAGTCCCCTTTGCCTGTGACCCTCTCAACCTCGTCTCACCCACTGTCACTGCAGAGGCAACAGCTGGTTCACAGGAAGACAGCCAAAGCAAACCGGGGCCCCCGAAGTCCTCGGCTCTACAGAGGACCCATGCCGAAGGCATCAGAGGCAACAGGTCCAATCATTGCACTGGCTGTCTCCACCCCTGCTACAGATGTCAGGACGGCAACTAGAAGCCTAAGGCATTCAAGAGTTAAGAAATTATGATCACAAGTGGTTGCATGGGTGAACACATTTTGTCACTTTACAATCTGGAAATATATTCACTTCCACTGAATAAAGTGTAATGGTGTCTTTCAGCTTCATTGTCAGGCTTTGCGAGTCCCCCCCACCACTAGCAGGTTAGCTGCACACTGCTGGCCCATGAATGATTCTGGATGGAGAAGTGTGTGCTTGGTAGAGCTTTTTGGAGCCTTATGCTAGCGCTCTCCCTCGCATGCAGATCCTTCCTGCATCACGCTTATCTTAATGTCCTGAGCATTTTCAATGCCACTTTCAGTTGACCATCTGAGCTGACCTGCATCTCCTCCCACCCAATGATCATATGGTAGTGCTACAGTTTTTCTTGCATACCCCATCCTTTCCCCTCCCCCAGTCACCTAATTCCTTTTACCCCATTACTGTCGACCCCCTGGCATCACCTTCCGCTCCCTCTCTGTGGCCTACTAGCCACAACCCTTTTCTTTTGGGGATGAACTGGTGAACGTGCACGTTCCCTTCCATCCCAAATATCCCATCCCCATCCACGTTAATCCTTCCCACCCCCAGCGTCCGTGTCTGTCTCTGAGTCCCTACCAACAAACCTCGCAGTCCCTTCTACCAATCTCATTGCACCCTCACCCCCACCCTACCATCTCATCCTCCCCTCGGTCATTCTCACCATTCCCTCATACCTATCCTCAGTTCGCTCCGCAGGAGGCAGTCATGGACTCATCAGATTCGTCCCTTGCACGTTCACCTGGACATCATCCCTCCGGACTCCTTCCTCCTTTGGAACTCCTGCCCACCCCCATCCCCCCATCAGACTCCCCACCCCCCCACCCCGCACTTATTTGTCCCCCCACCCCGGACTCCCCCACTAAACTCCCTACCCCCTTAATCCTTCCCCCTTCCTGGCTCCTTCAGATACCCCTACTTCTTCTGCCACCTTTATTCCTTCCCCTCTCTGGACTCCTTCCCCACTCTGAACTCCTTCCCTTACACCTTAAACCCTCCCTTACACCTATTTCCCCATTTGCATCTTCTCCCCCATTACCCTGTCCTCTCCATATCCCTCCCCCCTCTCAACTTCCCCTGACTTCTTTGCTCCTCCTACAACCTCACCCCCACCGAAACCTTCATTACCCCCTTCCCAACTTCCACCCCAACATCTTTGTTCCCCCCTCCCTACTTCACCCGCCCCAACACCTCTTCCTTTCCCATTCAATCCTACTCCTCCCTCTCCCACCCACCTGTATATTTTCCTCTCCCAAATACAGCTGGACCTTCCTCTCCACCCCCTCGACCATCATCCATTGTGAGCAGATCCACAATTCTGAATTTCCAACTTCCATGGGCTGCTTTTCAGCAGAGCCATGTCCATGAGTATCCACCCAGCATGCCACGGATGTTCCTCCAGGGTCCTGTTGCTGTCAGGCACCAGCATCTTCTGCTCCGAGGATGTTTGCGATGTGAGCAAGGCCCCGATGATAAGCCCCAACCCTAACTTCTGCGTGTTCTGCACCAACGTGTTTTTCCTCTGACGTGGGCAGATGACCCAATGTGAGGGGATGATTCCGGTGGGCTGGCCTTATACTGATATGCAGATGTATTACAATGAGGTTCCTGACGTCTGAAGGTGGGAAACGTGAGCAGAGCAGACAATTGCAAACTGGTTTCACAACGTAATGAAATCGATTTTTGGCCTCCTCTCCATATTGTCCACTCAGGCCACTGAACACACCCAACGCCAGCAGGCATGGAAAATTTTAATCTGTGTTCACATTTTGTGTGGTGTATAAATAAACTTTTATTCTTTTGATTTAAACTTACTGGAAAGCTTGTTTGTGTCTATCCTTTGAAGTCACTTAAAAGATGTAAAACACTTCTTCTAAAATTATATCTTGCTGCAAACAACCAAGAGTTGTGGAAAAAGGGAAAAAGTTGTCCTATCACCTCTCCCTGTCTGTAACAATGGTCTAGAAGAAAATGTGATTTAAAGGGTTCAGCTTAGGTTATAGGTAACTGAGTTCATTATACTTTCATCATCTTTAAGGTAACTGATTATTTAAGGTAGGTTGCATTTATTATTATTCATGTATTTTGATTTTGGTGTCGTAAAATTCTTTTGATTTAAACAGTGAACCTGGTGGCTGCATTCTTTTAGCAAGTACCTGGGTTTTAGATTCTGAAATAAACATGGAGATCATAGCAAAGCAACACTTTACTTTTGGAAAGCTACCTAAGGTTTAATGTAATATTATTTTTGGATTTGTTGGTATCAGCAAAGGGTTTACTAAATACAATGGTAATTGATTTGAGGCGTTGTTGGCAGTTTGTACAAATTTGCATTCTTGTTATAGGTTTATTGCTAATAATCATCAGATATAGATACACATACATCCGGAAGCTGCATCTTATTGTTCTAATCAATAATAATTATCTTCCAATTATGAAGTGCAGTGGTTTACAATTCTATCAGCAGAAAGTGATCAAAGACCAACATACTTTAAAATGGCATCCTGAGAATCTGTGCTTGCAGGAACCTAACTTTGATTCTAATTGTGTTGCTATTTGGAGGAAGGAGACATTGAAATGGCATACACGGTTTCAACAAAGCTTCAGTGTTTGAATCAAACAGTTGTTGTGGACATCTACAACCACGTGGCTAAAATTGAGAACATCACTTGTGAACTGGTGGGAGTCTTATTTGGATGGAGCTCGACAGGTACTGGTGTGATGAACATGATGGCACAAACAGTTCTTATGTTTCAGATAACTCTTCTGTGTCTCTTTTAATATATTGCAGTGTATTTTTAGCATGCTCGGAATGGAGAGATCAAAGGTCGAATTAGTGTAAGTATTTTGAGCAAAACACTATTTGCTATGGTCAGGCTGAAATGGTAAAGCATGGTACCTGGGTTTTATAGTGAGTTGCAAACTCAATAATAAAGAATCATATATTCAAGTGGAATTGTATTTGACCAAGTACCCATGTTGGGTTGTGTAACATGAGCTCATTAAAGACAAAGTTTGAAATGTTACTGGTCCCGGGTAATGGACTGGGCGGCCGAGGAAGGTGGATCCAGAAAAATAGCAGGGAGCCTGGTCAGAATGGCCCCCTGACTCAGTTCCACTGCAGGAGAGGTTTCCCAGCGGTGGGACTGGCTGTGGCTCAGCTTAGCTGCCCGCCGAATGGAGGCAGCAGCCAATTTGAATAATTAAAGGCCCAGACAAGGGCTGTTTTCCTGGGTTACTGGCAAAATGGCCCGCTGCCACAAGGGGAGACTGCCAGCTGCATGAAGGTGACCTCCTTGTGGGTTCCTGGGAGGGCCATTGGACCCGAAGGCTCCATTGCTCTGGGAGAGAGCCTCTGGAGGGTTGGGGAGGCATGGAGGGTTTCATGTCTATTCACTGGGGCCTGCCTGTTTGACCCATCAAATAAAACAAAATTATACTCACCTGTCTGAGGGTGTCTCCATTTTGAAGCACCCTCTCCTTCTCCTGGCTCCCTTAGCAGTGGCTCCCTTTCTGTGTCGTGTTGTGATTGTAGGTAAAACCTTTACTACTGCCTTTGGGGTCACGTGATCGTACTGACGAATCAGCCCTAAGCACAGGTAATCTTAGGGGCGAAGTTTTCTAGTCGTGGACCTGGTTCAAGCATGTAGCTTCTGCAAGAGCTCTGTAAATAAAGTTGTCTGTTTCAAGTCAGAAACCTGTCCGGTACGCCAAGTTTATTACACATAGCATGCAAAATCTTCAGAGCTTCTGGCCCTCTGATGGGGCTGGCATAATGAAGGACTGCCCCGCATTCTTAATTAGCTGCCCTACCCCACCTACTTAATTTTAATTGCCTTCTTCTGGGAATATTTCAGGTAAAGTCTCGCGTCATGCCCATGTGATCTTCTGACCTGGAAACTACACAATGAAGGGATCTCCACTGATTTGGAAAAATCTTGCTCAAAGACTTGATTCTACGGTTCTTACAACTTACGTCTGTGCAAAAAGTAACAAAAGAGAAAAGAACAGGAAAACAATCCAACACCTTGGGTACCATGGGCAGCATTTTCCCGTTGGCAAGCGGAAGGTGGGGGGGGGGGGGGGGGGTGGGTCCTGCTCGCCGACGTGTAAAATAATGCGCGGTGACATCAGGCGGGTGTCCCGACATCACCGCACGTCATTCTGATCCTCAGTTCGGCAGGCGCGCAGCAGAGTCGGCTGCGTGTCCATCGAACTATCAAAGGCCTATTAAGGCCTGTTAAAAACTAATTAAGGTAACTGAGCTGCCTGTCCAACCTTAAGGTTGGCGGGCAGGCAAAGAGCCCAGGTGGCCTTCGCATTTTTCATGAAACCTCATCCATGGGCGGGATGAGGTTTCAAGAAGGATTTATTAATGAAATAAAAATTTTTGAAAAAATTCATTGACATGTCCCAGCTCATGTGACACTGTCATATGAGGGGACATGTTTTAAAAGTATTTTTTTCCTTTATTTAATTTTTAAACCTTAAACTGATCTCCCTGAAGCACTTCTGTGACTCAGGGAGATCTCTGCGCTCTTTCGCGTGCATGCACGACAGAGCGCAGGGAACCACTCAGGGAATTCCTCCCCTGCCCGCAAAGGGAGCACTCGGCGCTTCCGGGCACGCGTCACGATGGGTGGGCCTTAATTGGACCACCCACGTAAAATGGTGGCGCATCCCTGATCGGGGGCGCCGATCGGGTTCGCGCCCGCCCCTGCCGTTCCCGCACAACCCCCCCGATGGGGGGAAATTTCTACCCCAGGCATTTCTGACTAGCACCGGTTCTGATGATAGGTCACGACCCGGAACGCTAACTATGTTTCCCTCTCCACAGATGTTGCCCAACCTGCTGATTAGTTCCAGCGTTTTCTATTTTTATTTCAGACGCAGAAGACACTCGGACAGAAAGTGACAAGCAATGAGGACTTGTAGCCTGTGATGTTTTTTTTCAAATATAGTATGCATTATCTGTAAAAGTAGCCAGTGAGAAGAACAAAAAGGAATAAGTGAAGGTATTATAGAGTTGCTTTTCTGGGCAACTTTTCTTGGTGGAAACATTGAACTTTATTTACAAGACAACAGCAGCGGCTACATGTGTGCATCTAACTCCATAACTGCCCTGGAGGTTCCCCACGCTACAAATTGATTGGTTTACACAGATCATGTGATTCTTAAAGCTACAGTCCTACGTTTATCAAACTATAATTACTAAGAAGGCATACCTGTAAACTGGGAAAACAAGAAGGTATGAAGGGTAGAAAGAAAGTAGATTATTTTTTTCACAGCTTTCCTCTCATCAGTATTTCAGTAAACCTGTGAACAGGAGCAATTTTACCCCATCTCTCCCATTCTGCCTTGATAATGAATAAATAATGAGTAAATTATTGAAAAGACATTCTTTTAAGATCAGAGCAATAACAACAAAACTTTACACAAAGAATAATCAACAATCATGAGGCTAGTCAAAAACATCAGGGTTGTAGGAGAAATATTGCAGAGTCAGATACTGCATGCATGATGCAAACAGCCAGCTCCTCCTCTCCATCAGCTATCTCAACCTCTACACTCCCTGCTTTTCTGACCACCCATTTCCAAGTGAGCCACAACTTCCTCAATTTAACATTGGGAAGACCAAAACCATCGTCTGACAAGCTCCGTATCCATGCCACTGATTTCAACTCCCCCCTAGACAATCTCTTAGGCTGAACAAGGTTACTTACAACCTCAGCTTCCTATCTGACCTCAAGCTGAATTTCCAACCCCACATCCTCTCTGCCACCTCCCTCTGCACCTGTCTCCACCAGCCCACTCTTAGCCGGTAATAAACTTTGAGTGCAGGACAGGTTTCTTGTAAGAAACAGTAAACTTTATTTACAGACTCCAGATGAGATTACATGCTTGTTCCAAGACCAAGGCTAAAAAGCTCCAGCCCTAAGATTCCCTGTGCTTAGGACTGATTGGTCTATATAGTCACGTGATCCCCATAGCAGTCAGAAATGGTTTAACTTACAATTACTTCATTTCTCCCCCTTTAATTTTGTTTTACCCTCTTATTTAAAAAAACATCTTAACCCATATTATATACAATGATTTACATTTTATAATGCCATTATAAATTTAGTTTTTGAGGAGTTTTTCAGATTCAGTTAGAGTGACACAACTCTACAACTGGAGGTTCTTCCATTGGATCAACTTGAACAGGAACTGCAGCTTCAGGGACATGCCTAGACAATGGCAGTTCAGAATTATATACTTTAGGAGAGGTATCAGGTATGTCTATTCTTTGTTGATCTGGCACCTCGGGGGTCGAAGTTTCGACTTTGATTTCAGGTGGATTAACTGGTTGTTTGAGGGTTTCTTGACTTCTGAGATGATCCACCTGTTTCCTAACAATCCTGTTTTCCACTTCTACCTGATAAGATAAAGGTCCTGTTTCAGAGACGATTGCACCAGGGACACATCTCGATCCAGTTGTAAAATTTCATACAAAAGCTGTCTCTCTCCCACAGTAAACTCTGACCCTTATTGTGAGCATCATGATTCACTTTCTGACTACCCTGGTTTCTCTCCACCTTTCTCCGTAAATTAGGGAATACTAGATTCAATTTTCTACGAATCCAGTGCTTCATTAACAATTCTGAAGTTGTTAAACCAGTGATCACATGAGAAGTTGTGCGATAGCTGAACAGAAATCTTGAAATTTGTGTTTCTAACATTCCATCTGTTAGTTTCTTCATGCCTTTTTTAAAGGTTTGTGCTGCTCTTTCTGTTAACCCATTGGATGAGCGATGATATGGTGCTGTTCTGATGTGTTTAACCCTATTTATATTCATGAATCTTTGGAATTCAGTGCTAGTGAAAGCTGTACCATTGTCAGACACAATAGCTTAAGGTAAACCATGAACAGTGAAACTCTGGCGCAGTTTTTCAATGGTTCCAGGTGAAGTAGGTGCTCTCATTTCAAACACATCCATCCATTTGGAATATGCATCGATAATCACAAGAAACATGGTACCTAGAAATGGACCTACAAAGTCTATATGTAGTCTAACCCAGGGTTGACTGGGCCACTCCCACGGATGTAGTGGAGCTGAAATGGGTAACTTCTGCTGTTGCTGACACTGGAGACAGTGTTTCACCATTTTTTTCTATATCATTGTCTATACCTGGCCACCAGGTATAACTTTGTGCAAGCATCTTCATTTTTGAAATACCAGGATGCGCACTATGAAGCTCTTCCAATAGTGGTTCTCTTCCTTGCACAGGGATAACAACTTTTGATCCCCTTAACAAGATACCACCTTGACAACTCAGTTCAGATTTATGTACAAAGAATGGTTTTAGTTCTTCAGGGGCTTGTGCATTTGATCATCCTTGTAATACCAGTTCACGGACTCTTGCTAAAATTGGATTCCAATTTATCCAAATCTTTATCTGCCTCGCGCAGACTGGTGAAGAGTCCAGGAAATTCAATGCAAGTACTACCTCTTGAGGTACTGGTACGTGTGTAATGCTATCGGGCAAAGGGAGATGACTGAGGGTGTCTGCATTTGCTGTATGCATATCCAGATGGTGCATAAAAGTGTACTCATATGCTGACAAAGTTAAAGCCCACCTTTGAATTCTAGCAGAGGCTATCAGTGGGATTGCTTTATCTTCACTGACAACCCTAACAGTGCTTTGTGATCTGACACTAAAATGCCACTCAGTTGTATCAAACTGTTAAAAAGCATCAAAGGCTTGAAGGCTTGAAGGCTCAAAGGAATGAAACTGGACGGACCACCTGGCTTTGAACAAGGCACCAGAAATGACAATGGCAAACCCAGCCCTAATAAACCCTGCAAAGTCCCTCTTACTAACATCAGGGGGCAAGTGCCAAAACTGGGAGAGCTGTCTCACAGACTAGTCACGCAACAGCCTGACATAGTCATCCTCATGGAGTCATACCTCACAGAAAATTCCCAGACACCACCATCACCATCCCTGCACATGTCCTGTCCCACCTGCAGGACAGACGCAGCAGAAATGGGGAGGGAGTTTCCCTGGGAGTCCTCAACATCGACTCCAGACCCCATGAAGTCTCATGGCATCAGGTCAAACATGGGCAAGGAAATCTGCTGATTACCACATACCGCACCCACCCCTCCACCCCCCTCAGCTGATGAATCAATACTCCTCCACACTGAACACCATTCGGATGAAGCACTGTGGGTGGAAAGGGCACAGAGTGTACTCTGGGTGGGGGACTTCAATGTCCATCACCAAGAGTGGCTTGGTAGCACAACTACTGACCAAGCTGGCCGAGTCCTAAAGGACATAGCTGCTAGACTGGGTCAGTGGCAGGTGGCGAGGGAAACAACAAGAGGGAAAAATATATTTGACCTTATCCTCACCAATCTGCCTGCTGCAGATGCATCTGTCCATGACAGTACCGGTAGGAGTGACCACCGCACAATCCTTGTGGAGGCGAAGTCCCACCTTCACATTGAGGATACTCTCCATTGTGTTGTGTGGGTTAGATTTGAAACAGATCTAGCAACTTAAGACTGGACATCCATGAGGCTCTGTGGGCCATCAGCAGTAGCACAATTGTACTCAAACACAATCTGTAACCTCTTGGCCCGGCGAATCCCCCATTCTACCATTACCACCAAGCCAGGGGATCAACACTGCATCAATGAAGAGTGTAGGAGGGCATGCTAGGAGCAGCACCAGGCATAACCAACAATGAGGCGTCAACCTGGTGAAGCTATAATAGAGGACTACTTGCATGCCAAAGAGCATAAGCAGCAAGTGATAGAAAAAGCTAAGCGATTCCACAACCAACAGATCAGGTCTAAGCTCTGCAGTCCTGCCACAATCAGCCGTGAATGATGGTGGACAAGTAAACAACTCATCAGAGGAGGAGGCTCCACAAATATCTCCACCCCTAATGATGGGGGTGCCCAACACATTAGTGCAAAAGATAAGGTAGCAGCACTTCTGGCTAATCTTCAGCCAATTTGATTCACTCCATGTGATATCAAGAAACGGCTGAAGGTACTGAATACTGCAAAGGCTATGGGCCCTGACAATAATCCGGCAATAGTACTGTAAGACTTGTGCTCTAGAACTTGCCGCGCCCCTAGTCAAGCTGTTCCAGTATAGCTACAACACTGGCATCTACCCAGCAATGTGGAAAATCGCCCAGGTTTGTCCTGTGCAGATAAAGCAGGACAAATCCAACCCGGCCAATTACCGCCCATTAGTCTATTCTTGATCATCAGTAAAGTGATGGAAGGGGTCATCAATTGTGCTATCAAGCGGTACTTACTTAGCAATAACCTGCTCACTGACGGTCATGTTGGGTTCTGCCAGGGCCACTCAACTTCTGACCTCATTACAGCCTTGGTTCAAACATGGACAAAAGAGCTGAACTCCAGACGTGATGTGAGAGTGACTTCCCTTGGCATCACGGCCACATTTGACTGAGTGTGGCATCAAGGAGCCCTAGCAAAGCGGGAGTTAATAGGAATAAGGGGGGAAATTCTCCATTCGTTGGAGTCATACCTAGCACAAAGGAAGATGGTTGTGGTTGTTGGAGGTCAGTTATCTCAGCTCCAGGACATCACTGCAGGAATTCCTCAGGGTAGTGTCCTAGGCCCAACCATCATCAGCTGCTTCATCAATGACCTTCCTTCCGTCATAAGGTCAGAAGTCGGGATGTTCGCTGATGATTGCCCAATGTTCAGCACCATTCATGACTCCTCAGATACTGAAGCAGTCCATGTTAAAATGCAACAAGACCTGAACAACATCCAGGCTTGGGCTGATAAGTGACAAGTAACATTTGAACCACACAAGTGCCAGGTAATGACCATCTCCAACAGGAGAGAATCTAACTCATCACCCCATGATATTCAATGGTATTACCATAACTGAATCACCCACTATCTACGTGCTGCAAGTTAACATTGACCAGAAACTGAATTGGATTAGCTATATAAATACTGTGGCTACAAGAGCAGGTCAGAGGTTTGGAATCCTGCGGTGAGTGACTCCCTCCTGGCTCCCCAAACCCTGTCCACAATCTACAAGGCACAAATCAGGGGTGTGATGGAATACTCTCCACTTGCCTGGATAAGCGAAGCTCCAACAACACTCAAGAAGCTTGACACCATCCAGGACAAAGCAGCCTGCTTGACTGGCACCACACCCACAAACATTCACTCCCTCCGCAACTGACGAACAGTAGCAGCAGTGTGTACCATCTACAAGATGCACTTCAGAAACTCATCAAGGCTCCTTTGACAAACCCACAACCACTACCATCTAGGAGGACAAGAGTAGCAGATTCATGAGAACACCTGCAAGTTCCCCTCCAAGCCACTCACTGTTCTGACTTGGAAATATGTTGCCGTTCCTTCACTTTTGCTGGGTCAAAATCCTGGAAGCCCCTTCCTAACAGCACCTACACCACATGGACTGCAGCGGTTCAAGAAGGCAGCTCACCACCACCTTATCAAGGGCAATTAGGGATGGGCATCAGCCAGTGATGTCCACATCCTTCAAATGAATAGAAAGAAATGGTGTTCAAAAGGGAATTGGATTGCTATCTGAAAAGAAAGAATGTGCAGGGGAGTGCAACTAGATAGCATGTGCTTTCAGAGAGCCGGTGCAGACTCGATGGGCCTAATGGCCTCCTTCTGCACTGTAAAGATACCGTAATTCTGTAATACCTGGTCCATCCTCTTCAAGTTGCTGAATTTAGATTTGATACCTTTGAACTTGAGGTTTCAAAGTATTTGATGTTCTTGAATGCTCTATAGGACTCTAACATTTAATTAAAATTAAGTATGTTGTATAAATGATTTATTATCTGCAGTGATGGATTAATTTTAGGCAGTTGAAATTGTATTTAATATCAATTACCCAGAATGCTAATAACCTAAATCTCACATCTTGTGTAAGGTAATGCCTTCTCTGTTTTACATCTTCTAAACAATTTTTCTAAAATTATAGCCACTCAGTGATGGAATGTGAAGCATATGAAGGAAATTTGTTGTTGCATATGGACTTAAAGGTGAAGTGTAAAACATGGATTTAACTTAAAACACTGATTGAAGATGATTTTGCACTAACTGTGTCTTATAAGTTAAATGTTCACTAATAGCTGAAACAATTATTTAAATGTATTCAAAATTTTAAAGTTTAGATAGAATATACAGCTCGTAAACAGGCCATTTAGCCCAACCACCCCATGCCAGTGTTTATTCTTCACTCAAGCCTCCTCCCATCTTTCCACGTCTAACTCTATCACCATAACCCTCTATTCCCTTCTCCTTCATATACATATCTGACTTCCCTTTAAATACATCTATCCTATTCACCTCATCTATTCAACCTTGGTGCCTATGTTATATTGATGGCCTCTAGTTTTGCTTTTTCCCACAAATGAAACACACAATCTATCTCCACACTATCAAAAGCTTCCATAATTTTAAATGCCTTTATTGGGTCACCCCTCAGCCTTCTCTTCTCAAGAGAAAAGAGACACAGCCTGTTCATCCTTTTCTGATAGATGTAGCCTCACAGTTCTGGAGTCATCCTTGTAATTTTTTTTGCAACCTCTCTGGTGCCTCTATATTCTTTTTATATGATGAAGAACCGCACATTGTACTCCAAGTGTAGCCTAATCAGATTTGATACAAGCTTAGAATAACATCCCCACTTTTCAATTCTAACCCCCCTAGAAATAAACCCTGGTGCTTGGTTTTGGCCTTATTGTCCTGCATTGTAACGGTTAGTGATTTATACATTTGTATCCCCAGATTCCTTTACTCCTCTACACATTTAGGTGCTTAGGGTAGAATCTTACCTATGGTGGGCGGGCTGGGCGGGGGCGGGCGTGGAGCTGATCACCGCCCACAATCAGCTGCACGCCGCCATTTTACACGGGCAGGCCAATGAAGGCCCGCCCAGCGTAATGCGCGGCCGGTAGCAGTCAGCACTACCTGTGCGGGCGGGGGGAGGAGGGAGAGTCGGGGTCTGCGCTCTTTCATGCATGCGCATGAAAGAGCGCAGCAATCTCCCTAAGGCACGGAGTTGCCTCAGGGGGATTAAGTGGATAATAAAAGTTTTTGAAAAATAAAGTAAAAAATTATTTAAACATGTCCCCTCGTGACAGTGCCACATGAGCTGGGACATGTTTGTGAAGTTGACAACATTTATTCATTACTTTTATAAAACCTTCAGGAAACCTCATCCCGCTCGTGGATGAGGTTTCCTAGAAAACACAAAGGCCACTTGGGCTCTTTGCCTGCCCGCCAACCTTAAGGTTGGACGGGCAACATTGTTAATCGAGTAAATTGCTTTCTTAATGGCCTTAATAGGCCGTTGACAGTTTGGCAGGCGCACAGCCGCCTCCAGCGCGTGCCCGCCGAATGCAATATCAAAATGACGTGCGATGATGTGGGGACACACGCCCGACGTCATCTCGCGTAATTTTAGGCATCGGCGTGTCAGACCCGCCCCTGCACACCGGCGGCTATGTTCTGCCCTTATTTTCCAAGTGATATGTGAGCCCTATATTTTTCTTACCAAAATGCAATTCTTCATACTTATCTATATTGAAAATCATTTGCTAATTATATGCTCGCTCTTCAAGCTTATTAATGTTTTCTTGTAATTTGTTCCAGTCCTCCTCACTGTTGAATATTCTTTCCAATTTGGTATCATCTGCGAATCTAGAAATCGTGTTTTTGATTCCAAAGTCTAACTTGTTAATATAAGCCATGAATGATAGGGGTTCCTGCTTCGATTCTTCTGGCTATCCATTTGTCAGCTTCTGCTGCTTGGAATTGCTGCCATTTACTCTGAAACTCTGATTTGTCTTTCAGCTGCCTGGCTACAATTTGGTTAATTGCCCCTTGACTTCACCATGTTTTGACCTTATTTATTAGTCTGTTAGCTGATACCATATCAAAGCATTTAAGTTATTGAGTTGGCTGATATGTATTGCTCTAGTTCCTATTTCCTGTTCCCATGCTCATTCCCATTTTAATCCATTCACAGTTGATTAGAACTCACAAGTTCTCATTTTTTAATAGTCTGTGACCAGAATATTGCTGTCTATTGTTCAAACCAATGATGAAAACATAAATATTAGTTTAAAGAAAAAAAGTGAACTTATGAATAAAAGGCATTAAGGGTCATTCATGTAATCTTAATAAAACAATAAAGTTGATGATCATGGATGCCTCTGCAATCATTCTTGATTGTAATTAAAAGGGATACCCTTGAGGCCTCAATGATTTCTCAGCCTGAGAAAATAGTTTTAAAATGTAATTTAAATCCATACTTCTATACTATGGCTATGGGTCCCCATGGGCTTCAATGACATTGGCAATGTTCTAGCATCCATGAATTCAATCTACTTAGCCTACAATACCTTAAGGCTGAAGAGGTCATATAGCACTTGAGGCTGCCCTTTCTGTATCAACAGTCATCCTATTATTATTGAGAATGTTTCTTTTACTGTTTGAAATGTTTTTTTTTCATTTCAGAAAGCCTTTATTTTAAACTTAATCAAGAAATCCTGCACTTATATGTTTTTTATTTATTCATGGGCTTTGGGCATTGCTAGCAAGGCCAAAATTTATTGCCCACCCTGAATTTCCCTTGGTTAGGTGATTGTGAGCTGCTTTCTTGAACTGCTGCAGTTCATGTGGTGTAACTCTTTTGAGCACAAACCAAATAAGCTAAATTAACAAAATCAGGGACAAAGTAAAAGGCAGCCCATTAAAGAGAAACTGGAAAAAAAGGGCAAAATTTAAAAGAAACTTATAAACATTAAATCAAAATATGATTAAAGGGGTCGATAAAACACCCCAGTCGCTGCGATGCCCACTGAACACAGAAGGCCTTGACGGTGCTGACAGATGCCGCGTGCTCCCTCTCCAGAGACACCCAGCTGCAAACGTAGCCGCGGAAGAGGGGCATACAGTCAGGTCGGACGACCCCCTCGATCGTCCGCTGCCTGGACCTGTTAATGGCCAACTTGGCCCAGGAGCGGGTTCATGAGGAGGTCCTCCTCCCTCCCTGCCCCCCTCCACACTGGGTGCCTGTAGATCGGTGCATGGAACTGAAGTGCAAACAAAACAACAGTAGAAGGTTTTTCAAGTAACTAAAAAGAGGGTGCGGCCTACGACAACTTACATATGTGTGGTCCACGGAGTCCACAAGGCCACTAAGAATGCATAGGGATTCCATGAACCGACATATTGCTGCGTGCAATATCCTCCACTTCAGGTCCCCAGTGGAAAAGGGGAGGACACCCCCGTAGAGGGCCCTTCGCTGGGGACCTCCGCCATCAGACGGCAACAAAGCATGGCAGGACGTGTCTGGGTGGCGGGCAAGGGCAAGGAATTGAAGGGTATGCAGCAGCAGCCCATACAGGAAACCCCTCTGCACAAAGCTAAAAGGCATGGAAGGCATTTCCATGAGGCGACTCAGGTTGCGTGGCTCCAGCTCCCGAGAGAATGTTTGGGATTTGGGACCAATGTGGAATTCCGTCCGAACAGGTAATCCTGTTAGGGATGGAGTTCTAGGATCTTGATCCACTAACAATAAAGGGAGAGCACGGGGTCCAGAGTCCATGTTGAGGGCTCCAGGGCAACTCCCTCCCAACTGTATACCATAGTGCCACCATCTCTGCTGGGTCTGTCCTGCTGGTGGGACATATCCAGGGATGGTGATGGTGGTCATCATCTGCAAGGTATGATTCCATGAGTATGACTATGTCAGGCTGTTGCTTGAATAGTCTGTGAGTCAGCTCTCCCAATTTTGGCACTAGCCCCTAGATGTTAATAAGGAGGACTTGCAAGGTCAACAGGGCTGAGTTTGCCATTTCTGGTACCCAGGTTGATGCCAGGTTGTCCAACCAGTTTCATTCCTTTTAGGCTTTATAGCGGTCTTGATACAACTGAGTGGTTTGCTAGGCCATTTCAGAGGACATTTAAGAGTCAGCTGCATTGCTGTGGGTCTGGAGTCACATGTGGGCCAGACCAGGTCCTACCTAAAGAACATTAGTGAACTGGATGGGTTTTACAACAATCAACAATGGTTTCATGGTCATCATTAGACTTTTAATTCCAGATTTTTATGAAATTCAAATTCCACCATCGTGGGATTTGAACCTGCGTCCCCAAAGCATTACCCTGAGTCTCTGGATTACTGGTCCAATGCTAATACCACTATGGCATTGCCACCCTTACTCATTTCCCCTGAAACACCAGGATAATCGATCTAATCATTGTAGCCTGCAGCATTTAACTCTGATCCACAATGAACATTTCCATGCTCCTAGCAGCTGATTTTACTTTGAGTTACTTCTGTGAATTTATTTCAAATTTCCAATCTCATTTGATATTTATAAATGCCCTGTACTGTATTTGTGCTATTTACAGACTAAGTTATATAATCTACTTATATCCACATTATCTGTGGCTCTCATCAATTTAAAGTCCTACGTTATAGTTAATCTCAATCCTCCTTTCCTCAATGGAAAATTTGGTTTTACAAATTGATTGCAAGAAAATAAATTTACATGGCAACTCCTCTCTCAACCCATGATAAAACTGTAGCAACAAAGAATTAGTGTATTGAAAAATTCTGTAGTTCACAGACTTAACCATAGGGCAGGACTTTATGTCCCGTGGCAGGCGCGTGCCTGACCCGACTGGATGTAAAATTGTGCACAATGATGTCGGGCGAGCATCCCGACATCATTGCGCACTTGTGCAATATTTCACTCGGCAGGTGCACGCCAGTGCTGGAGCCGCGCCCGCCATTAATTAATAGGCCACTTAAAGCCATTAACAGTCAAATTGATGCCAATTTTTCATCGCCCGTGCGATTTCACACTTGTCGCAAAACGGGCAAAACGAGCAGACGGCCAGCCAACATTTTCAAAAACCTCATCCATGGGCGGCTTAAAAAGAGTCAGCAGCATTGCCAGTGTGAATAGTGAGGAGTTTGGTACATAGTTTGCAGCTGGTGATTTACTGGTACTTGGCATCTTCATCCCTGTTCGGGTCTTCATTGTTAGCATTTCCAGGCTTCTTTTCAAGACTCCTTGGTATCTTGCAAGGCCCCGGAGGGTTCAGGCCACGTGGAGTCTTCCAGGTATCAGGCAGCCTTCTGTTACTCTGGTAATGGGGATTGTGGTCTCCGCTGGTGGCACCTCCTCTGATGAGGAAGAGAGGGGCAGAAGGAAGAGGAGGCCAGGTGTCCCAATGCAGCTTCCAGGGGAGGGACCTGTGGGAGGAGCGGCGCAGGCACAAGGGGCGCAGGGCCAACAGGAAGTCCAAGGCAGAAGGGGACACAGAAGACACCACTATCCTGCTGCCAGGGTTTACAGGCTGCAATGCAGCTACCTCAATATGTCTGAGGTGCAATGTCGAAGGAGGCTCTGCCTCTCAAGAGAGATGACCTCCATTTGTCAGATGATTGGGCCTGAGATCACCTCCAGCTATGTAGGTGGACACACCATGCCAGTGGCTCTGAAGGTGACAGCGGCCCTCAACTTCTATGCCTCCAGCTCTTTTCAGGGCTCAGTGGGGGATCTCTGTGTGGAGTCTCCCAATCAGCTGTCCACAGTTGTGTGAAGCTGGTGACAAAAGATCTGTTCATGTGGGTACTGACCTTTATTCAATACCGTATGGAGGAGGATAGCAGGCTGAGTGAGCCAGAGGCTTTTGCTGGGTTCTCCCACATCCAAGGTGCCAAATGTGGCCATCAAGGCACCAATGGATCAACTGGGTGCCTTCGTCAACAGGAAGGGATTCCACTCCATGAACGTGCAGATAGTGTGCGACTGCAGAATGAAGATTCTGCAAGTCTGTGCAAGCTACCCAGGCAGCTCCCATGACTCTTTCATCCTGAGGCACTCCCAGGTGCAGGGGTTCTTCAGTGCTCAGCCTGACTGGATGGATGGCTGCTGGGTGACAAGGGCTATCCATTGAAGAGGTGGCTCATGATGCCTCTCCGCCACCCAAGAACAGAGGCAGAGAAGTGTTACAATATGAGACATGACTCCACAAGGACAGTGGTAGAGAGGACCATAGGTCTTCTCAAGATGTGCTTCTGATGCCTGGAGCATTCAGGGGGTGCACTGCAATACCCCCCAGAGTGGGTGTCACTGATAGTGGCTGTATGCTGTGCTCTCCACAATCTGGCATTGGCAAGGGGGTGCCCACTGGAGGAAGAGGATCTTTACACAGCTGCAGAGGCCACAGAGGATGAGCCCAGTAGTGAGTCAGAAGAGGAGCACGGTGAGGAGAACACTGAGGGTGTGGAGACAGTAAACTCCAGGGAGGCAGGGACACCAGAGATGCCTTGATCCAATGCTCCTTCAGCTTGGCTACCAAAGATCAGCTTCAACCACATACCAGGACTGCCGCCTCCATCCCAGATGTCTGAAAGGAACCTTTGATTTGAACACAAAGAACACTGAGTGCCTGTGCAATAAAGTTCAGAGCCACTTACGTCCAGCACTACACTACAGGCATACCCTGCACCAATAAAATTAAAAGCAGACTCAGCCCATGACGGCAAAAACAAAATTTTATCTCATTTTAACAATTCCAAACTATTTACATAAACTTCCCTGGCCTTCATTTCCAGACCAGCATAAAACATAAAATCACCTGTGACCTGTTCCTCTTGTACTCACGGTGCCTTTAACTTACGTTTGCAAGTGCTATGTCTTAGTGCCCAGCCTGTACCCGCCCCTCGCTAGCAGCACCATTGATGGCAGTCTGCTGACTCTGCTCTCTTGTTGGCCTTGATGATCTTGTTGGTCACCCTCTGGCCAGTGGAGTCTGTGCCATCCCCGCCTGGGAGAGAGCGGCCAGTGCCACGGCTGGCATCTCCCCAGTCATCGCAGCCTCATCAGATGCCACAGTCACTGGCAGAGGGGGGGAGGAGTTGTTGCCATCATCCAGAGCACCCTGAGAGGAGCCCGCAGAGACGACAAGCAGCTTGTGCGCCAACGTGCGCTCTGGACCTACCTGCTCACCAGGGATACTAGGTGCTTCATCCATCTCCCACACTGGCACTGACCACCTGAGGTCAGTGCCTGTGTGAGGACTTGCAGGTCCGAGCGCAACCCCAGGAACCCTTGATTCTGTCCCTGGAGCTGCCTGTCCATGAGTCTCGCCATTGTCTCAATGGAGGCAGTGCGCTTGGCCACGAGGGTCAATGCAGTGCTGATGCTCCGCATGGCCTCCTCCATAATGGAGACCATGGTACGCATATCCTCATGGATCTCCATCTGATCATCCCGCACCTAATGGACGACTCCAGAGGCTCATCATCAGCCTTCTACTGAGCATTGTCCTGGTCCCCAACAGTCCTCCGAAGGCCAGCGCCCTGGGCACTGTCTGCCTCTGCTTGCACCTCAAGCAAGTGTGATGTGCACCGAGATACTAGCCACTGAACTAATGCCCACTGAAGTGCTGGTATCTGCGCTGGTGCCTGCTTCAGAAAGCGGGTGTGATGCAGGTGCAACAGAAGCTTGGTGGTCCTCTGGTGTCAGGGGTGGCCCTACAGGATCCGCAGATTGACCACCTGCTGGCGAACCTAAAAGGAAGAACAAGGACATGTCATTAGTTAAAGTCATCACATTGCATGCAAGCTAGGTGACCTGGTGAGAGATCTGCATTGCGGTGCCATCATCTTCCAATAGTCAATGGGGACTCCAGGTTCGAGGCTTACATCAATGAAGACACTACACTAGAATGGTTACACAATCTGAAACTCTTACCTTCATCTGGCAGCCGCATCTTTCTCGCCCGGTGGCAAGGGGAGCGTGCCGGCTCTCGAGGTCCAGGGCATCTTGTTTGAACCTGCTGAGCAGCAGGAGGTTGGGCAGGCCTTCGCTTGTACATACCCTCTCTGCCTGGTTATGGCTTGTCTTCACCTGAAAGGACAGAGAAGCATTGATAAGTCCACTCTCTACTTGCATCGCCATTGCAGCCTGGCCAACCCCAGCTGAGGAACACATCCAAGGGCACATCCGAGCCATGGCCCGCGAGCTGCAAGGCATTCAGTCCAAGCAGCCAGGGCCCACCCCCTTGGCCAGCTCTGGCATTATTGACAGTTGGCACTCAGACTCTAGTGCCTCTGAAGTCCAGGAACGGCCATACCTTAACACTTCTGCACACTGACCTATGCCAACACAGTACTCAACCTTCCTGAGTGCAGCAGGTCATTGAAGCACTTTCAGCATTGTACCCATGTCGCATCTGGCATTGCACCACATCTTGGCCACTCACCATTGCTGCCACCTCCTTCCATGTCCTCTTGGTGAGGTGCGGTGGCCTCCTCCTCCCATCTCGGGGGACAAGGGTGTCCCTCCTGGCAGCCACCTCCTCCAGGAGGAAGGTGAGGCACTCATTGGAAAAGCAGGGGATTGAGTGCCCACCCCACCTGCCATGTCCAGCCGCACTTGACTCCATAACTTCAGTTTACGAATGCAGAGAGACGTCCTTCCGTGGTAGTGTACCAGGGGCTGCCTGGGCCACTTTGAAACTGGCCACTGGGTCGCCATTGGACCTGGTGGCTGACAGGCCCCCAGCCCCTCTCAGCCCTCCCCAATCTACATCCCCCCCACTGACACTCACACACACACACACACACACACAAGGCACATTGGGCAAGATTTTCCCCTCCTCTGGCGAGCGCAGCAGGTGGGTCCAGAAACGGCTGCGAAACCGACCAACGCCTGCGATAGGGACCCAAGACCGATTTCACGCTGGCTGATGGCCAGCCAGCGTGAAACGTGCGCTGCAGTGCTCAGCGCTGCCGTGGTGGGGGTGGGAAGAAAGTGAGTGCAGAAATTTGCGCATGTGTGCAAGTGCTCCCTCAGGGAGCTGAAGATTTTTTTAAAAATCAGATACTAAACACTTAGCAATGTTAAAAATATATCCCATCATGTGAGCAGGGACATGTTATAAATGAAATGTCAAAATTTTTATTTAATTTTTAATTGCTGTTAGAAGCCTCGTCCTGCCCGTGGATGAGATTTCCTAAAAAATCAAATTCAACTATAACTTTAATGGCCTTAATAGGCCTGTTAATTGTCAATGGGCGCGCTGCCAAAATATCTCATGAGTGTGTGATGACTTTGGGACGCTTACCCAACGGCATCGCGCGTCTTTTTATGCTCAAGTGGGTTAGGCGCATGCCCACCCGCTCAGCGCAAATTTCTGCCCATAAGACATACAAAACATGGATTTTAAGGGTGGGATAAAACAATTCAATAGCACCAATCTGGAGTACAGGATTTGATGGGTTGATTTGGATCGATGTCTTCCAAGTTCCTTTCAGTTCTTGTTGATGACACGAGGTGGCCTCCCAGCACTTTCAGTCTCTAGTTCATTGGTTCAGAACTTGCTTTTCAATGTCTCTATCAGTGGTTTTCTCCTTTTCCTTTCTGCAGGGGTTTCCTCAGAGAGAGAGAGCAGGTTATAGAGATATGAGGAAGTGAGATTTTAGCTGTTTTCTCTTTGCAGGCCAGGAGCTTTCTGCTACGCAAAACCTTGGTCACCTGGTCAGGAGCCAATTAAAATACTGTTGTCAAGCAGGTCCCTTGGTCCAGTACTCCTTTCGGGCTCCATTCAGTCTTTCATGGCATACTTTGTTCCAGAACTGCAACATTGTATATATATCTCATCCTGTTCCTGTGGACATGTCTTTCGACCTGCAGCCATTGTAATTCTAATCCACAGTCCAACAGAAAATAAAAAAGATATGTTCTTTACAACAGTTCAACAAAAATAAAAAGGTATGTTCCTTATAGAAGGAAAATTGGGTTAAAATAAAAAAACTGCAGCTGCAGTTGACTGATAGAAAAATACCTAGTTGTTAGGGATTGGTGGAGTAATGTAGAAGTAATGGCGATTTTCCTGGAATAGCGTGAAAGTAGTGGCAACAGTAACAGAGGTACAAGTAAGAAAGTAAGAAAGAGAATGAATAACCAACAAAACAAGAGTAACAGAGAGAAAGCAAGATGGAGAGTTATCAAAAAAGAGGGGCAAAGTGAGAGATAAAGAGGAAAGATAATATATATGGATAGCGGGTCAGAGTATTAGAATGAGAGATTGCTTGAACTTAGCAGAAATAGAGAGTTAAAATGCACCAAATCTTGATCCAGCCCTGCATATCGCACACCTCCATGAGGTCAATCATGCTCCTATAATTAATGGAAGGCACTTAATGAGCTAGAAGACAATATATACTCATATCTCAAATTCAGGTGGATGCCAACTAGAGTTCAAAACACAGTAAGCAATCATAGAAACCCTACTTATTGATTCTTTACATCAGGGACCTGTAGGTTGTGGATTTAGTTAGGCCTTGGATTATCAATAAGGCCAGTCAACTTCAAGGATGCCGCTAAGGGAATTTTATTGTATGTCATAGCAAATTATTATAACACTGTACAACTCATTACTAAAGCCACATTTAGAATATAATTTGCATTTTTATGTGTCCTACTTAATTAATTAGTGTGTGGCAAAATCATTTAAGTGCATGGGCCCTTTAGGTTTAAGGATCCCACAGTCTGTGCAGGACCCTTTGGATTGCGGCGCAGTTTCGAGGGAACATTGTTTGTAATGTGCTGGAGATGTTTGCAGTTAAAGATTTTTGTTCAATATCAATGATGAATACCAAAAACAGAAAATCAGCTAGAATTGCACACAATTAATGAGGAAAAAGAAGCTTGTTGAAAAGTCAGAGAATAAAATGACAAAGATGCATGACAAGTCACGAGTTATGTTGTTATCTGTATAGACAGTGTTCCAGGGTTGGTGCCAGCAGGAGCCCCATTGGATACATTTCATGATTGGAAGCACTACTATTGATACACCCTCTTTATTCTATCAGCTCTGCTGATTACATTTGGCTGGCAAATTGATTATGAATAGTTTACTAGAGGTCAACCTGTCAGTCTGGCAATTACATTTATTGTGAGTTTTATCCATATTCAGCCCAGTAAAAGAGCATATTGGCTCATTGGGGGAGTATAGATTATTAACAGGAAACTGGTTTATTTATGATCAAAGTCAGACAGGTTGTAAAGTAACAGCATGAGCACACCCTTAATCATTTTCCCTCTTAACAGCTGTTTCTGCATGGAGTAACGAAACAAAATAAACATTGGAAATATCAGGGCTTAATTCTCAGGCAGTTTAACTAAGAAATATAAATTTAAAAGTAAAATGAAACATTTTGAACCTACATGATAATCTCACTGCATTTCATGGCAATCTCTCTCCTCATTTCTCTTTCAGTGAGAAGGTGAGCCATCCTTTTTTTTAAACCTCTTTGTCATTTCCAAATGTCCTAGAGCACATTCCCTTTATTGTGTCCATTTTACTATGTGTTAAGTAAATCTGCCTTTGAAGAATCAGTTTGCCAACAAAGTTTCATCACTTTAACAGTCACTGCCATTATTGAAACATTATTGTGCCACTTTTTTTTGTGAAATCATCAAGCAACACCAAAAATTGTTATTACTGTAATTACAGAAAGGTAAGTTTAAGTCATTTAAATATCTGAAATGCAAGTTTCTGAAGACTATTGCTGAACATTACTGCAGAACGGTGACAGATCAACTAGAACAGCTTAGTAGCAAGTCTTTTCAGGTCTCAATGAACAATCATTTGAATATATCAATGCTGAATGAACCGCAGCAGTGCTGAATAATTCTACTGTTGAGTTGAAGCTCGATTCTAATGTACTTACAAGGTTACTAGAGTTCAAATCACACATGGCTACATTAATTGTGCATGTGTTGTATAGTATTATAATGCTAAAAATAATTCTGAAGAACATTATCCTACTGTCAGATCTTAGAAAACTCTTTACCTAGAAAGCCATTCAAATAGCAAGAGCTTTTACACCTGTGAATGAATTCAAAGCAAAGTATCCATTTATATTTGATGCAATCTGCCTATGATAAACTGTCAATGAGATAACCCTAATAAAGAAATCACAGCACTGGAAAGAAACCATTAGCTCACAAGCCATTAAATTGCTGTCTGTGACATTAATGTATGAGCACAGAGAAATGTCAAATGAACATGCTATTCTGACACAACTGTTGCAATCAGACATTTATTGGTGACAATCTCTTATTGAGTGCAGGCTTTTAAGATAATAGGGGTCATTTTCACCTTCACCATTTGGGTGGTGGGTGACCTGGTAGAGTGGATTACCCACCCATTATAGAATTTATCCAATTTTCATTTATGCTAGATTACTGCCCAGGCATGAAGGTGAGAATTACCCCTAAAAGTGTCCTTACATGAAATCTTGGCCATTTTAATTCCCATCACCAAATGTTTTCAGATGTTTTTTTCTGTCATAGATCTTCCTTCTAAAGGCACCATATGCATTCCAATTTTTAATTCCTGAATTATTGGAACCCAATCCTCAGCCTGTGTGATCGTTGATTGGATCCCCAAACCCACTTACTGGAGCCTGCCAGCAGCAGCCCAATTTTTTAGAGAGTCTCATAATTCAGGGACAGAGAAAGTAACCTACACCCCTGCATATCCAAAAACTGGCATGCCCAAATTTCTGGGCCTCAGTGTCAGTAGCTTATTCAAGCGTAAAGACTGCATCACACAAAACACCCAAGTCTTTTGCCTAACATTTGCATATGTCCACATTCATCATGCATCACCGGACAATTCAAAAGTGAAAACCCAGGCCTTTTTTTCAATTTATTGACAAAAATTATCATTACATATATTATATTCTACTATGGGGTCATTTTGCTCGCGAACCAGTTGCAGGTGAGTAGATTTCAATATACTGCAGACACAGAGACCAATATGATATGAAGCACATGATATTTATTTACACACACAACAGAGCACTAACATGATGTGTGCTTCTCCAACGAGACCCTAGACTAACGTTAACATGGTAGCCCGTGCTATACAGCTATTGGGTCCTACAGTCACATGGCCAATCTGCTCACATTTTCTTAAAGGTGTAGTACACCTCAGATTACCACAACATAGGAAAGTGCAGTCTAGAAGAGACTGCGAACCAACTGGTTGATTCTAAAATCAGATACACCACTGTCACTTATTTCATAGGATTGTTTATTTTGTATCTTCACACACTTTTCTTCCCTTTTTCAGAATACTGGCAGAGTGCTGGAAGGATGAGCAGGATGACTATCAGCCAGCAGAACTGTGTCATGAGCACTCCTTCCATAGCTGACAAGTTCCAGAGTGAGACTAGAGTTTTTGACTCAGAGGAAGCAGTGTTACCTACCGAGCTACAAAACCTGTTATTTCATAGGAAAGAAGAATTAATTTGGCATGTTTGCTATCTCCTCATCATTTCATATCGTATTACCTTGGGATCTTTAAATAGCCCCACCCTGCATGCAGCAACTATGATTATCGAAATAGTAGACATTTCTTTTAGCATCCTTTGCTGTCCTAACCTATTTTTCCTTTAAACTCTCCAGTTTCCTAACCTCCATTACCCTTTATCTTATATTTCCAGAATGCTGCCTGCCGCTTTATACTTCAGGAACAATCGCTTTTTGGCCATATCCTTAATCAACGTTGCCAAAATGGGTTGTTTCTCTATTACCGTTCCTATCTCTCCTGCACCCCATCTCATGTTTGAAACACAATCCACTTTCCTTCCATAGCCCTTCAACCTTTTTCTCCTCAGATAATGATCTAATTCTTTTCTAAAAGCTATGATCGAATCCACCTCCGCCATGCTTTTAGGCACTGCATTCCAGATTTTAGCCAATTGCTGCATAGAAAAGATTTTTTTCTCACATCACCGTTGCTTCTTTCACCTTAAATCCATATCATCTGGTTCTCGACCCTTCTGTCAACAGGAACATTTTCTCCCTACCTACTCAGCCCAGGCCCTCATGATTTTGAACACCTCTATCAAATCTCCTTTTAATTTTCTCTTCTCCAAGGAAAACAGCCCCAGATTCTCCAATCTATCCATGTAACTGAAGTTCCTCATCCTTGGAAGTATTCCTGTGAATCTTTTCTGTACTCTCACTAATGCCTTCACATCCTTCCTAAAGTGCGATGTCACAGAATTGGACATAATACTCCAGTTGAGACCGAACCAGTGTTGTATAGAGCTGGATCATAAATTCATTGGTTTTGTACTCTGTTATGATCCCCGTAGAGGCCAATACTTTAAAAAAGAGATTTCAATTGCCAGTGGCTTGCTTAAAGGAATTGCACAACAAGATTTTAAGTTTTAAGACTTTTACTGTAACAAACTAAAACCAGCATGGACTAAACATTACTTAGTAGGCAATTAATACTCTAAACTATGGAACAAGTATTCCTTATTTGTTTCTTTACATGACTGATAATCCAATGTCACTTTCATACATTACACTACACTCTACACTGAATTGTAGTCTTTACAGAAAACAGTCCAAAGATACTCCCAGCTTTCAATGGCCTCACCTCTCCCCATTTTTCCAGGTTGTAACATCCAGTGTCCACCGAAATTTGTCTCCCTCAGTCTTCTGAGAATCCCTGAACCGACGTCCTGCAACAAGGTCCACTCTGATAAGTCCTTCTCCCAGGCACTCCAAAGGAAATCTTGCAATGCCCTGAATTTTCCACGGGTTACCTCTTTTTCACCAGAGAATGTGCTCCTACAAACCATAGCAGCTAACAGAAAGCAGCCGTCTCCCTGTTGCTCACAGCAGCCGTCATTTTCTGTCTGTCTCTCCTAGAGCCTCTCTCTCTCTCTATTTCAGTATCCAGATTTTTTTGAGTCAGTTGCTCCGAGAGTCTATAGGTCTGCACAAAGCCAAGCCAGCTGCTTTCGTTTTGTGTAAATCTGGCACCTGGTTTTCAACTGGACTTGACCTGGGCCATCAATCCCAGTGGTAACTAGGTCACATCAGCTTATCACCAGGCTTAGCTAGCCTGAGGTCTCATGTTCCATTTTACCTAGAATTAAATGAGACAGTTTAAAAGATAACCATCTTAAGAAACCTCACATTTGTAACTTCATAAAGTTACTATAAACTATAAACGCGGTAGGCAGAAGCATCCCAGATTAGCGCTAAGTGTGGTAGCAGGTGGGAAAAAGTCATTTTACCCACTGGCTGCAATGGCGGGTTTTCATGCCTTATCATCCCATTCCCACCTCATTAATTATGCAGCCACAGGAAACATAACATCTCACTGGTGGGTGGCCTCCAATTTGCCCACCAAGCCATTACCTTGCCACTTCCTCACGCTGGGCACTATATTTAAACTGCAGTCCAGGACTGCTCTGGTGAAGACATGACCCAAAAGCCAAGAAAAGTGCAGACTCTCTGATTCAGTAATGCATCCCTGGAATGCCTTCTGGACGTCCTGAAGGCATGCCATGACATCCTGTACCCCCACTCTGGCTGCAGGAGACCCATCAGTCTCACCACTGTGGCTTGGGAGTCAGTGGCAGAGGTGGTCTGGTGCACACAAGAGGTCCACTATCCAGTGCAGAAAACGGATGAATGATCTCATCCATGCCGCCAGGCACTCTGAACTCACACACTCACAAGACCATCACACATTCACTGGCATCTCACTCATGGTCAGTTCAAGGGACATCACCACTTACTCTCTCACACACATCCTCACATCTCCATCTGGCCTCATCTCCTTTGGAGACTGCTTCCTTAGCACTCGCTATCTTGAAGCCACTTGCACAGATCAACATGTGCCCCCAAACATACCTTGGAATGTGCCCCTTCCCCAGTACAGCCCTTGCCCTGCAGTCTCTTCATTTGTTTGAGGCCACTTCTCCCCCTTCCTCAAGCAAGCCCTAGCCCTGCAGCCATTGAAAAGCCACCCCCACTTACGGCTGGTCTGGTAGGTAGAGACCTGCCCGCGAGCCCCCCTAAAAATGATGTGGTGCTGTGTGCGAAGCCTGGCACTGATAACTGCAAGTGCTGCCCGAAGCAAGGGTGGCAAACAACTTTGAAGTCCCGAGTGAAGTGCAGCTCGCCAGCTGCATGTCGCTTATGTGCAGTTGCGAAATACATCGGTTTGACTTGTTGGATGATCCAGCGTGGGGGGATGATTCTGGTGAGCTGGGCTTATAATGATATGCTGAAGTATTGAAATTAGGTTCCTGACACGTGGCAGTGGGAAACGCAGCCTGCCATTGACAAGTGGAGCGGATGATTGCAAGCTGGCTTCATGATGGCGTGAAACCGATTTTTGGCCTTCTCGCCATATTATTCCCCTGCCTCCCCATCCCCCTGCCCCCTCTCCCCCACCATGTCACCCAACACCAACGGGGCTGGAAAATTCCACCCTGTGATTCCTAACGCTTTATTAACCACTTTCTCAATCTGTCCTGCCACCTTCAATGATTTATGCACTTATACTCACCTGCCCCTCTGCTTTTGCACCCCCTTTAGAATTGCACCATTTATTTTGTGTCTCCTCATTATTCCTACCAAAATGAATCAATTCACACTTCCCTACATCAAATTTCAACTTCCACTTATCCACCCTTTCCAGCAGCCTGTCTATGACCTGTTGAAGTTTGTCATCATCTTCCTCACAGCTCATAAGCTTCCAAGTTTTGGGTCATCCACAAATTTCAAAAATTTTTCCATGTTTTTTGTTCTATCAGTGCTGCCCAGTCTAAACCTTGTTTGTTTACTTTGCGTCCCCTCAATATTTGCATTTCTACTATTTAATTTTCTACACTCATTTGTACACATTCCACCTGTGGCAGAAATTCTAGTTGTAAGTATCCAGTCCCAGGATGCAATTAGTTTTCAGTTAATACATACATTCTAGATGTTGTTATGATGCCCGCTGATGTTACTACTGGACAAACCAGGTCTCAGGGCGGAACCCGGCTTAATAGATCTTAATTTTTATTTTTTGTTTAGATATATGGAGAGTGGCTACTGAACAGATTCACAGGAGTCAGCTGATGAACTTTTAATCAAAGAATAAAACATTTATTAAACAAGAAAAGATGAACTATATTACAATACTCCTTCACCCACAACTATACCTTTGCAGATATATACAGATTCGTGAGGGTAACACAAGTCACAAAAGCTATTTTATACTCTAATGTTCACAGTAAGTATGCAGTCCATGTAAACCAATAGGTGACCTGTGGTCAGAAACACCACACTCTGAAACCAAGTGACAGATACCACCCCAAACAGATGCTATGGATCTCTCCTCAACTCCCTCCAGATACTTGTCACACAGCGAGCCAACCGGTCTCACTGAAATCGGTCTTTCACACGAGGGTTTCCAATCTCCACTCTCGAAGAACTCACTTTGGAATCTTCTCCCAAACTGGTGCTCTCTCTCAGATGCCTTCTGCAAGGATACATCTCCAGGGTTTTGAACTCTCCTTCCGATGTTCCTCTCCTCTGGATTACCACGTGCATTCAAACTTTCTTCCCTCTCTCATTACTCACTCATTGACTCAGCCATGCCAACAGAACACCACTGCTTCACATGCTCATAGTAAAGAGTTACAGACCTTTGGCTGCCTCCTTGGATCTTCTGGTTTCTCCCAAGGTTATATTGCTTTAAATCTGTGTCCTGCAGCTTTCTTCCTTTAAGCTTAGAGCCTTTCTCTGCTCCTCACTCTTAACTTCACTTAACAGGGCCTTTTCCAGGTTCCTGTCCTTGTCCTTTGATATGGCTGTCCTCTTGGGCCTTTCTTGTTCCGCCACCTGGTTTTTGGGACTTTCTTCTCTGTTTTTTCGGAACCTGCTCCTCGCAGTTCCCTCTCCTGTCCTGCTTCTGCTGGCCACTGCTTCCAACTTTACTTTGGGTGCTTGCTATCTGTCCCTCTCTTATGCTGCTTCTGCTGGCAACTCCTTTGAGCCTTGGACCCACTGACCAACTGCACTCATACTGAACTGAAAGTATTTTTCTGTCTCTATGGGGCCTCCTGTTGCTAGGCAACATCACAGTTTTTTGTACCTTGTGTTTGTTTTGCCTTCCCCTCAAGAGTCATAAAATCTAATTAAAATGCAGGCTACTTTTAAAGTGAAACTAAAACTCAAATTCTCCCTTTCTTAACACACCAATAAAGAAACACAAAGTAAACTTAAACTTAAATATATACATTATTCTTACCACACCCAAATACACATATAACTTACTTAAACTATCTCTATTTCCTAACAATGTAGACTTTCATCTCTTATAGCCTGGGGTGAACAGTTGATGCTCTCTATTATTGCTCTATCCTATTTTCTTAAACAAATGCAGTCCTGATAGTTTGGATTGGTTTAAGTCTAGTATCTATGCACACCATATTGTATATTAATAGGCGCATCAACATTTACCATTACAGGTGAGAAGATAGATTGACATCCAGCATAAGTCACCCTATGAACCATAGGTTGATGTAACCTTTGTGGTGCACACATCGACACACCTCATATGAGTATATGCGATGCAGCTGGTTAAGGTTGTATATTACTGCACAATGCAAATGGCACACTAGAAGAATGCCATTCAGTGAAGGATTTGGAGATTTGGTAAAGAAAAAGCAGAGAAGAAGATAGGAGAACTCTGAAGAAGTGGCAGTTCACTCGCTCAGCACTTATATTTGCAACTAATTTTGTCACCATAAACACAGAAAATGCTGAAGAAACTCAGCAGGTCTGGTAGCATCTGTGGAGAGAGAAACAGAGTTAACGTTTTGTGTCTGTATGACTCTTCTTCAAAGCTAAAGAGTTGTAGAAATATGGTGGTAAGATAACAGAAGGTGTTAATAGCATAACAAGGGTCAGCGCTCTGTGAAAGCAAAACACAAAAACAAGTGACGGATGGCCCTGTGGAGGGAGGGGGGGTTTGGGGAAAAAGGGTGAAAAAATGAACAAATAAATGAAAGAATAAATAAATAAGACTGTTTAAGAGGGGATAGAGCAGGTGGAACGAGATAGAAGGTCATGGATAGGTGATAGCTAAGGAGAGATTGACAAAGATGACATGGACACAAAACAAAGGGAGTGTTAATGGTGGAGGTAGAGAGTAAAGAAGGTGCTGATGGTGACATAAAGGTCAAATAGCAAAACCAAGATCAGCACTCTGTGAAAACAAAACATAAAAACAAGTGGTGGGGGGGGGTGAGTGTAGGGGAAGAAGGATAAAAAATTAACAAATAAATAAAAATAAAATAAAAGATTAAAAATGTGTTTTAAGAGATAAATAAATAAATACATAAATTATTTAATTAGATTAAAAAATGAAGTCAAGGGAGAGGAAAGAGTTCATGGTCCAAAGCTGTTGAACTAAATGTTAAGTCTGGAATGCTGTAAAGTGCGTAATCGGAAGATGAGATGCTGTTCGCCCAGTTTGCGTTGGGCTTTACTGGAACATTGCAGCAGGCCAAGGATGGACATGTGGGCATGAGAGCAGGATGGCGTGTTGAAATAGCGAGCAACAGGGAGGTCTGGGTCATGCTTGTGGACTGAGTGAAGATGTTCTGCAAGCGGTCACCCAGTCTGCGATTAGTCTCCGCAATGTAGAAGAGACTAAATTGGGATTAGTGAATGCAGTAGACCAAAATGAAGGAGGTGCAAGTGAAGCACTGCTTCACCTGAAAGGAATGTTTGGGACCTTGGATGGTGAGGAGGGAGGAGGTAAAGGGGCAGGTGTTGCACCTTCTGCAATTATATGGAAAGGTGCCTTGGGAAGTGGATGAGGAATTGGGGGTGTTGGAGGAGTGGACCAGGGTGTCACAGAGGGAACGGTCCCTATGGAATGCTGCATCATGCTGGAGTTGCCAAAAATGGCGGTGGATGATCCTTTGAATGCGCAGGCTGATGGGGTGAAATGTGAGGACAAGGGGGACCCTATCATGGTTCTGGGAGGGAGGGGAAGGTGTGAGGGCAGAGGTGCGGGAGATGCATCAGATATGGTTGAGGACCCTGTCAACCACACTAGGGGAGAACCTTGGTTAAGGAAAAGGAAGACACGTCAGAAGCTCCGTTTTGAAAGGTGCTCTACTGTATTGGCTGCTCCCAATGCGGTCTCCTCTACACTGGGGAGGCTGTCTGTCTGTCTGTCTGTCTGTCTGTCTGTCTGTCTGTCTGTCTGTCTGTCTGTCTGTCTGTCTGTCTGTCTGTCTATCTATCTATCTATCTATCTATCTATCTATCTATCTATCTATCTATCTATCTATCTATCTATCTATCTATCTATCTATCTATCTATCTATCTATCTATCTATCTATCTATCTATCTATCTATCTATCTATCTATCTATCTATCTATCTATCTATCTATCTATCTATCTATCTCATTTATTTATCTATTTTTTCATTTAATTCTCTCATTTATTTGTTCATTTAAAAAAAAATCCCCAAACCCCCCTCCCCCCACAGGGCTATCTGTCACTTGTTTTTATGTTTTGTTTTCACAGATCGCTGATCCTTGTTCTGCTATTAACCTTCTGCTATCTTACCTTTATGCCACTACCAGCACCTTCTTTACTCTTTACCGCCACCATTAACACTTCCTTTGTTTTATGTCCATGACATCTTTGTCAATCTCTCCTTAGCTATCACCTACCCCTGACCTTCTATCTTATCCCAATTGCTCCACCCCCTCATAAACAGTATAAAATCCATCATACTTCTACTTCTCTCTAGCTCTGAAAAAGAGTCATACGGACTCGAAATGTTAACTCTGTTTCTCTCTCCACAGATGCTGCCAGACCTGCTGAGTATTTCCAGCATTTTCTGTTTTTATTTCAGATTTGCAGCATCCACAGTGTTTTGCTTTTAATTTTATCAACAGCTTTGCAACAGTCTATTATTATACATTGGTCATATCCATCAATGAAGTTGATAGTAAAGAAACCAGACAAGGTACAAAATGAGTTGGCGATTTGTTATGGTCTGTTTAACATTATTGTCCCAGACAAATTTATAACCTTTCTAAATAGACTTTCCATCATTCTCAGTCAGTCGGTGTGTCAGAAGCAGTAGCGACATCAGAAGCAAGCAACTCAGGGGAAGCAGGAACTGGCCCTCAGCACCATCTCCTCAGTGTGAGCAAACTACAGCAAAGCAACTAGAAATACTGAGGGGAGAAAATACTGACCACAGAGAGATATATTAAGAAAGAATAAATTAGGTATTATGAAAGGAGGGAGAGATAAATACCAAGAGAGAAGAAAGAACCAAGGGAAAGATTTACATAGATAGAGACAGAAAAGAGGGGAAAACAAACAGAGTGAGAAGAGCAAAAGAACAAGCTTTGCAGGCATTTATTCTTTGCAGATTGAGTGGCACCAATGCTCAAAGCTCGTTAACCACAAAAAGCTATCAGGATTCCTTGGTGGGATCTGGCACAGAAAAGTTGTTGAGTTATTGCTGTCAATCATTTTGAATGCAAATTGTTTTGGAGATTAGAAGTAAGATGAGAGAGGAGAAAAATACTTAAATCACAACACTGCTTAATCAAAGGTAAAATTTACAGACAGAAACAATGAGGAAGCGAGCACACTGTGAAAAACACAGATCGAAGTTTTGTCTGGCAGGTCTTATCTGCAAATGTCAATTGTTTTTGTCAAGCTGTCAACTGACAGAGCATGTGTGTAAAAGGAAAGTTCCTGTAACAAATAATTGATTTGTATCGAAAGCAGTTTGTTAGCAGTCAACTCTAAATGGACAATTGAAGAACATCTTCCAAACAAGGCAATCAGAAAACTAATTTTCTCTCTATCTGCAGTGACAACTGTTACGTAGTAAAAATTGGATTGTGCATTCTTGTAATCTATATCTATTTTTCTTCTTTGAATTTTCAAAATCTCATTTTATCATCAAAACTGCATCTTTGCCAACATCTATTTTTGATAAATAGCATTTTACATTGTTCATACTAATCTATTGTATTTCAATGGGAAAAAAACAAAAAGGATAAAGCCTGTTATTGCAAAGAACAGAAATTGACAATGTACTTCGTCTTGCCAAGGATTAATTTGTTCCGGTGTCAGCTAGTTTTAAATCACTTCAGGTTTTACAGCAAAGTAGACATACTGCAAATGCTGCATTTATTTCAATGACAACACTTGTAATCATGGATTATAACCCAGAGGTGAGTTCTATATTGCAGAGGGTGGGACTGCTGTGAAGTCGGGAAACCCAGAAGAATGGGGTTCCCAATTGTCCTTCAAAATTTAACTGCAGTGTGCCTTTAAGTGGTATTTCTGCCCACAGGTAGTCTCATTGATAGGCTGGAGGCATTTCTGTATGCAGAACACAGCGACAGATATAGAAGCCAGGCATGTATACATAGCCTCCTAGTTAAATCTGTATGTGTATAGTCTTATCTTCAAATAAAGAACCCATGTTGCTGTCTTACCAATCCTTCTTGTGGGATTGGTACGATTACTTTGAAGAGAAGAACATAACTAGTGGGAGGTGGATCTGGATCATTTGGTGATGGAGGGACAGGAAATTGTGGGACAGGTGAGTCCGATAATAGTTAGGGGCAAGGAGTTAGTGGTTGGGGGGAAAGGTTGGTGGTCAGGGGGTGCAGTTTAAGGTTGGTGGGGAGCAATTGGTGGTCTTGGAGGAACAGTTGGAGCATGGGACAGGAGCAATTGGTGTCCAGGAGGGGAGGATTTGGTGGCACCCATCTTTTTGTCGCAAACGTAGCAATCATATGACAAGGATTTGTAAAATGATAATGTGGGCTCTTTATTAGAAGCTAAGACCATGCAGATACAGTGTTGACTGGGAGGCTGAGTAAACACATCTGCCTTGCAGTGCTGCTGCATTCTGAGAATAAAGTCATGGGGTTATACATCACATCCTGTGCAGAGGTGGGTAATGATTGGCAGAAGTTTAAGATGAGCACCCTTAAAGGTACATGTACATCATATCACAACAGGGGCGGGAGCATTTGGTGGTCGGAGGAAGCAGTTTCTGGTTGGGGGAAGTAGACATTATGGTGGTGAGAGGGATTTATTGGTTATCTTGTTGGGCCTGGAGGAAGCACTGTTCCTCCTCCTGGCCTGTAAGCTATGCCGTAAAGGCACTATGAATTCAGCCCTTCTTAACTCTTTTAAGATACCAGGTTAAAATACTGTTAAAATGAAAGCACACAGCTTCATTATGCTAGTTAAATGACCAATACATTAACTTATGACACAACCCCAACCCACCGACTTTTGGGAGTTAAAATTCAGCTACTAGTATTTGTATTCTGTTGTGAAACATGGAACTCATTTTTAATGAATACTTCTAAAGCTTTTCAATTCTTACTGAGCCATGAATTTAAACATTATAACTAGCTCCATGACCAACCATCAAAATACATTATTATTGGAGCTTATAATAGCTTATTTTATATCATCTACTCCCACTTAGAGGATTTCAATTATGGTCGGCAAACACTGCAGAACAGAGGGGAATGACATCTCATAACTATTAAGGGAGTGTTGATGTCCATTTTAAATTGTGTAATCCCTACTAACAGACAGACATTGACCTCCCTTATCCTGATGAGCAAAAATAATTTTTTCATAAAATGGGGCATCCAGGCAAGATGCAGATAACTGCAGTCAAACATTGGTGTAAAATAGCTATAATTTAACAGATAGACAAGGCACAATGCTTCATCTGACAACAGCTGTGTGCCTCTGCAGGATCAGATATTTTAACCATCTCATGGAGAGTGCCAGAACAGTGGCAATGTTTGGATAAAGTACCTGGATGGGCACTTGTTCCCTGAAGATCTAAATTTACATCGTCCCACAGGGATCAGATGACTATTTGAATAGAAACAATGTGCAGGGGTATGGTGAAAAGGCAGGGCAATGGCTCTGGGTCATAATGCTCATTTGGAGAGCCAGTGCAGTCATGATAGGCCGAATGGCCTCCTTCTGTGCTGTTAAAATTCTGTGATTCTGATTCTGTGCCACCATTCAGAGTCTAGTCCAGCAATCCTTAGTTCAAAAAGATAATTCTAGGTTCCCTTGCATATCATTATAGTGTGCGCATGTAATGCTGTTATAATGAAAACTCTGAAGCTTTTTAAAATTTTTCTCACATGCTGACTCTTGATGAAGAAATGCAAAAATAATGATTGAATAAGTGGTCTACGATTATCCAGCTGTAAAAAGGCCCTGAGTGGTAAACAATTAATCATTTCTCAAATTTGACAAGGATCAAGCAGCTTCTGTTGGAAGTCTAACCATCAGTATTTATTTGTCTGATGTGAGCAGCATTTTCAGCTGCCTGATAGAGCTATCTGAAACCTATGTGCAGAAATAGGATGATGCTACAACCTTCATTAATGCCAGAGTGAGAGACAACACTTTTAATCAGCTTCCATCCAGAGAAAGGAGAACAAAAATAAAGAAAATAGAGAATGACCAAAATAAAAATAGAAAAATAGAGACAAGAGTTCAGGAAATAACATCTCTCCAAGTTAAAGTTTCAAAATTTAGAACATTGCTTTGCAATTAACATTGTAGCGAGTAAGATACAGTGATCAACTATACATGTAAGATGTACATATAATTTCTCACTTAACATAGTTGTGTTCCTGAAAAGTGCAACTTTAAATGAAACAACATTAAGTGAATCAGATTTTCCCATTACAATCAGTGTAAAAGCTGTAGTTAGGTTCTGTGAGACCTTTCTCATTAGAAAAAAAACATTATTACTGTAAGTAAACCCTGTAAATTGAAATACTGTATATTTTTAAATTCCTATATTTGTAAATTAAATAACTTTTAAAAAAAATAACTTTTAAAATATAAATAAATATGCCAACTCTTTCTACTTACCTCCTGCTTGCCACCTCTTCTGCTTTCCAACCCTCCTGGTCCCCAGCCCTCCCGCCTGCTGCCCATCCCACTCCCCAACCTCCAGGATGCCAACTCTCACTCTCCCTCTTGTTTGATGCTTCCATCTCTCAAAACCCCGCTGTGAGTGAAGGCTTGGGAGAGGGGCAGCAAGAACAAGGAAGTGAGTGAGAGAGTGTGGTAAAGTGGAGTGCTATGTACCTTTAAAAGAATGTAGTTAGCTGACCATGTGACTGTATCGACCAATCGCTATACTGAGGGGCTACTTGGGTAACTGTAAGTATGGAGCTGGAGGTGATTGAAGAAGCACACATTGTGTTAGTGCCCTGTTCATAGTTCCAATAAACCACCAGTGTTTGTTCAGTTAATCGGTCTCTCTGCCTATGTTGTTTTTGTTAATATCAAGAATGCAGCTTGTGTTCGCTGAACAAAGCAAACCAGATAACCTAAAACATAAAAGCGAGTGAGAGGAGCTGTGATTGGAAGGGTCAGGTAGGGAACCGGTGAGTGGTGGGATCGGGGAGCAAGAGAGATGCGGCAATCAGGAGGGTCAGCGAGAGGGAGTGTCGAGGAATGGGAGGGTAGGAGAACATGAGGGGCGGCCAGTGGAAGAGTGGTAGTGAGTGGGAGGGTCAGGCAACAGGAGGGTCAGGGAATGGGAGGGTTGGGGAGGGGGGTGGGCAGCAGGTGGAAGGATCAGTCAGCGGGAGAGGCAGAGAGCAGGAGACGCCGATTGTGTCATGCGCACTACGTTGGCCTGGTGAGAAACAAAGCTAAAATGCAAATCCCAATGCTAAGGGCGCATACTAGCCCTGTTATATCCGCAGGGCTAAAGTTGAATGAATTAAAATGGGGCAACTCAAAATGGGGATTTATTTCTAAACTTTTACCAAACCTAGACATGTGCTCCAGGAAGTTTGATACAACCACATCCTCCCATTCACAATTCATTAGGTCTTATATCCCATTAGCAGCTGTCTAAATTAATCAATTTGGTTTATGGTCAATATTGTGATGCCTGTTTTCTGAGTGTCAAATATCGCAATGTTGATAAATATAGAAATATTTCATTTTTTGCATGCACCTGGGCCATTGCAAAGTTCAGCAGGGCCTTAGGCAGTCGTGACACTGTTTGAAATGAGTGCTGGCTCCATTTCTTTTTTTAAAATTTGTTCATGGGATGTGGACATCGTCGGCTAGGCCAGCATTTATTTCCTATCCCTAATTGCCCTTGTTCAGAGGGCAGTTCAGAGGGCAGTTAAGAGTCAACCACATTTCAATATTAAATGAGCCCCTGCTCCCATTTCCAAACTCATTCTCAAAATTGGTGAAACATAGGGCAGGGTTTTCCCCTCCACTGACAAAGCGCAGTGGCGGGGGGCAAATGTGATGCTTTCCCCACCTCCCACAATGGCGGGTTTCCGTACCAGATCATCTGCTTTTCATCTTATTATATATACATCAGCAGGAAGGATCTTGTGGCAGGGAAGGTGCTGTGACCTAATCAGATCATCTCTACAGGCGCCATATTTAAACCACACCCGTGCACAGCCTTCACTCTCTGGAGCCCAGAACTGCTGGAAGAGAGAGATAGTCTCCGAAGTGAAGAACAGTAGCTCTCCCAAGTTTAGTGAAAGAGTGCTGGGGCTACTCCTGGACACAGTGGAGGAACACTGAGATGTCCTCTATCCTCATGATCAGAGAAGGAGGTCCACAAACCTCACCACTCCAGCACGGGAGCAGACGGCCAGCACGATCAGTGCCAACTCAGCCCAGTGGAGATCAGCCATCCAGGGCAGGAAAGGCATGAATGACCTCAGGGTAAGTCAACCTTCTCCTCACTCTCAACTCACATTCTCACAAACCCATAAGGCATTTGCAGCCTGACAGTCCACAGAGATCTCACACAGTACCAGCACAAGGGACATCACCACTGACTCTCTCACACATGTTGACAATTCCACCTTGTCTCACATCATTTGCAGCTTGTGCCCTCAGCTCTTACACAGGTCCAATCATTACCCACACAAGGCAGGCATCCTTCCTACTCACAGTCTCTCCAGCTGTCTTTCTGCAGGACAAGCTCACCCACAACATAAGGGAGAGATCGCAGACTGGTGAGGGGGATTCCGGAGTTCAAGGCCCTCACTCCCCATGAGGAGCGTGCTGTTGAGCTAATCAGAGAGGACTGGGGCCGTGTGTGCGCCGACGGTGATACCAGCATCTCCCAACCAAGTGAGGGCCCTGCACCAGCTCATCATTCAGCCAATGATACTGTGAGTGCATTGTAATGCTGTTGACTATGCAGCCATTCACTAACTATCTCACTTCTTTGACAGTCACCAGCACAAAGCGTGGCAAGGGCACATGGAGTCACCCCCTCAGCTCCAGGTCCTGAGGACACACCAGTTAAAGACCCATCACAACGCTTACCCACACCCTCCACCAGCAAAGAGACACACACCTCGGTGGACCTAGTTCTAGAGCAGGCTCGGGGTCACAATCTGGTGAGCACAGCACAGATTCTGGTCCACAGCAGGTGAAGGCTGGCACTTGAAGGAATGCTGGAGGCAAGGATTCTGCTGAGTCCCAGTCGAATGACGAGTCTCTGGACTTGGCCCAACACAGATATTGTAGCTGCAATGACAAACACAGGAATATCAGGCAGTCTGAGATTAAAGTGCCAACATGACAGTGCACTGAGGTCAACACTGGTAGGATCATGGCCGCCGTGGAGACCTTGGTCCAGGACATGGGGCCTGCTGTGCTCCAGGAGTTGCATACCATCGCTGTAGGCATTGGTGGCATCTATCAGTGGCTAAATGAGAGGGGTCAAGACACATTGATCTCATTCCAATACCTCTTCTCCTCAAGGAGTCAGCCAGGGGCCTTGGGCACCCTTAGGGGTGAGGACCAGAAGCAGGACACCCTGGGGCCATCCATCCAGGTGACTCCGGAATTGTCCAGTCAACCCCAATCCCATCTACCTGTGGTTCCATCAGCTGCAGTTCCACAGACCGAGGAGGGTGAACCTGCCCTACAGAAGGAGACCCAAAGCAGGCTGATGCCCTCCAGGCCTCCGCCATCCAGAGGACGCCTGCCAAAGTCATCAAAGACAATAGAGTGTATCAGTCAACAGGCTGCCTCCACCTCAGCTATGGATGTCGAGGAGACACGAAGACATAGTGGTAGGGCTAGGAAGATCAAGAAATACGAGGAGCGCAATGTTTGCATGGGTGTTCACAAGATGTACATCATTTCCACCAATGTAAATAGATATGCACCCATTCAGATCATTCTACTTCTCCTGTTGTGCATGCCTCTTCTGCCTGATGAGCTGTTTTGTGGTCAAACAAGTGTCACACAATGTTTACACCCCCCGCCCAACTTTTCGCAGAAATCGCATCGTGTGCCTCCGCTCAATTTTGCATGCAATCATCCTATAACAACGTGTGTCCATTCTCTGTTTAGTGCCAACATCAGTGACGTGGCACCCTCAAGGAAAAGTGTGGTTGTGCCAGTCATCTCTGAGACATGCTTTACAGGTTCTAGTGACATTCAGGCTTGTGGTAAAGTGAAGTACCCCGTCTCTTTAAAAGAATGCAAGTGTACTGATCACGTGACAGCTCTGATGAATCACTGTACAGTGGGGGCAACTGTGAGCTGTAAGTCTAGTTCTGGAGGTTTCTGAGTGAACACGTATGATCTGGTGCTCTGCCCTATGTCTCAAAAAACCATCACTGTTTATTCTTACATCAGGTCTCTCCCCATTATTGATTGCCAGCAGCAATTGAGGAGAATATAAGAAGGTGTGCGGTTTGAGTTCGGATGGGCAACAAACTCATTTACCCAAGACATAAAAATGGTGATGATGATAAAGAACAAAAGAAAATAAATTTCAAAACATGTGAACAAGACATTGGAAAGAGCATCTGTAGTTAATGTATAAAATAGGCTGGCAATCGGAGCAGAAAGTAGTGCTGCAGTTTCAAATTTTAAAAAATCCTGTAGAATTGCGATCATGGGGATCCCACCAAAACTCAAAAAGAACATGAAACCTAGCAGAGAAAAACCGACAGCTGCAGAGACAGAGTTAAAAAAAAGGTGACCGTTCTTAAAGTGGCAATACATTTAAAAGGGTAAATACATGAAAAATGGTTATGGGCAGAAAGTTAAAAGAGACCCCAGACAGGGGGTGACTCCGAGGTAAACCAAACACCTAAATTTATCATTACCTAGAAAACCTATCGGAAGTGCAGTCCCCTTGCAGTCGTTCACGATGCTGCAGTTTGGGCGTGTCGATCCATTCAACCCCAATTCAGAGGACTGGTCTCAGTATGTCGAACACCTAGTGTTCTTTTTTACCACTAATGACATCGTGGGGGGGTGGGGAGGGAGAAGAAGAGGACAATTCTTTTATCCTTATGCGGGAACAAAACATCCGGGCTTATCCACAGCCTTAAGTTACCTATCGCCCCAGACTCGAGGACTTTTGGCGAGTTAATAAAAATTGTACAGAGCCACCTGAGACCAAAGCCCTCAGTTACTATGCAACGCTTCAAGTTCAATTCAAGGAACAGGCTTCTGGAGCAGACAATAGCTGACTATGTAGCCATTTTAAAGACATTAACTGAGCATCGTGAATTTGGAACATCCATTAGCGATATGTTGAGAGACCGGCCGATATGCGGGATTGGAAATGATACTTTCCAAAGGTGTTTGCCAGCCAAACCTAGCCTAGACTTCAATAAGGCATTAGAATTAGCTACCGTGATGGAGAGTGCTGTTAGAAATTGTGAAGTTATATAAGAGACACAAAATGGCGCTGTCCATCTGGTCGAGCGGGACAATCTGGCAACAAAAGGTGCGAATACATCAGACTCTACGGAAAGACAGGAAACAATCTCTAGCTTCAGACCATTGAAAAACAACAATACTGCATTGAAAACCCACAAAATGAATGAGAGAAATACATCCAGGCCTCCAATGAGCGAACGACAACTGAAACAAGTCGAGTGCTTTTTCTGCCATTGCTATGGCCACATAAGGCAGCACTGCAGAGAAAGGCTAAAACAACATTATAAAGGCAGAAGGAAAAATCATGAAATATGCCTCATGGAAGAGCCAGAAGGAATAGAATCCGACATCCATTCATTATATAACCTCAAAGTGGACAGAACTGAGCCAATCCAAGTAGCCATAATGATCAACAGACAACCCATTAAGATGGAAGTTGATACAGGAGTGTCGATGTCTGTCATTGGAGAGCATACATTTAGATATTTGAGTAATGGAACCCACCCTTTGAAGTTAGAAGTTTCGGACACAAAGCTGAGGGCATACACGGGCGAGGAAATAAGACTGAAAGGGTTATGTCAAGTCTCAGCGATGTATGGAGATCAATCTGAAAGGCTGCCCTTGTTAGTGGTAGCAGGAGAGGGCCCCAGCCTAATAGGCTGCAACTGGCTCGAAAAGATTAAATTGAAATGGGCCGAAATTTTTCAAATTACTATGAAAGGCTCACAGGAATTGTTGTAAAAGTATGCTTCTGTTTTCAATGATGAGTTAGGAAGGATTCGAGGGCTACAGGCCAGAATCCATAAAGACCCAAATGCAACCCCCAGATTTATAAGAGCCAGACCAGTCCCTTATGCTCTACAGGACAAAGATGAAACCGAACTGGACAGACTGGAAAAATTGCGCATCCTATAATCAGTGAAATTTTCTGAGTGGGCGGCACCCATTGTACCTGTGCTGAAGCCGGACCAAAGCATGCATTTATGTGGTGACTATAAGCTAACTGATATGAGGCACCCGATATCCAAGATTGAGGAATTGTATTCAAAGTTGGCAGAGGGCACCACATATTCGAAATTAGACATGAGTCATGCCTACCAGCAGGTAGAGTTGGAAAAGGACTCTAGGGAATTTGTCACTTTCAATATCCATCGAGGGTTGTATCAACACACGTGTCTACCCTTTGGGATCTCCTTGACGTGTGCTATTTTCCAAAGATCGTGAGAAAACTTGCTCCAAGGATTGCCCCATGTTATCGTTTACTTGGATGACGTGTTGGTCACGGTATTAACCGATGATGAACACTTAGCAAATCTAGAAGATGTGCTCAAAAGTTTCACGCAAGTGGGGGTAAGTTTAAAATGAGAGAAATATCTGTTCCAAGCTAAGGAGGTTGTTTATTTGGGCCACAAGGTTGGTGCATAGAGCCTGCATCCTGTGAAGAAAAAGTCCAGGCCATTCATGAGGCACATGCCCCGCGAAATACACAGAGCTTAATGCCTTCTTAGGCATGGTAAACTACTATGGCTGATTCCTCCCAAACCTCTCGACTGTGCTGGTCCCATTGTATGGCCTGCTTAAGAGGAACCAGAAATGGAGCCCTGCACCAGGATACCTTCCTGAAAGTGAAGTGATTGTTAAGATCGTCGGCCTTGTTGGTCCATTTTGACCACAAGAAGGAATTGATTTTAACATGTGATGCCCTTATGGAATAGGTGCTGTCCTTTCATGTCGGATGGTGGATGGCGGATGGCTCCGAAAGACCCATTGGTTATGTATCCCGCACACTCAGTGTCGCAGAGTGACAATATTCCCAGATTGAAAAGGAGGGCTTATCTATTTTGTTTGGCATCCGGAAGGTTCATCAATATCTCCACGGTCGCAATTTCCATATCAGTACCGACCACAAGCCCCTACAGGGATTATTTGGATAAGATAAAGCGATACCACCTATCGCATCCAGAGATGGGCACTAATATTAGCCGCCTATGAATACACTTTTGTTCACCCTTCGCGAACTTAAATCCCATATGCCGACGCACAAAGCTGCCCTTCCCTGCCAGCTAAGAACAGGGAGTCTCCGATTATCCAGGAACTGGTCTTAGTGCTAAATTTTCTGGATTCCTCTCCTGTCCAGACAAGACAAATCCACGAGTGGACAGGCCGGGGCCCACTTGTCTAACGTCTGAGAGCAGGTCTTGATTGGTTGGTCTGGTGGATCTAAATCCGAGGAGTTGAAGCCCTATTCTGACCATAAGTTTGAACTCTTCTGTCAGGACAGTATATTACTCTGGGGAGCAAGGATTTATCATGCCCCCCAAGGAGGCGAAGGCCGTTATTAGCTGAGCTATATAGCACTCACCCGGGCATTAACAGAATGAAGGTGCTCGCATGCAGAAATTTGTGCTGGCCTGGCATGGCCTTGGATATCGAAACCCTGGTCTAAAGCTGTCCTCACTGCCAGCAGGTGCAAAAGCTCCCCCCTTTAGCTCCATTGTACCCATGGGAATGGCTGGGGCAGCAGTGGGTGCGCCTCCATGTCGATTATGCGGGACCCTTCCTGGGCACAATGTCCTTTTTACTGATTGACTCCCACTCCAAATGGACGGACGTCTATGAAGTCTGGTCGCCCATGTTGGCTGCCACCACAGACCATTTGCAGCAGAGTTTTGCAGTGCATGGGCTGCCGGAGATCCTCGTATCCAACAATGGGACCACTTTTACCGTGGGAAGTTCCACAGGTTCATGACCCTGAATGGCATTATCCATATCAAAACCTCACCCTACCACCCAGCATTGATCAGCATGGCTGAGAGGGCAGTCCAAACCTTTAAATCCGGGATGAAAAAGATGGAAGGGGATTCCATTGGCACGAGATTGTCCCGGTTCTTGTTCGCCACACACGAGTACTGGTATTGCCTCTGCAGAACTGCTAATGAAGAGACTTCTCAGCACCCGCCTGACCCTTATCCAGCTGAATTTAGAGAGGAGGTGAAGAAAAGCCAAGAGGCGCAGAAGACCAGGCACGATGGCCGCGAAAGAACTTTCATGGTGGGCGATGCAGTCCTCGCAAAGAACTTTGGAGGTGGGCCCAATTGGCTGTTAGGCGTGGTGAGTGCAGTAACTGGACCCCCCCACTCCTGTAATGTATCGGTAAACGGCCGAATAATTAGATGGTGCGTGGATCATCTCCGCAAAAGAACACCAGTTCCACAGGAAGAAATGCAGTCTTCATCTACGCTTGAGTTTGTGCCGCGTGTAGAGCACAGGTCACACAATTGGGAAGCACCTATGGGGCCTGTAGGACCTGCGGGAGTTGGGGAGACAAACCAATTTCCATTGAGGAACCTAGTGGACAACTGTCCCCTGAAAAGGAGGTCTCGGAAAAACCAGCCGAGGTTATTGGGCTACGATGCTCAACACATCCGAGAAAGCCTCCTGAGTGACTTGACCTGTAAATAGTTATTGCATAAACAGTTAATGTGTTTTAAGCTTGTTAGCTGTACTTTTAAGTAAAGGGGGAGGGATGTGGTAAAGTGAGGTACCCAATCGCTTTTAGAGAATGCAAGTGTACTGACCATGTAACAGCACTGACAAATCACTGTACAGTGCGGGCAGCTGGGAACTGTAAGTCTAGTTCTGGAGGTTTCTGGGTGAGCACGTAGGACCTGGCGCTCTGCCCGATGTCTCAATAAACCATCACTGTTTATTCTACATCAGTCCCTCCCCATTATTGATAGCAAGCAGCAACTGAAGAGAACATAAGAAGGCATGCATTAGAGTTTGGATGGCCAATGACCTCATTTATCCAAGATATAAAAAGTCTTGACTGTATAATATGGAGGCTCATGTAGTCTCCTGATGTTTATGTATTGTGGAATGTCAATGTGTAGTCTAGGTAATGAAATATAGATGTGCTTGGAGACAGGGCATCTTTCATTGACCCCCATGTACTCTCCGAAAGCTATGAGGATGGTCTATCAGCTCTAACACAGAGCTCATTTGCTCTCGTGGCTGCCATTGGCAATCTCTGGTCCCCAAGTGAAAATCTGCACAGCACCCCAGTAATTGTGTTAATCTTCCCACCTCCATGTTTTTGAGCTCTGGACCTGGCTGGCACATGATTGTCCTGGGTGTCCTGCTCGAAGTTGCAATGTTAGTGACCTTGGACTTGACTGCATTCTACCCTCAAGGCTACTGTGATTATAGGAAAATGCAGCGCAAACCATAAGTTCCAGTTAGCGTCCCCTGATCTAAACCCTCTGTGAGCTCCGAGGTGCTACTTCCAAATGGTTACATGGAACAAGCAATGGCGTCTTTGTGCCTGTTTTCCGTATTCATATGTCAGGCAGAGGGGATGAAATGTGTCACCTTGAAATGGGTTAATAATGAGGATGCAATGTAGCTGATGTGTGCTTTCTATTATCAATGATTAGTAACCTTGAGGGCTACATGGTATGTCTGCATTTTCAGTATCAGGAAGGCCAGGGCTGGGCTTTAGGGAAGAATGAAAGATTCCAAACGGAGGCATGTTCATGACTGGCAGGTAGCTATCAGTGTATTGTACTCATGAATTTGTCAATGCCCATTGAGAGTTAGGGTAACGCAGCGCCGCATCCTTCCCCGAGAGTCTCAGATGACTGTGTCCTGAGGATTTTTATGATGCCGAGGACTGAGTACAATGATCACCTGACTTTGCCCAAATATCACCTTGCACTATTGCCGTCGAACTCACACAGAAGGCGACATCCCCTAAGTGGACGTTGGTCTCCTTGAGGTGCCTTGCCTGAATGCGGGCATTCTGCCATGACTGAACTGAGGATTGAAGTGTGCCCCTGCCTCTTGTTGGTTGCCGTAGTGAGTGGGATGTTGCAGAAATACTTGAAGAGGCTGCACCACCTGAGGTGTGCTAACAGGAGGCCCTTCTGCAGTTATGAGCGCCTTTCAGAAAGGCCGTATGTTCCTGAGGCTGCCTGACCTTCATAAGATGAGGACATGGTGACGCTAGAGTGAAACTACTCATTCACAGATTGAAGTGGGGGTTGAAATGAGAAGGATAGCAATGCAGGCAGTAAGGTGGGCCCAGCATGGAGGGCACTGGTCAGAGAGGATTATAATAGCTATAATAATGGGAGGTGGTGGCGTAGTGGTATTGTCATTGGACTGGTAATCCAAAGACTCAGGGTAATGCTCTGGGGACATGGGTTTGAATCCCACCACTGCTGATGGTAGAAATTGAATTCAATAAATATCTGGAATTAAAGTGTAATGATGACCATGACTATTGTTGGTTGTCATAAAAACTTATCTGGTTCATTAATGTCCTTTAGGGAAGGAAATCTGCTGTCCTCACTTGGTCTACATGTGACTCCAGACCCACAGAAATGTGGTTGACTCTTAAAAATGTCCCCTAACAAAGGCAATTAGGGATGGGCAATAAATGCTGGCCTAGCCAATGATGTCCACATCCCATGAACAAATAAAAAAAAAAGTTGCCATCATCTTCCTGGAATCTGGTGATGATTAGTGTTTCCTGTGCACGCCTGCCTCTTCTGGCCACTGCAATGTTCTCTTGCCCTGCCCTCGCTATCATCGTCCTGAGCCCTTTCGACATCCTCCTGATCAGAGGTGATGTGCAGCTCCTCCATCTTGTTATTTGGCAAAACATCCTCCCTTTGGCGCACGAGTTTGTGTGGGCACGGTAAGCCATGATGATGTGTGAGACCCTCTGGGGAGTGTACTGCAGAGCACCACCTGACCTGTCAAGACATCGGAATCACATCTTCAAGATGCCAATGGTCTGTTCTATCAATGATCTTGTTGCGGCATGAACAGCATTAGACCTTTCCTCAGAGGCAGTATCGGGACACCAGACAGGGGTCATCAACCACGTCTTTTGTGGGTAGCCTTTGTCCACGGATAGCCAACCCTGGATGTACCGAGGTCCCTCGAAGATTCGAGGGATCTGTGATTGATTCAAGATGTATGAGTCGTAGCAGCTTCCTGGGTATCTGGCGCAAACCTGCATTAGGTATTTTTGGTGGCCGCAGACCAGCTGCACATTGAGAGCATTCTGGCCCCAACTAGCTTTTGTATTGCTGCACTGGACTGGCTTTCCATCCTGGTCCCTGTCCTGTATCACCACACCCCTCAGCCAAACCTCTGTCCTCCAGCCCCTTCCCTTGCCTCTGCCCTGTGCCACCCCAATCCCCAGACAAACCTTTGCCCTCCAACCCCTTTCCACCAACATCACATCATGCCTCTCCAACTTACTGCTGGTCCGTTGTGTAGAGCCTTGGCTATGAACCTCCCCTTGAACTCTGGTTTTGCCTGCGCAGCCTGGCATGGAGTTGGAGCAGCCACGAGCGCTACACAAGAGAAGGTATGTGAGCATACCTCAGAGTCATGAGTGAAGTGCAGTTTGCCAGTGCACCTCACTTATACCCGATCATGAATGACGCCGGTCTAATTGGACACCAGCATGGCCTCAGTGTAGGCACAGCGCGCCTGTGTGTCTCAGTGTAATGACATCGCCCCTGCCTGTCTCAGTGCAGTCACACCGTGCCTGGGTGTCTCAATGCAGTCACACCGTGCCTGGGTGTCTCAGTGTAGTCACACCATGCCTGGGTGACTCAGTATAGTCACAACGCGCCTGCATGTCTCAGTGTAGGTACACCACCCCTGTGTGTCTCAGTGTAGGCACACTGCCCTTGTGTGTCTCAGTGTAGGTACACCACCCCTGCTTGTCTCAGTGTAGGTACACCACTCCTCTGTGTCTGAGTGTAGGTACACCACCCCTGTGTGTCTCAGTGTAGGTACATCACCCCTGTGTGTCTCAGTGTAGGCACACCACCCCTGTGTGTCTCAGAGTAGGCACACCACCCCTGTGTGTCTCAGTGTAGGTACACCACCCCTGTGTGTCTCAGTGTAGGCACACGGCGCCTGTGTGTCTCAGTGTAGGTACACCACCCCTGTGTGTCTCAGTGTAGGTACACCACCCCTGTGTGTCTCAGTGTAGGTACACCACCCCTGTGTGTCTCAGTGTAGGTACACCACCCCTGTGTGTCTCAGTGCAGGTACGCCACTCCTGTGCATCTCAGTGTAGGTTCACCACCCCTGTGTGTCTCGGTGTAGGCACATCGTCCCTCCTTCTGCCGACTTGCCCTCATAATGAGCATTCATGATATTTAAATGTATTTAAATGCCGCCCCGACTTGGCGTGACGGGAGACGCTTGCCGTCATTAAAGTCAGCAGCAGACAATTGCAATATCTTTCTATGCTGATGTAAAACAGATTTTGGAGCCTACTGCACATTTTCCGGTCCCATCTGCCATGAAGCCTGTTGCTGACGGGGCCAGAAAATCCCGTCTATAAGCTCTATTGGCTTTTCTTGGCTCCATGCCCGAAACAATGGTCCTTAAGTGGATTGTTGGAGGCTGGGGAAGCAGCTTGCCTTTAAGAATCTTTAACTTAACTTTAATGTTGAGTCAGGAGAAGCACAGATGCTCCTTCTGATTTCACATTGTATTTCTGTCATTGCTGGCATGTGTTTGCCTCCCGTCGATTGTTATTCCCCAGCACATAGTATCATACAATAATTCATCACAAGAGGAAGTCATTTTCAGGCCCATTAAGTCTGCCCTGGTCTTTGTGAAGAATAATCCAGTTAGCCCTTCTCCTCCTCTCTTTCCCTGTAACATTTTATCCTTCAAGTATTTATCCAATTTCCTTTTGAAGGATACTGTTGAATCTGTAATCACTACCCTATCAGATACTGCATTCCAAATCCTAACCACTCATTGCAAAACCATATCATACCTCCTGTCACCATGCCAGCTGGTGACTGAGCTGGATGAAACCCTCTGTGCCCACTCTAGTGAGCTGCAGATCTGATTGGTGCCTGCAGTTCACGACAGTTATGGATATGAGGTTACAGGACAAATTTAGAATGGCCCTTGGGCCTCTTCATTCTGACGTGCCTTGGCTGCGCACTGCACGGATAAGTGTAGACCACTTTTTCTTGCTAATAAAAGCTGTTGGATCTGCAGTAAAATTGCGTCAGTTGTAACTCGCAATCTCTTGGGTGTTACACAGCAGTGGACTGCAAAGTGAGGTAATCTACTGCAGCTTGAGAAAAGCCAGCTGCATTAAAGTTAAGGATCACAAGGACCTTGACAGCCAAAGTCAGTGTTATCCATGCCCTGGATTGAGGTTGGAGTTGTGCCTTCAGCGGGTAACTTAATTCAGTTTCTGAAGAGAAGATGCCTCACACATTGCTCTTCAGCCAAGTTAAGATAGCAGAAACAGAATTACCTGGAAAAACTCAGCAGGTCTGGCAGCATCGGCGGAGAAGAAAAGAGTTGACGTTTCGAGTCCTCATGACCCTTCAGCAGAATTCTACTGAAGTTGAGTTCTGTTGAGTTCTGCTGAAGGGTCATGAGGACTCGAAACGTCAACTCTTTTCTTCTCCGCCGATGCTGCCAGACCTGCTGAGTTTTTCCAGGTAATTCTGTTTTTGTTTTGTATTTCCAGCATCCGCAGTAGTTTTTTGTTTTTGAGATAGCAGATGTATTCTCTGAAGTTTCACTGTGAATATTGCCTCCTGCAGTGCCTTCCTCCTTCTTCCTCTCCAAGGTGCCAGGACTTGTAGCCTCCTCTCTTCTTGGCTGCCCCATCTCACCAGACAGCCCAAAAGCAGCTCTATCAGGTTACCCATGGCCATGGAAAAGAACATTTTGAAGGCAGACAAAACAAGTCCAGAATTATCAAAATGTGCTATCAGATTCCTAAAATCAGTTGTAGAAGGAATAGGTCCAAAGTACAATTAACCAGTGGCCTAAAAGGATGAACAACAGCTAACCTCCATGTAATGAATGAGCCCTTTAAATACTATATGCTGAAGGATCCTTACTGGTTGTTCACTTCACAAACTGCTGAGTGAGTTTATCCTCTGATGGGTCAGGCACTGAGGCAGCAGAATTTCACAAAAAGTCCAATAAGGGCAAGAACCTTGTTTAAATATTATAAGGAACTTCCTGATTTGTTCCGACATGTGCCCAGGGCACCTGCAGGTAAGCAAAATCTAACATGGCGGATGGCACATTTCTGGCATGGGATGCCCGTATGACTGCCCTTGACATCAAGGTGACATTTGACTGAGTGTGGCATCAGTGAGCCCTAGCAAAACTGGATTCAATGGGAATCGAGGGCAAATTCACCGCTGGTTGGAGTCATAACTATCACAAAGGAAGATGGTTGTGGTTGTTGGAGGTCAGTCATCTCAGTTTCAGACATCACTGCAGGTGTTCCTCAGGCTGGCGTCCTCGGCCCAACCACCTTCAGCTGCTTCAGCAATGACCTTCCTTCCATCATAAGGTCAGAAGTCGGGATGTTCGCTGATGATTGCACAATATTCAGCAAAATTCCTCAGATACTGAAGCAGTCCATTTCCAAATGCAGTAAGACCTGGACAATACCCAGGCTTGGGCTGACAAGTGGCAAGTAACATTCATGCCACACAAGTGCCAGGCAATGACCATCTTCAGCAAGATAGAATCGAACAATTATCCCTCGATATTCAATGGCATTACCATCGCTGAACCTCCCCCCACACTATCAACATCCTGGAGGTTACCATTGACCAGAAACTGAACTGGACTAGCCATATAAATAATGTGGCAACAAGAACAGGTTAGAGGCTAGGAATCCTGTGATGAGTAACTCGCCTCCTGACTTCCCAAAGCCTGTCCACATCTACAAGACACAGGTCAGGAATACTCTCCACTTGCCTGGATGAGTGCAGCTCCAACAACACTCAAGAAGCTCAACACCATCCAGGACAAAGCAGCCTGTTTGATTGGCACCCCATCCACAAATATTCACTCCCCCCACCACCAACAGACAATGGCAGCAGTGTGTACGATCTACAAAATGTACTGCAGGAACTCACCAAGACTCTTTAGACAGCACCTTCCAAACCCACGACCATTACCATCTAGAAGGACAAAAGCAGCAGACACATGGGAACACCACCACCTGGAAGTTCACCTCCAAACTACTCACCATCTTGACTTGGAACTATATCACCGTTCCTTTGCTGTCGCTAGGTCAAAATCCTGGAACTCCCTTCCAAACAGCACTGTGAGTGTACCTACACCACATGGACCATGGTGGCTCAAGAAGGCAGCTCACCACCACCTTCTCAAGGTCATTAGGGATGGACAATAAATTCTGGCTTAGCCAGTGATGTCCACGTCCCATGAATAAATTTTTAAAAAATTCTTGCTATATTAGGTGCCCATTTTACACCTTTAAAATGGGCGTAGTGCCAACAGATTTCTCAGTGCTATTTTCAGAGCCAAATGAATTTTAAGTTGGCAATTAGTCCCCAGTTTAGGCACGGATAGATGGGAGAAACAATTTAAGTCTGAAATAAATGGCTAGGCTGAGACCAGCAAGGGCTTTACAACACTGTGATAACCAATCACAGCATCGGTATTGATTTCACACAGATCTAATTAGTTGTTCGGAATCATGTTATTTATTGATAAACTGTTGTCGTGTACTGATTCCAGAAATGGCCTCTTCATCACATAATTATTTATTTCTAAAGATACTTTAGTCAAATGCTAAACTAATGTGTAAAATGCCGGTGCTGTAAATTTTCAAATTTATTTCTGTAATTCATACGAGTTGGGATTATTTGAACAAATAAAGCCTTTTTTATGTTGTTGATTGTTTTTGTTCAATTAATTTGGATAATTGAAGACATGGGTAAAAAGTATAAGTTTAGATTGAGGTAAACAGAAGGGTCTGAATATGACACTTGGTGTGTGTGTGCGGGAGCGGAAGCAAATGCAATGTCTCCTCCCACCCAACACTGGTTGCTGACAGGAATTACTCACCGGCTTGACAATTAACAGCCTTTGCTGAGAGAGTCAGCGCTATCAGTGGGGTGGGAGCAGAGTGGGCTCTTTTATTAAGCTTGCTGTGGGCGGGGGGGTTGAAAAGGACAGCCAATAGTGTGTAAGGACATCGGGGAGACTGAGGCAACAGTGCAGTTGTAAGACTGACTCTCTTCAGTGACAGCCAGTCTCTGCTGTCCTGCAGCACAGGCAGGACCAATTTGTTGAGGGATTTGAGGCATGGCGGCCATAGGACAAAGCCAAGCTAGTGGCAATGGAAATGTGTGAACGTGCATGGCCCCTTGTTTCTCTGATGATTGTTTGCAGTTCCTCCTGCAGCCAGTCATTGCTCGATGTGAGATACTGTTGCCAGATGATGGCAAGAGGAAGCCTCCACATCTAACCAAGAAAGCCTGGACAGAGAAGGCAGCCATAGTGAACAGCTGTGGTGTCATGCATAGGACCTGGTTGCAGTGTCGGAAGAGGGTCAATTGCCTTCTCCACACTACAAGGGTAAGGAAGGAAGCCACTTGACGTTTTGAATGAATGTATATGGGTAGGCATGAATTTGGTGGGGCTGGAAGGTGATATGTGAGCAGCTCTAGTGGCAAAGAGGACCTGTACCCAGCAAGGCTATTTATGAAGAGGTACTTTGGCAGGCACACCTAGAAGGGAAAAGTCCCGATATGTGTCCGGCACATGGACCAGCAATGTTAGTTAGGAGAACGTACACCTTAGCCAAATGGAAAAGGGACTCATGAATGTACTCTTATTTTCACAGGTGAAGAGAAAGCACAATGCTCAGGAACACAGTCATACAGGTTGTAGAGTTTCAAGTTTGGCAGCACTGACGCCGATGGAGGAGGATATTCTAGAGTTGGTATGCGAACAGTAGGTGAGATCTGCTGGTTGAGGAGAGGCAGCTGTTTTTGAGGAGGATAAGAGTGATGGGCCTCAGGCCTTGCCGTCCTTCCAGGCCTCGGGCCTTGCTGACCTTCTGGGCCTAGCAACCTTCCAGGCCTAGGGTCTCGCTGACCTTCCGGGCCTAGCCAACCTTCCAGGCTTTGGGCCTTGCCAACCTTCCAGAACTTGGGCCATGACAACCCTCCAGGCCTTGCCAAACTTCCAGGCATCAGGCCTCGGGCCTCGCTGTCCTTCTGGGCCTTGCTGACCTTCCAGGCCTCGGGCTTCGCCGACCTTCTGGGCCTAACCAACCTTCCTGGTCTTGCCAACCTTCTAGGCCTCAGGCCTTGGGCCTCACAGGCCATCTGGGCCTGGCTGACCTTCCGGGCCTCGGGCCAACCAAGCTTCCGGGCCTCAGTCCTTGGGCCTCGCTGACCTTCCGGGCCCTGATCCTCACCAACTTTCCCGGCCTCGGGCTTTACCAACCTTCCAGGCCCTGGGCTCACCGCCCTTCCGACCTCAGGCACGCTAACCTTCTGGGCCTTGGGACTTGCTGGCCACTCTTGACGCCACCCACCCTGACCCCTCTCGACAACACCCCCGGCCCCTCTCGATGACCCCCCCGACCTCTCTCGATGAACCCCCTGACCTGTCTGTCCACCTCCCCAGTATCTCTAGATGACACCCCCACCCCCACCACCACCCACACTGGTCTCCTCAGTACTTCCCTTATTACCACAGTCCTTGCTGCTCCTGAACCGATTTCAAATCTGCACGAGGGCTGGCTGTAAAATGTCACTTCTGGTTTCCAGCTAGCCCTGTGAACAGAGATCTCGGTTGGTTGCGGGTGTCGGGAGGGGGGGAAGAAGGGAAGGGGTAAGAGGGAAGAGGGGAAAGAGGGAAGGGGAAAAGAGGGGAGGACTGAAAGGGAAGGTGGGGAGAGAGGGGAGGGGGAAAGAGGGGAGGGGGTAAAGGGGGAGGTAGAAAGGGAGAGGGGAGAAAGGTTGAGGGGCAGGACAGGAGGGGGGAAGACAGGAGGGGGGAAAAGAGGTGGGAAATAAGAAGAAAAGAGGGGAGGGAAAAAGGGGATGGAGGAAAAGGAGGGAAGAGGAGGGTAAAGAGGGGAAGAGGAAAGGGGGAGGCAGAAGAGGGGAGAGGCAGGGGAAAGAGAGGAGGGGGAAGGGCGCTGTAACCCATGTCTGGTGGAGGTGTCTAAAAGAAATGGGAAAATATGCAAATAAATATATGGCCATCCAACAGATTTCGATACGAGTACATGCACAATCATGAGGATAAAAAGTGAGTCTTAAAATCTACTGAAAAGTCATCTGCAAACTATTGGGCCTGGAACTAGATTCCAGACTAGACCAGGAGATCCATTTGCTTTTGGGTTACTTCCAGTACCAATCGTAGATCCCTGTTCACAGGGCCAGCTGGAAACCAGAAGAGGCATTTCCTGGTCAGCCCTGATGCAGATTTGAAGTTGGCATGGGAGCAACAAGGACTGTGGCATGAAGAATTCAATGTGGGAGGTAGTGGTGGGGGTGTCATCGAGAGAGGTTCGGCAGGGGGGCATCGTTGAGAGAGCTTCAAACCAGATTGGGGCCAATTTTTGCCAGCAGAGGCCAGTTTGATGCAGAACTGGGTTCTTTTTAAAAATTTGTTCAGAGGATGTGCATCACTGGCTGGGTTAGCATTTATTGCCCATCCCTAATTGCCCTTGTTCAGAGGACATTTAAGAGTTAATCACATTGCTGTGGGTCTGGAGCCACATGTAGGCCAGGCCAGGTAAGGATGGAAGATTTCCTTCCCTAAAGGACATTAGTGATCCAGATGGGTTTTTACAACAATCGACAATGGTTTCGTGGTCACCCTCAGACTTTTAATTCAAGATTTTTCTTGAATTCAAATTTCACTATCTGCCGTGGTGGAATTTGAACCCAGGTCCCTGGGTTTCTGGAATGCTAGCCCAGTGACAATACCACTACGCCAGCACCTCCCCTTAATGAATAAATAAAAAGTTGGATCATCGCTCAGATCAAACGAGGATCCAGACAGTTCTCTATTAACATCGAAAGAGGGTCCATTAGGTGCTGCTGCATCACATCCTCCCCCTGCACCTGGCACCACATTAGGTGCTGGCATCATCCATACAGATGGTAGCACAGACTAGGTGGAGCACAGCACAATCACCTGAGCAGCTGCTGTAAACTGAGAGTTCTCAGGAGTCTGACAGTTGGAGGAATGTTGGAGACCAGGAAAATGCTGAGTCCCAGGCAGATAACAAGCCCCTGGAGTTGTCCAGCAAGCGACAAAATGGGTGCAAATGAAAGGGTCATTTCAGACATCCAGGATGAAAGCGGCGGGCCTGGCATGAGGTAGAAGCAGATCTTTGGTAGCCTAGATGAAGGAGCGTTGATTCAAGGTATCCGTGGTGCCCCTGCCTCCCTGGAGGTTACTAAGGTCTGCCTCCCTGCCCTCAGCATTCTCCTCGCTGTGTTCCTCTTCTGACTCACTACTGGATTTATCATCTGCGGCCTGTGCAGCTGTTTCAAGATCTTCTTCCTCTAGTGGATCCCCCCCTTGCCAGTGCCAGATTGTGGAGAGCGCAGCTTGCAGCCACTATCAATGACACCCGATCTGGGGTGTATTGCAGTGCTCCCCCTGAACGGCCCAGGCATCGGAAGTGCATCTCGAGAAGACCTATGGTCCTCTCTACCACCATGCTTGTGGAGGCATGTTTCCTATTGTAACGCTTTTCTGCCCATTCTTGGGCGGTGGAGTGGTGTCATGAGCCACCTCTTCAACGGATAGCCCTTGTCACCCAGCGGCCATCCATCCAATCAGGCTGAGCACTGAAGAGCCTCAGTACCTGGGAGTGTCTCAGGATGTACGCTTCATGGGAGCTGCCAGGATGCCTTGCACAGAGGTGCAGAAACAGCATCCTGTGGTCACACACTATCTGGACGTTCATGGAGTGGAATTCCTTCCTGTTGACAAAGGCACCCGGCTGACTTGCTGGCGCCTTGATGGCCACATGTGTGCAGGTGATGGCACCCTGGATGCGGGGGAAGCCAGCAATTGCTACAAAGCCTTTGGCTTGCTCAGCCTGGTTGGCCTCCTCCATACGATAAAGAATAAAGGTTAATACCCGCCTGAACAGATCTTCTGTCACCAGTTTGACGCAACTGTGGACAGCTGATTGGGAAACTCCACACAGAACCCCCACTGAGTCCTGGAAAAAGCCGGAGGCATAGAAGTTGAGGGTTACTGCGACCTTCAGAGCCACTGGCATGGGATGTCCACCCACACAGTTGGAGCTGATCTCAGGGCCAATCCTCTGACTGATGAAGGTCACTGTCTCCCTTGAGAGGCGGAGCCTCCTTCGGCATTGCATCTCAGACATATTGAGGTAGCTGCATTGTCGCCTATAAACCCAGCCTATAAGCAGGATAGTGGTGTCTTCTGCAGCCCCTTCCGCCTTGGATTTCCTGATGGCTCTGCACCCCTTGTGCCTGCGTCTCTCCTCCTACAGGTTCCTTAGCTGGAAGCTGCATTGGGACACCTGGCTTTTTCTCCCTTCTGCCCCTCTCTTCCTCCTCAGAGGAGGTGCCTCCAGCGGAGACCACAATCCCCAATACCAGAGTAACGGAAGGTTGTCTGATACCTGGAAAGGCCCACACGGTCTGAATCCGCTGGGGGCCTTGCAAATACCAATAAGTCCTGAAATGAAGCCTGAAATGCTAAGAATGAAGCCCCGAACAAAGATGAAGCTGCCAAGTACCAATAAGCAACTGATAGCAAAGTACCTCCAAAACTCTTCACTACTCACACTGGCAATACTGCTGACCCTTTTTATCCTGCCCTTAGATGAGGTTTTTGAAATTGTAGGCTGCCCGCCTACCCGTTTTGCCCATGTGATGAGCGCGAAATCACGTGGGCAACGTAAAACACAGCTTAATTGCTTTTTTAAAGGCCTTAACTGGCCTTGTGATTCATGGCGGCGCAGCTCCAACTCTTGCTCACGCCCGCCGAGCGAAATATCACATCAGCATGATGACGTCAGGACGGTCACCTGACATCATCGTGTGCTATTTTATGTTCCAGTGGATCAGGCGCTCGCTCGCATGCTGAGTGAAAAATTCTGGCCCAGGTCGGGGCTACCTTACCAGTGGAACAAGCTCTGGGAACACAATGAAGGAAAATAATAAGAGGTTAGAGGGCCTAAATGTGCTGCTGAGTCATCTGTTCAGAAAGGAGAAAGAAAAGAAAATTGAAACCGCTGCTCAAATGATGGAAATTTCTGTCAACTTCTGTGCCAAACATGAGCATTACCAAGAAAGCTTAAAAGTTTCTGGAATTTCAGTTTGTGTGAATTTGTAGACTTTTCCTGTTGTTACATAATCATCATTACTATACTAGTTTTATTTTTATTTGATCTATTGAAATTAAATCTCCCAGTTTCTATGGTGGGATCTGAATTCATCTCCCCAGTACCATGAGTTCTTACCTTGTGCATCTTATTGAATGCCTTTTGGAAATCTAAATAAATACATGTACTGGTTCCCCTTTATCCAGCCTACTTACCATCCTCAAAAAACTCTAATAAATCTGTCAAACACAATTTCTCTTTCACAAAGCTAAGATGACTCTGCCTGATTGTATTGTGATTTTCTAAATGTTCTGCTACTATCTACTTGATAATGGATTCTAGCATTTTCCCAATGTCAAATGTTGGACTAACTGGCCTATATTTTCTTGCTTTCTGCCTTCCTCCTTTCTTGAAGAGTGGTGTTACATTTGGGGTTTTCTAATCTGCTGGGAATTTTCCAGAATTTAGGGAATTTTGGAAGATCACAACCAATGCATCTCCTATCTCTGCAGCCACTTATTTTAAGACCCTAGTTTGCAGGGCATCAGGTTCAAGGCACATGTCAGCCTTTAGTCCCACTAGTTTTACTAGTACCTTTTCTCTCGTGATTGCGATTGTTTTAAGTTCCTTCCTCTCTTTTGTCTCTTGATTTTCTACTATTCTTGGGATGCTTTTTGTGTCTTCTACTGTGAAGAAAGGTAGAAAATGCTTGTTCAAAGTCTGAGGCATTTTTTGTTTTCCATATTAAATCACCAGTCTCACCCTCTAAGGGACCAATGCTTACTATAGCTTTTCTCTTCCTGTTTATATACTTCCAGAAGTTTTTACTATCTATATTTATATTTCTTCCTAGTTTTGTCTCATACTCCAATTTCTCTCTATTTATTATTTTTTCAGTCATCTTTGCTGGTTTCTAAAAATTTCCCAATCTTCTGGGCTGCCACCAATTTTTGCAATATTGTGCATCTTCTCTTTCAATTTGATACCATCCTTAACATCCTTAGTTAGCCACGGATGGAACATCCTAAGGAATGTTTATATGTTGAGAGTTATGAAATATCTCCTTGAATCTCTGCTGCTTCTCTACCATTTTAACTTTTTAAGCTATTTTCCCATTCCACTTTATCCAATCTGTCTTTGTGTCCTTGCAATTGCCTTTGTTTAAGTTTAAAAGATGCAAATTTCTCACCCTCCAACTGATTGTCAAATTCCATCCTGCTGAGACCACTCTTACCTTTACCATGTTGATATGTTGATAGGAGAATAAGGGGTTATACGCAACAGGAAAGATTGAGCAGTCTGGGGATTTTTTCGTTAGAAATGAGAAGACTGAGAGGTGATCTGATTGAGGCCTTTAAGATAATGAAAGTGCTTAATATTGTAAAGGCAATATTGAGGGTGAGAGTAGAACAATAGGGGCCATAAATATAAGATAGCTACTGGTGAGTTCTATAGGGAATTCAGCAGAAACTTCTTTATCTAGAGAGTAGTTATAATGTTGAACTCACAACTACAAACAGTAGTTGAAAATTAATTAATAGATATATTTAAGAGGAACTAGATAAACACATGAAAGAGAAAGGAATAGAAGAAGATGTTGATGGGGGTAGATAAATAAGGATGTGAGGATTCTTGTGTGGAACATAAACACCTGCATGAACCTGTTGGGCCAAATGACTTATTTCTCTGCAGTAAATATTATGTAATACAATGTAAAATCTATAGTGTACTGGGGTTATAACATACACCGGCTATTGCAATATCTCAGGCTCCATTTGCTTTCACCTCTCTATCTGGAAGGTAAACCAAAAAGCGCTCTAATCAGAACAATAAGGTCACAATAAAGTTCAGCTATTTCCTATTAGCTTTGATGCATCCACCCTAGCCCATTAAACGAATGCTAAACAGGAATTGGTCCCAAAATCTCACATAAGTGTTGTGTGGCACTGCCACCATGCTAAATGGGATAGATTTTGAACAAATCGAGCAACGCAAACATGGGCATCCACGAGGCACTGTGGGCCATCAGCAGCAGCAGAATTGTATACAATCACAATCTCTTACCTCATGACTTGGCATATCTCCCACTCTACCATTACCATCAAGCGAGGGGATCAACCTAGTTTAATGAAGAGTGCAGGAGGGCATGCCAATAGCAGCACCAGGCATACCTAAAAATGAGGTGTCAACCTGGTGATGCCACAATACAGGACTACTTGCATGCCAAACAGTGCAAGCAGCATGCAAAAGACTTGGAACTATATTGCCATACCTTCACTGTCACTTGGTCAAAATCCTGGAACTCCCTTCCTAACAGCACTGTGGGTGTACCTACACCACATGGACTGCAGCGGTTCAAGAAATTCACCACCACCTTCTCAAAGGCAATTAGGGATGGGCAATAAATGCTTGCCTGGCAAGCGATGTCAACATCACTTGAAAAAAATGTTAAGAAGTCGAACTATCACCAGATGATGGTAGAGATTTTGACTGCCTGCACAAGGGCCTTCACTTAAGGCTTGTTCAAGCTAAACTGCCAATCAATCCAGGTTTAATTAAGTAAGTTGAAATAACTATAAACACTTCTGAAGGATGATTTGACTAACTTGAAGGCCCGGACCTAGCCAAGTCTTGGGCCACTGGACAAGTCTAGGGCCCAATATATCAGCAAATCAGTCTAGAAAGGATAGTATCTAAGGCCAACTCCAACCCATTTTTTGAAAGTTTTGTCCATAAGCTGACACCATTGCTTCCTCTGGGGTACATTCTGCCCTGCAGTTTGAGTTATTAATAATGTGCACATTTTAGAAGGTAGGGAAGATGAACAAATGTGAAGAATTGCACCATTTTGAGGTCCAAAAACAAACAAGACAAAAGGAGACAATGTTTTGAGCTTAAAAACAAGACAGGGCAGTTCCAAGGAATAATGACACTGCTGCTGTTGTTAAAATAGAGCAAGGAAGATTTTGACTGGCAGAGGTTGGAAACTAGAGGTGCAGCACTTCAAAAGGTTGACGCAATCTGATCATTTGTGAGTTAAAATTGATAATGGGAATTAATCATTGACTGGAATGACTGCTTGTCCAGCCGCACATAATTATCTCCAGAGTCCCCCAAGTATCTGTACCTCTCCTCTCTCTCATCTGCACCATGATGACATTATCTGTGGACATGGATTCAAATTTCACATGAATGCTGATAAAACCCAGCTCCTTTCTTGACTACTCCAAATCCACTGTTTTGTCAGACTGGTTGCCCCCCAATTGCCCCCAATTCCCCCCAATTGAACAATGGGATGGTACGAACCTTGGTTCGGTGCCTGCTCCCGTGCCACTGCGTCTGATGGTCAAGCTCCATTTCAGAAAATTGAGCACATAATCCAGGTGTCAACTTTCAGAAGAAATACTAAATCAGGTGGACATAGAAAGCAACCATGGCAATTTTTGAAGAAAAGTGGTTTTCTGGCCAACATTGTCCCTTCAACCAAAACCAGATTATCTAGTCATTTATTGTATTGTTATTGGTGGGATCTTGCTGTGTAAATTGGTCGCCATGTATCGTGAGATTACAAGAGTGATTATAATCTAAAAGTACATCATTGGCTAAAGCACTTTGGGATGACATTGTGAAATTTTGATACAAATGCAAGTTCATTTTCTTTCTGTATTACTCATTTGCCAAACACTGGACTGTTTCCATAGTTTCTTTCCCTCTCCTTCAAAACAGCTTGTATCACAACATATTATTCCGTTGTGACTTTGCAATATAATTAGTATATTATCCTCAAAAGAGCTCAGCTGCTCTCAGCTAAAATTGAGGATTCTTTTCAACCAATCAACATTCAACTAGCCACTCAAACATTATCTACATAATAATGGAGAATTGTGAGTAAGGTAATATGAAACAGAAGTTGATCTATTTTATTAAAAATGAGACTGCAAAGCCTTGCCCTTCAATAAATCAGGTACCCCTCTGTTTCACATTACCATACAACCATATATTTGTTATTACTATCCAAATCATAATTTTGTTTTTGAAGTTATTTCTATAGCAAGAAATTAATTTGTTTATTCTTTGGTATAAATGTCATCCAGATGAGACTGCTTGCAATGGAAATGTCTTGTGAAGCCATCTTCAGTTTGTCTCAAATGTTACATGCTGAGGACCCCTGCCAGTCAATCACAGTCATTATATTCCAATTAACGATGGTTGAACAGAGCAGCTAAACCTCCAAAATTATGATTAATGGGATTTGTTCAATTTCCTTTTGAATATATGTTACTAACTCCATCTTGTGTCAGTGTGTAGACACAGTATAAAGAAAGATCAGTAAATTTGCTTTTTTGGTTTGTCAGTTAGAAGATGAAATGACCTTGTCTGAAACTCGTTTCATTGAATGTCATTCACTGCCAGTCAAGGTGAGTTTTAATGTTGGAATGCTACCCAGCATCACCTTACACTAAAACTTCCCATTCTTCAGGCTACAGAATTGGTCAGACAGCTGCAATATGAAATTAAAAATAAAACAAAGGCACACAAGAAATAGAGAGGCATGACATTGTACTGCAATGAAAATTGAGGGCAGGCTAGCTTCAGAGTTTTACCAAAAGTCATTTCACAAGGATATCATGTATAGAGCACAAAATCTTTTATTAAATTCCTTAAGTTAACATTCAGTTCATTTGAAGTTTGGCTGCATGACAGCAGACAGTCAGCAAACTCCCTTCATCTACTGGCTATCTGTTAAATCAACATTGACCTTTTATTCCCAAAGGTAGCGTAACAAAGTTAAAGTGTTGTTTCTTGATTTCTGGTAACTCAGTGTATGATATGTCAGCTTTACTATAGTTGAAAAGCAGAATATATTTCCTTAATGTAGCTTTCCATCGGGTGGCAATCTGACAGAGCAGATCTCTCCTCCTTTTGGAGTCTACCTGATCTTTATTCAATTGATTTCAATGGATGGGTTCTCAAATGGGCAGGGCATCTTTCATTGCCAGATTACTGCCAATATAGGAAAGGTGAAAATATGTTTATGCATTGTTGTAATGATGCAATTCAGCAGATTTTGACTGGACAAGGATCTATCATTCGTCTCCTCCTATTTCTCATTTACATGTTGCCCCTCAGTAACATGATTTAAAAGCACAACTTTAGGTTTCACATGTACAGTTATGATACCGAGCTCTACCTCACCACCACTTCTCTTGACTCCTCCACTGCTGCTAAATTATCAGACTGCTTATCCGACAGATGAACAGAAATTTCCTTCTATTGAATATTAGGTAGGGCAAAGACATTGCCTTTGGTGACCGCCATAAACTCCATTCCCTAGCTACCAACTCCACCTCTCTCCCTACCAACTGTCTGAGGCTGGAACATGTGCAACCTTGGTGTCATACCTGAATGAAAGATGAACTCCGAACCAAACACCCACGGCAACACTAAGACCGCTTATTTTCACCTCTAATATTGTCCAACCCCACTCTTTCCTCAGCTTATCTGCTGCTGAAACTTTCATTCTTGCCAAATGTTACCTCTAGACTTGAATGTTCCAGTGCAGTCCTAGCTGGCTTTACACAGTTTACTCTCCGTAAAACTGCCCAAAATGCTTCCCATGACCTTATTTGCACCAAGTACCATCTGCCTGCCATGCTTGTGCTCGCTGATCTACATTGGCTCCCAGTTAAAGCCTCAAATTTAAATTTCTCATCCTTGTTTTCAAATCTCTCAATCACCCCTCCCTATCTCTGTAATCTCTTCCAGCCCTCCAACCCTCCAAGGTATCTGCATTCATCTAATTCTGCCCCTCTTTGCCATCCCCTATTTTAATCACTCCACCATTGGTGACTATGCCACAAGATCACAAGAATTAGGAGCAGGAGTAGGCCCCTCGAGCCTGCTCCACCATTCGATAAGATCTGATTATGGCCTCAAATCCACTTTCTTGTCTGCAGCCCTCACCCCCACCCCATAACCTTTGCTGCTTGGGTCCTCCCTAAACCTCCCTGCCTCTCTACCACTCTTTTTTCCTTTAAGATGCTCCTTAAAACCTACTTCTTTAACCAAGACTTTGGCCATTTTCCTTAATATTACCTTATGTAGCTAGGTGTCAAATTTTGCTTTATAATGCTCTTGTGGAGGCCCTTGGAATGTTTTATTTTGTTACATTACCAGAATGTTTTGTTATTGTTGTTGCTTGTTGACTGCTGTATGTTCAACCCACCCATTTCATCCATCTCAATTATTAGTTGGGTCAACTACTAAGAATAGCAGAATGTGTACATCTACAATTACAGCTTGCATTTTTATGGTGCACTTAACATTGTAAAACATTCCAATGTGCTTCACAGGAACATTATAACACAACATTTGATACCAAACTGACTTGGAAATATATCGCTGTTCCTTCACTGTTGCTGGGCCAAAATCCTGGAACTCCCTCCCTAACAGCACTGTGGGTGTACCTACACCACATGGACTGCAGCAGTTCAAGAAGGCCGCTCACCAGCACCTTCTCAAGGGCAACTAGGGGTGGGCAATAAATGCTGGCCCAGCCAGCGAAGCCCACATCCTGTGAATGAATAAAAAAAAACATATAAGGAGATACTAGGACAGGTGACCAAAAGCTTAGTCAAAGACGTAGGTCTGAAGGACCGCCTTAAAGGAAGAGAGAGAGAGAGGGGTGGAAGGATGTAAGGAATGGATTTCAGAGCTTAGGGCCCAGGCAGCTGAAGGCATGGCCACCAAAGAAGGGACAAAGGAAACTAAGGGGTACACAAAAGGTCAGAATTACTCGAGAAGACACAGCACATGCACATCATGGGTTCATAATCTACCAATTATTGGAACACTGCCTCACCTACCAGGGTACAAAAAGGTTGCATGTTAAGCTATCATTTACTAGCCAATGCAACGTTTTGGCAACAACATGATATGTATGACAAAATGTCTATACTGAAGACTAATTGTGATGGGCATACTCATAGAAAGGGTTACCACTAGGTTCAAAGTGTTTGAAATACATGGTAAGTCAAGGGATAATACATGGACAGCAGACATTAGCACATATACTTTGCCAGCAACAGCGTTGCTGCTTCCAACTGCACATTATTTATATGACTACCAAAACTACAGGAGTCAGCACAATATTGAAATTCCCTAGTTTTATATCGATTGTCATCACAGTTCTGATATGTTTTGTAAGAAGATGAATTAAGGCACTATTTAAATGTATTTGCAAGTGACCTTTCACTGACACCCTTATTACAGTGACCAGAAGAGATCATTCTGGAATATGTTATGTAAAATGATTTGTTTTTAAATAAAAGAACATTTGTAAATTTACAAAAATAATCATTTTTTCCTGCAGAGGATGATTTAAAGGTGCTTTAAACTTTTCCAATGGTGGAAAGAGCGAAGGAACATGATTGTGCTATGATGACAGCAATACCATTACCAATGGCAGCGTACACAGAGATGAAGGTGCTGACTTGTAAGTACTGGGATAGAGCAGGATGAGACAGGGATTTATTTTTGTTGCAGGATTCTGCTTCACTGGTTTTAATCTTAGGTGTAACTTAAAAATTTTCAGGATATACTTGGTGTTTGAAACTGAAAACTAGACTGATTGTTTGAATAAATGACACAATTCACTCATGTCTGGTATCAGACTTCTCAGTAAGTTTCAGTGTCAACTTCTGTGTTTCTGTGCGATAAAATGGAATTGAGTAATCTATATACTCATCTTCACAAGAGAGCCAATGATGGAAATCTGGAAAAGCTGCATTGGTAATGCAAAAGCCAACTTTAGGTAGCCAGGGCAGCAATGTAAATAGTTAACATTGCATATAAATTATGTGCTCTCCCAATGTAAATGGCACTGAACTCCCATATGATATATGTGTGATAAGTTTATTATGCATTAAGTCAGTTATATTGTATTTTTGGTGGAATGGAATTCTGTTTTTATTAAAAAGGTTTTTGGAGATTGAATGAGTTGTGAACTTGAACTAGATTGGAAGTTTAGAGGCAAGGCTAAATGATTTCAATTTCATTACACATTTGGTTGCTCAGGTCAATATATCACATCTTCATTGCCTTCAGTTCTGCCAGTCCCTCATTCTGTACAACTTTCAGTGCTTCAAGTAAAATTGAACCAAAGCATTGTTTCTTTCTGACAAGTAACTGTTCTTTGCTCAGATCAGATCAGCATTTTTACTGTCTTCATGAATTTTGATGCAAAATGAATGTATAAGAGGAGCAAATTAATACAGGAGTTTGTGGGAGATGTTGCAGGATATCAAGACATACTGAATGACTGGTTTTAATTCTAGCTTCTGTTCTCCTCACAAACCTCAATCTGCACATTGTCACCTTTGAAGGTTAAATCCACTATTCCACAATTGTAAAGTAATGATTGAAATACCACTATTCTCAGTAACACCCCATAAGAAGTCTCAACTTCCATAAACTCCGTGTACGGCCCATATAGTCATCAATAAACAAATATGACCATTTTGGTATTGGCTGGCTTTGAAATAGGCAAATTCCACTCCTAACGAGATCAGTCAGCTTCTATGAAGATTTAAACCCTTCACTTAAATGGGTCATACATTATTTGTTCCCTCGATTTAGATTCATTCATGTTAATTCTAACCTAGAATTTCCACCGACTGACAGAAGGCTATTTAGATACAAGCTGATAATGTTTGAGTTTATTTTTTCTTGTTTTTCTTTACCCTTTGGATGTGAACATCAGTGGCAAGACCAGTATTTGTTGCCCATCCCTAATTGACCTTGAATAGGTGATAGTGAGCCATTTTTTGAACTGCTGGAGCCCATGTGATGTTGGTACACACACACTGCTTTTCGGAAGGGAGTTCCAGGATTTTGATCCAGCAAAAATGAAGGAACGGTGATATATTTTCAAGTCAGGATGGTGTTTGACTTGGAAGTTACAGGTGGTGGTGTTACCATGTGTCTGCAGCCCTTGTTCCCCCCGGTGATAGAGGTTGCGGATTTGGAAGGTGCTGCCAAAGGAGTCTTTGCAAGTAGCTTTAGTACATATTGTACAGGGTAGATGATACACACAGCTGCCAATATGCAGCTTTGGTGGAAGGAGTGAATGTTTAAGGTGGTGGATGGTGTGCCAAGCAAGCAGGCTGCTTCAACCTGGTTGGTGTCAAGGTTCTTGCATGTTGTTGGAGCTGCACTTACTCATCCAGGCAAAGTGGAGAATATTCCATCACACTCCTAACTTGTGTCTTTAGATGGTGGGCAGGCTTTGAGGAGCCAGGAGGTGAGTTGTTCACTACAGAATTCCCAACCTCTGAACTGCTGTTGTGTCCACAGTTTTTATTTGGTTGGTCCAATGATGTATTCGTATTTCCAAGGTGTTGATGGTTAGATTTCAGTAATGAAAATGCCATTGAATGTCAAGAGGAGATGGTCAAAGCCTGACACTTGTGTGGCATGAATGTTACTTGCCATTTATCAATCCAAGCCTGAATGTTGTTCAGGTTTTACTGCATACAGACATGGACTGCTTCAGTGTCTGAAGGGTTGCAAATGGCACTGGGAACTGTGCAATCATCACCAAAGACCCCCACTTCTGACCTTATGATGGAGGGAAGGCCAGTGATGAAGCAGCTGAAGGTGGTTGGGCCTAGGACACTACCCTATGTAATTCCTGAAGCAATGTTCTGGGGTTTAGAAGATTTGCCTCCAACAACCACAACCATCTTCTATTGTGTGAGGCATGACTCCAACTAGTGGATTTCCCCAATTCCCATTGATTTCCATTTTGCTAGGGCTCCTTGGTATCACACTTAGTCACACATTGCCTTGATGTCAAGGGCAGTCACTCTTACCTCCCCTTTTCAGTTCAGCTTTTTTATCCATGGTTGGACCAAGGCTGTAATGAGGTCAGGAGCTGAGTGGCAGAACACAAACTGCGCGTCAGTGAGCAGGTTATTGCTGAGTAAGTGCTGCTTGATAGCACTGTTGATGACACCTTCCATCAGTTGATTAAGAGTAGATTGTTCGGGCAATAATTGGCCTGATTGGATTTGTCCTGCTTTTTGTGGACAGGACATACCTGGGCAATTTTCCACATTATCAGGTAGATGCCAGTGCTGTACTATAGATGCACTGAAACAGCTTGGCTGGGGGTTGGCTAGTTCTGGAGCATATGTCAACTGGGACATTGTACGGGTGCATAGCATTTGGGGTATTCGGTGCCTTCAGCTGTTTTTTGAAATCACGTGGCATGAATCTAATTGATGGAAGACTGACATCCGAGGTGTTGGGACCACAGGAGGCTGCAGTGGATCAAAAGCTCAGTGTGCATTTGTACCATCTGTTTCATATCACTACAAAACACAAAACGTGTAGTTTACATCCACAGACAGGAACTGAACCCACCAGAAACTATACCATATAGTCTTACACTGCTTCAGCTAACATTCAGTGGAGGGCAGCTCTGTGAAATGTCAAGCTGGATATAGTCCTACTGGGGCTGCCTCCACTGGGCAGCTCAAAAGTATTCGGAATCTGGTGTGGGAAGGATGCGGCCGCCTGAACCTGATATGGTGGCAGCAAGCTCATGAATGCAGGTGATGCGGGCTTGCCCGTGGTAGGGGTGGATATGCCTTTGGAAAGCCAGTGTAATATCTGGCACCATATTTAAAGACCAGACAGACTAGACAGCCATGTGTAACAGCAGCAATTCATCTTGCAGACTTTCTAAGGGAGCTTTAACTTTGAATTGTTCAGCATTTGATTTCCTGTTGCTATTGAACCAAGGAACTTTCCAAGGTCTAGGGACAAGAATCTTCCAGCTTCACACAAGTTCAGTCACTGGCATCAATGCCTTCAATTGTTTTCTGAGATGTCACAATCCAGCCAGTGCATCGTCCCACGGTAGAGAGAAATATCCCTGTGTGTCCTCCTCCAGGCCGTTTTAGAACACAGACACATAGGCCTTGATGTACGTGGAGTTGTGTGACTCACTGTCCTGCAAGTCAAAAATATTCTCAAAGTAAACCAGGTAAGACAAATATAACCCCCCAGCTTTCAATGGGCAGGCTACTAAAGGCACAAGAGACAAATGTCAGTTTCAGTAAATCAGTGAGGCTGAATTAAATCCCGGTGAATAAGATTTAAATTAGATGCAAGTGGTGCATTATGCATGAAAATGAGTTTCTCACCACTATCAGTGCATGATCAGTCTTTGATTGGTCCATGTCCCACTAGACTTAGTCCATGGCTTGTTTTCTCACGTAACTCTACGACATGTAGCCTTTTAGTCATAGGATGTCTGGCCTTCTGTCTGTTGTTGCTTCAAGGCCTTATTTGTTTACACAAATGGTTCTGCGACTGCCCACGAGTCACGAGGCATCTGCATGTATCAATGGCAATTAAGGATGTGAACATGTCTCTGTATACATCACCAGAAGGGAAATAATGTGTGTACTGTGTGTTCCAGTTTTAGTTTTCACTTTTGCTTTAAGCAGCAGAGCAGAAGACAGCTCATAATATCTCCAAACTTTACAAAAATGTAAGACTGCTCTCATTTGCCTAGTCTTAATAAATGAACCCACAATGTGTTTACCCAATCCCTTATGAATGATTGATGCCTTGTGTCTTGTACAGCAAATAAGCTATATATATATTATATTATATGAGCACGCTATGGTATGCAGCGGTGGTTCATACTAAAAGACAATGGTAGGAGCTATAGACACTTTTTAAGAAAAGCCATGACATGATGGCAAAGATGGAAAAAGATTAGGTACAGATACGACATGGTGAATAGCGTTAGTTTGTGCTAGGTGGCATGAGAAAACCCTTGACATTCTGGTCAGACCTCAATGAAGTTGCAACATCAGAGAATGTTGAAAACACAGCATGGTGGCTGCCAAGTAAAGCTTTGGAGACAGCATCAAGCAACTCCTCAGATGAAAAGCTGGTAAGCAGGCGGATCCCTTGTGGTGAGATTGCAGTGCGTAGCCGGTATTATGACCCTCAACCAGACTCCCAAGTTCTTGGTTTGATCCAGTTTGGAACCAAAAATGTTTTGCTTAAAGTAGGCAAAATTTGAGATTTAAGACAGTTGCACAGTGAATAAAGACACAAGATTCCACAAAAAATTATTTTACTCTACAAGGTCAGAAAGATAAAACAATTATACTCTTAACATTAAGGGTTAATATGAGGTACATGTGAATCAACAGGCAAATGGTTCAACACACCACACAGCACACTAAATGAGATGAGACCAAGACAGAGTCCGCAGATTTCTCAACAACCCACCCAGATGTCAGTAAACACTGTGAGTCAATCAATCTCACTGAAATTCGGTCTCTCTCATGAAGGATTCCAGTCATCACCTTTAATGATCCAGCTTGGGAGTTCACTCCAAAAGCCGCTCCAATTTGGACGGCATCAATAAAGACCCACCTCACAGGGTTTCAGTCTCGCCTCCTGAGATTCTGTTCACCTGGATTCCTGAATCTGCACTCAAGCACCAAATTACAAGCACAACTTCAGCTGTTTGGCTGCTCCAAGCAGAACACCACTGCTTCAAAGGGGGACCTTCACCCCAGTGGTCTGCAGCACAAAGTCACCAACGTTCTGTTGCCTTTTTGGATCTTCAGGCCTTCTCCTCTTCACTTAAAGTCTGATAACTACAGCCCTTTTTCCAGCCTGGAGCCTTTTTCTCTGCTCCTCTCTTTTTAACTTAAATGAACTGGAATCTCTTCCTATCCCTGTCCCGTGTCTGGGGCTCTTCTTTAGGGACCTGTCTCTCTGTCCCATGCCTGGGGCACATGTATTCAATGGTTCGCTGCTCCTGGTCACATGACCTGGGTTTTGGTGCCGTTTCCCCTTTCTACGGAGATGTGCTGGGCCCATCCTCAGCCCAAAAAGCTCAAAATGCTGAACTGCGCATATGCAGCATGCTCCCAGTCTTCATATGCTTGAAAACCTCGAGGTCTGTCAGTACTTGGAGTTCCTGACCCCTGCCCTCAATGAGAAAGTAGGTTGGCTTTCATTACACCTGTCAGTTCCATGAGTGGGACAGTGTGTCGAGAACACCAGGTTAGCTCATTCGGCTAAGGCGAGTGTCCAGGGTGTGGGCTGGATCGATAGCGAGCAAGGAAGAGTCAAAACAAAAACAAAATAACACAACTGTCATAGGAATTGGATCAGGGAAGTTTGTGTTAATATAAAAGCAAAATACTGCGGATGCTGGAAATCTGAAACAAAAGCAGAAAATGCTGGAAAAACTCAGCAGGTCTGACAGCATCTGTGGAGAGAGAAACAGAATTAACATTTTGAGTCCATATGACCCTTCTTAAGAGTTAAAGAGAAGTAAAAGTGTGATGAAATTTATACTGTTTAAGGGGGATGGAACAGGTGAAGCTGGATAGAAGGTCAATGAGAGGTGGAGGCAAAGGAAAGATTGCCAGAATGAATATTGAAAATAGGATAAAACGTGGGGATAAAACAATGAATGAAAATGAAAATAAATAAAAATAAAAATAAGTGGGAAAAAAAATTTAAAATGAAAATGAATACTGAACAAAGGATATAAAAAAAGAGAATTCATGGTCTGAAGTTGTTGAATTCAATATTAAGTCCAGAAAGCTGTAAAGTGCCTAATCGGAAGATGAGGTGCTGTTCCTCCAGTTTGTGTTGGGCTTTACTGGACCATTGCAGAAGGCCAGGGATGAACATGTGGGCATGAGAGCAGTATGGTGTGTTGAACTGGCAAGCGACAGGGAGGTCTGGGTCATGCTTGCGGACAGACCGAAGGCGTCCCGCAAAGCGGTCACCCAGTCTGCGTTTGGTCTTTCCAATGTAGAGGAGACCGCATTGGGAGCAGCGAATGCAGTAGACCAAATTGAAGGAGGTGCAAGTGAAGCGCTGCTTCACCTGAAAGGAGTATTTGGGCCCTTGGACGGTGAGGAGGAAGGAGGTAAAGGGATAGGTGTTGCACCTTCTGCGATTGTATGAGAAGGTGCTGTGGGAGGGAGATGAGGTGTTGAGGGTAATGGAGGAGTGGACCAGGGTGTCCCGGAGGGAATGGTCCCTATGGAATGCTGACAGTGGGGGTGAGGGGAAGATGTGTTTGGTTGTGGCATCATGCTGGAGTTGGCGGAAATTGTGGAGGATGATCCCTAGAATGCGACGGCTGGTGGGGTGAAAAGTGAGGACAAGGGGGCCCCTATCATGTTTCTGAAAGGGAGGGGAAGGTGTGAGGGCAGAGGCGTGGGAGATGGGTTGAACATGGTTGAGGGCCCTGTCAACCACCGTGGTTGGGACACGTCGCTTAAGGAAGAAGGAAGACATGTCAGAAGCGTCGTTTTGGAAAGTGGCATCTTTGGAACAAATGCAACAGAGGCGAAGGAACTGAGAGAATGAGATGGAGTCCTTACAGGAAGCAGGGTGTGAAGAGCTGTAGTCGAGGTGGCTGTGGGAGTCGGTGGGCTTGTAATGAATATTGGTGGACAACCTATCACCAGAAATTGAGACAGAGAGGTCAAGGGAGGGAAGGGAAGTGTCAGAGATGGACCATGTGAAGGTGGTGGAAGGGTGGAAATTGGAAGCAATGGTTGTGTTAATAATGGACGGCATCGGGAGTTGCTGAAAAATAAATTGAGTAAAAAGCAGTGGCACCGTTACTCCATGATGTGCTCCTGCCACAACTCATTTTCATGAGCAGAGCTTTGGAAAAGTCTGCAAAAGTGGCTACAGCAACACTCATCCCAGGTTCTGCAACAGAAGGAAGGTCAAACGGATATTGTTAGAAAGCCCACAAAATTCCCCAATTTGAATTGGGATACAGCTGACCTACTATCTAAATTCAAAATGTTTAAACAGCATACAGAGATTTGGTTTCATGGTTCAGGTGTGTCTGAACCAGACAAGAAAGCCATAAGTATTCACCTGCCAATTGGGAATGAAGATGTAGACAGGCTGAAAACATCAGGATTTGTAGAAGAAGAGCTAAGGGATCTCTAAAAGATATGGCCCGGGATTTTCCAGCCCCGCCAAGGGCAAGGTGGCGCCCTAGCCAGAAGCCTATTGACTTGCAGCGGGACTGGAAGATAGCAGCGGTGGGCGGGTGCAGAAAATCCCGCCCAAGGACTGCATTGGAAGACTGGCTTAGAATCAGATTGAACTTCTGTATTCATCGTCTACAGTTCACGTCATATCGCCAACAGCTGAAAGAATCCATAGAGCACTTTGTCAGCAGATGCAGAGAAAAGGCTACTTACTGTGATTTTTTAGACGCAGAGTTAGTAGATTGTAGTTATCTGATATAGAATATACCTTTAAGACAAGTGTTGTAATACCTAAAGGAAAGTAGCTGGGGTTACCTCTGAAGAGTGAAGACAGAATTTTGAGTTGTGAGCACACAAGTGTAGCTGCTGAGTTTAGTTTGTAAATAAATGACATGTGTTTATTCTAACAACGATCTCCTGATGTTCTCTGTCTCTGTACCAACTCAGTCTCCCCAATACAAGTGTGCAACCTAGACCCTTTAGCTCCAACAAACCAAAAGGCACTGGATCCAACAAACTGGTGATGAGGGTAAAAGCACGGAAAGCTATGGGAAAAATGAGGTAAAAAGCGAGGAAGAATGAAGGACATCAGAAGAACCAAAAGCGGGCCGTACCTCACACGGTAGTTGTAAGTAAAAGAAAATTTCCTTTTCAATCATCGAAGTAATCCCCTCAGTGCATGCCGCAATTTGGAAGAGTGGAGCCTTTCGACCCAACCTTGGACAACTGGTCTCACTATGTTGAACGTCTAGTGTCCTTCTTCCAGGCGAATGACATTGCAGGGGAGGAGAAGAGGCGCGTGATCCTTCTGTCCATGTGTGGGAGTAAGACATACGGACTAATTCGAAATCTGTTGGCGCCCAGTGCCCCAGGCTCGACAAGTTTTGATGACTTAGTGAACCTCGTAAAAAATCATTACCAGCCCAAGCTGTTGGTGAAGATGCAATGGTTTAAATTTAACTCGCGAATTAGAGCTGCAGGGGAGACAATTGCTTGTTATTTGGCAAGCCTGACGCAATTAACTGAATATTGCGAGTTTGGTACATTTATCAATGATATGCTTAGAGATCGTTTGGTGTGCGATATAAACGAAAATGCGATTCAGAAGAGATTACTGTCTGAAACAAATATAGATCTTCAGAAGACATTTGAAATCACCCTGGTAATGGAAGGTGCTATGCGAGACTCAGAAGCCATACGAGGAGTGCAAAATGGCGCCATCCTCCATGTTGGGCGGGGAGCCTCAACCAAAGCGGGAAGCAGCCACCACTAGCAGACAAATTAAAAGGGATAATTTAGCAGCAAAAACATGGCATAATAGCAACAGAGATGGAAGCAGACAACCTTGTAATGAACCACAGTTTAAAAAGATCAAATGTTTCTTCTGCCATCGATATGGACACCACATGAGACATTGTAGAGATAGAATCAGGTAGGCAAAAGCAAACACCCAATGAGATTAACAGCGTTGAAAAGCCTGATGTAATAGATCCTGATATCTATTCATTATATAATTTAAAGGTAGGAAGAACAGAGCCTATCTATGTAACCATGAGAGTGAATGAGAGGCCTATCAGAATGGAGGCAGATACTGGTGCAGCCACTATGGTGATTGGTGAGCATACTTTTAAATACCTGAATTATGGAGAATGTAAGCTGGATTTAGAAGAAACTGAAGACAAACTAAAAACTTACACGAGAGAAGACATACAAGTCAAGGGCGTATGTGATACCACAGTACATTACGGAGCTCAACCAGTGAGATTACCCTTGATGGTAGTAGTAGGCGAAGGACCTAGTCTCCTCAGATGAAACTGGCCAAAAGAAATTAAATTGGAATGGATGGAAATCTTCTAACTGAGAACTAATGGGCTTTCAGATCTACTACAGAAATATGCCCCAGTTCTCAAGGATGAACTTGGAAAAATTGAGGGGCTACAAGCAAAAATTCATGTAGATCCAGAGGCAACACCAAGATTCATGACGGCAAGACCAGTACCTTATGCAATGTGGGATAAGGTAGATGCCAAACTGGACAGATTAGAAAAACTGTGAATGATACAACCAGTGCAATTTTCAGAGTGGGCTGCACCAATTGTACCTCAAACCTGACGGAAGTATTCGAATATGTTAATTTTATAAATTAGCAGTCAATAAAGTGGCAAAATTGGATAGACACCTCGACTAAAATTGAAGATTTATATGCTAAATTGGCAGGTGGAAAGGCTTACACGAAGTTAGATTTGAGTCATGCCTACCAACAATTGGAATTAGAGAAGGCATCCTGGAAGTTTGCCACCATAAATACACATAAGGGACTGTACCAATTCACCTGTTTACCTTTTGGTGTACTTTCTGCTTGCGCCATATTCCAAAGAACCATGGAAGGTTTACTACAGGGATTGCCCCATGTTGTAGTTTCTTTGGATGATGTTCTCATGACTGGACTCACTGAAAAGGAACATTTGATGAACTTGGAAGAATTCCTGAAATGTTTTTTGCAGGTGGGAGTGAGATTGAATAAGGAAAAGTTCGCATTCCAGGCGATAGGGGTAACTTACCTAGGCGTACAAGGTAGATTCACAAGGCCTACATCCAGTTTGAAGAAAAAGCGAAAGCCATTAAAGAAGCCCTGTTACACCCCTAGGAGTGGCCAAGAAGGCCATGGGTACAAGTTCACATCGACTGTGTGGGACCTTTTATAGGAACAATGCTTCTACTTATCGTAGATGCTCATTCAAAAAGGATGGACATATACGAAGTGAGGTGACCCACATCTTCAGCGACAATAGACACACTACAACAACGTTTTTCAACTAATGGACTACCTGATGTGCTAGTATCAGATAGTGGAACAGTATTCACAAGTGCTGAATTTAACCGATTTACAAGCCTCAACGGTTTTGTTCATGTGAAACCATCTCCATACCTACCTTCTTCAAATGGATTCACCGAGAGAGCAGTTCAGGCATTCAAATCTGGTATGAAGAAATTGTCTGGAGATTCTATAGTGACTAAATTAGCATGATTCCTTTTCCATTATAGAGCCACCCCTCATTCGACAACAGGTGTCACACCAGTGGAATTGTTGATGACGCGCCATCTCTGAATGTGACTGAGCCTAATTGTGCCAAACTTTGGGGTGGGGTAGGTAGAAAGAAGGCAGCAGAGTCAGAAAATTGGACATGATTATCAAAGTTGGGACAGAGCATTTAATGTAGGAGTGAAAGTATTTGTGAAAATTTTAGGGAAGGACCAGCATGGTAGTTCGGTGAAATAAGTGCAATAACTGGACCTCTTTCCTACCGCGTGATAGTTGAAGATCGAGTAATAAGGAGACATGTGGATCACATAAGAATAGGAGAAACCAAATACCAGAAATGATTCCACCAGTGTTCGAGACTGAATGACATCTCTTGTTGAAAGAACTCTGTCAAGTACAAATGTGTTTGAAGGGCCAACTGTACCTGAGTCGAAGAAACAGATTTACGGTACCTACTATAGAAGAGGTTCCAAATCAAACTTCAGAAGCTGTAGAGCTGAGATGTTCTACATGCATAAGGAAACCCCCAGAGAAACTGACTTTGTAAATAATTGATCTGTATAATTAACTTGATATATTGAAAAATTGTAAAATGTATTTTTCAGTAAAGGGGGAGGGATGTAGTAATTTGATATGTAATACACCTTTAAGACAAGTGTTGCAATGTAAGATCACATAATCTTAATATCCAATAGCAGAGTAGCGCAGGCTACCTCTGTGGGAGAGTCTTGAGTTAGACACTGAGGAGTGAAGACAGAGTTTTGAGTTGTGAGCACACAAGTGTAGCTGCTGAATTTAGTTTGCAAATAAACAGCATGTGTTGATTCTAACAATGATCTTCTGATCTTCTGTCTCTGTACCAACTCGGTCACCCCGAAATATGTGTGCAACCCAGGTCCTTTAGCCCAAACAAACAAAAGGGCACTGGATCCAACATAGACAGAATTGTTGAGTTGGTGATCACATTCACTCCCATGGAAGCTTTCCAGAAATATTTGCTAGAGAAGCTCAAAATGTATAGCATTGAAGAGCTACTCAAGGATGAACGTAAGTATGAAGCAATTGTCGCAAATTGACAAAGCTTACAAGTCCTATGTACAAACCTGATTGTTTAAACACTAACTCGAACACCAAAAACTGGCAACACATGTGGCAGAAGTGAACACCTACATGCACCAAGGAAATGCCCAGCATTTCATAAGTTCTGTAAGGCATGTAGCAGAAAGGGCCATTGGCAGCAGCAGTGCACTAGAGCAAAGGCTGATGGAGGTACAAAGAGACATGCACTGATCCAAGCAGACCATACACAACTGGTACCTTCAAGCAACAAAAGTGACCATCTGGTATCCCGTCAGAAACATATACATCAGGTGGTTGGCAAACAAGAAAAACGACAATGATGTGCACAATGAGACAAAGAGCTATGAGCACGTTTCACACTGTAGATGCAACACATAGGTGCTATCACACTATCAGAAGTGCTTGCCAAGATTCAAATCATATGTCCTAAGAAAGTTAGTAACTATTCGTTATTGACCAAGATAGGCACAGAGGCAAATGCTAATGTACTATCTTTGCAAATTCTAAAACACATGTACCAACAGACATGGAAGGCCATGGGAAACCTACTGTGAAGCTTTCAGCATACAACGATTCACTAATTCCATGTGCAGGATCCATAATGCTGGAGTGCAATTTACAATCAATTCACCTGGGTGTCACAAAAAACCTATATTGTGGAAAATAACGGCCCAGCGACTGCAGGTCTGTCGGCATGTCGAGGTCTCACAGCGGTAACTATCCATGGAATCAGTCAGATGTCACAAAGCAGAGCAATCTCAGAAGTTTCTTCTATCTCTTCATTTCATGATCTAATATCAAAATATGCAAATGTGTTTTGACAAGATTGGCAGTTTCCAGGGAGCTGCAACACTACGCTTGCAGGAGATTTAAAGTCCATCACATAAGTGAAGCATTCACATACAAGACAAATTGAAGGTCAAGCTCGACAAAATGGAAAAAGATGGAATCATTAAAAAAGCACACTGATTGGTGCAGCTCAGTCACATGTGTCATAAAGTAAAATGAGTCATTGATTCACTATAATTTAACGCAGCTTTGAAACATTGTCCTTACAAAAACTCACATTAGAAGAGCTAAATCCACGATTTTCAGGTGCAAAATTCTTCTCAAAGCTTGATGCTAAGCACAGTTGCGGGTCAGTACATCTCGGGGAGAAGTCCCTAAAGCTTACTACACTTCACACCCAATTCAGATAATATTGCTTTCAACAACTTCATTTTGTCCTATGAGTTGCCAGGATCTCTTGCAAGCTCACATGGGCAGCATTACATGCATTGTACCAAGAGGCATATGTATCACAGATGATGTAGCTGTTGTGGGAAGAATAAAGCAAGTACATGACCATAATCTCAAGTAAAGAAAGATTGGTGTTCAAAAATCTGAAATGTGATATCCATGTGCAACAGATCAATTTCTTTGGTTCTATTATTCAAATGCTAGTATATGTCCCAATCCCAGTAAATAAAAAGATATTCAAGCCAACACCCTAAGATAAGGACGACCTTCAAAGAGGTCTAGGTCTCTTTAATTTCTTGCCTCCATACATTCCCAATTTTGCTCAGAAATCTTCATTGCTAAGGGAATTGTTGAGAGAGGATGTGCCTTTCCTGTGACATGAAGACCACCAATACCTCATCAAAGCACTGAAACAGTCATTATCAGAAACATTGGCATTGTAATTTATGATTGTGGGAAGACAACAACCCTGGAGGTAGATGAATCACAAAAAGGTCTGGGTGCATGTAAGCTACAAGAAGGCAAACCGAGACAGCACTTTCCAAACCCACGACTGCTACCACCGAGAAGGTCAAGGGCAGCAGTTGCATTCCCACTACTTGGGAATTCCCGTCCAAGCCACTCACCATCCTGACTTGGAAACATATTGCCATTCCTTCACTATCGCTGGGTCAAAATCCTGGAATTCTCTCCCTAACAGCACTGTTGGTGTACCTACACCACGTGGACTGCAATGGTTCAAGAAGGCAGCTCATCACCACCTTCTCAAAGGCAATTAGGGATGGGCAATCATTGCTTCATTGCTGGCCTAGCCAGCTATGTCCACACCCCATGAGTGAAAAAAGGAATGAAATTGTTTCAAAATCTCTGTCTGCAATACAACCCTACTACTCCAACATTGAGCAGGAAACAGATTTAGTGTTTGGAATTTTCCATTTTCATACCTATTCACTTGACAAAAGATTTGTGGTGGAGACTGACCGCAAGCCACTGGAGATGATTTGGTGGAATTATTGACCAGTGCACCACCAAGATTGCCACATCTCTTGATAAAGATTAAAGGTTATGGCTGTGATATTAGATTCAAGCCAGGTAACTTGATGGTCACATCATATACACTTAGCAGACTGCCTAATTCAGCAAAAACAGAAGATCTATAAATTGACTTGATCACCATTGAACTTGAAGATGTTCTCTAAATTGACCTGGTACATTTTGCGCCATGCAAATACCAGCAGCCACAAGAATAAATGGCGAAAGATTCTACACTACAGAAACCATAGAAAACCATCAGTGAAGGATGGCCTGATTTAATTCAGCACACCCACAAGCACCATTTTGGTCTTATCGGGTTGGGCTAAGCATTTCCTGTGGTGTAATTTATAAAGGCAGGCAAGTCATTATAATGGAATCTTTGTGACCTGATATTCTTCAATAACTTCATGGCCTAAAGACGGATACGGCCAAATTCCTAGGCCAAAGATTCCTCCTGTTAGGAAATAGAGATTGTTTAAGTAAGTTATATTTGTATTTCTGGGTATTAGGAATGAGTTTTCACTTTAATGTTTAAGTTTTATTTGAATTTCTGCATGTGTGTGTTAAGAAAAGGACAAATTGAGTTTTAGTTTCACTTTAAAATGTGTCTTCATTTCTAATGAGAGTGTTATGACTGATGCAACTAAGTTAAACAAACAAGAGTACAGAAACTGGCCTGTTGCCTATCAACAGGGGTCCAGAGAGGCAGGCGCTTCCCACAGACATACACGCAGAAGAAACTAGAAACAGCAATTTTGATTTGGAAGCTGTTTGAGTTCAGTTGGTTTTGAAAGCAGCTGCCAGGAGTGACTGGAGCTAAGGGGACAGATAGCCAGTCCCAAGCTAAAGAAAAGATCCCAAAATCCAGGGGACTAGAACAGGAAAAAGTCTCAAGCAGACTTTCTGGCCAAAGGACAGACAGGAACTTGGAAAAGGCCTTGTTAAGTGAAGTTAAGAGTGAGGGGCAGATAGAAAGTCTCCAAGCTTCAGATTCAAAAAGACAAAAGCTGCAAAAAGTAGATTTAAGGCGAGAACAGCTTGCAAGAGGCAAGAAGGCCCAGTGAGATGGCTGAAGGTCTGTAACTCTTTGGTATAGGCATGTACAGCAGTGGTGTACTGTTGACAGTTGAATCAGTGAGAGAGAGAGCGTGTGGAAGACAGCTTGAGTGCATGTGGTAACCCAGGGGAGAGGAACATCAAAAGGAGAGCTCAAAACCCTGGAGGTGAACACTTGTGGAGGGCGTCTGAGAGAAAGCGTTGGTTTGGGAGAAGATTCCAAGACAAGTCCTTGGAAAGTAGAGATTGGAAACCCTTGTGTGAAAGACTGAGTTCAGTGAGACTGATTAGTTCACAGTGTGACAAGCGTCTGGGGAAGCTGAGGAGAGATCCATTGCATCTGGTTGAGGTGGCATCTGTCACTTTGTTTCAGAGTGTGGTGCATCTGACCACAGGGTGCCTATTGGTTTACATGGACTGTGTACTGACTGTAAACACTAGAGTATAAGATAGCTTTTTCAACTTGCGTTATCCTCACAAACCTGTATATACCTGTAAAGGTATAGTTGGTGAAGGAGGATTGTAATATAGTTCATCTTTTCTTGTTTAAGAATTGTTTTATGATTTTGTTAAAAGTTCATTAGCTGACTCTGGTGACTCTGTTCAGTAGCCCCTCTCCACATATCTAAACAAACAAATACAAGTTAGGATCTATCAAGCTGGGTTCCGCCCTGGGATCAGGCTTGTCCAGTGGTAACCTCAGCTGGGGATCATAACACACCAGCATCTGACTGAACATGGAGCAGCTACATTTATATTTCACAGTCCCATCAGTTGCAAGAGATTCATCTGTACGAGTCAATGGCAATTTAAACCTGCCTTGACACAGACCACTCAAATTTAGATACTCAAAAGATTTATCAGCAGCAATTTATTCAAACCTAAAGGAATTCAAAGTGGGACAACTCATCCAAGATGAGTAGACATAAATCTAAATGAGGTTAATTGATATTTTTTTACACCCGATTTACTGATTGACTCCATAATCTATAATTAGTTGCTTGCTAAGAATGTTAAAGAAAGCCGTTATGGAATTGACCACAGATATTGACTTCTCTGCAACCTTTTCAGCTTTTTTAAAAGAAGGTATCAATAGTAATAACACCAACATAGTTTAAAATAATAACAATTCTCCACCACAGATATCAATACAGACATGACTTGAAAAATTCCATCTTATAAGGATATCATGACACATGCACTTTTTAAGCTTCTGACTCATAAAAAAGAGTTAACTCAGATTTCACAATCACTGATAATATTGCCAGTTTTATGTGTAGCAAGTTAGTGTATTTGATTAAAATGTCTCGATAGGATGTGCCCAAGACCTCAAAAATGTTGAGTAATATTTATACCGGCTCTTAAATGTGCTTCTTAACTTTCCATTTAAATTATGCCTGTAATTTTTCAGTCATACTTTGTCAAATGTTCATTGATTAAATAATGCTGTCACATACTAACAGTACTTATATTTATACTCGTTGTTAACTTCTGCTCCCAATAGACCAAGAAATTAATAAATAAAGGCCATTTGGGAATGTGCATGATAACATTGTTCTTCCACCTCTTGCACTTGGCTATAATCCTGCCTGCACAGATGTATTGGGATTTCTTTTTCTGCTTGAGACTACTAAGAATTCCAAAAATTAAATAAATGACTCGCTATCTCTTAAAATAATGGGCAGACAAAAGTTATAAAAACATGTTAAATATTCTTCTGTTAATGTTGCATAAAGTAATTCTTTTAACTGACAGTTCCTCCACTTCTCCCAATGCAGTCTAACTATCCATTTTACATGAGAATAAATAAATGAATCCTCATGGTCAAACAAATTTCTTATTCAGAAAGTCCTGAAGAGAGGATTGATGTGATTTTCATGGATTGTCCTCGTGACCAGGACCTCTTTACTTTACTTCTCCCTGGATGGATCTTGTCTCTGACTCCGGACTGACAATGCCTTCAGACTTGCACACCTAAACCAGGTTGACACTTCAGTGCAGTACTGAGAGAGTGCTTTTACTACTTGCATTCCAGCTGAAACACAAATTATAAAATCATAGTGTTGAAAATGTGTCTAACTTCATTTACAAAGGCAAGTTATGCAACTTAAGTACTTTTTGTATTCAACCTCAGGCTACTGTAGCCACTGGTCTCAGATCAGTAGCTGCATGATAGGTTTCTGAGAGTACTGTTTTGCCCCTTTCAGGTTGAAATTACAATTGTCCTCTTCAAGAGAGTTCCACACATGCACAGTCATGTGAACTTCTTCCAACAATTAAAAGTTAAATACTTAGACAGATCCAAAGGGGAGATTTCCCACTCTAAATATTTAAACTAACATCATTAAATGTTAAAAATGCCCAAGGATCCAATGAACCATTGAGAACTTTGTAAACCAGGTTTGACCCAGCACTGGATTCACACTAGATGTCATATTGAAGGAAATGTGACTACATCCTTTAAGCAGTCTTTGATCACATCTCCCTGGATGGTCTTGTCCAGAGACTCCAGATTGACACTGTACTTCAGACCTGAGAACATAATCCAGGATGACACATTAGTGCAGTACTGAGGGAGTGCTACATTGAGAGAGGTGCTATCTTTCAGATGAGATATTACACTAAGGCCTTTGTTGCCCTCTCAGGTTTATGTAAAAGATCCCACATCACTATTTCAAAGAATAGCAGGGAAATTCTTCCTGGTGTTCTGGCCAATATTTACCCCTCAACCAATACAATAAAAGAGAGTAGCCAGTCATTATCTCATTGATACTTATGTGAGTTTGTTGTACATGGATTGGCAGTTGCTTTACCTACATTACAAGAGTAACTGCATTTCAAAAGTATTTCATTGGCTTTGAAGCATATTGAAAGATGGCATATAAATGTAAGTGTTTTTTCATTCTCTTCATGATGTTAAAATTCAGGACTTCTCAACACTGGCTCCCCAATCAGAAGGAATAGGCCTAGAAATTGCTTGTGCTTGTTACAAGCTCAAAAAGTACAGTGCTTCTAGTACAATGTCTTTATTAGAACTAAATGGGCATTTGCCAACCAATCAGCACCCTCTTCTCATACAGTATAAACATGTTGTTTCCTGTGATATAGATACTTTCTTGCGAATTGTCCTGATGAATGCAGGACAAAAAGCTTTGACAAAAAAAGTCTCTTTTTGCAGCAATACTCAGATATTCAAAGATTGAAATCAATCCAATTCCGTTTTTGAGTAGTAGCATTGAAGTACAACAGACACATTCAGATTTCAGATCAATATCTTCTGTGTCAGCTATAATTCAGAATTGAAAATGATTGGGCAAAAGTCCAGAGCGACTCTTTCTAATGACTTCACACTTGAAGCAGAAGGAGGAAAAATTTATCATCTAACTGAGCATGTTCCATCTATCAAATCACTTGCTATATTCATGATAAAGTGGTTTCAAAAAAGGCTCTTAGAAAGTGATTGCTCAACCAACTGCGCCAACCCTCAGGATATTTTTTCCAACTTCAGAAAATAGATGCAGATAAAAAGAATCTTATTTCTGAAAACTATCCTTACAAAATAGGTAATCTCCAAAATCTAATAAAATTGTACATCGCCCTTGTCAGTTTTCAGAACAAGACTTGTGATATTATAAACACACACACATCACATACATTATTAAAAAAATTTGGTTAGAGTGTTTCTGCTCTTCCTCCTTCCTCCCTTCCCACTCTCTTAAGTCATCGTTTAAAGGCAAAGAACAGGAATAGCTTGCTGGCATTAGTCATTCTATCAAGCTTTTGGGTTTTCTACAGAGTTAGATTTCATTATATTCTTAGCTGAACCATATTTTGTAGCTAAATTGTTCAAATAGCACTAGATGCTTGTTAACTGAATGTAAATGTCTTGTTTGTGAAATCATACAATCCATCAGTTTGGCAGTTTAGTTCTATTGTTATTTCTCAAGAGAAGAATTTAGTGACATTCCTGGTTGACCTTCTGGCATGGACACTTAGGAGTCTGTACCCCCTCTCTTCTGTTATCTCCAGAAGGCTTTGAAGATCAGAATAAGAAAAGTTCTTCCCTTGATTGGTGCCATGCCCTGTTGTTTTGTCTGGCTGCCCGGTGCTGATGGTTCTACTGAAAAGCATGACAAAATGATTGATGAGGCATCCAGTCAAGTAATCTGAGAGTCAAGTGAGTGAGACAATCACTGTTGCTTCCCCATCTTGTTGTCTCAGAGTCTGCTGCTGAAGTATACAAGCAGAATAATCTTTTTAATGTTTCCATGCACTCCAGCAAACAACACACATTTTACATGGAGTTTACATCAATGGCTACTCCAATGGGAATGCAAGAAAGGTAATCAAGGAAGTATTTTTGTAAGTACCTCTCCAGAAAACTCACAGGCACAAATTATTTTTCACTGGCATAGCAGCAGTACAACTCACCAATTCACCCTTTCAATATCTTCTGTTCTCCCACCCAAGGAAAACAACTTCATCTTTATGTGCAAACCCGTGTTCCCTGTTATCTGAAATAGGGTCTTATTGTGAAATAGTCTGAGAAAATAGACCACGGGATGAACAACCAAACCATTGCTGATGGGGTATACATTGGCAATAGTACACTATGAACTCTGTTTTATCAATTGCCAGGTGAATAACCCTTTGGCAAATTGTACATCTCAGCCTACAATTATGAATCAAGTTTATAAAGAAGCACAACTGAACAGAAACAAAAGGTAACACAAATTTTCATCGCCCTTGCAGTTTCTATTTTAAAATAATAATTGTATTGGGAGCAATAATGTTAGTTTGGTCAAGTGTCCATCAAGGAAAGGTATTATGTGACACTGGCGTAGGAAGTGCTTGACTAGCCCTGGCAAAATGTTAAGAAACGTTATTGTTGGTTACAATTATAACACTGACTTCATACCAATATCTTTCACAATTGAAAAGTTGGCACATGGGGATGAAAGGATGGTAAGGGTGACCACAGATCGACATGATGGCCCTTTCTTGTCCTCAATGAATGAATATATACAAAAATAGCTCCCATCACATATGTTCAAGGTGCAGAAGGTGTCTGACACAGATAGAGTACTTGACCTGTCACATTTATCACAATAGATTTGCTGAGGCATCTTGTTGTTAACATCACCTTTTGACCATGGTGCTGCCAGAGTGGGAATGGATCTAAAATGTAGTCATGCAGCTTGCAAGTTTCCATACTTCAGTCTGATGGACAGACCAAGCTGAAGCTATATGCACTCTGCTAGTGCTTTTTGAAAATGTATTACTGCCTTCAGTAATGCACGTTCTGTACATCACTGACCCTCCTAAATGCTATGTTTTTCTTTATATAATAGAAGTGCTAATAAATCCCGTTAAGAAAAATGCCATCGTCCTTTGTTAAGTTAACTTATCACACAGCACAATATCAGCATGACTAGAACGAAATTAGAATGCATTCATCCAATAGTACTTTCACGAATGAGCAATAGTGAACCATATTTTATTTTGCTATGCTTAATTTATTTTATGAACCATGCAAACCAACGTGGCACTGCTTCGAACATATTGGCCTCCACTTTCCCAACAAATAAATAAAAGACAAACATAAGCTGACATGAAGGAGTTTTATATATTTTATATAGTATATATGTAATATATATTATAATATATATACACACATATATAATTAATCAGACGTTATTCTTGTCTGTCGTTCTTTAGCCCTGTATGTGCACCAGGCCTCTTTACCATTTTGCCACTGTCAGGTTGCGTCTTTTGCATTTCTCTCAGGTTGTTCCTTTAATGCAGTTGCTTTTGCAATAATTCCAACTTGCCTAAAATCCCAACCAGAAAAACTAAATAATACAACGTAATTTTATGTAAATAGATATATATAAAACAGCATGTAAACCAGTTTGATGTATGTTTTAACACATTATGAGGATGATCTGTAGAGTTAAACAAAGAATGATTCATTTTTGTGGTTTTAGGTCAGCCTCAGGTATTGAAACATCAGGCAGGGTTTTCCCTTTGTCGGGCGGGAGCGGCGGGTGGGCCTGGGAATGGCCACGAAATGGACCACCGCCCGCAATCAGGCTCCAACCGCGATTTCACGCTGGCTGGCTGGCCAATTAATGGTCAGCCAGCGTGAAACTCGCGCTGAGATCCTCAGTGCTGCCGGGGTGGGAGCAGGAGGAGCACGAGTGCTGAAGTGTGCACATGCGCAGGGGAGCTCACACTGAAAGCTCCATGAAGGCACAGAGCTGCCTCAGGAAGGTGAAGAATTTGAAAATGAAAAATAAAGATTTTACAAATTAGATAAACATGTGCCCATATGTGACTCAGTCACATGAAGAGGGACATGTTAAAAATGATGTTAAAATTATTTTATTGTTTTTTAAATTTACTGTTGGAAACCTCATCCTGCTCGTGGATGAGGTTTTGTAAAAAATGCAAGGGCCGTCTGGCCTATTCGCCTGCCTACCAACCATTAGGTTGGACGGGCAGTAAAAAATAGCTTTCAATTACTTACTTAATGGCCTTAATAGGCCTCTTAATTGTCGACAGGCGTGCTGCCAACTCTTGCGTGTGCACGAGTGCGCGATGATGATGGGACGCTCGCTTGGCGATTTTGCGTACTATTTTACTCCTGATCGGGTAGGGCGCGCGCCCGCCCAAGGGACAAAAAATTCTGCCCATGAATTAAATTGGTTTCCACTCAGCATCTTTTAGCTACCCCTCCAACTGATGCTACTTTCACAGTTGTGTTCTGTTCCATGTCTTTCTTCCAATTCAGAATTAGTTTCTTTTACAGGGTGGAAAAGCGATTAGAAAAATGATTAGAGTAGCCTTATCTCCTTTTCAAACACTTCCTCCCTCAACTAACACCAAGGAAAAACACAGATTAACTACCCATTCATTCATCTATGGCGTGTAGGACCTTGCTGTGCGCAAATCTGTTGCTATATTTATCTAAACATAATTCAACAAACTAAGCATAGGATTTTTGCTGTGGGTTTCAGGTCCCTGCCATCAAACTGAAATGGGGGTCAGAAGCTCACATTAACGTTCATCTGCAATTTTCCCTGAATTGGCCAGTTAGTGGCCAGAGGGCTGGCTCAGCATCCAATTAAGGGCTGCAGGCTCTCGAAACTCAAGAGCCAAATTGAGGTTTGGAGGCAGCCACAGGCACCCTAAGGTGGAGATGTCCTCTGTCCAACTTTTGAAAAATTAAAATAAAGGTGGCATCAGCAACCAGGTCACAATCATGTGGAGTGAGGGAGGAATGCGGATGTAGCTGAAGCTAGACAGGCAGGGAAGGCCTCTAAGCTTGCCTGGAGTTCTGGCTCCCTGAATCCAACAATAGGCCTTAATAGGCCTTTAACTCTTTGAATCGGCTACCCACCGCTTGCAGGCAGGTAACTCTGCTGCTCCCCCAAACCGTATTCCACAAAGTCTTGGGGGGTGGGATGGAACTGGCATAGCGATGGAATTTTCATGATCACCTGGCTCCCAATGGGGGCTAAAAATCCTCACCTAATTCTATAAGATAGGCTGCTTTTTAAATTCAAGTTAGGTTTGGTAACTGTCTATTACTCCACCCTACTGCCCCTAACTCATGGAAGTCCACTCTTGTGTACTGACTGGCAATGTCAGTAAACCATATAACTTAGGAGTGAATGGATCAGACTTGCATTATATTGCTGCACTCATTCCTTTGTAATATTCATATTCAAGTGAGCTGGTTCCTTTTATTTCCCACAATTAAGCTGTGGACTCAGTTTTACATAGGATATATGGCAATAAACAGGCCATTCAACCCAGCCAGTCCATGCTGGCAATCATTTTCAAAATGGTTCTGCAGTTGTGTAGATTATAATACTGCTTATTAGATCACAACATACAGTGAGCAGGTAATTTTAAAAACTGAAAATCAGTCAGACAAATGCTTAACAATAGGAAGAATAAATTTCATAAAAAGATGAAAGAAGAGGAAAATGGCAGGTAAAGATCAGCTCCAAAACCCATTTTCCTTCTCACAGCACCTTCCCATGCTAGCACAGGAGGTGCAATACCTGCCTCCTACCTCCTTTCTTCCCACCATTCAGGGCCCAAACATTCCTTTCAGTTGAAACAGAGGTTTACTTGTACTTCTGTCAAATTGATATACTGTGTCCGCTGCTCAACTGGGGAGACCAAACGCAAGTTGAGTGATCACTTTGCTGAACACTGTACCAGGCATGACTCTGAGCTTCCAATCGCCTGCTATTTTAATTCTCCATCTCACTCCCACTGCGACCTCTCTGTCCTCAGCTTCTGACACTGTTCAAATGAAGCTCAGCAGGTGCTCAAGGAACAGCACCTCATCTTTCAGTTAGGCACTTTACAACCTTCTGGATTCAACATTGAGTTCAACAATTTCAGATCATAAACACTGCTGCCTTTGTTTTGATGGCAGAGCGTTCTGCTGTTGCAATTTACAGCTCCTCTTAACTCATCAATTTTTTCTTTACTTGTTCCATTAAGATCCCTTTTTGCATTGCCCTATCATCCATTTTGTCACTTAAATCACTCATGCCTTCCACCCTATCAGGTACCTTCCTTATAGGCAGAGAATCAGCTTTGTGGGGAGGTTCGAACAGCAGAGCTTCAGAAGGCTAACAGTACTGTGTTAAGTGGTCACTGACATTTGCAGCCTCCTGGAAGAAGTCCTCCCACCAAGTGGACATATTGGGCACCAATTTCCAGTGGCTGTCAAAGCCACCATTGCCCTTGACAGGAACATAGGAGCAAAAGAGCAGGAGTAGGCCACCCGCCTCTTCGAGCCTGCTTCGCCATTTAACTAGATCACATCTGGTTCCTGTCAGGGATCAGCAGGGGATATCTGCAAAATCTGGCAATCCAGTGCCCACAAATTTAACTCATAGGTTAGCAAAGCTGTGATTGACATGGCCGGGAATTGGATGTGCTTTGCAACCAAGGCAGCCAGTTAGAATAAGCGCACGCATGGCTTTGTGGCCCTGGTTGGCTTCCCACAGGCCCCAGGAGTCATCACTGCACATATGTGGCAATCAAGATACCTCCAGAACACACTGGGTCCTTTATGCCCAAAGAGTTTGGGCAAACTCTTAGGGTTTCCAGCCCATCAATGTGCAGCTCGGGCTTAACCACTGAGAAATCATTTAGCTTGTGCAAGATCCCCAAAGAGCTGTGTGATGTTTTCATCCTGTAGCAGTCAACCCTCCCCAAACTCTTTGGACCATAAAGTGGGTTAGAGGCTGGCTCCTTGGAGATAAGGTCTATGCACTGAAGACCTGACTGATGAACTCCATTAGGAGCCCAGATAATTATCCCCAGGAGAGATAGAATAGAAGTCACCATCGAGCAAGCAATTGGAATGCTGAAAATATGCTTTAGGTGACTGGGCACCATTCAGGGTACATCAGCCTCGGTATTGAGAATGACAATGGTGAGCTGCACCTTACATAACATAGAGCAGTAGCGAGGCCTTGAACTGCAAGAGGAAAATGGTGCTGAGTGCAATGTTGCTTTGGAGAAGCAGGAGGAACAACACGAGGAGCAGGAGAAATGTCATGTGGGCACAAAGTGCACATTTCTGCCAGTGGGGTGAGACAGGTCTGACCCAGGTAAATTGGAGTCAAAGATTGACAGACAAAACCATAATGGAACAATGGGCTGCCTTTAAAGAGGAGATAGGTTGGGTAAGCCAAGGTACATTCCCTCAAGGAAGACCGTAATAAAGCAAAACAAGAGCTCCCTGGATGATGAAAGAGATAGAGAGTAGGATTAAGCAGGAAAAAGGAGCATATGAGAGATATCCAGTCAATAATGCAAGTGAGAACTAGGCTGAATAGAAAAAGTTCAGATGAAAAGTGAAAAAGAAATAAAAGAAACAAAGCGGCAGCCTGAGAAGAGAATAGCAGCTCACATTAAATGCATTTTCTTCTGTAAGCATACACATAATAAAAGGGAAGAGGTGGTAAGAGGAGGAGTAGGGCCAGTTAGGGACCAAAAATAGACTTACGCATGGAGGCAGAGGACATATCTGAGGTTCTAAGTTATTACTTTGCGTCAGTCTTTACCAAGGAGGAAGATATTGCCAAGAAGTCGTCTGGCATTTTGTTAGATTGATGGGGATCTCAACACTGTTCTGGGAAGCATCAGGGGAACCACTGTCAGTTCCATCGGGAGATGAAATCAAGTGCTCTTCAGGAACCTAATTGGCCACAATCGATCAATCCCCATGATTGAGGTCCCCGGTGACATAAGTCCTGCCCGCCGAGAGCTGCCAGCCAACCAGAAGTGGGCAGGTCCTAATGTGGGTGGTAGCAGCTGATGGCAATGCACCCACTCAAGGCTCAGGATCCCAGAAAGACCTCAGGCCAAGGTGAATGAAGGCGCGACGGGGGTTGCGGGGTTCAGCAACCACGGGAAGGTGTAGGGGGGGGTCAGAGTCAAGGGAAAAGGGCAATTAGTGTCCAACCCCTGCCCAATGCTGGGTCCCTTGATAGCAAGGAACCCTGCCCCATCCATCCCGTGAGGCCAATAGCAAACCTGATAGGAACAGCTGTGTAGCCCCCATCCCTAAATCATTAAATTGTGGTGGGCTCTGGAATAATGGGTGTCAATTGGCTCATTAATGAGACTAATTGACATCCCACCACCGGTGGCTGGGAATCCCACATCAGTCCCTTCCACCCTACCACTTATGGGGCATTTTCCCACTGCTGCAAGACTGATGTAGGGCCTCTCCCACAACTAAATGGGCCCAGTTGCCAGATTTCCAGCATGAAGGGCTGCATAAAATCCAGCCCATAGTGTGAAAGGCTGTAATTGGAACATTGGATGGGCCAAAAATTGACAAACAGGAGGTATTAGAAAGGCTGGTTGTACTTAAAAATTGATAAGTCACCAGGACCAGATCAGAAGCATTTCCTTGTTTAAAAAAAGGTGTAAAGATAAGCCCAGCATCTACAGGCCAGTAAGCTTAACTTTGGTGGTGGGAAAGCATTTAGAAATGGTAACCCAAAACAAAATTTACAGTCGCTTGGATAAATGTGGACTAATTGAGAAAAGCCGGTATGAATTTGTTAAGGCTAAATCGTGTTTAACAATTTGATTGACCCTTTTTTAATGAGGTAATAGAAAAGGTTGATGACAGTAATTAGGTTGATGTGGTGTACATTATAAAGTGACACATAACAGGCTTATCAGCAAAGTTGAAGCCCATGGACTAAAAGGGAAAGTGGCAGCATGGATACAAAGTTGACTAAGTTACAGGAAAAAGGCACTAGCAGTGAACAATTGTTTTTCGGACTGAAGGAGGGTATATGGTGGGGTACCCCAGGGATTGGTATTAGTACCACTGCTATCCTTGATCTGTATTAATGACCTAGACTTGGGAAGTTATGGTGAACATCTGTAAAGCACTGGTTTGGCCGCAACAGAGGCACTCTGTTTAATTTTGGAGACTACACTTTAGGAAGGATGCGAAGACATTACAGAGAATGCAGACAAGACTTACGAGAATGGTTGCAGGGATGAGGGACTTATTGGAGAAGCTATTGTGGCTATGAGAGCAGATCAGAGTGTGGAAATTCTGCAGCAAGTAACTCATCTCCTTCCCCGCCAAAGCCTGTCCACCATCTATAGGCACAAGTCAGGAGTGTGATGGGATACTCTCCACTTGATGAAAACAGTCCCAACAACGTTCAAGAAGCTCAGCACCATCCAGGACAAAACAGCCGTTTTATTGGCTCCCGATCTGCCACCTTAAACATTCACTCCCTCCACCACTGATGCACATTGGTGGTGTGTTTACCAGCTACAAGATGCATTGCAGCAACTCATCAAGGCTCCTTTGACAGCACCTTCCAAACCTGCAAACTCTACTACCTAGAAGGGCAAGAGCAGCAGATGCATGGGTACACCACCAACTGCAAGTTCCCCTCCAAGCCACATAGCATCCAAAATTGGAACTATATTGCCGTTCCTTCACCATTGCTGGGTCAAAGTCCTGGAACTCCCTTCCTAACAGCACTGTGGGTGTACCTACACCACATGGATTGCACCGGTTCAAGATGGCGGCTCATCACCACTTTCTGAAGGGCAACTAAGGATGGACAATAAATGCTGGGCTAGCCAGCAATGCCCAGATCCCGTGGAAGAATATATTAAAACAGATGTGGCTGTTCGCTTTAAAGAAGGGATGATTGAGAAAGGTTTTGATGGGTTATTCAAATTCATGAAGGGTCTGGACATAGTAGATAGGGAGAAACTATTCCTACTGCTGGAAGAGTTGAGAATCAGAGAGGACACTGACTTAATCTGATTGGCAAAAGAACAAAAGCTGACATGAAGAAAAACTTTTTTATGCAATGAGTGATTAGGATCTGGAATGCCCTGCCTGAGAGTGCGATGGCGACAGATTCCATGGTTTTCAAAAGGGATTTGGATAATCACCTGAGGGGAAAAAATTGCAGGACCGCAGGGAAAAGGCGGTGGGGAGTGAATGGATATATATCAGGACATTATTGAATGTACCATTGCATTTCCTTTCCTGGTATAACTCGGTCATTAAACCTCTTCCAACACTATAGTGCATTCCTGCTGCTAACATCCTCCACAATATCCAGCCTTGCTTTCTTGTTCTCTGAGGCAGTTTCTTCTTCTATTTAAATAGCTGGACGATTCATCAGCTTTAATCTTAGCAAAATTACTTTAACTACTGCAGCTGAAATATATGCATATATCACGTCATCATGCCTGCTCAGTCTAATTTGTCAAGAAACCTGGAAGTCAGATGTTAAGCAGTGTTAGTGTTAAAATGCCACTGAAAACAATGTACTGAAGCTTTCAGATTTCCCACACAATACCTGGCTCCCCCACTACATGGGCATGGAGAGGTCATGCCAACAGATTCTTATTTTATTCATTTACGGGATGCGGGCATCGCTGGCTAGGCCAGCATTTATTGCCCATCCCTAATTGCCCTTGAGAAGGTGGTGGTGAGCTGTCTTTTGAACTGCTGCAGTCCATGTGGTGTAGGTACACACACAGTGTTGTTAGGGAGGGAGTTCCAGGATTTTGACCCAGCAAAAGTGAATGAACGGCAATCTATTTCCAAGTCAGGATGGTGTGTGGCTTGAAGGGGAACTTGCAGGTGGTGGTGTTCCTATGCATCTGCTGCCCTTGCCCTTCTAGGTTGTAGAGTTTGCAGGTTTGGAAGGTGCTGTCAAAGGAGGCTTGATGAGTTGCTGCAGTGCATCTTGTAGATGGTAAACATGCCACCAATGTGAATTGGTGCTTTAGGGAGTCAGGAGGTGAGCTACTTATGGCAAATTGCTAGTCTCTGATCTGCTCTTGTAGCCACAGTACTTAGGTGCTAGTCCAATTCAGTCTCTGGTTTCAGGGATGGTATTCCCATTGAATGTCAAGGGGCAATGATTAGATTCCCTCTTATTGCAGATGGTCTGGCACTTGTGTAATGTGAATGTTACTTGCCACTTGATATCCAAAACCTGGATATTGTCCAGGTGTTGCTGCATTTGGACATGAACTGCTTTAGTACCAGAGAGTCATGAATGCTGGTAAAAAATGTACAATCATCAATGAACATCCCCATTCCTGACCTTATGATGGAAGGAAGGTCATTGATGAAGCAGCTGAAGATGGTTGGGCTGAGGACACTACCCTGAGGAACTCCTGCAGTGATGTCCTAGATCTGAGATGATTGACCTCCAACAACCACAACCATCACCCTTTGTGCTAGGTATGATTCCAACCAGCAGAGAGCTTTCCCCCTGATGTTTAATGTCAGAAATAAAGGGCGCAATCGTCCCAGATTTGTACGACATGTGGTGGTTGGTAAAATGACACTTTACCTCCCGGCTGCGATGGCATGTTTTTACGCAGTATCATCCCAAACCCGCCTCATTATTTATGCATTCTCGGGAAACATGCCACTCATTTGCCCGCCCGCCATCATCTCGCCGCTCCATCATGCTGGGCACCATATTTAAAGCCCAGCTGTAAGCACACATCCCAGTGCTTCCAGACCACAACTGCTGCATGGAAGACAGGATGGCCCCAAAAGGCAAAAGGACGGCAGCCTCCTGCTTTAACGGCACATCCCTGGAATGCCCTTTGGACGCAGCGGGGTCCGACCGGGATGTCCTATACCACTGCTGTGGCTGCAGGGTGGGCAGCGGTGGCAGCAACCAGGCTTAGGAGGCGATGGCAGCAGTGGTCAGTGCCAACGTGCTTCATAAGAGGGCAGCCACCCAATGCTGCAAGAGGATGAAGGATCTCCTCCATTCCACCAGGCTAAGTCACTCTTCTCATCACTCTCAACTCACACACTCTCAAACCCATCACACATCCACTGGGCCCTCACTCACTGCCAGTTGAAGGGACAGCACCATTCATTCTCTCACACACACCGTCATTGTCCTCAGCCTGTCCATGGGACCACTCAGCAACCACACACGCTAGGCATACATATCATTTAGCCTGGCAGGCATCCTGCTTACACTCTCTCCATCTCTATTCATGCAGGACAAGCTGGCACGCAACAGCAGAGGGAAGTCGCAGACCAGAGGAGGAATGCCTGAGATCAAGGTCCTCACAGACTTTGAAAACAGAGCCATCCAGATGGCCAGTGAGGATCTGGATCGGTCCTGTGCCGACAGTAAGGTCAACGCTGCTCTGCCAAGTTATGGTCCAGCAGTGCAACATCCATCAGACAACCATACCGTGAGTGATGTGTCCTTTTTCACAGACCACTGCCATGCACTAATTATTTCTCCTTGCTTTCTCAGGCACATCTGGGAAACAGCCAAGAGAGTCCATGATCCAGGGCCTCCAATCAAGCCCTGAAGACACCTCGGAAGAGGAATCTGAAGGCATCCTCCTTGAAGTCCCGTCACAGCGCTCACCTACACCCTCCACCAGTGCAGAGACATGAACCTCGGTGGAACCTAGCTTTAGTATAGCCTTGGGGTCACAATCGGGCAAGCACATCATACTGTCTGATCCACAGAAGGCGGCGCAGGGACTTCCCAGGTCCCCAGCACTTGGATGATTGCTGGAGGCCAGAAATTTGCTGAGTCCGAGTCAGATGACGAGCCTCTGGACTTGGTCATGTCACAGTTGCTGGAGCTGCAAAGGCAAGCTCGGGGACATCAGGAAGGGATGTCCGCTGCACTCCTCAGATTGGAGGAGTCCGTTCGACTTCAGACTGAGGTGATGGTGCCGGCATGCCAATGCACTGAGCTCAACACTGGTAGGATGGCAGCCGCCATGGACAACTTGGTCCAGGACTGCGCTCCTGTACTGCTGCGCGGGGTCAACTCCATTGCTGAGGCCACAGTTGGCCTCCAACAGTGTTTACATGAGAGGAGCTCAGGGCAGCCTGATCTCACTCGAGCTACCCCTGCTCCTCAAGGAGTCAGCCTGGGGCCCCTGGGCATCCATAGGGAAGAGGATCCACGGTGCATGCTCCAGTACCATCCACTCAGCTGAGTTCGAGAGTGTCCGTCCCATCCAAACCCCCTCTCCCTCTGACCTCAGCAGCTCCAGCTCCACAGGCTGAGGAGGGTGCCATTGCCACACAGCAGGACCCTGAAAGCAGGCTAGGGTCTTCCAAGTCCAGCCCTCTAGAAGGCAACCGCCGAGGACATCACAGAGAGGGCGTTGCAGTCAGCAGGCTGCCTCCACCTCCACTGTTGGTGTCCAGGGAGTACCAAGATGTAGCGGCAGTGTTAGGACAGTTAAGAAGAATTAGTTGCAGAGCCTGGGCACTGGTGTTAATCAGTTGTACACACTGTTCACTATTGTCAATAAACCCCCAAGCATCTCTCCCTGCCTATGGCATCTTGTTCTGATGAGCAGTGTTCTTGTCACTCAGATGATATATGCACAAGATAAAGTGCAGGTGTCTCAGTCCAGGGCCTATTCCCTGTGCTCTGAGCAGTCTCCGGGCCAAAGCAATTGTCCAACCTCACACTCGCTGGAAACATTACTGATGCCTGCACCTCGGCGGTGCTGGTCATTGCTGCCAGAATGTAATGGGCAGGCGTCACTAAGTTTTCTCATTCTCTCCGTGTGCTCTCAGCACCTTTAAGGTGGGGCTGGCCTCATCTCTTCAGCATCTGTGACCAGTGATGCTGTGCTCCTGAAGGGCTCAGGTGCTGAAGGCTGACAAAGGATCAGATGCTTCTAAAGTTTCATGGCTGATTCTCTATGATGTGACCCTGATTAGGGAGCGCAAGCAATCTGCCCTCAGCCAGACAGGAGTCAGACATTCTCAGAGGCTATGTGAAGATCTATGGAGTGTCCTCACTGCATGTCATCATCCTTCCCCTGTGATCGAGCAACTATTAGGGCCTTCACTGCATCTCCACGACAGGAGCATTCTCACAGCACTGCCATAAGTCAGATTGGAGTCAAACATTTACAACTGCGATATGAGGATCTATGGGGTCAGCTCACTGCATGTCGCCATCATCCTCCACAAACCTGGCAGCTATGATGTGCAGCTCCTCCATCTCCTCCTCAGCCAGCTCATCTCCCCATCGCAGTGCCAGGAGGTAGAGAGCACAGCAAACGACGATGATGCATGACGCCCTCTGTGGGCTGTATTGCAGGGCTCCACCACACCGGCCCAGGCACCTGAACCATATTTTCAGCATCCCGATGGTCTGCTCCACCAAGTTGCAAGCTGCTACATGAGCCTCATTATAGCGTCGTTCTGCTGCAGTCTGAGGCCAGTGCACGGGTATCATCAGCCACGGCCTCTGTGGGTAGCCCTTGTCTCCAAGGTGCCAACGCGGCAGCATCTGTGGACCCCAGAAGACTTCAGAAACCTGTGACCGACTGAGGATGTAGGTGTCATGCACTTTCCCTGGAAACCGTGCGCACACCTGCAGGATACATTTCTGGTGGTCGCACACCAGCTGCACGTTCTGCAAGTGGAAACCCTTGCAGTTAATGTAGTTCACCGTGTGTTGTGACAGAAATCTGAGCACCACGAGAGTGCAGTCGATCTCAGTCTGCACCTGTGGGAAACCAGAGATCTGGGCGAATCCAATCGCTCTTGCATCCTGGCTGTTCTGGTCCTGGGCTAAATGCACAAAGTTGTGTGCCCTCGCAATGATGGCATCCGTGACCTCATGGCTGAATTTGTGGTGGAGGCATGTGAGATCCCACAGAGGTCACCTGTGGAGTCCTGAAAGGAGCCACTGGCATAGAAATTGAGCACCATGGTCACTTTCACAGCCACTGGCAGTGGATGCCCTCCATGGTGCCAAATCTTGCAGTAGCTGGCAGATGTGAGCAACCAGTTCCCTAGACATGCACAGACTTGGCGACACCAAGTCTTGGTCATCTGCAGGAATGACATGCGGTGCCTATAGAACTTGGGTTTCTCTAGGCACTGACCAGCAATAGCTCGCTGTGGCTCTTTGGCAGCATGTGCAGGAGCCCCAGCAGCCACTTCTTCCTGAGGTTGCTGCTCCTGCCTCTGTGCAGCCAGGAGCCTCAGTCACTCTCTCCTCCATTGTCCTCTAACTCTGTAGGCCGTCAGCCATACAGCTAGTTCACCAGGCTCCGTGATCCTGATATAGATCTCCTGCAGGATGGAAGAGAGCATCACGTGGTTGGCACGGGGAGTACTAAGAACCTGTTCTGGTTAATGATTCCCAGAAAGTGCTGGCCGCCACTTGGATGGCCAGAGATCAGTGCACTGCTTAGCTGCCCGAAACCCCACCCACGTCTGCCCCACTCCAACTTACTGATTGGCGTCAGCTTAGCCCATTGGACTGCAGGCTGTGCTCTCAGCTCAGGCACAGGCATTCTCCTAAGCCACACTACAAGGCTGCACTGTTAGCTTGAACCATGGGGGAAACTGGTCCAAACCAGGTTGCTGACATTGCAAGGGGCTGTGACTGCTACATGACCAGCTTTAGCGAGGAGATTGTACAATGTGTGCAGTTGTCCAACTGTTCTGCCGTCCACCAAAATGCTCATGACTTTGCAGTCTGTGGCATGGGGGGTGCTGTGGGTTGGGGGGTGAAAAGCTTTGGAGCACTTGGTGGCACTTTGATGCCTCTGCATTACTTGCGTGGGCAGATAAGCTAGAAGCCCGACTCTAATATATCAATGTGGCTGTGCCTGAACTTTCTGACTTGCAGAGGAATGATCACTTTATACAGGTTTCCCTAATGCGTGGCCACTTCCCTCACCCACCCTACCCCCCACCCTAAATGCTTGTGCGCTATATTTAATGGCAGTCCCTTACCCACCACCCCCCACAAGTTGCTTCAACGGCAGGGCTGCCCTTAACTCTGCCCCCTCAGCGCCCCTCAAGCTTGAAGTCCAACAGGTGACCCTGGCAAGCGCTGTACAACGTTATTGTGTACACACTTCCGAGTTCCATCAAGTGCACGTCGTTAATGTGCTGTTGTGAAACACATCAGTGTGTTTTCCCGCCGACGTAATCTGGACAATCCATACTATTCCGGCGGGCAGGACTAATAATGATATGCTGATGGATTACAATGAGTTTCCTGATGTCCGATAGCGGGAAACATGGCTCGTCATCGGCGGGCTGAGCAGACGATCGCGAACTGGTTTCATGCCGCCACAGAACCGATCATGCCACTGGCGGGCATGGAAAATTCCACCCAAAGACTGTCTTGTCAGATTTTTATGTCAACCTTCAATATGCAAACACACATTAGAATAGGGAAATCTGCAGATGAATAAGCAAACATGACTATGACACAGTAATGATTAATTCAACATTAATTTTCTTCAATTCTGTAGGCACAGACCAAGTAAAACAGATGCTTGTATTTGAATCATCTATTGTCACAAGCATCAGGTTGCTGCAGTTATGCTCAGATACATGTTTTGTCTTTGTCTCAATGTGTTTATTAAGCACACAAGGAAGTACAGCATAAAAACAATTATTTTCTAATTAAGATTCATGTTGCTGGCTAAAGAGTAATTGCTTCAAAAAGGAAGTTTCCTCCTGAAAGTGAAAGGTGGAATCTCATTTGTCAGTTTGAAAACATGGCTCCCTCAATAATGCACATTGACCTTTCTGGATTAGCAAAAACATTACGCATTTTAGCTCACTGCACTCTTGGAAATAATAGGCTACAACTTCCAAGCTCCAGAGCATCATATTGGGGAGTTTTATGTCTTGGGTAGATGAGCTCTTGGCCAACCGAACTCTAACTGCACGCCTTCCAATGCTCTCCTCAATTACTGCTTCAATCAATAACGGGGAGAGACTGATATAAGAATAAACAGTGATGGTTTATTGAGACATAGGGCAGAGCACCAGATCATGCGTGCTCACTCAGAAATCTCCAGAACTAGACTTACAGTTCCCAGTTTCCCGTGCTGTACAGTGATTCGTCAGTGCTGTCACATGATCAGTACACTTGCATTCTTTTAAAGGGACAGGGTACCTCACTTTACCACATCCCTCCCCCTTTACTTAAAAGTGCATCTAACAAGCTTAAAACACATTAAATATTTACACAATAACTATTTACAGGTCAAGTCTCTCAAGAGGCTTTCTCGGACGTGTTGAGCGTCTCAGTTCAACAACCTCGGCTGAGACCTCCTTTTCAGGGGACAGTTGTCCACTAGGTTCCTCAGTGGAAATTGGCAGGTTTGTCTCTCCAACCCCCTTGGGTCCCACACGCCCCATCGGTGCTTCCAAATCGCGTGACCTATCCTCTACATGCGGCACAGACTCGAGCGTAGATGAAGACTGCACTTCTTCTTGTGGGACTGATGTTCTTTTGCGGAGATTATCCATGTGTCTTCTAATCATTCGGCCGTTTACTGATACATTATAAGAGAGGGATCCAGTTACTGCACACAGCTCGCCTAACTGCCAATTGGGCCCATCTCCAAAGTTCTTCGTAAGGACCGCATTTCCCACCGTGAAAGTTCTTTCGCGACCATGACCATCGTACCTGGTCTTCTGCGCCTCTTGGCTTTTCTCCACCCTCCTCTCTAAATTTGGCCAGATAAGGGTCAGGCGGGTGTGGAGACGCCTCTTCATTAGCAACTCTGCAGGGGCAATACCGGTCGTTGTGTGTGGCGAACAAGAACTGGGACAATCTCGTGCTAATGTAATCCCCTTCCATCATTTTCATCTTGGATTTAAAGGTTTGGACTGCCCGCTCAGCCACGCTGTTCGATGCTGGGTGGTAGGGTGAGGTTTTGATATGGGTAACGCCGTTAAGGGTCGTGAACCTGTGGAACTCCCCATTGGTAAATGTGGTCCCGTTGTCAGACATGAGGACCTCCGGCAACCCATGCACTGCAAAACTCTGCTGGAAACGGTCTATGGTGGTAGCTGGCATGGGCGACTGGGCGTGAAAGAACAGTTAGTATTCCATCAGGGGACGCATCACATGTTAAGATTAACTCCTTCTTGGGGTCAAAGTGGATCAACAAGGCCGACGATCTTAACAATCGTTTCATTTTCAGCAAGGCATCCTGGTGCGCCACTTGCCAACTCCAATTCTGGTTCTTCTTAAGCAGGCTGTACATTGGGACCAGCACAGTCGAGAGGTTGGGAGGAATCGGCCGTAGTATTTTACCATACCTAAGAAGGCCTTAAGCTCTGTGTATTTCTCGGGGCAAGTGCCTCGCGAACGGCCTGGACTTTTTCTTCCACAGGATGCAGGCCCTACGCATCAACTTTGTGGCCCAAGTGAACTACCTCCTTCGCTTAGAAGACATTTCTCTCATTTTAAACTTACCCCAGCTTGTGTGAAGCATTCGAGCACATCTTCTAGATTTGCTAAGTGTTCATCATCAGTCAATCCCATGAAAAACATGTCATCCAAGTAAATGATAACATGGGGCAATCCTTGGGGCAAGTTTTCCATCATTCTTTGGAAAATAGGACATGCCGAGGAGACCCCAAAAGGTAGACGTGTGCATTGATACAATCCTCAGTGCGTATTAATGGTGATGAATTCCCTAGAGTGCTTTTCCAACTCTACCTGCTGATAGGCAAGTCTCATATCCAATTTCAAATATGTGGTGCCCCCTGCCAACTTTGAATACAATTCCTCAATCTTGGGTATCGGGTGTTTAACAAGTTTGGCCACTTTATTGACAGTTAGCTTATAGTTACCGCATAAATGCATGCTTTGGTCCTGCTTCGGTACAGGTACAATGGGTGCCACCCAATCAGAAAATTGCACTGGTTATAGGATGCCCAATTTTTCCAGTCTGTCCAGTTCGGTTTCAACTTTGTCCTGTAGAGCATAAGGGACTGGTCTGGCTCTTATAAATCTGGGAGTTGCATTTGGATCTATATGGATCCTGGCCTATAGCCTCGATTCCTTCCTAATTGTCATTGAAAACAGAAGCATACTTTTGCAACAATTCCCTTTAGCCTTTCATTGTAATTTGAAAAATGTTGGCCCATTTCAATTTAATCTTTTCGAGCCAGTTGCGGCCCATTAAGCTGGGGCCCTCTCCAGCCACAGCTAACAAGGGCAACCTTTCAGATTGATCTCCATAAATTGCCGAGACTTGACATAACCCTTTCAGTCTTATTTCCTCGCCCGTGTATGTCCTCAGCTTTGTGTCCGAAACTTCTAACTTCAAAGGATGGGTTCCTTTACTCAGATATCTAAATGTATGCTCTCCAATGACAGACATCGACACTCCTGTATCAACTTCCATCTTAATGGAAAGATAAAAGCAAAATACTGTGGATGCTGGAAATCTGAAACAAAACAGAAAATGCCAGTAAAACTCAACAGGCCTAACAGCATCTGTCTTTCTCTCCACTGATGCTGTTAGACCTGCTGAGTTTTTCCAGCATTTTCTGTTTTTGTTCCATTTTAATGGGTTGTCCGTTGATCATTATGGCTACTTGGATTGGCTTGGTTCTACCCCACTATGAGGTTATATAATGAATGGATGTCTGATTCTATTTCTTCTGGCTCTTTCATGGGGTATATTTCACAATTTTTCCTTCTGCCTTTATAATGTTGTTTTAACCTTTCTCTGCAGTGCTGCCTTATGCGGCAAAAGTGATGGCAGAAAAAGCACTGACTTGTTTGAGTTGTTGTTCGCTCACTGGAGGCCTGGATGTGTTTCTCTCATTCATTTTGTGGGTTTTTACTGCAGTATCGTTGTTTTTCAATGGTCTGGAACTAGAGATCATTTCCTGTCTTTCCGTAGAGTCTAATGTTTTTGTGCCTTTTGTTGCCAGATTGTCCCGCTCGACCAGATGGACAGCGCCATTTTGTGTATCTTATATAACTTCACAATTTCTAACAGCACTCTCCATCATGATAGCTAATTCTAATGCCTTATTGAAGTCAAGAATAGGTTCAGCTAGCAAACGCCTTTGGATAGTATCATCTCCAATCCCGCATATCAGCCGGTCTCTCACCATATCACTAATGGACGTTCCGAATTCACGATGCTCAGTTAATGCCTTTAAAATGGCTACATAGACAGCTATTGTCTGCTCCAGAAGCCTGTTCCTTGAATTGAACTTGAAGCACTGCATAGTAACTGAGGGCTTTGGTCTCAGGTGGCACTGTACAATTTTTATTAACTCGTCGAATGTCTTTGAGTCTGGGGCACTAGGTAACGTAAGACTGCAGATCAGCCTGTACATTTTGCATGAGGACAAAAGAACCGCCCTCTTCTTCTCCTCCCCCGCAATGTTGTTAACAGTAAAAAAGAACACTAGGCGTTCAACATACTGAGACCAGTCATCTGAAATGGGGTCGAATGGGTCGACACGCCTGAACTGTGGCATTGTGAACAACTGCAAGGAGACTGCACTTCCGATAGGTTTTCCAGATAATGACAAATTTAGGTGTTTGGCTTACCGCGGAGTCATCCTCTCTCTGGGGTCTCTTATAATTTTCTGTCCATAGCCATTTTTCATATATTTACCCTTTTAAATGTATTGCCACTTTAAGAGCAGTCACCTTTTTTTAAAAACTCTGTCTCTGCAGCTGTTGGCTTTTCTCTGCTGGGTTTCGTGCTCTTTTTGAGTTTTGGTGGATCCCTGCGATTGCAATTCCGCAGGGCTTTTAAAAAAATTTTAAACTGCAGCACTGCCTTCTGCTCCGATTTCTGGCTGTCGCCCATTTTACAAAGTAATTACAGGTGTTCTTTCCAATACTTTGCTCACCCGTCTTGAAATTTTTTTTTTTGTTGTTCTTTATCCTCATTGCCACTTTTATGTCTTGGGTAAAGGAATTCATTGGCCAACCGAACTCCAATCCACACCTTCCTATGTTCTCATCAATTGCTGCTTACAATTAATAACGGGGAGAGACTGATGTAAGAATAAACAGTGATGGTTTATTGAGACATAGGGCAGAGCACCAGATCATACGTGTTCACTCAGAAACCTCCAGAACTAGACTTACAGTTCCCAATTGCCTGCGCTGTACCGTGATTCATCAGTGCTCTCACATGATCAGTAGACTCACATTTTCTTAAAGGGACAGGATACCTCACTTTACCACAGGAAGATACCCTAAAGATGTATAAGTAACCACCGACCACCCCTGCCCCCCCCTACCCCAGATGGTCACAGGTAAGATTTGCACGGCAATTATGCGGAACTACAAACTTCCCCCTGGGCAAACTTCAGATGGCTCTGACTGGGTTACATCAATAATTACCCAGAAGAAGTTAGGGGAATTAAAACCTCTTCGATCTTCTCAGTAACTATTGACCCCCCAACCCCCCACGGGACTCCATCAACACCCCTAAACCCTCAGGGGATTCCCCATACCCGCAACTACTAATACCCCACAGGGCTGCCCCAGCGCCTCCCCAGGATATCGCTTCACCCCACCCCCAACTACCAATATTCAGTGGTTTACAGAATTGTGAAGTAGACAAGCAGTGGTGCTATAGGTAGTGAAGGCCTTGATTGTGACTGCAAGAGTTCTGCAGAGACACTTGCTCCCAGTCATGACTGCTGTAGTTACTGTTGTGGCGTGTTGGTTACACCTTAGTAGATTTTAATGAAGTTTTCATAGTCTGAAGTAGGTTAACTGTAAGTCTTTATTAATTATTAGAATATTTACAAAGATATAGCAAAGAGTACTAAAGCTAGGAGCTGTCTCCATGCACACTGCTCTGGTCAACACCACGCTGAGCCCTAGGTATGGGTCATGTGTTCTTTGACATCACTGTGTGGGCAGTATGACCCTCAGTCCCACGTCAGCTCTATATGTCCCAGACCCTTATACTACACCTCCCCCAAGTCTTTATCTAATGCATTTGTGATTAGTTTACCTTATGTCTTACATTGTTATTACTATCATACATTTACATTGTCATTGCTACATTATCACTGCCCAATCTCCCCACTTCAAGCCCCTGAATTTAAAGGTTCAGGCAGTCCGGAGGCCTTTTAAACCCTTCCATATCTCATTCACACTACTGTCGGAGGAATGGTCGGCTCAATCGCTTCCTGCTCTTCCCATAGGTTTGAAAGTTGTTCTGGCATCTGGGTATGTTTTCATCCTTTTCTTCTGTTCTTTAGTGTTGAACTGCATTTGGTTGGTTTGGCTGTTGTGTTGGTCGGTGTTTGCTACCCTAACTCATTTCTTGCAGGGTGGACAAACATTATATTAATTTCCTTGTCATTTCTTTTGCTTCTTCTGTCATTCTGCGGATCGTGGCAATTTATATGGATGTACATGTTTCAACGATGGAACCTTCATTCCCACTTGTTTCACAATTTTACCCAAATATTTAAGTACTTTCTTCTTTCCCCAGTTGTTTTTCGAGTTTATAAATCTCTTCATTCAGCTCAGCAACTATTCTGGTAAGTTGAATTGCCTTTGATTTAGTCTTTGATCTGTAGAACTCTTATGTCAATTTGACAACTTCATCTAGGCATTCAGTTCTGTTCAGAATCTTTCTTCCATGGTCACTGACTGCTCCTTGGACTCTTTCAATTCACTCGTTATTTCGTTAACCTGTTTCATAGAATTCCTCTTATCTACTTTCAAAGTCTGCATTTGCTCTTCCATATTGCATATCTCAACATTCAGGTTTTCAGATTGGACCAAAGTTCGAGAAATTCATCAGTTTTGGTTGTTAATTCTGCTTTCATGCCATTGTTCCGATCCATCAGCAATTCTTTCTCCTGTTCTCGGCACATTGCAAGATACTTACCAAACACTTCTGATGCTTGAAGCTCATTGAGGTTTAATTGAAGATCTATTTTTGTTGGATTTTCTTCTACGAGTTCGTCATTTCAGCATTTCAAGTCGTCTTTCAAGTGTTCTAGTTCCTGTGAGTGACATTCCAGTGTTCTCATCAGTTCTCATTTTTCCCTTGCAAACTCATCGATTGCATGTGAAAGTTGGTTCTCTACATCGATTAGGTTTTCATTAGCACAGCATAATGCCTCTGTGTTATCTTTCAAGCTCAAATTCTGTAATTGCACTTCTGCCAGTTGTTTCTGAGATTCTTCACACTCTTTTGTGAGAAGTTCTACTTGCTCTTGTCATTCTAGGTTTTTAAATTTCATCTCTTCTTACCTATCTTTTGAAATGTAATGTTTTCCCGAGTTTTCTTCCGAATGTCCATCTATTTTGTTCAGCTCTGTAGTCTTAGCTTTCTCCTGGAATATAGAACATTATTGAGCCTTCTCTGCCAACTGGTTCTTCAGCTCTTTCAAAATGGAATTAAACTAATTTTGTTTCACTTCATAATTTCCCAGAGGAATGAACTTTGATCTGAGGGATCCTTGTAGTGTATGAAGGTCCTTCAGCAGGTTTTTAATTTTGTTGCAAAGCTCAATTACTTCATCTTGAGTTTTCTTGTAAATTAACAGAGTCTCATTGAGGTTGTTCTGTTGTTCGGCCATTTTGCTGTTGAAGGTAGCCTTTATTCCTTCATGCTGCTTAAGGGTTATGTATTGTTTTTTTGAATTTGAACTTGAAGGACAATTAGCTGTTCTTTCAACTGTTTATTTTCTTGTTCAGCTCTTGCTTTCTCACTCTGTGCTTTAGCGTATTGCTTTGTCACGACAGGTAGTTCCAATGCAGTTTTTTTTTGGGCTTAGCATTCAATTTCTTTTTTACCTGCTTGTGCTTTTCCCAGGGTAAGTATTATACTTCAAAGCACCTTTCAAGGCCACAACTTTTTTGAGTATCTTTTCTGCTTGCTGTTTTGCCTGGCTCTAAATTTGATTGCGTTTTCCCAAATCCCACTTGATTTGCCAACTGTGGAATTCAGGTTTGTTATTTCCTCCTGGTACCGTTGTGATGCCTCAGAAATTTGTTTATTCAGATCTCAAACAGTTTGATTCTGTGAAGATTTTAGTTTATCGCACATTTTCAAAGGTATACACTCAGCTTGAATCTTGCATTTCAATTCTTCTAGTTCAGCTTTGATGCGAACATTTTCTGATTTTACTTCTGCTTTTCCTTGCTCTGCCTGCCACGGGGCTTTGTCCTTGCGTTTACTGCCATCTGCTGTTGTAGTTCTGGAATTGTGTTGGGCTCCCCAAATAGATATACCTTTGGGAATTCTGAAATTTCCCTGCCTCTTTGGTGTTGTTGTGTGGTTTGTTTTGGTATTGTCTTTTGCACTTTTATCGATTTGCTGGGAAGTGCTCTCTGCCTCTTTTTCAGCTCTGTACAGTCCTTAACTTGGAGATTAAGATATTTGTCAATGGTTTCTAATATTTCATTGAAATTGGTTGACGATTCATCAATGCCTTGCATTAGGATTACTTTTTCCATGAGTTCACCAAACAAGTATAAAGAGGTATTAATCTGTACTTTTTCTGATTTTCTACTTAGACCTGATGTACTCTGAAAATTCAAAATACTCTTCTCCAGGACACCCAACTTTGTGATTGATCTGGGTCTTGGATAAATCCAAATTGATTTAGAAGTGTGGAATTCTGATCCATGGTCAATTTTTAAAAAAGTGTAGGCGCTAATCTCAATTTCAAGATGGCTTTGCCATTCTCTTAGAGAAAATGGGATTCGCTGTGCTTGTTCAGTTTTGGCAGGCTCCACTACAATAGTGATTGCATTCAGCTTGAAAAAAAAGTTTTCTCAGCAATGGCTGCCTGAAACGGTTGCCTACAGACTTCTCTTGTTCAGCATTTTACTTCTTTTGACTTGTGAGTCCATCAAATTCAGCTTCTACTTGTCTTTTACCAAATTGAACAGTCATGATGTTCCTGAAATATTTATTTTCCTGACAAGCTCGGACACCACATGTTCAGGCTCCAACTCTGGATCGGGTTTTAGCGCTGAGTGTTTTTAAACTGCAGTTTTGGCTCTGAATTATTTAAAGATTTCTCAGGTATTTTTGTAACCTGGAGTTTTAAAAGATTTAGCTCATCCTGCTGACTCCTTGCCCTGGGATGTGAAGCTGGACTTCTATAGGAACTGCAATAGAGTCTTCTGCTGCAGTAAGGAATGTGAAATCTCTGCCTTGAGCTTCCAAGCCTTTCTTTGGAGCTTTTCCTTGGCAATTTTTTCCCCTGCACCTCTGCTTCTGGAGCTTTTTTTCCAGGTCAGAATGACTTTTGTCTTCCAGCCTTTCAGCTTGCCTCTGCATTTTAGCAAGGTGTTGAGTCGTTTCATAAGCCGCTACCATGTTGTTGGGTGTTGGTTACATCTCGGTAGGTTTTAATTAAGTCTTCCTGGTCTGAAGTAGGTTAACTGTTAATCTTTATTAACTGCTGGAACTATTTACAAAAATATAGTAAGGGGTGCAATCTAAGAGCTGTCTCCATGCTTGGCTATGCACATGGCTCTGTCCAACACCACATTGACCCATAGGTGTGGGTCATGTGTTCGCTTACATCACTGTGTGGTTGGTACTAAACTCAGTCCCACATTAACCCGATATGTGTCAGACCCTTATACTACAGTTACTAAACCTCTTGGGCTGCAACATGAGAGGGATATGGAGCAGAGGTAAACACAGAAGAGGACAAGCTGCTTGTAGAGGGAGGAGGAGACGGAGCATTTGGAGGTGGAGGGATGTCTTATCCACCTAGGGTTTTTGGGGAGCATTTCTTTTACTACCACTTAAACCAGGATTAGTGTGTGCACCATCTACCTTTTACAAAGGAGCTGCTCACTGAACTCTGTCACTTCTTGAGGTCAGACCTGCAAAGTCAGAGCAGCACAAGGAGGGCTCTGCCAGTGATTGTGAAGGTGATTGTGGCCGTGAATCTTTTCATGTCTGGCTCTTGCCAGGCTGGAGCAGGCAACATCCCTCACACCTCCCAGTCTGCCATCCAGTACTGTAACAGAGCGGTGACAAATCAGGGGAGAGGGGTTCATTGTGTTCCCCTTGGCCAGAGAGAAGTAGGTGGGGCATGTACATGACTTTCGTGGCTAGCAGGCTTCTCTGTGGCATGTGGAGCAATGAATTACACAGACATGGTTTTGAGGGAACGCATCTCATTGCTCCATAACTGCAAAGATTACCACTCTCTGAGTGCTACCACACTCAGTATATCAAGCTGGTGAATACCAAAATTCTCCAGCTGTCATGATGCTTTCATTCTCTGTCAGTCAGCTGTTCATCAGTCTTTGATCCAAACTGTTAAATCAAAGGGATGCTGCTGGGCGACAAATCCAATCTACTTTACATAGGGCTCATGACTCTGCTTTGTAACTTAACTACATGTGTTCAGCATGAATACAATAAGAGCTATGCTGTCATTAGAAACATAGTGTAAGCCATTGGGATGCTGAAACAAATGTTTCACTGCCTGGAATGCTTTGGAGGAGCCATGCAGAAGTATGTGTCCCCAAATGAATTGGTCTGCTGTATCCTCCACGATCTGGCCATCATGAAGACATTGCCCTTGCTAATGGGCGATAAGGCAAGCAGCTCAGGAACAGAAGGATGAGGAGGAGAGAGAGAAGGAGGAAGAAGAGGATTGGCAGCAAGAGGAACAGAAGAAGGAAGTGGAGGATGAGGAAGGGGAAGGGGGGAAGAAGATGCAGAAGAGGAGGAGCAGCAAGAGGAGGAACAGAAAGAGGAGGAGAAGCATGATGGAACAGCTTGACTAACAGCCAGGAATCATCCAATTGGATAATTAAGAGTCTGACTTTCAATTGGTATAAAAGGTGGTGCACCATGATTATGAACACATTGGGTGACCAATGGCAGGAGTATGAGAGGGGTGGGGAGCAGTTAGAGACAACTACGGCCGATTCCTCCCAACCTCTCGACTGTGTTGGTCCCATTGTACAGCCTGCTTAAGAAGAACCAGAATTGGAGTTGGCAAGTGGCGCACCAGGATGCCTTGCTGAAAGTGAAGCGATTGTTAAGATCGTCGGCCTTGTTGGTCCACTGTGACCACAAGAAGGAGTTAATTTTAACATGTGATGCGTCCCCTGATGGAATACTAACTGTCCTTTCACGTCGGATGGCAGATGGCTCCAAATAACCCATTGGTTATGTATCCCGCACCCTCAGTGTCGCAGAGTGACGATATTCCCAGATTGAAAAGGAGGGCTTATCTATTGTGTTCAGCATCCAGAAGGTTCATCAATATTTCCATGGTTGCAATTTCCATATCAGAACCGACCACAAACCCCTACAGGGATTATTTGGAGAACATAGAGCGATACCACCTATCGCATCAGCTCACACACAGAGATGGGCACTAATATTAGCCGCCTACAAATACACTTTTGTTCACCATTTGGGAACTTAAATCCCATATGCCAATGCATTAAGCTGCCTTCCCCTATAAGCTAATAACGGGGAGGCTCTGATTCCCCAGGAACTGGTTTTAGTGCTAAATTTTCTGGACTCCTCCCCTGTTCAGACCAGACAAATCTGTGAGTGGACAAGTCGGGACCCACTATTGTCTAACGTCTGGGAGCAGGTCTTGAATGGTTAGTCTGGTGGATCTAAATCCGAGGAGATGAAGCCCTATTCTGATCCCAAATATGAACTCTCCTACCAGGACAGCATATTACACTGGGGAGCAAGGGTTATTGTGTCCCTGAGGCCGTTATTAGCCGAGCTACATAGCACTCACCCGGGCATTAACAGACTGAAGGTGCTCGCATGCAGCTATTTATGGTGGTTAAGCATGGCCTTGGATATAGAAACCCTGGTCTAAAGCTGTCCTCAATGCCAGCAGGTGCAAAAACTCTCCCCCTTAGCTCCATTGCACCCATGGGAATGGCCGGGGCAGCCATGGGTGCGCCTCCATGTTGATAACGTGGGGCCCTTCTTGGGCACAATGTTCCTTTTACTGATTGACTGTCACTCCAAATGGACAGACATCTATGAAGTCCAGTCGCCCATGCCAGCTACCACCATAGACCGTTTGCAGCAGAGTTTTGCAGTGCATGGATTGCCGGAGGTCCTCATGTCCGACAACGGGATCACTTTTACCAACGGGGAGTTCCACAGGTTCACGATCCTTAAAGGCGTTACCCATATCGAAACCTCACCCTACCACCCAACATCGAACAGCATGGCTGAGCGGGCAGTCCAAACCTTTATATCCAAGATGAAAATGATGGAAGGGGATTCCATCGGCACGAGATTGTCCCAGTTCTTGTTCGCCACACACGATGACCGGTATTGCCCCTGCAGAGTTGCTAATTAAGAGGCGTCTCCGCACCCTCCTGACCCTTATCTGGCCAAATTTAGAGGGGAGGGTGGAGAAAAGCCAAGAGGCACAGAAGACCAGGCACAATGGTCATGGTCGCGAAAGAACAATCTTCTAATGGAGGATCCTTCCAAACTGACTCAGAGAAGGAAACCTCAGCGGGAGCAGCAGAAAGAATCCATGCAGAAGCCATGTTTCCATTTTACACCACAAGCTGCTGTATTTTGGTAAGGAAAGCACTTAAATGTCCCAAAACCTCTGTGAAAAGCTAGGGAGAGAAGGTAAATGTGTAAGGGCAGGTGAGGTAAGGAGGGAGGTGGTAGGGTGGGTAAGCAAGTAGGGTTTGTAAGTTAAGTAGGTCAGGGGTTGGGTGGCAGGTGGATAGGGTGGTTAGGTTGGGTTTGGTCAGGTCAGGGGGACAGTGGTGGGGGGTGTTGGGTGGTGATGTTGGGTCAGGTTGGCTCGGTGGAGTCAGGGGTCAGGGAAGTCGGGGGGTCAGGTTTGGGTTGTCGGGGGTTAGGTTTGGGTTGTCGGGGGTCAGGGGTGGGAGCCGGATGGTGAGATCGGATCAGGTTGGCTCGTTGGGGAATTGGAGGGAGGTGTCAGGGAGAGAGTCAGGTGGTGAGATCAGGGGAAATGGGTGCGTGGGGAGAGGGTGTTGGGTGGTGAGGTCAGGTCAGGCCGAGTTGGGGGAGTCGGGAGTCAGGAGGAGTCGGGGGTAAGGGTGGGGTAAGGGGCGGGGGTCAGGTGATGAGGTCAGGTCAGGTCGGATTAGGGGGAGCCGCTATGAGTTGTCGGGGTCAGGGTGGGGTATTCGGGAGGGGATCTCGGGTGAGTCGGTTGGTGAGTGGTGATGTCAGGTTGAATGGGAACAGTCGGGAGGGTGGGGCCAGGTAGTGAAGTTGGGTCAGGTTGAGTTGGGGGGATTGGGGTGTCACGGGGGGAAGTCGGGGGTGGGGTTGGGTCAGGTCGGTTTGAGGGCAGTCAGGGGTCAGGGGTGCCTGGGTCAGGGTGGGGTAGTCAAGGAGGTCAATGGGGGAGAGTTGGGTGGTGAGGTCTGGTCGGGAGTTGGGGCATCAGGGAGGGAATTGGACAGTAGAAGCTAGTCAGCTCAGGTCAGGAGAAGTCGACGGGTCACGGGATAGGTGGTGGCTGTCGCATGTGTAGTCAAGGGGTTGATTTGGGAGGTGGGGTGGGATGTGTGTCATTGTCTAGTTCCCAGGAGTTAGACTCGTATTTTAATGTCCAACATTTCCTGGGTAACTATCCAGGGAAGTAAATCGGAACCGTCCAAAGTCTCATGGTGGGATTTTCCAGTCCTGCCGACTGGTGGGATTTACCTGTGCTGTCGCCGTCAATGAACTTTTGGCTGGCTCACCGCAGCGGGGCTGGAAAATCCTGGCCTTCGACTCTAATTCAGATTTGGAGACTCTTTTGGAGGTTCTCGGGGGGTGGGGTTGGGGCGGTGGAATGGGGTATGTCTGGTCTCTACTTACTGGAGACAGGAAGTTCTGGACTGTTAACCCTGTTCCTCTCTCTACAGGTGCTGTCTGACCTGCTGAGTATTTCCAGCATGTTTTTGTTTTTACTTCACCAATGCCCAGCTAGAAGGATGCCAAAAGCAGGGCATTTTTATTTTTTCAAATTTAAACAAATGGTTGTGCTGGTGAAAAGGTTAATTGAATTGTAAAGTTGCAGTGGAGGTAGTTATTGCCTGAAGCAAGTCAATTAAAATTAATATTTAACATTAAACATTCATTGTGTCGTGCTGGCAAGGGAAATGACTATTTTGTGCTCTGGTAATAGTAAGACATTTTAGTGGAGGACTTACCACCACAATCTGTATAGTCAGTAAAGGGAGTTAAAAATGAAGGTCATGGTTTGAAGGAACAGAAAGGATTTTGAGCATTTTGCACATTCATCTCCTTTAATTATAATAAAAAATAAGCTCCCCTTGAAAGGCTCTAGGAAACCCAAAGAGACTATTTCACATAAGAGTATGTGTGGCTTACAAGATGCTTAAAATTGGTTTTATTGGGCATGGGCTGGGATGTGCGGGGTGCAGGGAGGGGGCAGGGGTAGGTTAGGGTTGGGGGAATTGGGGTGGGGGGGATGTTGAAGTTACAGCAAGCACTCTGATGAAATTCACACTGATTCATTAAATAATCTTACAACTGTGAATGATACATTAACTTAGCTCTGGCATAGCAATTCACTGACAAATGATGAAGCTGTCCTCTACACAGGTAGGATCAACATAAATCATTTGGTAAAATCCACAATCTTTGAACTGAAAGGCATTAGTGCTACCAAATGATCTCGGCTGACAGCACAAGTTGTAACCTATAATATGGCAAACCAACAAAAGTGTAGAAACTTAATGAATACAATAAAAACTTTTTAAAAAATACAGGTAAAATTCTGCACAAGTTCTCCCTGTCATCAGCTAAAGACACTGACTGCATCATCATATTTAGCAATCGCTATTGTTACTCAAACTGTATAACCCAGGTCATGTATTTCTACTAAAATAGTCATTGATCTAGATTTGATCATCCAAGGAGTTCTTATGTATAGTGAGGTAATTACACTCTAAAACCTTTGCTTTGATTCTATTTTATTCTCAGGAAGTTACATTTTTGATTATTTTCTTACCATTTTAATAGGGAAGTGATAATACTGTGATAACAATCCTAATCTTCTAATGCACCCTTTACTCTATTCTGGGGAGGTGATGGCTTAGTAATAATGTCAATGGCGTATTAATCCAAGGGCCCAGGCTAATGTTCAGGGGCCATGGGTTCACATCCCATCATGGCAACTGGTAGAATTCAAATTCAATTATTAAATCTGGAATTAAAAACTAGTCCAATAATGGTGGTCATGAAACCATTGCCAGTTGTCATTAAAAAAACACCTGATTCACTAATGCTCTTTAGGGAAGAAAATCTGTCATCCTCACTCAGACTGACCTTCATGTGACTCCAGACCCATAGCGATGTGGTTGACTCTTACCTGTCCTCTGAAATGGCTTCAGTTGAATCAAACCACAACAAAACCAAAAAGGAATGGAACTGGATGGATCACCTGGCATCGATCTAGACTTTGGAAAGGACAAAGGCAAACCCAGCCCTCTCAACCCTGCAAAGTCCTCCATACTAACATCTGGAGGCAAAAATTGGGAGAGCTGTCCCACAGACTATTCAAGCAACAGTTTGACATAGTTACACTTATGGAATCATACCTTACAGAAAATGGGCAGAATTTTACACTCCCACGCTTTCGGGTTTGTAGGTGGGATGGAGGGGGTGAGTACCAAATTTCTCAACTGGGCTTCCCACTGGGGTCCCACCACCCCGACCTCTCCACATTTTCACGCTGGGATGGGTGGGTCCTTTCCCCAATTGAGGCTCTTATGTGGCCAATTATTAACCATTTTAGGGCCATTTCCTGCCCATCCTGAATTCTCAGGCTGGTGGGAGGAGTCTGGGGTATGGGGAAGCCCTAAAAGAAACCAGTTCAGGTCTTCAGTGAGGGGGCGGGCAGGGGGTGGTGCCTCCATCAAAGGCCCACTTTTAACATCCTAATCCCTTTCGTTCACCACTCCAAGCTTCACCTACCCTCCCCACTCTAAGACCTCCAAAACTTACCTGCTCCTGGACTCCTGGGATGTAGGCTCTGGGGACCACTTGCAGTACCAGCCCTGTAGCCCTGCAGCTTCTGGCGATGCAGGGACTAGAAAGTTGCTGGTCAACCAGAGCGGCTGTCAGCTCTCTGAGGCAGGACTTTCTCTCCAGTGAGGGGCGGAAGTCCTGCCTCCAGCCAACTTGTTGGAGCGTTAACTGACTGTGGGGCAGGCAGTATCAGCAGTGATGTATCCCCTGCTGACTCTTCAGATGGCGAGATGGCAAATCCCGCCACGCTAAAAATCCTGGCCAATTTCCCAGACACCACTGTCCTCACCCAAGAGATACAGTGGCATACAGTTGAGAGGGAGTTAACCTGAGAGTCCTCAGCATTGACTCCAGGCTCTATGAAGTCTCATAGGAAAATAGAAACATCAGTCAAACATGAGCAAGGAAACCTCTTGCTGATTCCACCCATCGCCTTCCCTGAGCACCGAGAGTTGCAAGGGCACAGAGTGTACTCTGGGTGGGAAACTTCAATGTCCATCACCAAAGGTAGCTTGGTAGCAGCACTACTGACTGAGCTGGCTGAGTCATAAAGCATGTAGCTGCTAGTCTGGGTCTTCAGCAGATGATGAGGGAAAATAGTTGATCTTGTCCTCACCAATCTACCTGTAACGGATGCATCTGTCCATGACAGTATTGATAGGAATGACCACCGCACAGTCCTTGTGGCGACAAAGTCCTGTCTTCATGTCTTCATACCTCCATCATGTTGCATGGCACATAACCATGCTAAATGTGATAAATTTTGAACAGATCTAGCAAGTCAAAAATGGGCATCCATGAGGCGGCAGCAGCATTGTATTCAACCACAATCTGTAACCTCATGGCTCGGCAAATCCCCCACCCTACTATTGCCATCAAACAAGGCGGGATCAACCCTGATTCAATAAAGATTGCAGGAACGCATGCCAGGATCAGCACCAGGCCTACCTAAAAATGAGATGCCAGCCTGGTGAAGCTAGAACACACAACCACTTGCATGCTAAACAGCAGAAGCAGCAAGTGACAGACAGAGCCATGCAATTCTACAACCAATGAATAAGATCTAAGCTCTGCAGTCCTGCCAGTTACGAATGGTGGTGGACAATTAAACGACTAACTGGAGGAGGAGGCTTCACAAATATCCCCATCCTCAATGATGGGAGTGTGCAGCACATCAATTCAAAAGATAAGGCTGAAACATTTGTGACCATTTTCAGCCAGAAGCGCTGAGTAGACAATCCATCTCGGCCTCGTCCTGAGGTCCCCAGCATCACAGATGCCAGTCTCCAGTCAATTCGATTCACTTCACATGATATCAAGATACGGATAAAGGTGCTGGATACTGCAAAGTCTATGGGTCCTGACAACATTCTGTAAGTAGTATTAAAGACGTGCTCTAGACTAGCCACACTCCTACCCAGGCTGTTCCAGTACAGCTACAAAATTGGTATCTACCCAGCAACGTGGAAATTTGCCCAGCTATGTCCTGTCCACAAAAAGCAGGACACATTCAACCCAATCAATTACTGCCCCACCAGCCTACTCTCAATCATCAGCAAAATCATGGAAGATATCAAGCAATAACCTACTCACTAGCGCTCAGTTTGGGTTCAGCCAGTGCCATTCAGCTCCTCACCTCATCACAGCCTTGGTCCAAACATGGACAAAAGAGCTGAACTCAAGGTGCGGTGAGAGTGACTGCTTTTGACATCATACCTAGCACAAAGGAAGACATCTGTGGTTGGTGGAGGTCAATCACCTTATCCCCAGGACATCACTGCAGGAGTTTCTCTAGGAAGTGTCCTAGACCCAACCACCTTCAGCTGCTTCATCAATGACCTTCCCTCCATCATAAGGTCGGAAGTGGGGATGTCCATTAATGATTGCACAATGTTCAGCACCATTCACAATTTCTCAGATACTGAAACAGTCAAAGTTCAAATGCAGCAAGACCTGAACAACATTCTGGCTTGGACTGAAAAGTGGTAAGTAACATTTACGCCACACAAATGCCAGGCAATGACTATCTCCAAAAAGACAGAATCCAACCATCTCCCTTTGACATTCAATGGCATTACCATCATTAAATCACCCACTATCAATACCCTTGAGGTTACCATTGACCAGAAACTGAACTCGACCAGTCATATAAAGAGTGTGGCAAATGTAAGTCAGAAGAACGGAATTCTGTGGAGAATAACTCATCTCCTGACTCCCCAAAGCCTGTCCACCATCTACGAGGCACAAGTCAGGAGTGTGATGGAATACTTTCCACTTGCCTGGATGAATGCAGCTCCAACAACACTCAAGAAGCTCAACACCATCCAGGACAAAGCAACCTGCTTAATTGGCATCCCGTCCATCACTTGAAACATTCACTCTCCCCACCACCGACAGACAGTGGCAGCAGTGTATACCAAACTCACCAAGGCTCTTTTGATAGCACCAAAGCCACGACCTCTACCACCTAGAAGCAGAAGGCCAGCAGATGCGTGGGAACACCACAACCTGCAGAATCCCCTCCAAGACACACAACATCCTGACTTGGAACTGTATTGCCATTCCTTCACTATGGCTGGGTCAAATTCCTGGAAATCCTTCTCTAAAAGTACTCTTGGTATACCTACACCAGATGGACTGCAGTGGTTCAAGAAGGCAGCTCACCACCATCTTCTCATGGTCAATTCGGGATCGGCAACAAATGCTGACATGGCCACCAATGTCCACATCCTGTGAAAGAATAAGAAGAAATACTTGAGACAATTTTAACCTAACCCACCCATTGGGAATTTGACAAGACTGAGTATAACGGTATTTTACTTCTTGCCTGGTTTTCCTCTCTGTTGCAGTCAGTGGAGCTTAATATCAATCAGGGTGTAAAACTGGAATGCTACCCAATCACATGGACTTCTCACTCGGAGGGTTAGGTGAAAATTATCCCCATTTGTCAAATACTAAAGCAACTCAAAAATGAAGGGCACAACTTTCCATATAATTATGTGCATAAAAAAGCATTTTTGCACAAACCATTGCTGCACATTGTTGCTGAGTGGTTTAGAGAAACCTTTCACATGCTGACTATTTTCTTATTTGTTTTCCACTCAACCCTTCCTATTTCTCGGCAGAACAATCTTAGAAGCAACAAGAAGAGTTTTGAAAGCATACAATGGCTTTGAAGTGATTATTAATAATTCATGGAAGTTTCTAGTAATGTGAAACTGTTCATCCTTTTTAAGTCCATTTTAAACAAAGTTAAGTGCAAGTCACTTTGAAGTTATTGTAATATTGAATTCACTGGTCAGCTTGCATTTCAAACAGTTTGGACGTTGGAAAGAGTGCACAGAAAAGTAAAATGACAATCCTGTGAAACCTGTTGTAATACGCCTTTAAGAGATAGCAGCATAACATCATTAGAAGGGAAGTGTGTCATGTGATCTAATTTTAGATTTATTTTTGCCTGTGAGCAGAACACAGCACAGTTCTGATGCCTTCAAGCTTTCTATCCATGCATATCTGTTCTCATGCACCTAATCTTGATAAATGAATGCACAGCCTTTTTACCCAATCCCTCATGAGTGACTGGTGGCTTGATATCATTATAAAAACATGATATGGTGCTCAGCTGTGGTCAAACAGCCAGACAACAAGATTCAGTACAGATGACATAGTGAACAGCCTTAGATCATGCTACATGGCATGAGACAGCTCTTGACATTCTAGTCAGACCGCAACAGAGTCGCAGCTTTGAAGAGTGTTGAAATCGCATTGTCGTGACAGCACAGAAAAGCTTTGAAGACACAGAGCCGGTATCGTTCTCAAATAAAGAGCTTGTAATCAGATGAATCCCTCCTGGTGAGATTGCAGTGCATAGGCTGTCAGTTCCGTGAGTGACACAGTGCATCTAAAGGACCAGCACCGGGTTAGCTGAGCCGGGAAAGACAAGTAACGGATTGATAGTGAGCAAGGGAGAGTCAAAAAAAATCCCCCAAAAACAAAAAAATCGTAAAAATTGGGCCAGAGAAGATTGCAATTATAATGGGTGGAGCTTTGGAAAAACACCAAAAGTGGCTATAGCAACACTCATCCCAGGTACTATAGGAAAAGGAAGGACAAAGGGATATTGTCAAAATGTTCACAAAATTCCCCAATTTGAAATGGGATGGAGGTGACCAACTATCCAAATTCAAAATTTTTTAACAGCATACAGAGTTATGGCTTCTTGATTCAGGCCTGTCTGAATCAGACAAGCAAGCCATAAAAATTCACCTAGCAATTGGGAATGAAGGTCTACACAGGCTGAACACATTAGGCTTAGCAGCAGAAGAGCTAAAGGATCCCCAAAAGATATGGACTACATTAGAAGACCAGTTCAGAATCAGGTTAAACTTCTACATTCAATGGCTAGAGTTCATGTCATTTCGACAACAGACTATAGAATTCATAGCCCACTTCACCAGCAGATGCAGAGAAAAGGGTGGGTACTGTGATTTTTCAAATGCAGAACTAGCTGACAGAATTGTTGAGTTGGTGATCACATCCACTCCCGTGGAAGAATTCCAGAAAGATCTGCTAGACAAGTCCAAAATGTATAGCATTGAAGAACTACTCAAGGATAGACGTAAGGGTGAAGCAATCCCTGTAGGTCGATGAAACTTACAAGTCCTAAGTACAACCCCAATTGTTAACACACTTACTCAGGCACCCAAACCTAGCAAGCCATATGGAATGTGTGGCCTTCTGCATACACCAAGGAAATGTCCATGTTTTCATCAATTCTGCAAGGTATCTGCAGAAAGGCCCTTTGAAGTGGCAGTGCACTAAAGCAAAAGCGATGCAGCTACAAAGAGCCATGCACTTATCCAAACTGACCATACACAACGGGTACCTTCAAGCAAAAGAGTGACCATCCCGCATCCTGTCAGAAACATATACACAAGGTGATTGACAAATCAGAAAATAACTATGATGTGCATGATGAGACGAAGAGTGATGAACACGTTTCATGCCATCAACCTCATTGGTGCCGTCAAACTGTCCGAAATGTTTGCAAACATTCAAATTATCTGTCATAAAAAATTTGGTAACTACTCGTTATTGGCCAAGATTGACATGGCTGACATACTACTCCTGCAAATTCTAAAAGACATGTATCCACAGACATGGAAGGCCTGGAAAAACCTACTATTGTGAAGCTCTCAGCGTCCAAAGGTTCACTAATGCTATGCACAGGATCTATAGTCCTGGGGGGCAAGTACAATCAATCCTCCTGGATATCACCACAGATGTTCTACAACATAGAGATAAAAGGCCCAGTGGCTATAGGTCTACTGGCATGCTGTAAACTATAAAGAGTTGTGTACTTGCTAAGCTGGAAAATTATCAAAAATGGACCAACAGCTTCAAAAATGCTGACAACTAAATAATAGCCCCTAATATAGGCCTATGACATGTAGTTACACTAAAAGTACAATGGAGCACAGATTTATCATAAAAAGTAGGTCTCAGTTGCAGAAGTCACGGCTGAAACACTCTACACCCTTCACTTCCACTGATCCTGGCAAGAGGTGTGCCATATAACTCTCAGTTTAACTTGCCCCATCTGCTTTGCAATTATAAAAGTAGAAAATTAAAGGTTAAAGCATCACTACCTATTATTATAGCATATTTAAATCAGCTCACCCTGGTCTTCTTAGCTGGATTCAGTAAGGGTCAGAAAGCACAAGGGTATTTGGGAGGATTGATTTTGAGGTGCAAACTGCAATGAACAGCTTTTGATCCATTTTGCTACCACACTGTTATCTAGTTAAATGCTGAAAGCTATGTACAAAGCCTGGGCCACTAAAGTTTCTCATGTACCTTCAATTTCCTGTGTATTATTACAATATGTTACAAGGACCCTGAGTGCTCTCATGTACCATAACTTAATGCACGATTTGTAAATCATTCACTTAATTGAGAATATCCATGAAAGAGTAACCTTCTATCAATAAATATGGTTTGACTACCAAAGTTGGCACTTTTAAGAAACTCCACTGCGTTTGTTTTATTAAGGCAAGAGACAGCAGTGCTTGAAAAATAGCAATGTTTTCATTTTGTTTCCCTTAGCAATACAAAACTACCTACAAAGCTGGTGCATTAGGACAGATGCCAAATTCAACACAGTCTTATACTGTGGAGCTATGTCCCTGGACATTAGATTGATGCTGCTGGACCTCACTTTATTTATGACCTTTAGTGAGCATCAGTGAAATGAGGTTTTTATCTTCTCTTCCACAGCCGAATTCAAACTGAGGTTTCAAGAGGTGAATACCGTTCACAGTACCTACTGTTTAAATTGGTGGAACGTTATCATTAATAAACTAAATGTCTCATCAACATACTTCACAAAAGAATGTACTTTTTCCAATGTAATAATGGGACAGGGCTTTCAGTAGAAATGATTAGTCTATAAGTGTTCCATTTAATAGGTGAGACCCGGGGTACAGAGGTATCACAGTGATTTTTGAAATTATTGTATCACCTATTATTGAGGAATTGTTTTGTGGATACCCAAAGCACTTTGGAGTTTCAAAAAAATGATTGTGCATGTTTAAACATAAATGATGATCAGCAGAAATATATTTGATAGGGTCTGGGTGTGAGGGCATCTGGGAAGAGGGGGCGGGGGGGAAATCCCATCTGCACTAAATTCCATTGTCAATCAACACCAGTGTGGGCTTTCCATACAAACATACAAATTAGGAGCAGGGGGTCATTGATCTCGAAAAATACATTGGTAGATTTTTTTTCCTTTCTTGCTTCCTAATTCCGAGTTGCTGAAGTAATTTCTAATACAGAAGCTGAGATCAGACAGTTCAGTGTAAATTTGAAATCAAAACTGGGGTCTACCTGTTATGTGTGACTCACTCTCACATAAGTGCAATTGGACATCAATCAGTTCAATGGCACTTTATTCTTCTTTATAGGAACTACACTGTCTGGCAAAACAATGCTTCATAGTATTGATTCTGATACATCTCTATTGGCAAACGGAATACACCAAAAATTTTCACAGTAATAATTAAGGCTGGTTTAAACATATGAGCTGAATTGCATCTTTGAACAAGTCCAAAAACATACATTAGCTTTGTATTAAGGAGAACAATACAATTGCTATAGTTTATGATGCACATTTACAATTACCATAACCTGCTTATACACACAATGACATGAATTAATGAGCAACAGAGAATTTAATTTCAAATCGTGAAATGTAACAAAGGGTAGAATTTTCCAAACCCGCTGATGGTGGGTGTGATAGGTGGCGTGCGCTGAAAATATGGCGTGACCTGCTTCATGACGGCGTGAAGGCAGGTCGCGATCGTCCGCTCAGCCCACCGACAGCGGGTTGCGTTTCCTGCCATTGGCTGGCGGGGAGCTAATTGTAATACATTAGCATATAATTAAAAGGCCATCCCGGCAGGCTCTTGGAACCCCATCGTATCGTCCGTCCACGTCAGGAGGAAAGCACGCTGATGTGTTTCACAACAGCACACAGGCGACGTGCACTTGGCAGCCTTCACTTTGAGGGAACTGAGATGAGTGAGCAGCAGCGTTCTCCACAGCTCACCCATTGTTTAGAGGCCTCAGGGGCACTGAGGGGCAGGGGAAACTGATGACTGGCCCCGGAGGTGACTGCTGAGGTGGGGGATTGTCTGGGGGCAAGTGCTGGCCAGCCTCGGAGGAGACTGCTGAGGGGGGAGGGGGTGGGGGGTCAAGTCCTGCCATAGCGCTGCATCTCACGCACAGGCAATAAAGGTGGGGGGCAGGGTAAGTGAGGGAAGTGGCCATGCATTAGGGACACCTGTACTGACCCTGCCTCTGCAACTAAGACAGATCAGGTGCAGCCAAAGTGATATGATTGGGGTCGGGCTCCTAGACTGCCCACCATGCAAACATCGTGGAGACACCAAAGGGCTACAAAGTGCTCCATACCTTACCCCCCCCACCCCGCCCTCCGTGGACCCCCAAGCTCCCCCCACCGGCACAGGTTTGGAGTCTGCCACCACTTTATTGGACCACAGAGCAGTTGGACTGCACACGTTGTACAATCTCCTCACCAACGCTGGCCATGGAGCAGTCACTGCTGGAGACGCTCACAGCCCCCTGCAACCTCAGCATTCTGGTTTGGACCAGTGGCCCCCATGTCGCAGGTTGACAGGGCAGCCATGCAGCGCACTCATTTCTGGCCATCAGATGGATGACCAGCACTCTCTGAGAAGCATTAAGGGGCGGACACACAGGGCCAGGAAAGGTGCTGAGTACAGCCAGGAGGACTCCAATGGGGATGAGGGTGAAGAGATCCTCGGTGGTGACAAAGACGGGGATGAGGCTCTCGCACTGGCTAAACGAGGCAGGCACACTAGGGGGGCCCTGTTAGCTGCCAGATTTGAGGAAGATGATGACAACATGCGGTGAGATGTCCCCCTAGATCCTCACACCGCAGTTGTGAACATTTGAATCCAGTCTGGCTTATCGCAGCGCCAATACCCTCTGAGAGAATGCTCCTGTCATGGAGATGCAGTGAAGGCCCTAATAGTCTGGTTGATCGCAGGAAGATGATGACAACATGCAGTGAGGACACTCCATAGATTTTCACATAGCCTCCAAGAATGTCTGACTCCTGTCTGTCCGAGGGCAGCTCGCATGCGCTCCATGATCAGGGCCATCTCAGAGATGCAGCCATGAAACCTTAGATGCATCTGATGCTGTGTCCGCCTTTAGCACCTCAGCCCTTCAGGAGCTGGTGCACAGCATCACTGGTCGCAGATGCTGGTGTGTTGGGGGCCAGCCCCACTTTAAAGGTGCTGAGAGCACACAGAGAGTATGAGAGAACTCTGTGGTGCCTGCCCACTACATTCTGGCAGCAATGACCAGCACCGCTAAGGTGCAGGCATCAGTAATATTTCCAGGGACTGTGAGGCTGGACCATCACTGTGGTCTGAAGGCTGCACAGAACATAGGGAAGAGGCCCTGGACTGGGACACCTGCCCTTTATCTTGTGCAGAATAGTTTCACATCTGAGTGACAAGAACACTGCTCATCAGAGCAAGGAGCCATAGGCAGGGAGATATTCTTAGGAGTTTATTGGCAGTAGTGAACAGTATGTACAACTGATCAACACCCATGGCCAAGCTATGCAACTACTTTACCTAGCCTTCCTAACCCTGCCGCTACGTCTCGGTGATCCCTGGACATCTACAGCAGAGGTGGAGGCAGCCTGCTGACTGTGACGCCCTGTCTGTGATGACTTTGGCGGGCGTTCTCTGGAGGGCCGAAACTTGGAGGGCCCCGGCCTGCTTTCGGGGTCCTGCTGTGTGACAGTGGCACCCTCCTCGGCCTGTGAAGCTGGAGCTGCTGAGGTCACAGGAAGAGGGGAATCGGATGGGCCGGTCACTCCCAGAGTCACCTGGGTGGATGGCCCCGGAGCGTGCACCTGCTGATCCTCCTCCCTATGGGTGCCCGAGGGCACCTGACTGACTCTGTGAGCGGAAAGGGTAGGTGGAGTGATATTTAACTGTCCAGCAGCCCTCTCGCGTACACACTGTACTAACTATGGTATCAGCAATGGAGTTAAGCCTGCGCAGCAGTGCAGGAGCGACGTCCTGGACCAAGGTCTCCATGGCGGCTGCCATCCTGCCACTGCTGACTTCAGTGCGTTGCAATGCCGGCGGCATCATCTCAGCCTGAAGACGGACGGGCTCCTCCATCATGCCTTGCAATCTGAGGAGTGCAGTGGCCATCCCTTCCTGTTGTTCCCTCGCTTGCCTTTGCAGCTCCAGCAACTGTGACATGACCGAGTCCAGAGGCTCATCATCTGACTCAGACTCAGCAACATTCTGTCCTCCAGGAGTCCTCCGAGTGCCGGGGACCTGGGAAGTCCCTGCCTCCACCTGCTGTGGATCAGAAAATGCGATGTGCTCACCAGACCATGATCCCAAGGCTACTCTAAAGTTAGGACCCACCAAGGTGTGTGTCTCTGCGCTGCAGGGTATGGGTTAGCTCTGTGATGGGACTTCAGGGAGGGTGCCTTCAGATTCCTCTTCAGAGGTTTCTTCAGAGATTGATTGGAGGCCCTGGGTCATGGGCTCTGTTGGCTGTTTGGCAGATGCGTCTGCGAAAGCAAGGGGAGATAATTAGTGCATGGCAGTGGCCTGTGAAACAGGACACATCACTCACGGCATGGTTGTCTGATGGATGTTGCACTGCTGGATCCTCACTTGGTAGAGCAGCACCGACCTCACCATCAGCACAGGACAAGCCCCGGTCATCGCCAGCCAGCTGGATGGCTCTGTTTTCGAATCCTGTCAGAACTTTGATCACTGGCCTCCCTCCACCTGTCTGTGACCTTTCCCTCCTGTTGTGAGCCAGTTTGTCCTGCGTGGATAGAGATGGGGAGAGTGTATCAGGACTCCTGCCGGGCCAGATGATAAGTATGTCTGGCCTGTGTGGGTGGTGAGTGGTCCCATGGATGGGATGAGGACAATGTCGGTGCATGTGAAAGAGTGAATGGTGATGTCCCTTGCACTGGCAGTGAGTGAGGGCACTCTGGATATGTGATGGGTTTGTAAGTGTGTGAGTTGGGAGTGATGATGAGTGACTTACCCTGGTGGAATAGAGGAGATCATTCATGCTTTTATGGCACTGGGTGGCTGTCCTCCACTGCAGGGCGTTCGTGCTGACCACTGCTGCCATCGCCTCCCAAGCCAGGCTGGTGACATTACTCCCTATCCTGCGGTCAGAGCGGGGTACAGCAAATCCTATCGGGCCTCCATGGCATCCAGCAGCCATTTGAGGGACCCATTGTTGACGTGCGGGGCTGCAGTCTTTTTTCCTTTGCTGGCCATGTCTCCCAGAGACATGGTGGTGAGCTGGTGGTGATGAGCACTTTACTGGCGGCTGCCTTTTATAGATGCAGCCAGCGTGATGCAACGCCAGGGTGATATCAAGCGGATGAAAGAGAGCCCGCCCACCATGGAAATGGCGTGTTTTCCGGGAATGCATAAATAATGAGGCGGGATTTGGAAGATACAGCGTGAAAACCCGTCATTTTCGTTGGTGGGTAGGCTTCTATTTTACCTGCCTGCTACCGCACTTAATGCAATTCTGGGAAAATTCCACCCAAAACCATGCATTCAAATTCATGAATGATGTAGTACTATATTTCATACAAGACTGTAAACTAAAACAGTAACTAACTTTTAATTATAATCCAGTGCATTTGGTTCAAAATATCGAGAACCAGTATCACTCCAGCAGGGGGCAAACACTTGTTTGACATTATTTGCAATTCTGTTTTGAATCATTGCACATTCTCCTGCGTATGCGTTTGTCATGCTGAGCATATACAAGAATATTACAAATGGTTAAAAACTTTCTCTTAAAAATGGACATTGTTGAACTTTTAAAATGGCCGCCATGGATCACATGACTTTTGGAACTGCATGTTGGCCAAACTTCTGGAAACTTCTAAAGGTGGATTCAAATGACCATAGCATTGTTGAATGTCGCACTTACCATTGTCAAAACTCACCCCAAACCATCAAGGGCAATAAAGGCTCAGAAGTCCAGTCTCTCAAACTGTCAGGTAACAAAGGGGAGCTACCAAAACTGATAATGCACAAGGAAATGCTGAGGACTCCTATCTGTTTCCATTGCATGTTGATAGTTTTGAGTATGGGAGGTAGAACCTACCTCATTAATATGAACAGACTATTGATTGCTTTCCATCGTATATCAATGGCCAAAGCCCTTTCATTTGTGAAAACGTTTTTGTTATAAGCCCTCCTTGCTTGCAGACATACAGGCAGCACTGCAGAATGCAGATGTAACATCACTGCAGAAGACTTGTTATTAACATCTAGTCTTTTTGCCGAGCCACAAGGCTTAAAATTTAAATCCTCCTTGAAACCTATTTCCAAAAGTTCCTAAATTTGCCTGGAAATACTAACTGGTCCTCTGGCTACAAGTATTATCAAGGCTGCCATTCTCAGCTTCCTGCACAATTACTTATTCCAAAGAAAGGTCTATAAAATTCTGTCTTGAGCTACCTGGGCTTGCCTGGATTATAACTCTGGAGTGAAAGAACCCCTCTCACTGGACTCTGATATTCACATAAACTATTAACAATTCTGTTTGGTTTTAATATTTGTAGAAGTGAAATTCCTTTTGCTTACTGTGTATTTCTTGTGGGTATTGTGTGTAGCAGCAACAAAACATTTTCCTGGATAGTGTGTGTAAATAAATAATGCTCCTGGTTAAAAATCCAATAAAGTCTGCTACCAATGACTTTTTAAAAAAACTGATTACATATAAACAGGGTTTGGGAAACGCATTTTAGTCTTATTAAAATTAAATCACTCTGATTATGGACAGTAGATTAGAAGAACTAGGGGGTTCAGTCTCTCTCTCTCCCCTGTCCTTAACATAAGCTTTTATACTACTTTAGTTGGCTTCACTGGGGAGGTGAGCAACTTTGCTGTCCCACCCTCCGCCACCATGGTGAACATTGTTGGCACCAGCAACACCATCTTGAAGCTAGCATTTTTGGGACCCACCTTGCCGCCTTGTTTCCCAACTTGAAAAGTTCTGCCTCTGAAGGAATAAGATTCCACATTTGTAACAGATAATTTTCAGTGGCAGAGAGGTTGATTGACAGTAATAGACGACTATCACATTGCTGAAAGAGTACTTATGCTTGTAACAACAAGATGTAACTTTATGTATTGTGTTTAGCTCTTATCAACTGCACAAAGACAGCTCATGGCCAGAATTTTATGTTGCAGGATCGGGCGCAATGCCAATCTGACCTCACATGAAACTGCGTGAGAAAACGTTGGGTGCATGTCCCGACATAATCACGCCATTGCACAATATTACGGTCAGTGGGCACATGTGGGAGACAGAAGCGCACCCGCTGACAATTAAAGAGGAGATTAAGCACAACTAAAAAGGCAATTGATTGAAATTTTCTGTGGCTCATGTGATTTTGTGGCCAGCACATGGGTCACACAGCCAGGCAGCCATCCTGTTTTTCAGTGAAACTCAATCCAGGGCGGGATAAAAGTTGACCAAAGATGTGGCTATATGAATAGGTAGGAGTTTAGGTGAGAGTTGGTGGTAGGTTCTTTTTTGACAGTCATTTGCATTTTCTGTGTTTTCTGAAGGACACTTTGGCTTTCTGCCAAGTGCCCTCTTCAGGGCACTATCCTGTGCCATCTGTATTCCAGCAAATGGGGATCGTCTGTTTTGCTGGAGGGACCTCCTCCACTGAGGAGGAGAGGGCCAGAAGGGAGAGGAAGGATAGTGTCCACAGGCAGCGTCCCAGAGAGTGACCTGTGGCAAGGGAGGCACAGCTATACTGGGTGCAGGGCCAGCAGGAAGTGCAATGCAGAAGGGTCTGCAGAACATGCCATTATCCTGCAGCGAGAATCTACAGCCAGTGCTCCAGCTACCTGGACATGTCAGGGGTCCAGTGTTGAAGGAGGGTCCACCTCTCTCTTTGCCACAGGACTGGCCTAGAAATCACCTCAAACTGAGTCGGTAGCCACCTGATGCCAGTGGGTCTTAAGGTGACAGTGGCCCTGAACTTTTTCGCCTTCCAATGGTCAGCGGGAGATCTATGTGGTTTTTCCCAATCTGCTGCCCACAGCTACATCAAACTGGTCACTAACGCTCTGTTCGGACAGGTGATGAACTGCATTCATTTACAAACCGGCAAAGCTAGCCAAGCTGAGTGAGCCCGAGGCTTCATTGCAATTGTTGGGTTCCCCTACATCCAGGGTGCCATAAATTGCACTCATGTGGCCATAAAGGCACCAGTGGGTGAGTCGGGTGCCTTTGTGAACATAATGGGCTTCCACTCCATCAATATCCAGATTGTTCGCGACCATAGGACACAGATTTTCAGGTCTGCGCCAGGTACCCGGGCAGCTCCCATGATGCATCCATCCTGCAGCACTCCTAGGTGCCAAGGCTCTTCATCACTCCAGCTTGGTTGGATGGTTGACCACTGGGTGAGAAAGGCCATCCCCTGAAAAGGTGGCTTATGATGCCACTCTGACACCCAAGCGCAGAAGTGGAGGAGTGACACAATTGAAGTCATGCCTCTACAAAGGTAGTAATTTAGAGGAGGCCATTGGCCTGCTTAAGATGTGGTTCTGCTCCCTGGACCGATCAGGCGGAGCACTGCAATATCCTCCAGAGCGTGTCTAGCTTATTGTTGTTGTGTACTGTGCTCTGCACAATTTGACTCTGTCAAGAGGGGAACCTTTTGGAGCATGAAGACTGTTATGGCACAGTGGATGGTAAATGCCGAGCTGCTCAAATCCCAGAGGGAAACTTGAAACAGCTGCCACAACTGTTTTTCAATTTGTATTTTATTTTGAAATGCGTGCCTTGAATTCAGTAGTAATAAGTGCACCAAGACTTAGAGGTTTTTTTGCAAAACTAAATTAAATATCTAGTAATTAAAAAGAAAAGATTTTAAGCACATACATAGGTCTACAAATTACTCCTCTAACTCCTAAATCCGCTAATTAATCTGGCTCCCAGTTATACCTCTGTTAAGACAACAGTAAAAACAAATAGATTAAAACAGACCCAGGCAAAGCACACAATACTCTGGGTAGTGATATTCAAAGTGAGTTTTCCTAGCTTTGATTCCTATAGGCAGCAACTTGATGCACAGAGGCTGGAGGCTTTTCACACTTGTGTCAGTTCTTAGAATGCCTCCCCCTTACACATAATCTCATCTCCATTATACATGTTTTTCCCTTTTAATGAAAATTGTATTGTTCCCATATGTTTTTGCAACTTTACTCTTCTCATAATATAAATCTTTCATAGTACTAATTTTATCAGTAACCTTTGGGGAAAATAAACACACTGTTTGGCCTAGCTTCTTATGGCTAGGTGTAACATCTTACCATCTCTTTAAAATTCAAACAAACCTAATTTATCTAAAAATGCAAATGTTACCCACACCTCACATTCTAAAACTTCAGCTATGTTTACATATTTAGCATTTCAAACCTAGCTTCCCTTTTGACAATTCAAAGCCTCTAGGCCAGCTGTCTCCAATTCAATTAAATCCCCCCACACACAGAGAAACTAATCCAAACCACACTATTAACCTACTTTTACAATAAATCACAATAATATTAAGAGAATTATTATATTTTGATGACAAAGACAGCGAGGCAGCTCCCCAAGCCACAGAGGATGACTCAACTTATGGGTCTGATGAGGAGCCAGAGGAGGCTCAGGGTGAGGATGGTTGCAGAAGTGATGAACCTTGTGGGAGGCAGGGAGACCAGGGAGGTCTTGATTCTCTAAGATAAAAGCAAAATACTGCGGATGCTGGAAACCTAGGACAACAACAAAAATACCTGGAAAAACTCAGCAGGTCTGTCAGCATCTGCAGAGAGGGATACAGTTGACGTTTCAAGTCCATATGACCCTTCATCAGAAGGGTCTGATGAAGTTCTGGTGAAGAGTCATACGGACTCGAAATGTCAACTGTATCCCTCTCCGCAGATGCTGTCAGGCCTGCTGAGTTTTTCCAGGCATTTTTGTTTTAGGTCTTGATTCTCTGTTCTTTAAGCTGGGCATCCAAAGTACAGCATGAAAGTGAGGGCAAGGGTTACGCTTCCTTACTGAACATTCATGATGAGGCCATCCTGTGACACTTCTGTCAACTAACTACCTTTGAAATAAAGTTTGCAGCTCTTCCCATCTGTCACAAACCACTCACATGCCCAATACCTAAGAAAAACATAGAGCACATTCAGACCATGAAACATAATAACATCTTTAAATGCTGGTCATGTTTACAGAATCTGAAAATAGCATGTGTTTCAGCTGAAGTATTATTACCTGTGACAACTCATCTTGTATTTATAGTGCTGTAAACTTCTGCTTGCCAGTGCTGCATATTGGTGCCTCTCCCCACCAGCAGCAGCATTAGAGGCAGCCTGTTGACTGTGATGTCCTGTTGGCCCTGATGATCTTGTGCAGGCACCATGGCTGGGCATTCCTCTCACACGCTGGCAGTGAGCTGCTGAGGTCTCCTCATGACAGAGACCATCAGATCATCCCATTGCTGCCTGATGGACAATCTGCCTCAGACTCAGCATGCTCATAGTCTTTTTTAAATTTCTTGAATGTGGACATCACTGTCTAGACCAGTATCTATTGCCCAAATCTAATCGCCCTTATAGGCCAGGTTCCTTCCCTTAAAGGTCATTAGTGAACCAGATGGATTTTTACAACAATGGCTTTGGGGTCATCATCAGACTTCTAATTCCAGATTTTTATTGGATTCACATTTTACCATCTGGGATTTGAACCCAGGTCCCCAGAGTATTACTCTGGGGCTCTGGAATGCTAGTCAAGTGACAATATCACTATGCCACCACTTCCCCTGGCAGTCCAGACTTGATGGCCACACAAGTTCATAACATGCCCAAAGAGGTTGATCATCAGCCTGTAAATCCTTCCAATGTGCCTGATGGCAGGTAGTAGGAGCAAAACAGTTCCCTAGTCAGCTATACTGCAGGAGGCAACGACAAACCACTGTAGTACTTTACCAAGCATAATAATGGACCATTCCAATGAAAGCTCATGGTTGCCAATACCCCCTTAGGTATTGTACCTGAAGGAGGAAGATGTGGGCATAACTTGAATATTCTCATTTAATCCTCACAGAGGATGAATGACCCATTCTACAGAGCAGGAGCATGTGAGGACCTTGTGAACACATTAAGGCTACTGAGGTAGGGTTTTTTGAATTCTTTATAACAAGCTTTTTATTTTCCCTTTGCATCCTGCTGGAGAAGAAAACTAAGTGGAATTAACTGCCTCTGTGATACTGACTCAACAACCAGGGGAAACAATTTTACACTGCTAGCATAGTAAAAGCTTCCATTATTTGAAGGCATTCTATTGGATTCCAGTCTTTAACTTTCTCAATTTTAAAAATCTAGTTATTGCTACGCTTAGATCTCTGTTAACAATCTTAACCTTTAAGGTACACTGTCACTCAATGTTATTTTTCTCAAAATGTATTACTACACATTTCTCGGTGCTTTTGCCTACTTGACTAATGCATCTTGTAATCTGCTACATTATTCCTCAAATTTTACCATACCCACTAATTTGGCACCATTAGCAAACTTTGAATTCTTCTCTTGTGCCTATATTGACATAACATGTAAATGGAAAACATAATGCAGGGCCAATTTAACCTCCCAGAACTTGTGCGATGGGACCTGGTGGGGGAATAAAAATGATGGATACTTAGATGGGGAGAGCAACCCAGCTCCAAGGCATCCACTTCTTGAGAAACCTATTTGGTGAAGGCGAGGATTTCCTAATTAGATGTGAGCAGGGAATTATTGATGCAATTAACGTCCTTAGGTGATGTTAATGAGGTATTACTAAATTGTTTTTAAATTTGGCTCCAATTTAATTTATGCAGCATGGTTTCTCAGGGCTTGGGAAAATGACTAGTGAAACAGTTCAAGCGCGTATTTAAACTTATAATTGACCCATTTGAATTAAAGTTCACATATTATAGCCACTGTCTCAGTTCCCCCTGACATATGCCCAGCAGAGAGTGTTTCTGTAGATACAATTTTCTTTCAAACTTTGGGGATTTCAAATTGCCAAGATAAAGAAGGGGGACATGTCCTGGGTGAATTTGATAGCACATCAGAAGAAGAGGAGGATCACCATCCACAGGTGTCACAGCATGCTGTGATGGGATAAACATATGCGTAAGAGAGAGGTATGCAGAGACTTGTGCTTTCATAATAGTTGTAGTTTCAGGAACAGCAGCAAGTAAATGATCTGATACAAATGTTTTCATCCTGTAACTAAATGCTCACTGTACAGCATGTTACATAACATTTGCAAGGGCACAGAAATACAGTAAGATCTTGAATGTATTCTCAATATCTTGAGATATTGAAGTTTTAGTGAGGTCCTGGTCCTGAAAGGTAACATTTCTATGCTTTCATTTTCATAACAAATCCTTACCAAGCACTCTCTGAAAATCCATATTAGTGGTGTTTTTCATCTATTTAATCACACCGTTCCTCGTAAATAATTTTTGACACTTGGAGTGGGCTTCCTCTTGAATTTTTGTAGTCTTGTTTTGAATCTGAACGTTAATAATTGCCGAACGAAATGTTCAGGGCAATTGTACCATCAATAACAAATTGAGTCAATGCTCAAGAAAGTAAATCGTTTGAATTTATTTCACCAGTTCTTTTGTTGCTAACTAAACAAGTTTCATTTTCCAGTGCTGCATCAGCGATTGTACAATGATAAACATTAGGGTTGTGGGTGTAAAAAAGTCTTTGCTTTAAGACAGCTTCCATATGTTGAACCTAATTTCTATAAAAGTTACCTTCACTGTCCTTCCTATAGCTACAGCTATCATCTGTGGGTTTAACCTAACAAAGTTAACGACATATAAAACGCAGAGTTGAAAAATCCTGTTATGATTAAAGATGAAATCCAAAACTACTTGGGCAAAATGTTATTTTCTGTCCCTGTCAGCAGCTCCTTGTATTATCATATATTCATTTGTTGTCCTCAAACGTCAGCTGCATAAGTTGCCATTCTTGCTTGTGTACAATCAAGTTATATGAAAACCAGAAAAACACCTTGGTTTCATTTGCCATTGGGACTGAGGCTCACAACTGAAGGTCAAGTGCTTCCTGAGGTGCTAATAATAACCATCCCATGTACATAATATATTCTGCAGATTTAAGGACATTGGGTAAGATCGCATACAGCTGCGGCAAAATCAAGATCTGATGCAGTATGGACAAGTTTGAAAATGCAAACTGTACAAAATGCAGGATGGAATATTGTTTTAAATGGAATCATTATATGCCTGGGACACCATGGGGAGAATTAACAAATGTTTTATTTTAAATATATTTGCCATTTTGACAATTTATATTCAACAATAAGATACTCTGAGGTCAAAGCAACCCATTCATCATGTTTCCATGAGCTTTACTCATGATCCCTGAGGAAAGACTGCCCTTTCTGTTTTTTTTGCTTGATGCACTTTTACAAATTTTATAAAATTCTAAAGTAATATTAATGGATCACAAAAGAAGGAATAAAATATTGATCAGAGCCAACTTAAACAAAGCTGACAGCAACTCCACAAGACTGTTTGCTATTGCTAATCTCTTTTCTGCCCTCTCCAAAAACTCCTGTAAGATGCTGCTGGTGCATTCTGGTTTAATTCAACTAGCCAGCCTAGAATGATGCTGTCCATGCCCAGGTGGTACTTTCCAGAGTCAAGCCTTCTAAGGCCATAAATGCTTGAAGTTTTACTGCAAGGTCATCTTCAGTCTCCCCCAATGAAAATCAGCAACCTTCCCCCAGTCATGTTGCAACCACCTGAGTATGTGGGTGCTCTAGGACAAGCAAAGGCACATGGAAGATAGGCACCAAGGGAATGCACAAGAGTGAATAGGTGGCTTTTGCATGTGATATTGGATTGTTTGTTGGATAAAGTTGGTTTGGAATTTTATTTTGTGGAAAATTTTCTTTGAGGTTTGTGTCCAAGAGGGGATTGTAGCAAATTAGCAACTAACCCGAGAATGGTGGGTGATCCATTTAATTACTGCTTGTACAGAATCATTCCAACTGATGAACACATGTTCACCTGTGAGAGGTTAAGAGACCGCATTAGCTGGAGCACTCAGGTCAAAAATGGCAATGCTAGGGTCAAATCAGACATCACAAACTACCTACTCTGTATACTTCTGGTACATGTTCCTAGTGCAGATGCTACGTACCTACCCAAAATGGCACCCAGTACAGACCATACTGCACACAAGCAGCACTGATACTATTTTGGATATGAAATGACTACTGAGCCAAATTTTGCAGCCATTGAGATTTTCTACCGTATAAAAGAAAACTTACAAGAAGTTCATTTGGGTTTTACAGTTGCTGTACGGGCAAGGCAAGTAATATTTAAATGGTCCCTTTATATTTCTGTTCAATAATTCCTGGAGCCACTATTTTAGAGTATAAAAGTGTACTCATATTTATATGGCTCTGGCTTGGCTCTGAAAGACAGTCATTTCACAATGCAGTTATTAATGTTGATTTTTTTTCACAATCATAGATTTATGTGACAATGCAGCATAGAAATAGATCAAAACTGTACTGGTTTATTTTTCCAGTAGCTTACCTACCATAATCCTGCCATTTTAGGAACTCAACACACCCTTTTCCATTTCAATGCCACCTAGAAAGCTACATCTAATATAAGATTGAATCTACTGCCATAATAGCAGAGCTTACTTTTCACTATTCAAAACGCAATTTCCTTCAAACCGAACAAATCATTTGTCATTTATCAAGAATTAATCAGCGTTTGAGTTCATCATTGAATGCAAACGGACAAAAATCTTCATTTCCAATCAGCACAGTTTGTGCGAGTAAAGCAGATCACCTGCCTTATGAACGGTTATGAATATTCAAATAGGATTGAGCGAGATTTGATACAAATACAAAGTTACCTAACCACCGATAATATTACAAGAAATGCTTAGCCATCACTTCCCATCTATTTTTTACCCCATATCCTTTCTCTCCGAAAAATGTGGACCTATTTTTCCCTTTAAATATTAAAGATATGGAAACAGCTGCATGAAGGGAAACTATAAGCTGGAGAGAAGAGAAGAAATCGTACATTTGCACAATATAGAAACAAAATATCAGCAGTCCTGCGCCTCTCCTCAAAAACTTAGTAGCTTGTTTTTTTATAGCTTCTAAGATTCTCCTTCAAAACTAATGTGACCTCTGCAGATGCCATGTGGTACTCAAGGTAACTGAGATAGCTTTTCTGGGTTCATAGCAACTTGAAGAATAACAAGATAATAGAACGGAACAGGCACCAAAAGGACTCATATTTACTGAAATGCAGGGAAGATGTACTAGTTACGGAGAAGCATTAAATGAGGAAGTCAGGATTATTGCTCTTTCTCGATGGGCAAACAGAGCATGAAATAGGCTGACTGAAAACTTGGAATTATTTTGAGATGATCAAATCCTTGTACAATAAAACTGAAGTTTAATACAGCGTAACCAAAGCAAATTACTGCACATCTGAAAATCTAATAAAACAGAAAATGCTGGAAATACTCAGCAGGTCAGGCAGCATGTGTGGCAAAAGAGACATATTTAATGATGACTTCCATCGGAAGTGGAAGGAATTGGAGATTTAACAGTTTTAAGCAAATACGGAGGCTGGATAAGAAGTTGGAGAGTAGGGGAGAAGCATAAATGAAAAGGAAAGGTCTGTGATAGGTTGGGAGGCAGGAGAGATTAAATTAAAAAAAGGATGATGGTGCAAGACAGAAGGGAATGGTATTGGGAAAAGGAGCAAAGGATAGGTCTATAGGAGCTGTAAATGGCCAAAACTGAACCATTACCAGCATTGGCTATTTGAATAAATGGGAGTGAGGGTGGGAACAGTGGCTATGATCTGAAGTCATTAAAATCAATGTTGAGCTATTTGTTTAAAAAATGTCAAATCTCCAACTTTTGCCAATTCTGACCAAAGATCATTGACCTGAAACATTTTCTGCTTTTATTTTGTATAGTATGTCTCAATGTATTTTCAGCTTTCAGATTTTTACAGTAGTCAAGCAAAGTAATGGGGCAGAATTTTACATTCGACATGCAGGCGTGGGCCCGACATGCTGGAAAGTAATATGACATGCAATGACGTTGGGCATGTGTCCCCGCGTCACCGTGCACCCTCGCAAGATTTCAGTAGGCGGGCGCGCGATGATGACAGAGGCCCACCCGCCTTTAACTAACAGGCCAGTTAAGGCCCTTGAAGCACCGATTGTCTTTTATTTTACGCAGCCCGTGTGATTTTCAGGGTGTCGCATGGGCACAACGGGCAGACAGGTAGGCCACATTTTAAAAAACCTCATCCACGGGCGGGATAAGAGAAGTGAGTGGGCTTGCTAATGCGAGTTGTTAGTACTTTAGCTTATAACTTACTGCTGCTTGCTTATGTGAACAGTAGAACATCATTTCACTTCAGAGCTGCTCTGACAGAAATAACAGGCTTCAGTTCAGGACTCCTGAGCCTTCCCTTACCCTGGGAATGGGGAGTGTGGTCTCTGCTGGAGGCACCTCCTCTGAGGAGGAAGAGAAGGCCAGAAGGGAGAATATGCCAGGTGTCCCTATTTAGACTCCAGGGGAGCGACCTGTCAGATGACAGCGCAGGCACAAGGGAAGCAGAGCCAACAGGAAATCCAAGGCAGAAGGGGCCGCAGAAGATGCCACTATCCTGCTGCCAGGGTTTACAGGCAGCAATGCAGCTACCTCAATATGTCTGAGGTCCAATGCCAAAGGAGGTTCTGCCTCTCAAGGGAGAGCGTGAACTTCATCTGTCAAATGATCAGCCCTGAGATCAGCTCCAACTGTGTGGGTGGACACCCCATGCAAGTGTTGCTGAAGGTCACAGTGGCCCTCAACTTCTATGCCTCCGGCTCTTTCCAGGGGTCAGTGGGTGATCTTTGCGGAGTCTTCCAATCAGCTGTTCAAAATTGTGTCAAGCTGGTGACAGACACTCTGTTCAGGCATGCATTGACTTACGTTCACTACCGCATGGATGAGGCCAGCCAGGCAGTGCTAGCCAGAGGCTTTGCCGCCATTGCTGGCTTCCCCCGCATCCAGGGTGCAATAGACTGCACACATGTGGCCATCAAGGCGCCAGCAGGTGAGCCCGGTGCCTTCGTCAACAGGAAGGGCTTCCACTCCATGAATGTGCAGATAATGTGTGATCACAGGATGCAGATTCTACAAGTCTGTGCAAGGTACCCAGGCAGCTCCCATGACGTTTACATACTGGGACACTTCCAGGTGCCGAGGCTCTTCAGTGCTCCAGCTCGGCTGGATGGATGGCTGCTGGGTGACAAGGGCTATCCCCTCAGAAGGCGGCTCATGACGTCTCGCTGCCATCCAAGAACAGAGGACGAGCCCGGTACAATAGGAGCCACATCTCCACAAGGGCAGTTTCGGGAGAACCATCAGTCTTCTCAAGGTGCGCTTCCGATGCCTGGACTGTTCGGGGGGCGCACTGAAATACCCACCCAGATCGTGTTAAACTGATAGTGGTTGCATGCTGTGCTCTCCACAATCTGCACAGGAAAGGGGAGACACAGTGGAAGAAGAAGATGTTGATGCAACTGCTTTGTCAACAGATGATGAGTCCAGTAGTGAGTCCGAGGATGAGCACGGTCAGGGGAACACTGAGGGGATAGACGGTGACCTAGGCAACCTTCAGGGAGGCAGGGACACCCAGGAGGCTTTGATCCAACACTCCTTCAGCTAGCCTACCAAAGATGAACCACCACCACATGCCAGGGCTGCAGGCTCCATGCTCGATACCTGACAGGAACATTTGCTTGGTGAACAACATGCACTATGTGCAATTTCAATAAAGCTCAATGACAACCAAGACACTCATAACATCATGGGTTACCCTGCACCTGCAGAACTAATGAAGCACCCGGAGGCTTGTTGAACACAAACACATTTAATGCTGTGGTGCCTGGCAGACATAAAACAAATTAAATTGAAAGGTGTTATCCACTGCACCTAATAAAAATTAATGTGAAAGTGGGGGAAGAAAATATCACCAGTGATAAGCCCGTATTGTGCTTTAAGTTTTCGTTTGCAGGTGCTATGTCGAGGTGCTTCCCCCTCTCTGGCACTGGCATTGGAGGCAGCCTGCTCACTCTGCTGTCCTGTTGGCCTTGATGACCTTGGCAGGCGTCCTCTGGCCCGTGGAGCCTGTGATGGCCCCGCCTGGGAGGGAGTGGCCAGTGCCACGGCTGGCATCTCCCCAGTCACCGCAGCCTCAATGGATGCCACAGTCACTGGCAGAGGGGTGGAGGAGCTGCTGCCATCATCCGGAGGGCCTGAGAGGAGCCCACAGAGACAACGTGAGGTCGCTTTGGACCTCCCAGCTCACCATTGATGAATGGGCACCTAGCTGGGACACTAGGTGCCCAATCCATCTCCCACGCTGACAGTGACCACCTGAGGTCATTGCCGGTGTGAGGGCTTGCAGGTCCGAGCGCATCCACAGGGACCCCAGATTCTGTCCCTGGAGGAGCCTCTCCATGGAGGCTGCAGTGCGCTCGGCCATGAGGGTCATTGCATTGCTCATGCTCCACATGGCCTCCTCTACAATGGAGACCATGGCACACATTCCCTCATGTATGTCCGCCAGATCCTCCCACACACCCTGCTGGATTTCCAGCATCTGCTGCCTCAGGATCGAATCCAGAGGCACATCATCAGTCACCGACTGAGTATGTTCCTGGTTCCCAGCAGCCCTCTGACTGCCAGCACCCTGGGCACCCTCTGACTCCGCCTGCACCTTAAGTGAGTGTGAAGTGGCCTCACCGCTGTGCACCGAGATACTATGATCTAATGCCCACCGAGGTGCTAGTACCTGCGCTGTTGCCTGTCTGGCTGAGAGGGTGTGACGCTGCTGCGTTTCTATCGTCTGTGTCCTCTGGGGTCAGTGGTGGGCCTTCACGCTCCTCACCCCAATGGGCTGCTGGTGAGCCGGAAAGGAAGAACAAGGACATAGCATGAGTTGAAGTCATTACACTGTTACTGTGCATGCCTGGCACCCAGATCAGGGTGCCCTCATCTTTCCATTATCATAGGGGATTCCATGTTCCACGCTCACATCAATATAGAGACAACAATGGAATGGTTGCTATTACAGACATTCTGACCTCAGTGCACTGCACCCTTACCTCCCTGTGACACCCAAACCTCACCCCGGCCGGTTGACCTAGGTGCATGGTGCCTCTCCAGCTCCAGGGCCTCCTGCTCATGTCTGGTCAAGATTAGTAGGTGGAGTGGTCCTCCGCCAGTCCACAACCTTTCAGCTTTGTTATGGGATGTCTTCTCCTGAAAGAAGAGAGGACCATTGATTATAGCCTGGCCAACCCCACCTGATGACTACCTCGCAAGGCTCAGCTGGTTCGTGACCCTGGAGCCGCAAGACACTCATTCCAAGCAGCCAGGGCTCACCCCCTTGCCCAGATGCTGTTTCACTGACATTTGCCACTCACACTCTAAGATCTCTGAAGTCCAGAGGGTGGTGGGGGGGTGGGGGCACTCCTAACTGCTGTGCTAAGTGACCCATGCGAACACAGTACTCACCCTTCCTGATCGCAGGAGAGTATTGAAGCGCTTATGGCATATCACCACATCATGGGGGCTCACCCTGGATGCCACCTCCTCCCAGGCATTTTTGGTGAGGTGAGGGGGGCCTCCTCCTCTCATCCCTGGGGCAAAGTACACCTCTGTGTGCTTCTGCCTCCTCCAGGAGGGCAGCGAGACACTCGTTGGAAAAACGTGAGGCTGACTGCCCCGCCGGCCTGCCCTCCCGCCTGCCGTGTTCAGCACTGATGTTCTCCGTAACTAGGGTCATCCAAGTCAATGGCTGCCTTCGCATGGCTGCCGCAGCCGCTTTTGAATCGCCATTGGGCTCGGTGGACATTGAGCTCCCGCCCCCACCTGCCCCTTCTTGCTGTTGCCGGAGTCGAGTATTACGCTGAGCGGGCCTTAATTGGCCCACCTGTGTAAAATGGCGGTGCAGAGCCAATCATGGGCGGCGGTCAGGTTCCCGTCCGCTCCCGCCGAGCCCACCCAATCAATATAAAATCCTGGCCGCGATGTTTTCATATTGTCGTAGCACTGTTACTGTCGATGTAATTCAACCAGGAGTCAGACATTCTGGAAGATCACATTCAATACAGCGAACCCTTGTTTCACAACTTATCCTAGTTGAGATGAAAGCATTGGAAATACAGCAGCAATAAAAAATTAAAATGCAGCAATCATCTAATCAATAGTCAAAATTATTCTTTAATTTAGATGGTATATTTTAAAAGTCATGATACAAATGTAACTATTTTCTTTTAAAGTTCCTATAAAATTTTGACTTCTGTAAACAGTTAACCGAAGAAAATAAGATTACAATGAATATAACATTGTCATTGATATTTATTGCAGAGTTTCACATTCTCTGAGGAAATAGCACTGTCATTCTCAGATGTTATTACTGAGTATCTTTCGACCACAGAATCACTGAACTGTTACAGTGCTGAAGGAGGCCACTTGGCCCATCATGTTGGTGCCGGCTTTCTGAATGAGCAACTCACCTAGTGCCATTACCCCACCTTCTCCCAGTAACCCTACCCATTCTTCCTTTTCAGATGACAGCCTTATTCCTTTCTGAACACTTCAATTGAATCTGCATCCACCACACCCTCAGGCAGTGCATTCTAGAACTTAACCATTCGTTGCGTGAAAAAGCTTCTCCTCATGTCACTTTTGCTCCTTTACTAATTACTTTAAATCTGTGCCCTCTCGTTCTCAATCCTTTCGCAAGTGGGAACTGTTTCTCCCTATCTACTCAATCCAGACCCCTCCTGATTTTGAATACCTCTATCAAATCTCCTCTCAACCTTCTTTTCTCTAAGGAAAGCAGTCCTAACTTCTCCAACCTATCATTATAACTTGAAGCTCCTCATCCCTGGAATCACTCTCTTGAGTCTTTTCCGCACCCTCTCTAATGCCTTCACATCCTTCCTAAAGTGGGGTGACCAGAACTCGATGCAAACTCTAGCTGAGGCCAAACTAGTGACCTATACAAGTTCAACATAATCTCCTTGATCTTGTATTGTATGCCCCTATTGATAAAGCCCAGGATGCTGTCTGCTTTATTAACTGCTCCCTCAACCTGTCCTGCCACCTTCAATGACTTATGCACATACACCCCAGGTCCCTCTACTCATGCACCCCCTTTAGAGTTGTGCCTTTTGTCTTATATTGTGTCTTCATATTCTTCCTACCAAAATGAATCACTTCACATTTCTCTACACTGAACTTCATCTGTCACCTGTCCACCCATCTCACCAACTTGTCTTTGTCCCTTTGAAGTTTTACACTATCCTCCTCACAGTTCACTTTCATGCTTCCAAGTTTTGTATTATTCGCAAATTTTGAAATTGTGCCCTGTACACCAAAATCTAAGTCATTAATATATAGCAGGAAAAACAAGGGTCCTGACACCAACCCCTGGGGAAATCCACTACAAACCTTCCTCCAGCACGAGAAACATCCATTAACCATTACTCTTGGTTTACTGTCACTCAGCCAATTCCATACCCATGCTGCTACTGTCCCTTTTATCCCATGAACTATAACTTTTCTCACAAATCTGTTGTGTGGCACTGTGTGAAATGCCTTTTGGAAGTCGATGTATACCACATCAATAGCATTGCCCTCATCAACCCTCTCTGTTAGCTCTTCAAAAAAACTCCAGCAAGTTAGTTAAACATGATTTTCCCTTAAGAAATCTATGCTGACTTTCCTTAATTAACCTGCATTTGTCCATGTGACTATGAATTTTGTCCCAAATTATTGTTTTTAGAAGATTCTCCACCATCACAGTTACACTGACTGGCCCTGTAGTTGCTGAGTTTATCTTTACACCATTCTTGGAACAAAAATGTGATGTTTACAATTCTCCACTCCTCCGGGACTGCCCCCGAGTTAAAGGAAGCCTAAGAAATTATGGCTTATGCCTCTGTAATTTCCACTCTCATTTCCCTCAATATCCTTGACTCCATCTTATCTGGTCCTGGTGTTTTATCAGCTTTAAGTACAGATAACATATCCAAAACCTTCTCCTTTTCAATTTTAAACCCATCTAGTGTTTGAATTACCTTATCTTTTACCATGGTTAGCATCTTCTTCCTCCTGAAAGACAGATGCAAAGTATTCTTTTAGTCCCATCCAGCCAAAAAATTGGAATGTCCACTCATCCATAATTCTGGCTAAAGTCTTCCCATTTTAACATCTGCAATTTAGGTTTAAGCCCCTTGGCACTTCATTGCTATAACTTATATGAACTTCAATATTGTTGCACAGGAAAGGGATCTGCGTAGGTGTACTTCAATGCAGGAGTAGGGATCATCCCCTAGAAATTACAATTAAAAAAACATCCTGTCCACATTGTTTAAAGATTTATCATAATTGTCGGCAGGTTTAAAAAGTATTCCAGGGAATTAATGGAATTCTCCCAGGCATTTTCTTTTTCATCCAGTTGGCACTTTTGTAGAATCCACTCCATGAGGTATCAAATTAGCTAAGTGAGAATAACCCCTTGAGTGAGCTTCACATCATTCTTCTTGATGTCAATTCAGGCCCTGGCTCCAGATTTGCACTGGAATTTAGCGTTGACACTAAATTATTTGGCACCAATGCTAAACATAAACATTCCCTCAGAAAATAGATTTAACTTGAAGTCACTCCATGGTCATCATTTGCAAAGAGTAGCAGGGCTTGTGGTGCAATGGTAGCTTCCCTATTCCTGGGCCAGAAGCCCTGGGTTCGAGTCCTACGCCAGGACTCGTTGGTCACTGAAGCCTTCATGATGTGGTTCAATGGGCTGATAATCAGCCTAGGGACCCTTCCATCGTGTCCTCATTCTTCCCCAAAGGGAAAAAAAAGTGTACGTGTACAGGTATGCTTAAAAGAAAAATTGTGAAGTTCTATGAAAAATTAAACATAGGGCAGAATTTAGCCCTTGTCGGGCAGGCTTGGTGGGGGTGGTGGTGGGAAGCCAACTGAGGCCGGAAGGCAATTTCATGCTGGTGGGCCAATTAAGGCTCTGTCACATGTTATAAGTGAAATTTTAAAACATTTATTTTATTTTTATTTGATGTTGGAAACCTCATTCCACCCATGGATGAGGTTTCCAAAAAAATGCAAAGGGTGGTTGGCCTTTTTGCCTGCCCGCCAACCATAAGGTTGAATGGGCAGTGAAAAATTTGTTTAAGGCCTTACTAAAGGCCTTAACAGGCCTTTTAACTGTCAGCTGGCATGCTGCCGATTCCCGCGCACGCCCGCCGACCGAAATATCGCGTAACTGCGTGTTAACGTTGCGACGCTCATCTGACGTCAATGTGCATCATTTTGCACGCGAGCGGGTCAGGCATGCACCTGCTGAGGTAAAAATACTGCCCATAATCTGTAATTTCTGGGTCTGCTGATAATATTCTGAATGGGGTTGAAACAGTTACTCATTCTTTATCATTTCAGCCAAAGGCAGGATTTTCACAGGCAGGAATGGAGGTGAGTAGACACATAATTTTTCTGAAGACTGGATCGGGGGCTGAAAGGTTACACTCCATAAACAGTAAGTTAAAGGCCATAAGAGTTAAGTTAAAGGCCAATTGAGTCCTGTCAGAGGCTGACTGGTATTATCCCGTTGGCTTGCAGACTCTCCCTGGAATCAGGAGCACAATAGCTACTTGGAGGACCCCCTTCCCCCTCCCCACCCTCCTGATCTACCTAGCCACAGCTGTGGTCACACGCCGCCCTGTGGTGGCACACCCCACCCCATCCACAATACTGATCTGGTAGCAGTGGTTACATTTTAATTTAAAAATGTTCAAAGTGCTGAAAGGGCGCCTTAAGATGGAGGCGCCTTCTCTCTCCCTTACCCACAACAGCGGGCTGCAGTACCTTCTGTGCTAGAGGGCCTCCTATTGGCTGAATAAATCTACTAGATCCTTTCTGATTAGCAATATAAATGAGGTAAAAATGACTGATTTATTAAACCAACACAACATATCACCTGCATTAAATTACTAAAGTGAAATTACTCATGTAAAGTTTAGGCAATGTTGCAAATGGTTTTCTCTCCACATGCACAGTCCTCTTCCCTTTCAAAAGTGCCAACAGCACTCCTCAAAGTACCTACCCCTTGATCCCCTCTGTTCTTGCGAACGACCATCCAGTCACCAGTCTATTTCATTTTCAAGTCTTTGAACATGCTGCTGCCCCTGGAATTGAGTCCACTTCTCCCACTGTTTTAATTCCCATCACAGCACTGAAATGGTGTTAACCAAAGTCACAAATGCCATTTTTTGTGACTGTAGTGCTTTTTGCCTTCTAGTCCTCATCGATATATCTCGCTCCACCAGCTCCCTCGAGCCTTCTACTGCCTCTGCACATCAGATTACTCTGACATCCAGTCTAGGATGACCATTGCTTTCTTCCAGCTAAACATTGGTAAAACCAAATCTTTTGTTTTCATCTCCCATTACAAACTCTATGCCCTCATTACCAACTCCATCCCCCTCCCCAGCCATTTCTTTTCTACATTGAAAGCACTATGTAAGTGCAAACTGTTTTTAATATTGCACCCTCTTGGGTGAAACAGGTGGAACAGATACTAAAGACTGAGAAACTTTGACTTATCTCCACACTATCAGACCTGTAGCACTTTAGTGTCAAGCATGATTTTCTGGCAGGCGTTTAAGATTTGACCTAATGTAATGTTACTGAATAGGAGGCAAGCTTCATTTAGATATAATAATGGTTTTAAATGAAGCCTTTGGGATTTTCAATACATTTAAGATTGAACTGAGTTTATGGAAAGCTCTTAATGAATCTCAGGGCTTTACTGTTTTATTTTCTTGTTTTATGTCACTGCTTTAGGGCTGATTTCTGTTATAGTTTCTGTTGTATTCTTTATGAAAAATGTCTTAATGATATTTAAAAAATATATTCGAGGGAAATCTTTCCAGTTTTATTCTCTTTCTTCTAACAGCTAGTATATGGTCCTGAATTTTCTCCTCTTTGGGCGCGCACGATCGGCAGACCCGGGAGCTGCCAGGAAACGATCCCCCAACTGTGATCGGCACCTGACCACAATTTCACGCTTGGCTGGCCAATTAACAGCCAATCAGCATGGAACACGCACTGAAAAGCTCAGTGCTGTCGGGGCGGGGGTGGGAAGAGGATGGTCGATGACATCACCCCGGGCGCTTGTGAGTGTTACAAGAGAGCTCTCTAAAGGCCTCAGGGAGTTGCAGACCTGCAAATAATAAAATAAAGCGTAAAAAAGCTGGAGAAAATGCCCATGCAGCACCAATTAAACACCTGAAAGCATACCTCATAAAAATGCTGTCCCCAGATATTTATTTTTATTTTATTTCCTAACAGAGATTTAATTCCACCCTTGGATGAGGTTTCATGAAAAATGTAAAGGCTGCCTGGCCGATTGGCCTGTCCACCAACCTTAAGGTTGGACAGGCCACGGAAAATCACATTCAATTGCACCATTAATGGTGTTTTTGGAATTAAAAATACTGCAGTCTTGTCTGCTCAGCTGGAAAGCCAAATGTAATTAAAGCATTTCTAACAAGTACTGCAAACCTGAAGGAGCAGGAAAAAGGAGCACTAATCTTCACTGGAACTCAGGGAATAACAAGGCATCTAAATGAAGAGTCTTGTGGCAGTAAAGTCAAGCTAAAATTAATGATGTGTCTTGGTTTTGGTTCTCCACACTATTGTACTTCGTGGCTGAAGTGGTACAGGATGAAAGAAGGCATTCCAGGAAAATCAGCAAGCAATCAGAGCCATCCTCACAAGTATAACATGTACCATATATGTAGCCCTGACAATAATTGTGAGAAACTGGTTTACAGTTTTTCTGTTGAAGGGTCATGAGGACTCGAAACGTCAACTCTTTTCTTCTCCGCCGATGCTGCCAGACCTGCTGAGTTTTTCCAGGTAATTCTGTTTTTGTTTACAGTTTTTCGTTGAGCATAGAATTAGCTGCAGGTCCAAGTCATCTGCTGTATAAAAAAAACACTTGCACCAAAAAGGCAACACTGCCACATCAACACTTCTCTCAGTTTTCTTCTTAAATCACTGCCCCTTCCAGACTAGTAAAAAGATCTGTAATTGGTCAATGTCTTTCTTCCGCATGTGAATGATATCAGATCAAAAGTCTAACACATTTCTTTCATTCTCACTGAATAGCAATATGACAATATTGCCCAATGTCATTGTACTACTGCATATCCTAAATCAGAGGAGTCATTGAGAGCAGCTATTTAACCATCCTGCCACACATTCAGCGAGTCAGGAAGTGACCATGCATTGTACTTATAGGCTGTGCCACATTATTTTATTTACAAATGTCTTTGAAGAGGTGCGAATGAAAAGGATATCAGCTGTAAACTGCAGGCTGAATACAGCTCCTCCTGGCTTATGGATATGTAGGATAAGTTAAGAAACAGGTATAATATAGTGTGGTGGTTAGCGTGGACCAGTACTAAATGGGGTTTAGTTTGACAGGCAACATTTTGGGGCATGCATGTGGAGAAAATCAAGATGTTGGACCGTTTTATCTCCACAGTATCATTATTATGTGCCCTCTTATTTTACACTGGTTCCCAAATTCATCAGATACTGTACAAAATGTTGACCTTAGCTGCCAGCTTCTGCGCAAAAGATGCCATGGAATGTCATCCAGTGCGAGTCTCCTTGTACCAATCGCATGTGGTAGCACCTCCACTTCACCAGCCATCAGAGGTTTGAATGGTCTGCCACTCCATTACTTTACTCTGAGCCTTCATGTTCACTTTGCAAGCAAAGTTTTTGATGTTACAGCCTTTGAAAAGGTTGAAATATAATCTTAAAATGTTTACAGCATTTGTAAAGGCTACAACAATTTTAACCCCATGCGCAGAAGATATCAGATGCAGTCTGGCTGAGACTCACAGTCAATAATTAATTAGTCTGACCCCAGACAATTCTGGGAGTGCAACTGGTGAGATATTAGCGGACATTATCTTTATAACATCTTATTGGATCTTGATTGTATTTAATTAGATATGGCTTTACCACATGTATGAGCACATTTTCAACCTGTGTTAAAGCAGTGGGAACAGTAGAAAGTACAGAATGACAAAAATATCATCCTTCTTTTTGCCAGGGAATTGTCTGGCATGAAGCAACTCTGGAGAGTAAGTAGAAAAAACATATCAAAAGGAAGAACCATATTCCAAATTAATTTTTCTAAGGGTGGTTAACTTGCTGTCATTTGTAGAACAACCAGGTTACAAACTGGCAATGGTTAAAAAATGGAATGGGAAACAATGCTTTAAGATCCTGCACCTGAAATTGGCTATAATCTATATGGTCAATAGATCATTAGGTCTCAAAATGCCAGATATTGCTGAACATAACAACTTAACCTCTGATAAATGTTCACATATTACAAAACCAACAGTTTTTTAGGCAGCTGCTTGTACTGACTGATGAAGCCCGTTTGTTATTCTCTTTAGAATTTCCAGTTTATTCTCATTGTCATTTATCTTCCTTATGTGCGCAGTGACAGCCTAAGTACCAAGTGTGAAAATGTGTGTTGTATATAATACACAAGACACACATATATATATGGTAACATGAAGCATGTTTGTATTACTGAAGGAAGAGGACATCAGTGAAACTATATGGTAGGTCTTTTACAGAGGATTATTTAACAAATGAAGTAATAGGGTTAAAAAAGTCTTAATACAATAGTATATGTGATTTTTTTTCAAAACCATTTTATGGTATTTTTTGTTAAAACCCACTCTTATTAAGACAAGGAATTGATCTGCAATTTCAGCAACATGTCCTCCCAGATAATATTGTAGACCAGACGCAGAGTGAAGCTTCATCTACTTTAGCCTCATGATGTGAATTAAACACAACCTGGGAAAGCACGAGGTGCTTTTTACCAGACACTGGGGTCAATGCAACCCTCCAACCCCTGCCTCGCTCCCCCGCAGCCAGCTAAGAAGTCGGCAGGGAGCCAGCATAGATCCTGATGGCTGCCTCATCGTTAATGGTAGGACCAGCGCTAATTGTTTAAAGGTGAGAGTTCCATCCTTTTCTCAGGAGTAAGTACAGCCTTAGAGAGCTGCCAGTTAATCAGATCAGCCAGCAGCTCTGCAGCCAGGTATGTTCAGGGTCGGAGGCCTCAGTGAGGTGGGTGAGAGGACGGAATGACCTTTGGGAGGGGGTGTGGTCTCTAATGGAGGTTCCCCCCTTTGCCCGACATGAGCTCTCACAACCAAAGCTGCTGGGCTTCCTGCATGGTGTGGGCTTCCTGCCGTCACAGGTAAAATACCGGTAGTGGTGGGATGGGGCTCTTAAGTGGTGCGGGATAAGGATGCGGGCAGCTAGTCTGCAAGCAGCACTCTTGCCCTTGCTGACTCCATTGCGGGGGGTGGGCAGTACATCCCCCAACCTGTCTCCACAATTCTAGTAGAGTCGGATCCCTCCTGAAAGTGGACAAGCTTCATGGCCCCTGGGATGATGTGTGAACCACGGGGGAACCACAGTCCAAGTAGGGAACCAAAGAAAAAGCAGCCGCCTGCTCCTGGAATTCCGTCATTGACAAACTTCTCAAGGCAACTTGCAAAGCCAGCTTCAGTCTCCCCCACTGAAATTCAGCAGCCTTCCACCAGCTACACTGCAGCTACTGGGGTAAGGCTGCCTTGGAGCACTAGGTCAGGTAAAGGCACCTGAGACAGGCATTAAGCAACTGTACAAAAGTGGTTAATCAGCTCATGTATGGAACGTTAGATAGTTTTGATTGATAAAGTGTGAGGAATGGTTGTTTTGTGGTAGTTTTTACTTTAGTTTTGTGGCCAAGAGGTACTCTGAAGATTAGGAGGGAAGGGAAGGTGTGGGACTGTTGTAGAATGGGGAGGTGGGGCTGTGTTCATGGGTAGCATAGCGGGATGATATTATCCTTGACAATCTGGATGAACAGGGATTTGCTAGTTGCCTCCTCCCTTCCTCCTCCTCCTCAGTTGCTTAACATATACCATATTTTAATCCTTTCATGAGATGTGAGCATCGCTAGCAAGACCAGCATTTGTTACCCATCCCTAATTACCCGGATAATAAATACAGGGCATCAGCCTAGTTAATAGGCTCAGATATCATCATAAACCATGAGAGTAATGTTTTGACAGTGATGTGATGTCAATCATAAGCTTACATTACAGTCTTGAAATCATTTTCTGAATCTGTTATTTTTCATTTTCTGTGCCAAATGTTGTTCAGTGTTATTTATATGTGATTAGATTAATGCTGACAGATTGGTGGCTGACGAATAGTATTGAAAATTTTAAAAGAAATAGTATGCAATTGATTACTGGGAAATTCTGCACTTAAAATGCATTACATTGGATTGTGTTCCTTGAATTCGCTACAAAACTAGCTTTACATGTACTTTTGATGATATAGGAATGCATAGGACCATAGGAACAAGAGTGGGCCATTTAGACCCTGAAGCCTGTTTCACCAGACAATATGATCATGGCTGATCTGTGACCTAACTCCAAAACACTGGATAAAATTTTAAATATTTACTTTGTCAAGCTTACAAGAGCCACTACAAGTATTGGAGGCAAAAAGTAGCACCTCCTTCCCCCTCTGCACCGCTTTTCCATTCTCACCAAATTCCCGATTTTAATATTTTGGGTGAATTTAATGCCCTCCGCTGAGGAGATTTTGAAGGCACGGGGACATTTAATCAGGTGGCAAGTTGCTGGCTGGGGATCTTGCTGTTTTCTCACCTGTGGCCCGTTGAAGCCGGGGGCAGGAGGGCACGTGAACCCCTTCCCGTCCCTTTACCGATTGAGGCCCTTAAGTGGGCAATTAATGCTTACTCGAGGACCTCATTCTGTTGCCACTGGTATTTAACCAGTGGTGGGCTGAGCAGTCATCATACAGACCTGGCATTGTGCAAGTGGGAGCCATTCAGTGCCAAATCCCTGCCTTTGCTATGACCCTCATACACCTGTGGCATTGGTCTTTTGCTGACCCTAGGCTCTCCCTGGACATATTGCCAGCAGCTGCTATTGCTCCCACTGGCGCTGCTTGCAATGGACATTGTCAGCCTATAATTGAGCAGTAGGACTCATAGGGACAGGGTTTCCGCTCCCAGGGTCTTTGATCCAGGGGAAGGCCTGCTGCTGGCCAGTTAAATACCTAATAGCAGTGAGCCTTCCCCAACGAATATGACATGGTGCCCTTGCTGGCTCTTCAGCTGGCTGGTGAGACTCCCATCACCTGCATTAAAAGCTGCCCTCTGTTTGCAATGCATTATGTTTGTGACCACTGTGTGACCAACGCTAAATCATAGGCAGCCAGAGCTTGAAGACACTCATAAGGCTAGGGCCTTGGCACAGAATATTTCTCTTTCTGCTTTTATTTTTGGACATCTGTTCCGGTTTAAAATTTCTGCTCAGTTTCATTGGTTTTCTTGGCATAATCTGGCCCAAACTGGCATAATCAGTACACAAGTTTGTGGAATTTTAAGCACAAAGTGCAACTACAGTTTCTGCAATCTTTTGTGCTAGCTTTAAAAATATGACCCTTGAAGCCAGCCCTGCCCACAAAACTGGCCAAGTGCCTTGGCTGGAACAACCAGCATTGGCAATTTCTGCCAATTGTTCTCATTTGCAAGCCTATGAGAAGACCTCCAAAAATTAAGCTGGAATTTTTGAGGGGCAGGGTGAGGCCGCTCATTGGCGCTAAGATTTACTAAAAAATTGACTGCTGTACACCGCAATATTTACTGAGAATAGTTAAATATATATTTTAAAAAGTCATTTTAAGGGGTACTCACAGGTGGGTTGAACCTGTAATTCAAAATGCTTGCTTTTTGTGATAAATCCATTTTCAGTTGTATCGATCCATCTACACCAAATTACCACTCTTGAATGTACCAAGGAATATTTTTAAAGCAAAAGCTAAAAGAACAAATACATGTTAAAACCCTGCCAAATGGTGCTGGTTCATGATAGATTTTGTGTTTGGTAATATGTAAATGAGTTTGAGCAGAAATTTGGGGGTAAAAAACACTTTCCAAAATAAGTACAGTTTTTAGGTGAAAATTGCACCTGGATCTCTGTTTACATTCAACCAGAAACTTAAAGGGCGGAATTTTCTGAGCCCGCTGGTGGCGGGTGTGATAGGTGGTGAGTACGGAAAATATGGCAGGACCCACTTCACAACGGCTTGAAGGCAGGTCGCAATCTTCCGCTTAGCCCGCCATTGGCGGGCTGCATTTCCCACCATTGGTCAGTGGGGAGCTAATTGTAATACATTAGCATATAATTAAAAGACCATCCCACCAGGCTCTTGGAACCCTGCTGTGTCGTCCGCCCACGACAGCGGGAAAGCACACCGACGTGTTTCACAACAGCACACAGGCGACGTGCACTTGGTGGCCTTCACTTTGAGGGAACTGAGGTGAATGAGCAGCAGCGTTCACCACAGCTCGCCCGTAGTTTACAGGCCTCAGGGCAACCAGGGTGGTGGGGGTGCAGGGGAAACTGATGCCCGGCCCCGCAGGCAATTGCGGAGGGCTGAGGGGTGTCTGGGGGCAAGTGCTGGCCCAGCCTCGGAGGCGACTGCTAAGGGGAGGTGGGGTGGTCAAGTGCTGCTCTGGCGCTGCATCCCACGCACAGACAATCGAGGTGGGGGACAGAGTAAGCGAGGGAAGCGGTCATGCATTAGGGACACCTGTATAAACTGACCATGCCTCTACAACTAAAACAGATCAGACGGGGCCACCATGACACTGGTCAGGCTCCTAGCCTGCCCACCCATACAAGCATCGTGGAGGCACCAAAGGGTCACTAAGCACTCCATAACTTACCACCCCCCACCCGCCACCCCAGGCGGCCCCCCTACCCCACCCTGGCACAGACTTCAAGTCCGCCACCACTTCATTGGACTGCAGAGCAATTAGACTACACACGTTGTACAATCTTCTCGCCAACACTGGCCATGTAGCAGTCACTGCTGGAGGTGCTCACAGCCCCTTGCAATCTCAACATCCTGGTTTGGATCAGTGTCCCCCATGTCACAGGTTGACAGGGCAGCCATGCAGAGCACTCATCTCTGGCCATCCAAGGGGTGACCATCACTCTCCGGGAGGCACTAGGGGGGGGTCACACAGGTGTGCACACAGTTTCCAGGGAGTGTGTACAACGCCTACATCCTGAGTCACTCGTAGATCCCTGCAGTCTTCTAGGGTCCACAGAGGCTGCAGGGTTGACTCCTGGGGGACAAGGGCTACCCGCAGAGGCCATGGCTGATGACACCCGTGCAGCGACCTCAGACTGCAGCAGAGTGACGATATAATGAGGCTTATGTAGCAGCTCGCCACTTGCTGGAGCAGACCATCAGGATGATGAAGCTGTGGCTTCAGTACCTGGGCTGGTCTGGTGGAGCCCTGCAATACAGTCCACAGGGGGTGTCACGCATCATCGTCATCTGCTGCGCCCTTTACAACCTGCCGCTGCAATGGGGAGAGGAACTAGCTGAGGAGGAGATGGAGGAGCTGGACTTCTCCTCTGATGAGGAGGACACTGACAGGGATGAGGGTGAGGAGGTCCTCGGTAGTGACAACGATGGGGATGAGGCTCTCACACTGTCTAGACAAGGCAGGCGTACTCAGGAGGTCCTCATAGTTGCCAGATTTGTGGACAATGATGACGACATGTAGTGAGGTGTCCCCATAGTTCCTCACATCGCAGTTGTGAACATTTGACTGTGAGAATGCTCCTGTCATGGAGATGCAGTGGAGGCCCTAATAGTCATTCGATCACAGGAGGATGATGACGAAATGCAGTGAGGACACTCCATGGATCTTCATACAGCCTCTGAGAATGTCTGATTCGTGTCTGGCTGAGGGCAGCTCGCTTGTACTCCAGGATCAGGGTCATATCATGGAGACACAGTCATGAAACTTTAGATGCATCTGACCCTTTGTCTGCCTTCAGCACCTGAGCCCTTCAGGAACCGGAGCACAACATCACTGGTCGCAGATGCTGGTGAGATTGGGGCCAGCCCCTCCTTAAAGGTGTTGAGAGCACGCAGACTGAATGAGAGAACTCTGTGATGCCTGCCCACTACATTCTGGCAGCAATGACCAGCACCGCCGAGGTGCAGGCATCAGTAAAGTTTCCAGGGAGTGTGAGGCTGGAGCATCACTTTGGTCTGAAGGCTGCACAGAGCACAGGGAAGAGGCCCTGGACTGAGACACTTGCCTTTATCTTGTACAGAAAGGTTTCACAACTGAATGACAAGAACACTACTCATCAGAACAAGGAGCCACAGGCAGGGAGACATTCTTAGGAGTTTATTGACAACAGTGAACAGTATGTACAAGTGATCAACACCTGTGGCCAGGTTGTGCAACTACTTTTACCTAACTTTCCTAACCCTGTTGCTACACCTTGGTGCTCCCTGGGCATCTGCAGCAGAGCTGGAGGCAGCCTGATAACTGTGACGTCCTGTCTGTGATGACTTTGGCAGACGTCCTCTGGAGGGCCGAGACTTGGAGCGCCCTGGCCATACTTTTGGGGTTCTGCTGTGTGGCAGTGGCACCCTCCTCGGCCTGCGAAGCTTGATCTGTTGAGGTCATAGGAAGAGGGGAGTCAGGTGGGCTGGTCACTCCCAGAGTCACCTGGGTGGATGGCCCTGGAGTGTGCACCTGCTGATCCTCCTCCCTATGGGTGCCCGAGGCCCCTGGCTGACACCATGAGCGGAAGGGGTAGCTGGAGTGAGATTCAGCTGCCCAGTACCCCTCTCGTGTACAAGCTGCTGGAGGCCAACTATGCCTCAGTGACAGAGTTAAGCCCATGCAGCAGTGCGGGAATGACATCCTGGACCAAGGTCCCCATGGTGGCCACCATCCTGCCAGTGTTGATCTTGGTGCGTTGCAACGCCGGCGGTATCATCTCAGCCTGAAGGCGGACAGACTCCTCCATCGTGCCTTGCAATCTGAGGAGTGCAGTGGACATCCCTTCCTGTCATTCCCTCGCTTGCCTTTGCAGCTCCAGCAACTGTGACATGACCGAGTCCAGAGGCTCATCATCTCACTCAGACTCAGCAATGTTCTGGCCTCCAGCAATCCTCCGAGTGCCGGGGACCTGGGAAGTCCCTGCCTCCGCCTGCTATGGATCAGAAAGTGCTATGTGCTCACCAGGTTGTGATCCCTAGGCTATTCTAAAACTAGGTCCCACCGAGGTGTGTCTCTGCACTGGTGGAGGGTGTGGGTGAGGCTGTGACGGGACATCAGGGAGGGTGCCTTCAGATTTCTCTTCAGAGGTTTCTTTGGAGCTTGATTGGAGGCCCTGGGTCATGGACTCTGTCAGTTGTTTGGCAGATGTGCCTGCGAAAGCAAGAAGAGATAATTAGTGCCTGGCAGTGGCCTGTGAAAGAGGACACATCACTCACGACGTGGTTGTCTGGTGGATGTTGCACTGCTGGATCCTCACTTGGTACAGCAGCACCGACCTCACCGTCAGCACAGGACCAGTCCCGGTCATCGCCGGCCAGCTGGATGGCTCTGTTTTCGAATCCTGTCAGAACTTTGATCGCTAGCATCCCTCCACCTGTCTGCGACCTTTCCCCCCTGTTGTGAGCCAGTTTGTCCTGCATGGATAGAGATGGGGAGAGTGTATCAGGACGCCTGCCGGGCCAGATGATAAGTATGCCTGGCCTGTGTGGGTGGTGAATGGTCTCATGGATGGGATAAGAATAATGATGGTGCATGTGAGAGAGTGAATGGTGATGTCCCTTGCACTGGCTGTGAGTGAGGGCCCTGTGGATGTGTGATGCGTTTGTGAGTGTGTGCGTTGGGAGTGATGAAAAGACTGACTTACCCTGACGGAATGGAGGAGATCATTCATCCTTTTGTGGCACTGGATGGCTGTCATCCTCTGCAGGGCGTTCATGCTGACCACCGCCTCCCAAGCCGGGTTGGTGACATAGCGACACATCCTGCAGCCATAGCAGGGGTAGTGTATATCCCAGCGGGCCTCCACGGCATTCAGCAGTCACTCGCGGGACCCATCGTTGAAGCAGGGGGGCTGCAGTATTTTTACCTTTGCTGGCCATGTCTCCCAGGCAGCGGTGGTGAGCTAGTGGCGATGAACACTTTGCTGGCAGCTTCCTTTTAAAGATGGCAGCCGGCGTGATACAACAGTGGGGTGTTGTCGAGTGGACGTATGAGACTTGCCCACCAAGGAAACAGCATGTTTCCCAGGACTGCATAAATAATGAGGCAGGCTCAGCAATATACGGCGTGAAAATCCGCCATTTTCATTGGCAGGTAGGACTCCATTTTACCCACCCACTACCACACTTAGTGCAATTCTAGGAAAATTCCACCCTTTACCTCCAAATCCTTCCTTCCTTGGCATTTTTGTTATATTTACTTCCACCTGCTGGCGTTTCTCAGGTCTTAAATCAGAGACCAAAATTTCTCAGTTCAATCGCTCTATAACATAACTACATCAGTTGTACAGAAAACTGAACCCTTTGAGCTGTAAAGAAATGAATACTTCATAAACAAGTGGCTTTGGAAACAGAGGGCATTGGATTAAACACTGATACTTAAGAAATGGAAGTTAATATAGATATCACTCTGCTGAATACTCATAGAACTCCCTCAAAATATGAAGTTAGGTAATAAAAGACTGTATCACACTGCAGCACTCTGTATTAGACTGAGTGGACTGCCATTGAAGATAATAAACTTCAAAACAAAACAGCATGTCTGAAATGATCCATGCCAAAAATCTATTTTTATTCCTCTAGTTTAATTGGTTTCTGGAACTGGTATGTAGCACTGTTAAATGAAAGGAACAAACACATGGATATGGCAAGATAGGATCTCATGAACTGTCAAATTTTTATGATAAAGAAGAAGGGGATTATGATAAGAGCACTTGTTTACATAGCAAGCAAGCCTTCCTCATTCAAACTATCTAAAGAAGTACACAGGATTGCATAGGTTATATGGCTCAGAAACAGGGCATTTGGCCCAACCAGTGGATGCTGGTGATTATACTCCACTCACGCCTCCTCCCATCTTTTCTCATCTAATGCTACCATCATAACCCTCTATTCCCTTCTCGCTCAAATCAAAGTCTAGCTTCCCCTTAATTGCATTTATGCTACTCGGTGCAACCACTTCCAATGATAATGAATTCCACATTCTTACCACTCTTTGGGTAAAGAAGTTTCTTCTGAATTCTCTATTGGATTTCCTGGTGACTATATTATATTGATGGCCTTTAGTTATGTTCTTCCCCACAAATGAAATAATTCTCTCTGAAACCATTCTATCAAAGCCTTTCATAATTTCGAAGACCTCCCATCGATTACCCCTCAGCCTTCTTTTATTGGGAGAAGAGACCCAACATTTCCTGGTATGTATACTCACATATTGCTGGTACCATCCTTGCAAATGCACTCTGCACCCTCTCCAGTGTCTCTATATCCTTTTTATGATATGGTGACCAGAACTGCATGCGGTACTCTAAGTGTGGTCTAATCAACGTTTGATACAGGTTCAGCAGAGCTTCCCTACTTTTCAATTCTGAGCAATGTCAATCTTCTACAATAGCTGCAATGACAGGCATTGAGTGCACTAAGATCCAGAAAACAGAAGGGAATAACATCTTTGATCCCAAAAGAAATGTTTAAGTTCTTTGACCTAAATCAAAACCCATGCCAATTGGAGGGGGGAGTGGCAGGCTGAATGTATCAATGCACATCTCCATTTTAAACTTTTGTGCTCAAAAGCAGATTGATTTTGAACCCTCTGGTTATTAAAATTCTAGGTGTCAGAGACTGATGAAGACCTCAAACTTCTGTTACTGCTCTCGAATTAACAATGCTAGGCACTGCCAGCAGTAGGCCTGCACTTCAGTTGCCTTAAATGGCCCAAGATAGGGAAGAGGGGCAATCCCAGGGCTGGACTGGTGCAGTAGTTTTGGGTGAAATGTTCCTGTGCAGAGGGTCCAGGAAAATTGGCCCTCTACTTCCTATCATTGCAGAATCAAACTCCTCATGAATGATGCCAGGGTTTCTCAAGTGATTTTGTTTTATTGGGTAACTAAATTAAAACTGCAATTTGTTAACAACCTCTGAAGCCGAGTATTTACTATTCCATTCCAGTGAAGTGCTAGATTTAATCAAAACGTTCCAAGGCCAATGGATGGTTGGCATTCTAATTTAGTTACAATAGGAAAATTCAACTCGATGCAACCTGGACAACCTGTCAATATAGTTAAAATAAATTCTAGTCCTGTACTGGCATTCCACTAATGGTCTTCGCTGTTACGTTTAGTAAGCATTGTGTCACAACCCACTTAAAAGATGAGCTAAAAACATTATGGGCAAGATGATCATTACTGTGAAATGCTATTCCTCTTTTGATTGCTTATATCCAATAATTGGTTTAGTAATAGCATGAGCAACTTGTTTACAATACTAGATGCTGAAGAGCTCCCATGTAATGTAAAATTGGTCTTTGTACATCAGTACATGTACATTTGCTGTTCATATAAATTTGAATGTAGCATATTATATATGGCCCTTCAGAATACTGAGGCCCAGATTTTCACTCCTGGGTCGGGTGGGCTGGGATGGGAGAATTCCCAGCTCTATAAACCTGACCTTTAAAAATGGCCATCCGCAGGTCGGATTTTCATTCTGGGGGGGTGAGCTGGATTGCAAGTTGGACCCGCTGCCCTCGGAGTGAGTGCAGAGGCGGGCTGGGCAGAAGTGCTCCAGCACTGTGTTGATTTTAATTTTTAAAGAGGATTAAAACAAAAAAACAGCCCTCCAGCCCTTGCCCCTCAACCCTCCACACACTCCCCACTTTATAGTTCCTATGCCAACTTAGTGCCAACTAATGCCAACCCATGCCCCCTCCCACCACCCTTTGCCCTTACCCGCTTCATGCCAATGCACCGAATATCCTTTGACAGTTCCAATTGTCAGCCAGACACTTCCAATGCATTTTGTACACACAATCATGTTTATTTTTAACATACAAAAACATACAAATTAGGAGCAGGAGTAGGCCACTCAGCCCCTCAAGACTGCTTCGCCATTCAATTAGATCATAGAATATCTGATTTCTCCACGTTCCTGCCTACCCCCTATAACCTGTCACCCCCTTACTTAGCAGGAATCTATCTACCTGTGCCTTAAAAAAATTTAAAGACTCTGCTCCCACTAACTTTTGATGAAGAGAATTCCAAGACTCATGGCCCTCTGTGAGAAAATTCTCCTTATTTCTGTCTTAAATGGATGACCCCTTATTTTTAAGTAGTGACCCCTGGTTCTAGATTCTCCCACAAGAGGTTACATCCTCTCCACATCCACCCTGTCAAGACCTCTTAAGTTTTTAACAATCTCAAAGGGTGCCTTAACTCCCCCAAAGGTGTCCCAGCACCAGAACTAAAGGGGTAGATAACTTCTCCAAAAGGATATCTAAATGAATCCACCAAGTTCAGACCTCCTCTTACCTGGTCTAATCTGGACACTCTGGGTTTCACACTCCTGGCCTACCAAAATCCCACTTTAGTGGAAGCAGCTGGTGATTTAAATGGTCAGCTGCCTCCACGAACTGCACATGTGCAAACTCTAACGCAGCTCCACTCCTGCCGTGCAAAAATGGAACATGCCATGTTCAGAGCGGGACTTAGAATTTCTGGCCATTTCCAGGATTTTTGCCATGACAGAGAGGGCCTCCATCGTGATGAAAATCTGGGTTTAAGTCAGGAGTATGAAACCCGGAATGTGCAGATTAGGCCAGGAAAGAGGTGGTCTGAACGTAGTGGATTCATTTGGATGGCCCTTTAGAGAGGGAAGCTACCCCTCTGGACCTGGTCCCGGGGCACCTTTGGGAGTGGTAAAGAACCCTTTGGGAAAGGATGTTTACCAATTCCAGTTGATAAACTTCCAGATGTCATGCACAAAATTCTATACCTTCTTGTGAATCCATTCAAATTTCATTGATAAACCCATGATTCTCTAAAAAATGAATTTCAGTCACATCTGGCATGTGATAGAACTCTTTCCTTCACAGTCAATTTAAAGGAAATTATCAAAGCCTTGTATGTAAACCATAATTTTTAAAATGAAAAGGAAGTACCATCTATGTCAGTATGTATGGTCATCTGAAGTCTCGAAAAATCCCTCCAAAAATGGGGGTTGTCTTATATGCTGAGTATAAAAGTGAACTGCTGGCATGAGTGGTCACCATTTTGAAATATCATTGGCATCTGACGAAAAGAGTGGGTGCGTCTTAAACTCCTGCGCATCTGTGCAACATGGCCTGTCTCACCTGCTGGATCCCTTGGTGCCCAGTTATAAGGTACCAGTAAGTAAAACAAGCATTTGTGGAATGAAAAATTGAGCCTGACTACAAATGCGATTGTAGCATGTTGCGGCTAAAAATAAGGGTCAACTTATATGCCGAATATATGCAAAAATATGATTTTTAGGGTTGGAAAAATAGGGACTTCTTATACGCCCTTATTTACGGTAAGTTCAAAGTAGATGACAGAACACAATTATTCATTCAGAAAAAAGTCAATGTTTAACACTTTTGTTTTCATCACCTACTACTTTTACTGTGAAGCTGTATGTTAAAGCAGGGAAATACAGCATTTACTATTCCGTTCACGAACAGTATTACACTGTGCTAGGAATTCAATATTATCTACTAATCCATCATTTCAGCCATGTGAGAAAGTGTAATGTCATGTTAATTAATTGGTACTGTATCTATGTTTGTATTTCTCTAGACTTAGTGCAGGCGCTATTATTGCATACGTACTTTGATTAATTTGATAAGAAAAAATGGTCTGGCTTCATGATTAAATACTTACAATTCCCTTTACAATAATTCAATCCTCAATTCTTTGACAATGTTTTCTTGTAGAAAAATGTGTAGATGCAGCAATAATAACAGAGCTTCAAATGGAGCTTTGCTGAATGATGGGGTGAAATTTAACACCGCTCTCCAAACCACACCCCTCCCCCAACCCTCCCTTCCCCATTCCACCATAATGAATGAGTTTGGGTCAGGTGAGATGTTATAATTTTAAAATCCTCAAACTTGGCCCCATCCTACTTCCAACTCACCTATTTCTGGTTTTAATGAAGAGAGGGCAGGGAGAGGGCAAACAACTCGCTCCTAGGAATCAGATTTGGTCACTTAAATATTATAACCATCCTGTATGCCTCAGATTTAACCTATCTTCCAGGGTTAACCCTGGCTGGCCATGTTTCGTGTGGTGCCACAGAAGCTAAAGGGAGGCAACGACCCCATTTTTAAAAAGGAAAGTGCCTTTGCAACACTGTTTTTGGGCCAGGAATGCACCCTCACAGCCCACCATCTTACCTTCTCTATCAGAACCCCACACCTCTCTCGGACCAGAGATTAGGCCATTCCCAGATTGGAGATCGGACTGCACCCACTTCTATCCAGGATCAGAGATTGGCTCCCTCCCCATCCATGTTTGGAGATCATCCTCCCGGCTCCCAGGATTGGAGATTGTGCATGTTAAATGGATCCAAACCAGATGGCGAAGTACAAATCAAGATACAGATCCTTTCCTTGTTTGTAGATTTATTCACAGGATGCAGCATTACAGATCTCTGCCTCCTAACTAGTAACTCCAGCTGTCTTTGTAAGTGATCCCAACCCTTAATCAAACAAAGCCCATCTGTGTGCATCCTTAACAATATAATCAACAAACTATTAACAGATTCCCCTTTCTTAAAACAAACAAAAACTATAAAACATACTTTAACATACAGAGCAATCAAAGGACAAAAGTAGTTATCCACAATTCTTATAATTTATTCTAGGACATCCAATAATTTCTTGGCGCAGGCATTTCTCTTAGTAAAACAGTCTGATTATTGTTGACTTACATCGACCATTTTAATTTACCATTTTATTTTCTCTCCAATATTTCCTTTATACTAGCAAGGTCAATCCTCAACCTTTTCTCAGTGACACTCATTGTTGAATGAACATTATCCAAAAGAGAAAGGTTATCCATATGTTATTCTATGGGCAAATGTTTCTCAGAAAGCCCCTTGTATAGGATTTTCTTCAGAATGTTAGATAAATACAACTGAACTGGACTAGCCATATAAATACTGTGGTTACAAGAGCAGGTCAGAGCCTGTCCACCAACTAAAGGGCACAAGTCAGGAGTGTGGTGGAATGCTTTCCACTTGCCTTGATGAGTGCAGCTCCAAAACACTCAATTGGCACCCCATCCACAAACATTCACTCCCTCCACCACCCATACACAGTTGCAGCAGTGTGCACCATCTACAAGATGCGGAAACTCACCAAGCTTCCTTAGACAGCACCTCCCAAACCCACGACCACTACCATCTAGAAGGACAAGGGCAGCAGATGTATGGGAACACCACCACCTGGAAGGTCCCCTCCAAGCCACTCACCATCCTGACTTGGAATTATATCGCCGTTCCTTCACTGTCACTGGATCAAAATCCTGGAACTCCCTCCCTAACAGCACTGTAGGTGTATCTACACCACATGGACCGCAGTGGTTCAAGAAGGCAGCTCAACACCACCTTCTCAAGAACAATTAGTGATGGGCAATAAATGCAGGCCCAGCCAGCGACGCCCATATCCCATGAATGAATAAAACAAAATCCCTTTTCTATCCCTTCTACTAGAGCCGGTGTTTCTGCAGCTAGGGTGCTTTTAACCACTCTTTTTATTTTATTTTCTGCCCAGGCCAAGAGACAACATTTTCCACTTTCCCCCACCAAGAATATGATAAACCCAGTTGTACTCGAATGTCCATCTGGAAGATTGCTATGGGAAGCTTCGCTAAAAATGATTAACTTCATATATTTTGAATGACCTAAGGCTGGAAACTTGAGTGCTCATTTCCCCAAATTTAATATTTTAAAGGTTTTACTTGCCCTCAGGACCTCCTCAACTTTAAAGTATTTCACCATAGTACTCAGTTCTAAGATGCCATAACTGGCATTGAGTATTTTTTGAATGGAGAGCCAGTTTAAACGTTCAGTCAAACTTCTGAACTGATCTGTTTCTTCCTTAGATACAAGATCATCTTTCTGTGAGGACCTGGACTGATTTATTGGGATATGATTAACACTTCCTAGATATGATTTTTTATTCAAGGTTACTCATAGCCTTGTCCGATTAATGTCTAACCCTAGGCCCCCGAAGCCTGATTTCCAATCTTAAATTCCCCTTTTATCTTATCTATAACAGATTGCTCGAATTCTGCAGAATGTCCCCATAGAAAATCATCAACATGCATCATAAAGATGCCCATGAGCTTCTCTTTGAGATACCTGTAGACCATTGCTGGGTCTTCCTTCAGCTGAATACAACCTACTTTCAGCAAAACAGACCTAACCAAGAAATACCATACCTTCAATGCATCAATACACATTTGTTTAATTTCTACTGTTTCCTTTCTACACCACCCACTTCTTTAAGTGGTTTCAAAAACACTTCTCTTTAAAAATTTTCACCCTGAAAAAATACAGCTTTTATTTCAATCGACTTAGACACCCAAGAATATGCAGCTAAGAGAGCAAAGAAAATCTTCAAGATCACTTTTACTGCAGTGGGGGAGTCCACTCTAACATCCTGATCACTAAGTCTCTCTTCGAAACTCTGAGCCATTAGCATCATTTTAGCCTAATATGTTCCATCACAAAGCACTTTTTCTAAACATATCCACCTGTGTGGATATGTTCAGAAAGGCCGCTGTCCCTGATCTGGCACTTCGGAGCATGCACCAAATTCTTTCCAACTCTTTTTGTTTCACATCTCTTATCGGTTTTTCTTCTAATTTGTTTGTAGCCACCAAAGCTTCCCAATCATAAGGGCTTCTACTATTACTGGCATTTCTAGTTTGTTCCAATGTACTTGATATAGTCAAACTACAGCTCTACTTGCCCTTCTATCCCATTCTGGACTACTGCTACATGATCTCTCCCTCCCAGAATCAGAAACAGGTTCTGTTGTCAGTACATGATCTTTTCCGAGGGTCAGAGTCACGTCCAGATCTACTATGGGGTCTTGCACTGTGTTTCTTAGCTTTCCACATTTTCACCTGATTTTGCCAGTCCATAGATCATACCTCTTGTCCATCATCTTGAATGTTTAGCCAATGTTTGAATTTGACTTCTCTGCACTCCATACTGTAACGGGGGAGGTGTGCAGCTTCCGACTTAGGAACAGGCCTGGAGGTAGGACCCCGCCCTCTGAAGGGCATTCCCTGCGGGGCACTAGGTCCCCACCAGCAGAGGTCGCAGCACAGGAGAATGCCAGGCAGTGTATTCAGTTGGCCCTCAGGGCTCCCCTCAGGACAAGAGCGAAAGTCCTCAGTAATATGGGGGCAAGGCCTGAGCTTAGAGCATGGGCTGGGGCAAGGCCTGAACCCAGAGTGTGTGCTGGAGGAGAAGGAGGGGGCAGAAACCTCATAGAGAGAGAGAGAGAGCAGGGCTGCAGCAAAGAGTGGACCAGCAGTTCAAAACAGGCGAGTTGCTGTGTTGAGGATCTGAGGCCAAGAATAGAGCAGACCAAGGCTCATGACAGTGGCTGGAGAGCTGGGGAGCAGCAGCAGAGTGGGTGAACAGCTGCTGGAGATCTAGGCAGACAGCTTGGACAGCACTCCCGAGTTTGAGAGGCCATGAGGAGAGGAAGATTCCCTGTGTCTCGAGGGGAAAAGGTAATAGGATTCACATGGTCATTAGCAGTAGGAGCTCTTCAGGGGTATGTGATTTTTCGAAAGGACAGGCAGGAAGGAAAGGGTGATGGGGTAGCTTTGTTAGTATGAGATGGAGTAAGTACAATAGCAAGAAATGATCTTGGATTGGAAGATGTAGAATCCATATGGGTACAGGTAAGAAATAGCAAGGGAAAGGAGACACTGGTGGGTGTAGTCTATAGGCCTCCTAACAGTAGCTATGCTGTTGGACAGAGAATAAATCAGGAAATAATGAGGGCATATAAAAAAGGCAGTATATTAATCATGGGTGACTTTAATCTCCATGTAGATTGGGAAAGTCAAATTGGCAGAGGTAGCCATGAGCAAGAATTCATAGAATGTGTTTGGGACAGTTTCCTAGAACAATATGTTATGGATCCAACCAGGGATCAGGCTATTTTGAATCTGGTAATATGTAATGAGGCAGGTTTAATAAATGATCTCAGAGTAAAAGATCCCCTAGGAAACAGTGACCATAACATAGTGGAATTTAGCATTCAGTTTGAGAGTTAAGAATTAGTTTGGAAACATCTGTGCTAAACTTAATTAAGGGTAATTACAAAGGAATGAGGGCAGAGTTGGCTGCAGTGGAACTGGGAAACGAGTTGAGCAGAAAAGACGGTTGATGAACAATGGCAGATGTTTAAGGAAATAGTTCATGACTCACAACAAAGATATATCCCAGTGAGGAAAAAATATTGTAGGAAGGGGATAAACCAACCATGGTTAACCAAGGAAGTTAAGGATAGAATCAAAGTGAAAGAAAAAACATACAATGTGGCTAAGATTAGTGGTGAGCCAGAGGATTGGGAAAGTTTTAAAAACCAACAGAAGATGACCAAAAATTAATAAAGATGGAGAAAATAAATTTGAGGGTAAACTAGCAAGTAATATAAAAACGTAATATAAAACAAGTAAGAGCTTCTTTAAATATATAAAAAGGAAGAAAGAGGCCAAAGGCACCTTAGAGAATGAGGCTGGGGAAATAATAATGGGGAACCAGGAAACGGCAGAAGAGTTGAATAAATACTTTGCATCAGTCTTCATGGTAGAAGACAGTAATAGCATTCCAAAAATACTAAATTAGCATGGGGAAAAAGGTAAACTGCCAATGTAATACCCTTATTCAAAAAGGGAGGGAGACAAAAAACAGGTAACTATAGGCCAGTTCATTTCGCATCTGTCATTGGGAAAATACTGGAGCCCATTGTAAAGGATGTAACAGCAGAGCACTTAGAAATGCATAATCTAATCAAGCAGAGTCAGCATGGCTTCATGAAGGGGAAATCACGCTTAACAAATTTATTGGAATTTTTTGAGGAGGTAACAAGCAGGACAGGTAAAGGGGAACCAGTAGATGTAATATATTTGGATTTCCAAAAGGTATTCGATAAGGTACCACACATAAGGCTACTTAATAAGATAAGAACCCATGGTGTTAGGGGTAGTATATTAGCATGGATAGAGGGCTGGCTAACAAATAGAAGACAGAGAGTTGGGATATGGGGTAACTTTTCAGGATGGCAACCTGTAATCAGTGGAGTGCCACAGGAATCAGTGCTGGGGCCACAATTATTTACTATATATATGAATGATTTGGATGAGGGATATTAATATACTATTGCCAAGTTTGCGGATGACACAAAAATAGGTGGGAAGGCAAGTGGTGAAGATAACACAGAGTCTACTGAAGGATATAGACAGGTTAAGTGAGTGGGCAAAGACATGGCAGATGGAATATAATGTGGGAAAATGTGAAGTTATGCATTTTGGCAGGAAGAATAGAGGAGCTGAATATTATTTAAATGGAGAAAAACTGAAGAAAGCTGCAGCACAGAGGGATTTGGGGTCCTCGTGCATGAATCCCAAAAAGCTAGCATACAAGTTCAGCCGGTAATAGATAAGGCAAATGGAATGTTGGCCTTTATTTCAAAGGGAATGGGGTATAAAAATAGGGAAGTCTTGCCAAAACTACACAAGGTACTAGCCAGGCCACACCTAGAACACTGTGAATAGCTTTGGTCCCCTTATCGAGGGAAATATATATTGGCATTGGAGGCAGTCCAGAGAAGGTTCACTAGGTTGAACCCGGGGATGGAGGGATTTTCTAATGAGGAGAGGTTGAGTAGGTTGGGCCTGTACTCATTGGAGTTTAGAAGAATGAGAGGCGACCTTATTGAAACACATAAGATTCTTGGGGGGCTTGACAGGGTAGATGCTGAAAGGTTGTTTCCCCTTGTGGGAGAGTCTAGGACCAGAGGACATAATCTCAGAGTAAGGAGGCACCCACTTAAAACAGAGATGAGGAGGAATTTCTTCTCTCAGACGGTAATGAATCTGTGGAATTCTTTACTGCTGAGGGCTGTAGAGGATGGGTCATTAAGTATATTCAAGGCTGAATTTTAATCAGTAAGGGAATCAAGGGCTATGGGGAAAAGGCAGGAAAGTGGAGTTGAGGATTATCAGGTCAGCCATGATCTCACTGAATGGCGGAGCAGACTCGATGGGCCGAATGGCCCACTTCTGCTCCTATGTCTTATGGTCTTATGGTCTATCAGTTGAACCCTGCTTTCTGGCTGATTAGAGATCAGGAGTTAAGTTCTTGATGTATCCGGGTAGATCTAGAGCATCAGCCATGAATATCCATTGTAAACAGTTTGTTCCTTTAAGTTAGGATTTTCCATTAATGTTGATAAAGCTTTTATGCCAGTAGAATAAAGGATCCCTGTTTTATATCCTTTGTGCATTCCATGCGCTTGAATCTCCCTCCATTCACTGGGTCCTTCTTTTGTTGTTATTCTTCCATGGTATGTGGGCATCACTGGTTGGCCAACATTTATTGCCTATCCCTAATTGCCCTTGAGGAGGTAGTGATGAGCTGCCTTCTTGAACCGCTGCTGTCCATGTGGAGTAGGTACACCCACTGTGCTGTTAGGAAGGGAGTTCCAGGATTTTGACCTAGTGACATTGAAGGAGCGGCAATATAGTTCCAAATCAGGATGGGTGTGTGGCTTGGAGGGCAACTTGCAGATGGTGGTGTTCCCATGCGTCTGCTACCCTTGTATTTCTGGGTGGTAGAAGCCGCAGGTTTAGAAGTTGCTGTTGAGGAAGACTTTGTGAGTTGCTGCAGTGCATCTTGTAGATGGTGCACACTGCTGCTACTGTGTGCTGGTGGTGGAGGGAGAAAATGTTTAAGGTAGTGGGAGGGGTGCCGATGAAATGGGCTGTTTTGTTCTGGATGGTTTTGAGCTTCTTTAGTGTTGTTGGAGCTGCACTCATCCAGCAAGTGGGGAGTACTCCATCACACTCCTGACATGTGCCTTGTAGATGGTGGACAGGTTTTGGGGAGTCAGTAGATGAGCTACTCATCGGAGAATTCCCAGCTTCTGACCTGCTCTTGTAGCCACAGTATTTATATCGCTGGTCCAGTTAAGCTTCTTGGCAATGGCAAGCCCCCAGGATGTTGACAGTGAAGCTTTCAGTGATGGTAATGCCTTTGAATGTCAGGGGGTGGTGGCTAGATTCTTGCTCGTTGGAGATAGTCATTGCCTGGCACTTGTGTGACAAGACTTTTGCTAGTATGTATGTTACTATAGTGCCAACTTTCGGCAGTTGTCTCTTGGGTAAAAAAGCCTTACTCTTGGCATCATTACTTTGTCTATCATCATCTAGCCCCTTAACTACCATATTCTGCTCCTCATAACCATCAAACATATGAGCATGGCAAAGTGCAGGATACCTCATCACCTTCTACTAAATGTTCAGATTCTGCAAGTTTATCGTTAATCCTGATTAACTTAGATGAATGTACCTTAATAGTTTGACTACTAAGTTGCAGAATTACTGTCTTCCCATCACACCATATCACTTTACCCCGGACCTTTCCACTCTTTCTAACCCTCTCTTTTATAGTATATTATGTGGAATAAAGGGTTAACATCAGGAGCACCCTGATACTGATGTAACTAATGAGGCAATAATGACACAGTGTCACATGACTAACAGACTGCGATCTGGTGGGAAGCAGAATTATAACCTCGTGTAGAGTACTGAATGTATATATAGATCTGTAAATTAACAAGAATGGCTTTTATGGATAATGGTCTATGGTAACATTCTTAGGATGATAGGCAAACCCTAAAGAAACCCCATCTAGACCCAAGACAAAACATACTAAATCTCCAGGATTAAAGTTGATCTCTTGACAGTCTTAGGCGACGCCATAAGGCTTGCTGAATTTTCTGAGACTTCTGCCTTAATGAATGCCCTTCTCCCTGCATGTAGGGCATTCAAGTGTGCAGAAAAGATGGAATTAATTGTAGTCCCTTTCAAGGCGGGGGATGATCACATATCACAGAAGGTGTGTTTGGATTTCTCTCATAGACCAACCGATACGGAGTATAACTCCCAACTATTTGAAGTGAATTCTTCATATGGACTGTCCACGGCAGGGCAGATGTTAGCTTACAATTTGGTTGGTCAGCTAAGATCTTATGGAGTATCTCCAATTACCATGTGATTTCTTTCACAAAGTCCATTAATGAAGGGACTTTTGGCTGCAGTGTTCATCATGCACATCTCTAAATTCATTATTGGCAGACTGCTCACCCCCCACCCACTGGTCAGTCAGGAATTTAGTCAGTGCCCCCAATCCAGTCCTAATCCATTGTTCCATGATTTTACCCACAATCACTCTTTTGTCTTTACATTGTATTACTGTAGACAGACTGAATCTTGCATGTCTATGAAATGTAAAATGAAAATGTTTCCATCCTTGTCCCACACCTTTAAGTCCATAGCTACTACTTAATTAATGTAGTGTGCTAACGGGAGACTTACTATAGGCTGCATTGTGGTCCTCCAATACTTATTGCATATGTCATATTTTTCACCAAACTCTTCAATAAGCTTTGAGTACTCATCATCAACTAACCCTGCATTCGTCAGCAGGATTTTTAATCTGGAGGACAAGAGGGGTGAGCAAATTGCCGATGTAATTTCAGGACAATTTGCTTTTTTTCTTTCAGGCTCCTATCACCTGATGCTATTAATACTTCTTTAACAATAGATTAGAGATGCTGGCTTTCTGAAAGGGCTGCAATAATGTCCTGATTGGGTAAATTGCAAATCTACTGACTTTTCAAAGACAATTGCTTTATCATGTCCCATGTCCAATTTCGTTTGTGGCTTTTTCATGGATGGCTTTCTCAGCTAGGCTATACTATATCTATACTAATAAAGAGGCTTACCCAAGCTGTTCTGCACAGAATCACTACTCTTTTCAGTGACTTTAAAGAGATGTCATCCCCAACCCTGAAGCAAGTAGAATTTTCACATTCCTTTTACTTTGATCCTTGCTACTGAATGAATCTAAATAACATTTCAACCAATCCATTCCACATACTGTGGATGTGCAGCCACGGTCCAACTCGGCACAATTAAATGAATCCACAACTAGTATGCCCATTACCACACTGAAGCGCCTTGTGACCAGTACAATTCCCTCAGATGGATCAAAATCATCACCTTCCCCTTCCAAACCTTTCATGTCATGCGTCACCTTGAAAACCCAGTCCAGCTTTGGACAATTTACCGCATAATGATGATTTCAAATCACACTTGAAACAGCTGTTAATAATTCCCTGGACATTCCTGGGGTTCATTCTTCTATTGTATTGACAACTGAGCCCCATATCTGAATGGTCTTGAAATGCGGTGAACATTGAATACTCTATCTTTTGTGCCATTGCTGAATGTCCCATTTTTGCCATGAAAGCAGCTGAAAATGACAACTTTCCCAGCCTCCGATACCTGATCTCTTTCTGAGAATCTAACTCCAGTTAAGACCAGAAGTCTATCCACGTGTGACACTTTAGCATAATCCTACAATTTAAAAGCAAGCACTGAACCAGGAATTCCCAAATAGGCTTTCTGCAATCTTGCATAGTCTGTTAGATTCCATGATATATTCCTCCATGGAACAGTCTGTTTTTTTTAAAATTTACCAAAGTCCAACCATGCCTCATATGGATTTAGTAAATTATCTTTCTTACAAATTTTACCCATAACTATTAATAGAATATCAAAACCATCCTCAGCGTCGAGCTAATAAGCCTTGAGCTCCAAAACTACTTTGCTTTTGTTAGGAAGCGACAGTGCCAAGGCCATGTCTTGCTTTTTATTTTGTAAGGATATAACCTGTGTCCACATATTTACTTCATTTCCTATTGTTCAGAAGGTTCAAATTCAGAGGCGATTGGTGGGAACTCATAACCTGACACCATACATTTGGTTTCAGCCATTCTTCTCAGAAGTAATTCTAATTTCAATCTTCTGTCTGAAAATCTCCTTAGTTTCCGATCTTCATCTTTATGCTACCATCCTCTGCAGCCATGTTAAATAGATCCAAGCCGGATGGTAAAGTACACAGATCATTTCCTTGTTAGAAAATCTGTTCACAGGATTCAGAATTACAGATTTCCGCCTCCTAACCTGACTCCCTTTAGATATGATCCCAGTCCTTAATTAAACAATGCTCCTTACCTATATCTTTAACATGATAATCAACAAGCCATTAAATGTGGACATCCCCGTCCAGGTTTGGAGGTTACCAAAACACCCCACCCACCTTGCGCCCCTCCCCCTACCCCCAACCCAGTTCAGACCTCCCCTCCTACATTGAGCAACCATATCCCCTACCATCCCAAGATCTGGGCCAACCTTTCCCCACCAACACCCCCCCGCCCCACCCCCCACCCCCCACCCCCGGCCTCTTCATCAAGTCATGCCACCATCCCACCACTAACCTAGCTGCAGGCTTCCCATCTGCTCCTGACCTACTCCAGAACATTCCTTGTTGGATAGGATACCAAACCTGGCAATTAGGTTAGCTACTGGGCAGGAAACCTGCTGGATAAAAAGACATATGATGTGATACTAAAACTGCACAGCGTGTGGGCAGTCTGGGGCTTCCAGAAGTAACTCTTCCCCCTCTCACCAAACATCACCACCTGCAAGTTCCCCTCCAAGCTACATACTATCTTGGAACTATATCACCATTCCCTTGCTATCGATGGGTCAAAATCCTGGAACTTGCTTCCTAACAGCACTGTGGGTGTACCGACACCACATGCAGCAGCTCAAAAAGGCAGCTCACCAGCATGTTCTCAAAGGTAATTAGGGATAGGCAACAAATGGTGGCCTAGCCAGCGACGCCCACATCCTATGAAAGAAAAAAATAGTAGGACCCTTGTATGCGCCGTTAAAAAATTATCTTGGCCAAATTGTAAGAATTGCTTCTTCCTTGTGGCCGTGATTTTCTAGCCCCTTTATGGGGGGACCTGCCATGGGAGATTCGGTGGCCCAGCCAAAAGTCCATTGACTTTTAGCAGGAGCGGATGATCCTGGTGGTGGGGAAGCTGGAAAATCCTGCCCTGTGAGCGAGTTAAAGATTGTTTTTATTACCTTGGCCTTTATTCAGACTGATAATGCCAGTGATGCCAAAAACTGTGACTACTCTTGTCAATTTCTAAAGCTCTCTTACGATGAAACAATACAACTATTCGCACAAGATCCAGAATCCTCATTATTCTGATCCACATTTATGAATACAATAAAAAGGAGGACAGGAAAACAGCAGCTGGTTCACCAGTTCTGCCTTACTTCATGATGGCCAGACGATCATGACTAAGCATTCCTTATCTTACTCTGCCTATCCCCCACCCCCATGCTCACCGGTCTTCATCCTCATCCCCACTGCGTCCCCATCTCCCCGCAACCATGAGAGGTGATAAAAGAAGGAAAAAACTGTGACCAATGATGGAAAAAATATTCTGGAAAATTTCTGCCCTGGCCCCCCCAGGGAATCCAAACCAGTCCAGGAAATTACATGAACCAAATGTTATCTATAAAGATACTTACCTCTTATAGGATGCAGTCTCTGTCCCAGTCAGGAACCAGTCCAACTTCCTCTTGAAGAATTACAGAGAATCAACACCCACCATACCAGCTGGCAATGTATTCCTGAGGCTCACAATTCTCTAGGAAAAGATAAATCAAATAATACAGTGCTAGCATTTTGATCTTAAATAAATGTAATTATAAGGGTATGGATGCAGAGTGGGCTAAAGTGAACTGTGTGATGAATATTTAGTTCATGGTTTATCTTAATGTTTTAGAGATAATGTTGAATGCTGGGAAGATTATTGTTGTGAAGGTAAGGTAACTAAAGCGCTGGGCTTCAGAGGTTGCTAGAACACCTAAAAGAAACTGGCAGTTCAGAAGGTTACCCATGTTTGTTTAATCGTCAGAATAGAAGAGATGGAGTTAGTGGGCTGGTGGGCTTACTTAGCTGGAGAGCCAGAGGCATGATGGTTACACTGCTTGCAAAGAAGTGCAGTCCAGGGGGACGTTTTGTTTTGGGAGTTAGAGCTAAGTTAGTTTAAAAGCGTTCAGTGAACCTTGAAAGGCTACAACATCATGGGGATGGATGGAGCTTAAGAAGGTTTTCTGGCTTCAGTATATCTGTGTGTTTGCTGGGAGTTGAGTTTGATTGCAGTTTAGACCTCATGTGGTTTGTAGCTCACAGAGAAGCCCTGGGATTTGTTAGCCAGCTCCAGGCAGTTAAGACTCAGAGAAGCGCTGGGAACCATTTACAGCTCAGTACAGGTGGAAGACAGGAATTGGAAAAACCCAGAAGCCGTGCCAACTGAGTGAAACTAGCGCTTTTCAAAAGAGTTGAAATCATGCTGGTATTTAGAGGTCAAAGTGCAGCTTTGTGAATCCTGTGGCATGCAGTCTCAGGAGAAGTGGTTGAACCATCGGGAGGGGAGCAGTTGTTGAGGCAGTCTGCATCAGAGTGACTTTTGAGGGAATTCAAAGACTATGGATGGAATTTTCTGTGCTTTCTGGTGTCGGATGTGTTTGGTGGCATGAACGGACAATATGGCACAAAGGCCAAAAATCAGTTTCATGACATCGTGAAACCAGCTTGCAATCATCCGCTCTGTCAATGGCGGGCTGCATTCCCCACCGTCGGGAACCACATTGTATTACATCTGCATACGATTATAAGGCCAGCCTGCCGGAATCACCCCCTACCCCGACGGCCCCACTGGATCGTCTGCCCACGTCGGAGGGGAAATATGTCGGTGCAGAACATGTCTTGACAAGTGTGACATGCAGAAGTCGGGTCTAACTGCCAGGGTCTTGCTCACATCGTGAATATCCGAGGAGCAGAAGATGCTGGAGCTTGACAGCAATGGTACACTGGAGGAACATCCATGGCATGCTAGGTGGATTCTCATGGACATGGCCCCACTGCAAAGCAGCACATAGAAGGTGGAAAGTCACCGTTTAGGGTCTGCTTATAATGGATGATGGTCAAGGGGGTGGAGAGGAAGGTCCAGCTGTATCTGGAAGAGGAAGATGTACTGGGAGGTGGGAGAGGAAGGCTTCGGATCAACTGGGAGAGCAAGAGGTGTCGAGGGGTGAGGTAGGGAAGGGGGGACGAAGATGTCCAGGGTGGGTGAGGTGGTATGGGTGAGGTAGGAAGGGGGGAAACAAAGGTGTCCGGGGTGGGTGAGGAGGGGTGGGACTAAGGTGTTGGGGGAGGATTGTTGGGAGGAGGGGGAACAAAGGTGTTGCGGGGAAGTTGGGAAGGGGGAGGGAGATGTTAATGGAGGAGAAGATGGCAACCAAGGAGGTAGGTGTAAGGGGGGTGTAAGGTGTAAGGGAAGGAGTTTGGAGGGGGAAAGGAGTACAGAGAGAGGAAGAAGTCCAGAGGAGGAAGGACTTTATGGGGGTGAAGGAGTCCAGGGGGAGGAAGGAGTCCGGGGGTGGGGGAAGGAAGGAACGTAGAGAGGGGAAGGAGTCTAAGGGGAGGAAGAAGTCCGGGGGAGGAAGGATTGTGGAGAGGGGAAGGAGTAAGGGTGGAGAAAAAAGTAAAGGTGTCTAAAGGAGTCAGGAAGGGGGAAGGACTAAGTGGGAGGGGAGTCTGGGGGTGGGGAGTCTGGGGGGGAAGGACTAAGGTTGGGGGGGTTCTGGGGGGGTGGAAAGAGTTCCAAGGGGGGAGGGAGTTACAATGGAGGAAGGAGTCCAGAGTGGGGGCTGTCCAGGTGAATGTGCAAAGGAGGGCTCTGATGAGTCAATGATTGCCTCCTGGGGAGCAAAGTGAAGGTGGGCGTGGTATGAGGGAATGGTGGGTATGGACGACGGTAGAGTGGGGTGGTAGAGTGGGCAGGTGAGGGTTCAACGGTATAGGTAGAAAGGACGGCGAGGGTGTTTGGTGGGGACTCAGAGGCAGATATGGACCATGGTTGTGGGAAGGAGGAGTTTGGGGAGGTTAATGTGGAGAGGATGGGATTTTTGGGAAGGATAAGAGCATGCCCATTCAACTGGACATCCCCGAAAGAAATTGGTTGAGACTGGTAGGTCATAGAGGGGAGGTGGAAGGTGATGCCTTGGGGTAGACAGTGATGGGGGAAAAGAAATGGGTGGCTGTGGGAGGCAAAAGGGCAGGGGGCTAAAGGCAAACTTTAGCACTACCATGCTGGCTAAATTGAAAGTGAAATTTGAGTCATGGTGGGTAAGATCAGGTGCTGCATGGGAGTGTGATCAGTAGGTGGGCAGGGATGCAGGTCAGCTCATATGGACAACTGAAAGAGAGCCCCAGCAGGCAGCATTGAAAATGCTCAGGACATTGAGATGAGTGTGACATGGGAAGGATCCATGTGCATAGGGGAGTGCTTGCACAAGGCTCCGAAAGGCCCTGTCTCTCACACACATGTGCTTGTCCCTCCAGAATCACTCGTGCAGCTGAACTGCTGGCTTGGGGGTGGGGCGATGCACTCGGGGGACTCGCGAAGCCTGTCAATGAAGCTGAAAGACACCATTACACATTATTCACTGAAAGTGAATATATTTCCAAATTGTAAACTGACAAAATGTGTTCACCCATGCAACCACTGTGATCAGAATTTCTTAAACTTTTGTATGCCTTAGACTTCTAGGTGCTGCCCTGACATCCGTAGCAGGGGTGGAGACAGCCTGTGCAATGGTTGGCCCTATTGCCTCTGATGACTTCGACATGTGTCCTCTGGAGATCTGAGGCCTTGGGTTCCCCGGTTTGCTCTGGCTATCCTCCTGTGGGACAGCTTTTCCCTCTGCAGTGATAGAGGACGACGTTCAGGGGGTCACAGGCAAAGGAGATTCAGAGGGAACAGACAGCCTCTGACATTCCTGAGTGGATGACCCAGGGGTGTCCAGCTCCTGCCCCTCCTCCCTTTGGGAGGGCCCGAGGGCCCCAGCCTGACTTCTTGAGGGGGAAGAGCACCTGGGGGGGTGTTGAGATGCCCCATTTCCCCCTCGCGTCGCCACTGCAAGACCTCACCCATGACTACCGCGATGGAATGTAGGTCTGCAGACATCTCCTCATTCTGCTAGACCAAGGTCTCCATGGCGTCTGCCATCCTCCCCATGGAGACCTCCATACATGCACATGTGGGCACCACTTCATCAGAGAGCAGGCGGACGTACTCCATCGATTCGCATGTCACTATGTTGAAGGTTTCCAACAGCTCTGTGTGATGTTACCTCACCATCTGCTGACACTCCAGGATGAGTTGGTAGGCCAAATCCAAAGGCTCTTCATCTGACTTGGACCTCACAGGTGCTCTTCCCCAGCAGTCCTCCTAGTGCCAGGGAGCTTGGCTGAACCTGCCTTCTCATGCTGCAGACATGTGTCTGTGTGGTGACCACTAGATTGTGAACCCGAGCATGCACTATACTGTGAATCCCACCAAGATGTATGTCTCTGCGCTGGTGGAGGCTGTGGGTAAGTGTTGTGATGGGTCTTCCCGGCTGTTTATTTCTGGCTCTTCAATGGAGGAGGTGTCCTCTTGGCTGGAGGTGAGGGCCTGGATGGAGCTGAGGGACTGGCTGGCTGAAGGTGTCGGTCACTTGGCAGAGCTCCCTGTGAACCAAAGTAGAGATAATTAGTGCATGGCAGCAAAGTCAAAAGCAGGAGAGAGAGCACTCACAGTTGCACTGAGAGAGGGATGATGTGGTGCAGGATCCTCACAAGGGTGTTCACTGCCAACCTCACCATTGCCATAGGCAGTGTCCATGTCCTCACCATTCAGTGCCATGGCATGCTCCTCAAAGTGAGTGAGGGGCCTAATGTGGGCCACTCGACCCCAGGTCTAGGACATCTCCCTGCTGTTGTGAGCCAGCTTCACCTTCATGAAAACAGATGGCGAGAGTGTGAGCAAGACACATGGCACTGCATGGAATGTTTGTGTGGTGAGAGAAGCCATGGACTGGATGAGGACGCTAGCTCCTGAGCATATGAGACTGATGGAGATGTGAGGGTGTGTGTGAGACTTAGTGGTGTAGTCCCTTGAGGTGTGAGATCCTTGTGGATGTGTGATTGGTTTGTAAGAGTGTGAGTTGAGAATGATGAGAAGGGTGACTTACCCTGGCAGAATGGATGAGACCATTCATCCTGTTGCAGCACTGGGTGTCTGTCCTCTTTTGTAGAGCATTGGTGCTGACCATCACTGCCACTACCTTCCATGCTAGATTAGTGACGCTGCTGACCCTCCTGAGGCCAGAGCGGGGGTAGAGGACATCACGGCTGCCTCCACTGTGTCCAAACGACACTCGAGGGATGCGTCATTAGACCATACTGCAGTTTTCTTATCTGGGGCCATGTCTTCCATACAGCAGTCCTAGGCTGGAAGCACTGAGAGGTGTTCATGCAGGTGTACTTTAAATATGGTGCCTGACGTGAGGACGTGGCGAGGTGATGGCGTGATGGGTGTTATGATATGTCAGGTGATATTTGCCAGGCATACACAATCCACAAGGGAAACTTGGCCACGCTTTCACAATGGTTTTTCAATTTGTACTTATTACGAGTAGGTTTCTGTACTGAATTCAGAAGTAATGAGTCCACTAACACCTTTTGAGATTTTATAAATTAAATTAAAACACTTATTAACAAAAGAGAAGAATAAGACATATGCACAAAATTACAATTGCACATTTACTTAATATTATAACAATTCCAAGAATTCCTAGCTAACCAGACTCCCAACTATGCACTGCCTTTAAAGTAACAGTCTAAAGTAGCTTTTATATAGACAATCCAGCAAGGTTACCACAAGCACCCATTCGACAGTGGAATTCCAAAGGCTCTTAATACAACTTTGGTTACTGAAACAGCAGGCTTCTACAAAGTGGCTAGAGGCTTTTCCCCAAGTTTGTTTCACATGGCGTATCTTTCAGATCTCACATGGCCACCCCACATACAGCCTTCCATCCTTCTTTAAATATATTTCTCCTTCTCTGATTTGTAAATCCCATTGTTCTCCCATGTCTTTGGAATTTACTTTTCCGATAATATGATAATCTTTAATGCTGTTATTATGGCCAGCACTTTTGGGGAAAAAAACAACGTAATAACCTTCCCTATTTACCTTGTTAGTTGTAAACATCCTACCATCCCTTTGAAAACCAATCACCTTCCACTTATCTTAAAGTGCAAATTTTATTCACCCCTATCTGCTGACTTCACCCAAGCTCACTTATTAACATTTAAAATGCCCTTTTATGCCTAACTCTTTTGATAATTTCAACCTTGCAGTCTATCCATCTTTAATTTAATTAAATCAGCTACACAGACAGAACCATCCAGACACACAATCATAAGCCTACTTTACAATATCTCCTAATAATATTATGAAAAATATGGTAGTTTTGTGACATGAGCGAATGAGAGCCCACCTGCCATCGAATTGGCGTGTTTCCTGAGAATGCATAATTAATGCGGCGGGATTGGGATGATATATTGTGAGAAGCCGCCATTGCGGCTGGCAGGTAGAAGGCTGTTTTTGCTGCCCGGTACTGCACTAAGTGCAAATCTGGGATGACTCCAACCTATATCTTTGAAAGTGAGGAGTTGAAATCCCTTGTGAGGGAAACAGAATTTTCCTGAGATTTTGTGACTCAGAGTGGTTACTGACATCTGGGGACGTTGCTGAGAAATCTGTGGGATCCGTCTTGGTTGCATCTACTCTTTAAAGTGCAGTGTGGTGTCTTCGACTGAAATTTGCCTGTTAACTCATATTTACCTCATGACAATTCTGAATGTTAGAGTTTCAGGTAGATATTGCAGATTGGTTTACTTTCCTGACTTGGTATAGTAAAGTTTATTATGTTTGTTTAAAACTGTGGGATTTTGTAGCTTTATTGTTCTAGTGAGAGAATAAATCTCTGCAGCCATTTCTTTTAAGACCCTAAGATGCAGGTCATCAGGCCCTGTGGCCTTGTCAGCATGTGGATCTAATAGTTTTCCTAGTACCTTTTTCCTGGTGACGGTGATTGTTTTAAGTTCTTTCCACCCTTTCACCTCCTGATTTTCAAGTATCTTTGGGAAGTTTTCTAAGTCTTCTACAGTGAAGAAGGATACAAAATACCTGTTCAAAGCTTCCATTATTTCCTTGTTTTTTATTATTAATTCCCAGACACACTCTCTAGAGGACCAACACTCCCATTAGTTACTCTTATCCTTTTTAAATACTTGTAGAAGCTCTTACTATCTGTCTTTATATTTCTAGCTAGCTTTCTCTCATACCCTACTTTCTCCCCCTTTATTTTTTTTAGGTATTCTTTGCTGGTTCTTAAAATATGTCCAGTCTTCTGGCCTACTACTAATCTTTACAGATTTGTACAGTGTTTCTTTCAATTTGATACAATTCTTAACTTCCTTATTTATCCATGGGTGATGTATCCTTCTCAAAGCGTCTTTCTCTCTCACTGGGATAAATCTTTATGAACATACGAACATACAAATTAGGACCAGGAGTAGGCTATTCAGCCCCTCCAGCTTGCGTTGCTATTCAATAAGACCATGGCTGTTCTGCTTGTGGCCTCAACTCCATAGGAGTATAATTATTGCTGTTATCTTTTTACTAAAATGAATCACAACACTCTAATAGGGTTGCCAACTGTGATTAAATGTATTCCTGGAGGTTTCAACACATAACTTGCCACCACGCTCCAGCCATTAGTCGGCCAACACATCCATTCTTGTGATGCACTGCCTTCCTATCCCAATTGGAAATCAAAAAGAGTCATTATCCAATTGGATGACGCTTGACTGTCAGTCAAACGACCTTTTTACCCCATTTTCAATATTTTTATATCTGGTAAAGAGAAATGTTCAAAGAAAAATGACAACAAAAACAGCCTTTTTTAATTCCCAGATAATTTTTCTCCAGATTTGCACACAGCAGTGTCCTGGAGATTGATCTTCAATCGCTGGAGACTCTAGGCCAATCCTGGAGGGTTGGCAACATTACACACTTGCTGACTGAATTCCATCTGTCATTTTTTCGCTCAATTCTGCTATTTTATCAACATCCATTGCAGCTTCCTTTAGTCATCTAAATGATTAGATATTTTGGTAACATCTGCAAACTTCGACACCATTTCTCCACGATCTATATCCAAATCAAGGATGTGCACAGTACAGGCATGACCCCGGAACTGAATACCAAGAGACACCAATCCTACTTCCAATTGCTGTGAAAACAGCTCTTCTGTTTTCTCCATTCTAACCAATTTTGAATCCAGTTTTCTGATTCCAAACCATTTCACCATTCCTGGTAATCACATATGCAGTACCTTATTACAGAGACATTTGAATAGACCAAGAATTAGCATTAATCATAGCTATTTCATTTCTCAACAACCTGCTCAGTGAAAAGCATAAATGAATTACCATTTTATTCATTTGCCACAAAAAATAATTTCAAAAAGTTTAATGCTCACATTCCTCAAAATTGAAATTCTAACAATTCTGAAATATACTATTAAAGAATAAGCTATTGTCATGTATTCTTTATGTGGAGTCCACAGAAATGACTGCAATCATTCCAAAGTTTGTTGTGTGATGTTGCTGGTTATGAGATAGACATTGTTATTATCATCCTTACTAAAGGTAGTTCTCATGAAATCTTTGCACTTTTAATTATGAAGATAGACTGCAAAACTGAAGGTGGTAAAAATGTGTGCGGTAGTGCCTAATTTCTAGGTGCTACCAGGCCCCTTAAATATCAGTGATGGTATCCACAGTGTGCACACACTTGTGACGGAAAGTGCATGAGGCAAGTGCATACAACACTGATTTCATACCGGTGGTGCCATTTTGGATTGCCATGCGCTCCCATATGCCTCCCTTAACCTTGAAAAACTGAATATGATGATAAACACCATGAAGGACACCTCATCCCCAACCCCCACAGTGCCTAAACCAGTGATGTTTAAAGCGATCATCAACTACTTGCGTGTTAGTCGCTGATTTATTTCTTCTGGCTGGTGCTGCAATTCTGTGTGTTTTATCTTTATTTAATTTTTCAATAGGCTACATGGAAACTACCAGGTATGAGAGGTGATGAAGTACTTGCTCATTTAAAGGCTTCTGCACAGGCCAAATGCTCCTAGACATGGTAGAACTAGTAGGCCTTCCTCTTGGAATCAACCATGACTGACAGAATGAGCAGAGGCCACACAGATCAGGAAAAACTGCTAGCAGAAAGCCATATTTCTAGAGTTTGTTTAGGGAGAATTCTCATACCTGAACTTCAGCAATGACCAGTGTTTGAGACATCTTTGTTGATTAGCACAAATGGAGAATTGCTCTAAAGCCCTGAAGAATGTGTGCGGTCCTCCCTCACACGGCTACTCATGTGTTTTCAGTGCTGATGAGGAATCTCTCCTGATTGACAGAGCAATTATCAAAGAGTGCTAGGCTGAGCAATTTTGGGTGTGTGTTTAACCACCCATCCACTGTAAATGGGATAGCTGTAGACAAGCTTCCAGACTGGCCCAAATGTGAAAACCTGGACAGTAAATCTTCTGTTGTGGAGGATGACAAAGTCATCCTAGATTCCTACACTCGAGGAAAGCTACAGGCCCTAATGGGATCCTAGGAAACATTTACAAATCTGGGGCACTCCAGCTAGCCATCAAACTCACACAATTATATCACAGAATGCAACATCAACAAATCATTCCTCAGATCAATGATACCATGATTGTTCACTTGTGAAAAGAAAAAGGACAAAATCTGTGTTCCAACCAATTTTTTCTGCCATGTTATAGTCAGTAAGATTCTAGAAAAAGTTCTACTCAACAAGCTGAAAAGCCACATAGAAGAACGTGTACTGCCGGAAAGTCAAAGAGGGCCCAGGAAAGGCAGAGGGCCTTGCGGCATGATTTTCATCCTTTGAGGAGAAAAGCTATGAACAACAGATGGGACACCACAGTCCCTTTGTTAACCTGATGAAAGCCTTTGACATAATAAATAGAAAGGCATTGTGAAAAGTCTTAGCTAAACTTGGATGTTAGAACTTCAGACCTGTACAGCAGTTTCACGATGGAATGACAGCCATAGTTACTGACTGTGGTGAATATTCTGACCTCTTTGATGCAGCAAGTGGTGTGAAGCAGGAGTGTGTCATGACCCCCATGCTCTTCAGTATTTTTTTTTTTGCTGGCATGCTTTCTGGAGCATTTAATGGATATGTTGATGGAATATACATCAAATTCAGAACAGATGGTAATCTTTTCAACCTGAGATGAATGAAGTCCTCAACTAAAATATCAGAGATGATGATACAGGAATTGTTGTTTGCTAATGATCGTGCCCTCGTGTCACATTCTCAGCATGACCTTCAAAGGATCATGGATTGTTTTTCAAAACTGGCTGATGACTATGGGCTAACCATCAGCTTAAGGAAGACACAGATACTCCACCAAACTCTGACTATACTTCACCTATTATAACTATCAATGACACAAATAGAATTGCCAGAGCAAGCTCAGCATTTGCTTGTTTACGTAAGAGACTGTGGAGGAAATGAGGTATTCATCTTACAACAAAACTTGCTGTGCATAAAGCAGTGGTCACATCCACCCTCTTATATGCTTGTGAGGCATGAACTATCCACTCCAGACATATTAACCAGCTGTACAGGTTCCATAGGAGATGCATTCAGACCATCTTGGCTATCAAATGGGGTGGCAAAGGGCCCAACACTGAGGTACTTCAGAGTAGAAATGTCTGGAATTGAAGCACTCATCATCAGACCCCAGCTCAGATAGAGTGGACATGTAGTGTGTATGACTGATGATAAAATTCCAAATGTGGTCATGTATTCACAACTTAAACATGGATATCATCTGCAAGGTGGGCCAAGATTAAAATTCAACGACTCCTCGAAGGCAAACCTCAGGAACTTCGGCATGTCCACCACAGACTGGGAGAAAAATGCACAAGAAAGAACTACCTGGGGAGCAATCTTAAGTAGTGGTGTTGTTTCCTTTGAACAACAAGATAGCTAAGGACAAAAGGCAGGCTAGAAAGGCCAGGAACCCCCAAAAAAATCAGACAATTCATCCTTGCCTACACAGTTAAAAGTCCTGCAGATCTGCAATCAGGCTCCACAGCCATGTTAGAACGCGTAACAGATGACTCTACACACACAAGCAGCACCCATCGACAATAATAAAGGGAAACTGATGAACGGGGAGTGACAGGGATGGGAGGATTAATGTTGCCATCCTGAGAAAGGTCAGCAGGTTCATACTCCATAGAACCACCACCATTCTCCCAGGGCAATATCTCAACAATTCTAGTTCTCGTTTGGAAAGCAGATTGCTGGAGTGCTGTGATGCCCACTGGAAGCCCCTTTGAACAGTGGTTTCCATGATGGCAGTAGTCTGAGCTTGCAAGGCAGCAAGCTGCCAGTATCTGACAGACATTGGATGGATACTATTTGTGCTGCAATAGAAGCTGAGACATCAGCCATTTGATGCTGATCACAATCGGTTGCAGAGGTGTGCTGATGGAGGGAACCACCCATTCCATGTTGGAAAAGGATGGGCTCCAAGCTCAGCACAAAGTCCTGTGCCAAGTTAGTGCTGGACTCCTCCATGCTCTTTGACATTGAATGCAGGATATTTTTGGCAGGCTTTCCAATGCACCATACATTTGTTGTACATACCCATGACTCTTCCTCTGTAGCCCGGCCCACTGAAGTTATTGTGAGTTCTCTGCAGCAGAACTAGTATATGACTTTGTCCTTCAGCGAGTTGGTACCTGCGTTATCCTTACCTACTGTTTTGTCTGCAGTACACTTGTGCTTGGTGTCTCACCATGTGCATTTCTTATCTCTTAAGCTATTCTCTAGATTATGCACAATGCCAATGTCTGCACCAGTAGCTACCAGCGTGAGAGCAAGTGCTGGTGTGTCTTCATCTTCACTATCTTTTTGCTCTCCCTCTATTGCCTGGCAGATTCCAGTGCTTGGAAATGAAAAAGGGAGACAAATAGGGTTATGTTGAGGGGAGAGGAGAAAGTAAGAAATACATACTTATACTATCAGCCGCTTCTCAGTCAGAGGAAATTGTGGGATGAGGAAGAAGTGGGATGAGAGATGGTGAATTGGGTATGTAAATATCCTCAACTTCAATCACTTCAGCACCTTTGGTGACCATAAACTTAACAAGAGTTGAATCTAGCACCGTCTCCTCCATGGGAGTTCAAAATTGCAAGTGTGTCTGTCCCGTCTGGCATTCCTGTTGTCCCCAGTTGTTTGCTACCCTTTCCTGCAAGAGTGAGGGAAGTGTGTGAATTAGTGTTTTGAAATCTGTTTGGGAATGTGGCTATCATGCTTGAATAGCTGACAGTATGTGCAAGCTGCGAGATGTGAGTAAAGGCTTGCAACAATGCTGAGTGTGTGAGCACGAGGTGAAAGGTATGGTTGTTAGGCCTGAGTCATGTTTGATAGAGATTGTTCGGAGGTGAGTGATGGGGATGTGATGAACTGAGCACTGGCTGAGGCCAGTAGTTTAGAATTTGGCATTTGAAGATGCATTTACTGTCCCTGACCCATCATGTGACATCATCAAATTTCTTCCTGCACTGCATCCAGGTCCTTGAAGTTTGATTCCTGACATTGACCTCCACAAGTATTTCTTGCCTTCTGAGTAAATGCTTGGGGAACCTCCTGGCCTCTGAGGATACAAGAAATCTCTGCTCTATTCAAATAAAACCTTCAATGTACTCCCAAAGTCTTGATATCTTCTTTCACTCATGGCTAACTATTGTTGATTGTTGCACAGCACTCTACTCCCAGTGAACTCTGCAACTCCAGCAGCCACAATGCACCTCCCTTTCAGAGGTGCAGACTAGCTTTAAAGTAATGCCAGGTACTCATGACATTTTGCCCCCTGCTGAAGCAAGCAGCCAATGCACAGTGCAGGAATGCTGGATGTACACAGAAATCATACTAATTCATGGGAAGCATGAAACTGGCATTCTGTCTGCATTGAAATGAATGGGTGTGGATTAATCTTGCATCGTGATCCCTACTCACTTTTGAGGCTTATCCAATTTAGTTGCCTAAGTTTATTTACTTTGAAAGAAAGAAAGACTTGCATTTTTTTGTGCTTTTCATGAATGCTGGACATCTCAAAGCACTTTACAGCCATTAAGGTACTTTTGAATTTTAATCACTGTTGTAACGTAGGAATGTCAGCAGCCAATTTGCACACAGCAAACTGCTACAAACAGCAATGTAACAGTGATTGGATAATCTGTTTTTTTGTGATGTTGATTGAGGGATAAATATTGACCAGGACATCGAGAATAACACCCATATTCTTCTTCAAAGAGCTACTTTGGAGAAATGCAGACCTAGAAGGAATATAATTGTAGATTTTAAACTGTGTGGATTAGATACATTATGGGCAATATTTTCCTCTGTCACGGGGGAAGTGCAGGAGCGTGCATACTTCCGATCGGCCCCCAGCAAAGTGCTGCCTCAGGGAGATCAGCACTGATTTAAAACTTTCAATAAAGATTAGAAAAAAATTTCCCTGCCATGTCCCCTTGTGTGATACTGAAACATGAGTTGGGATATGTCCATAACTTTTATTGTAAAATATTCTGCATTTTTTAAATCACTCATGAAACCTTAAGGTTGGACGGACAGCTTCATTAATGAGTTCAATTGGTTTTTTAATGGCCTTAATAGGCCATTGACAGGTCGGCGGGTGCACATCCGAGCCCACTGAAATGACAATCTAAATGACCCCGCCCCTGCTCACTGGCCAGAAGATGCTGGCCATAGTATTAGTTAGGTTAAAGGAAAGGGGTAGGAATGGTCAAATTAAAGCTGTTATGCCTGTAAAATCTGCAATCAGGGGGTTAGATCTAATAGTAATCAAAATTTCTTTTAGCAGAGTCATTGCCTCCTGGTATAAACTGCTGAACTGTGTGGCAAATGGAGAATTGCTACAGTCCCTTTGAGATAGAACATGGAAAATTCATGTGAAAAGAGAACGTTTCTAGATTTAATGGGTGAGTTGCTAGTTAGTTGTAATTATATGATACAGGCAACTGAGCTTTCATGAAGTTTGTTTGTTGCTTTAGAACGCTAAGGTGCAATTTCAGATATATTTTCCTAAATTAGTCACGGTTTTTGTTTTCTGCTTTTCTACCTCCAGCAAGAGATAAATGGCTAGAATTTTCCTGCTATGATGTGAATATTCCTAGGATTAATCACAGAAATCCAATTGTCAACAAAATAGGAATGTCCTTATTTAATAAACCATTCACCCCTTCCCAATAAAATCTCTCATCAAGTAAAGGGGCCAAGGTAGAAGCGTTCATATCGTGGCCCTGTTCCAACCAATTCTACCACCACCACGCACAGCAAGTAGTATATACAACATTTCCGTACCACTGATTTGATCAAGTACCAACATCATGCCTGAAGACGGAAGTCTTCGATGTCAGAAACATGGGTCATTTTCAAGACCAGCATTGACTGTTATATCTGCTACTGTTGAAGGGTTCTCTGTAGCTAAACAAAACATTCTCGCTACATTATGCAATGAGTTGCAGTGTGGTGTCCTCTGCCTGCAGGAGACACACAGAGGAAGTGAGAACACCCACCCAAAAATACCAGGAGTGTTCCTGGTTATTGAAAGACCTCATCGACAATATGGCAGTGTTGTATTTGTTAGAGCTGGTTCAGTTGTAGAAGCCACTTCTAAAACAGTGGAGGACAACATCAAAATTCTAACTGTAGAGCTGAGCAAAGTAGTAGTGACCTCAGTGTACAAGCCACCTGGCACAGATTTCAGCTTCTCTAACCCTGTACCCAACCTGCACAGTAAACCACAGATCATCATTGGAGACTTTAAAAGCCACAGTACCCAATGGGGGTACAAGGGGTCTAACAATGACGGAGAAGCAGTCGAAGAATGGATGAACGCTAACCAGCTTACTCTCATCCACGATCCTAAATTGACAGCCTCCTTCCACATGCCCGCTCGAAGTGTAGTTATAACCCAGATCTTGCCATTGTCAGCAACGACATCGCTGGCCTCTGCAAGAAGCTTGTCACAGACCCAATACTACAGACACAACACTGCCCTATTGGTATCCAGGTAACTACAGCAGTGTTACCAACCATCGTACCATTTAAAAGGCGCTTCAACTTCAAGAAGGCTGATTGGAATGGGTTCACACGAGCGCTTGACCGTAAGGTTAAACGCATTAAACCATTACCTGAGCACAAAACCTGTTTGCAAAAGCTGCCCAGAAAACAGCCAGGAGGAAGATCCCCCGAGGTTGTAGAGCACACTACATCTCTGGTCTCACCAAGATCCTAGAAATGACAAAAGATATTCACTTAACAGAGCTGTTAGAAAGCATGCTTCAGAATCGCCGGTTCTATGTTGAACTAGGTGGGAAGCGCAGCAGGTGGCATATTCAGAAGAATGGTCTTCCTCAGGGAAGCGTGCTTGCACTGCTGCTGTACAACATCTACACGAATGACCAATCTATAGACGGTGTCACACGCTGTTTTATATATGCTGATGACTTATGTGTCACTGCCCAAAGCACTGATTTTAACACCATGGAAAAAATGCTTTCTGAGGCCTTGGAGGGACTAACATCCTACTATGAAGAAAACCACCTTCGCGCAAACCCATCAAAGACGCAAGTTTGTGCATTCCACCTCAGAAACCGTGAAGCCATACGCCAGCTTAAAATAACCTGGTGTGGAGCAACACTGACACATTGCGAGCACCCTATCTACTTAGGAGTCACCCTTGATAGATGCCTCACCTTCAAGAACCACATCGAAAAGACAAAGGCAAAAGTGAGCACACGAAACAACATCCTGAATAAGCTCACTAACACAAAATGTTAGCAAGCTTGAAAACATTGCGAACCAGTGCACTTGTTCTTTGCTATTCCACTGCCGAATATGCCTGCCCTGCATGGGAAAGATCTACTCATGCTAAGAAGATGGATGCCCTTCTGAATGCAAGCTGCCGACTTATCAAAGGTTGTTTAAAACCAACAAACACCAACAGCCTATATATCCTGGCGGGTATTGCTCCCCCTGATATAAGAAGAAAGGTAGCCAGCAAGAAAGAGCGACTCCGTCAAACATCAGATGAGAGGCACCCTCTACATGGTTATACACCTACACCCAGCCACCTAAAGTCAAGGAAGAGCTTCATGAACAGTGTTGTTCCATTAGAATCAACCCCATCTGAATCCCGCATTGCCTTGTGGAAAGACCGGCTCACCAGTCTCGAACAACCCCCAGCGATGGAAATTCTACTGGATGAAAGCCTTCCCCCAGGAGCTAATTGCAACTGGGCAACTTGGAAGTGCCTTAACAGACTTAGGACTGGTGTAGGTCGTTCAAAGGTGTCACTAAGAAAATGGGGATATACAACCTGCCTGACAAATGTGAATGTGGAACTGAGCCACCAACTATGCAACATCTCCTGCAATGTCTATCGCTAGAGGAGCCCTGCACTGTTGCAGATCTTGCCGAATTCAACAACAAGGCGCAAAAATGTGTCCAGTTCTGGCTGGGCCATGTATAGACTGTCTGTGGACACGATAAGAAGAAGAATCAAGTAAAGAACTTTCAGATTTTACAAGTACCACAAACGAATAAATTGTATAGAATTTAATGCATACCAAAATATGATTTTGTTGAAAATTATATGAAAATGCGATTTAAAAACTGTTAATAGAAAAGGAAATGAGATAACAATAACAACAGCCTGTGAAAAAAACCTCAAATGCTAGAGGTGTCACTTTGTATCAAGTGAGATTAGATTACTTCTTAGGGTTCATCATGTGAATTCCCAAAGCACCCAGAGATAATAAAATAGCTTAAATACAAGTCTAATACACAGTTAAAATGTCTTTCATATATCTTAACTAGTCATTAATGTTTGAATTCATTTGGAATGCATTAACCTTCAGGGTGTATAAGATAAATCATGAAAATGACTTAGTGCTATATGTCTTATTGTTCTCAATCAATGCTTGTGTCAGTTCTGCAGTATTGAATAATGCAATTGAGTACAAAGAGATTTCACACCTCATCAGAATGCAGTGTAATTCTTACTGCAAGACTTGTGATCCTGAACGATTTTTGTGGCTGTTGTTATTTTTCATTGTGTCCCTGTGCATGTGTGCATGCATTATGCACACGTGAGAAATTCTTTGGCAATTATCATTAGGAAAAATAAGATCAAGAATTTCATGCACCTTTGTGTTGGCTTCAAGCTTTTCGTTATAAATTTACAGAATAGAAACCTGCGAATACTTAACTAAATTCTAATCTAAGGGTTTTATATATTAAATAGACTGCATATTTACATGCGTTGACATATGTGGACCATAATGCTCGTTTGACATTGTATTGGCTGAATCCATGGGTATGTTCATTCTTCATGTAAGATATAAATGAAAGCTAAATGAGATATTAAAAACTAAAGCCAAAATGCATTCGGTGATAACAGAATAGAATGAATGTGGCAGATTAGGAAAATAATGGATAGGATGTGTGTCTGTGAGTGTGTGTGCATGCATGCACATGTGAGAAAGGCAGAGAGAGAATGAGAGAGAGAGAGAGAGAGAAGCATTGTGGCAAAGTATGTGATATAGTTACTAGTGGAAAAGCACCAAAGAATTTCCCATCATCCAATCCCTGACTGAAGAAGCTGACTCTTCTTCATCAGTCGAATATACCACGGCCAGGATTTTTCAGATGGCAGGGGTTTCCCTCCCCGCCACCCGAAGAGTCAGCGGGAAGCACATTGACACTGATGCTGGCTACCTAGCTGATTTAATTGTTTGAAGGCTGGACTTCTGCCCCTCACTCAAAAGGATGTCCCACCTCAGAGAGCTGCCAGCCAATCTGATTGGCTGGCTAGTAGTCCCAGGAACACTCGAAGCAGTAGTGGTCACTGCTGGGACTACAGGCAGTCCCCAGCTTCAAAGTCCTGGGGCAGAATTTTACATCCCGCAGCCGGTCGCGTGCCTGATCCGATTGGGCAGAAAATGCTCAGGGTCACCATCTTCCCAAATTCCAACAGAACAGGTTTATTGCACCTTACATTTTGAACGTCCCGACGTCATTCCACACTCGCGCGATATTTCGCTCGGGCCTGCAGCACCCTGAGGCAGCTCTCTGCCTTCAGAGAGCTTTCTGTCAGTGCTCGCCACTGGCTGGCCACTTAACACGGTCGGGGGCCGATCGCAGTCGGCAGTCCGTTTCTCAGCCCATTCCGAGCCTGCCGATCCCCCTGCCCACTGAGCTGAAAATTCTCGGCCTGGAGTCCAGGACCAGATAAATGCAGTGGGCCTTAGGGAGGCGAGGAGCCGTGAAGCCCAGGGGTTGGGCAGAGAAGGGGTGGGGTCGTGGGAGGAAGCACCTTCAGGAACAAAGCCTTGTGGGGATTCCCAATGTTGAAAGGAGGCTGTTGATGGAGGCACTGCCGTCTCCCACCCCCGCTCACCACTCACCCCCCCATCCCCCCAACTTCCCACCCGAGGCCTGAGGAGTGTGACTTTCTGGGCTTCCCCTCTGCTCCTGCCAACCTGAAAATTGAGGTTGGGTGGGAAATAAAATTCTGCCCCAGATCTATCTTACTGGGTGAAGCAAATAGCCTAAGTACTCCTCATTCAGTGTCCCAGGCCATAGAAGGAATGAGCACATTTAGAGTGAATGTTCTCCAAAGCCTAGAAAAGTCAAGTATTGAATGTAATTTGAAGGATATAATTTATGCAGTTACAATTTTTTTCAATTTAATGTATTTTTACTACTGCAAATAGATATTTTAGAGCAGCTTCTCCTTTTCCCATTAGACCGGTGATGTTCCAATCTATCCTCAGGATCACCATCATCCCAAAGTGTCTCTTGCACAAGTCTGATGCATGTTCAAATGATGATTTAGTGATGTGACAATAAAACACAAAATTAGGCACTAGGCACTGCTGATAAAAGGGTTGTAGACGGGAGGGTTAATGAGTAATCAGGATGAAACTGTGGCATACAGATCAGACTCAGACAAGGTGAAGGATAGAGACATTAATGCACCCTAAATTCCAACAGGACAGGCTTATTGCATCTTACATTTTGAGCAGGTACTTGTCTCCATGGTCATTAGTGGGAAGCGGTTTTGCTTGGTTGGACGAATAGTTGCCACGCTGTTAGTACACAGGAAGCAACACCAATGGTAACCAATAATATAGTCCATAGAGAGCAGTAGGAGCACCTGTCATAAATGTTCCCATTGCTACATAAATGCAGTAGGATTCAAATGGCATGAAGCAGTTATTGCCAGCTTTATCTCATACAACCGTGCAAGCATATCAAGAATGCCCAACATTCTATGCATAAATACACCTGCATGTATCGTAGGCAATGGTCTCCAGCAGCTCCAACAAGTACAACCATTTGCACACATGGTACATAACTACCATTGACTTTATACATCACTGCCTAACTGATTGCAGCCTCCACTCCAAAAGCAATGGACCTAGATTTTAAGGTAAACATAAATTAGTTACAAATATAGTTAATGGACTTCTTATATTTGGTTGGTTCAACAACTATTTTTCACTAAGATAAAAGCAAAATACTGCGGATGCTGGAAATCTGAAACAAAAACAAAAATAGCTGGAAAAACTCAGCAGGTCCGATAGCATCTGTGGAGGGGAACACCGTTAACGTTTCGAGTCTGTATGACTCTTCAACAGAACTGAGGAAATATAGAAAAGTAGTGAAATATAAGCTGGTTGAGGGGGGTGGGACAGGTAGAGCTGGATAGAGGGCTAGTGATAGGTGGAGGCAAAGAAGAGATTGCCAAAGATGTCATAGACAAAAGGACAAAGGAGTGTTGATGGTGGTGATATTATCTAAGGAATGTGCTAATGGTGACATTAAGGGTAGAAAGCAGGACAAGCAAGTGACAGATGGCCCTAGTGAGGGTGGGGTGGGGGGAAGGGATCGAAATGGGCTAAAAGGTAGAGATAAAACGATAGATCGAAATAAATTTTAAAATAGGTGGGAAAAGAAAAATATGTTTAAAAAATAATAAATTATTGAAAAAAGGGGGATCGGAAAGCGGGTGGGGATGGAAGAGAGAGTTCATGATCTGAAGTTGTTGAACTCAATGTTAAGTCCGGAAGGCTGTAAAGTGCCTAGTAGGAAGATGTGGTGCTGTTCCTCCAGTTTGCGTTGAACTTCACTGGAACATTGCAGCAGGCCAAGGACAGACATGTGGGCATGAGAGCAGGGTGGTGTGTTGAAATGGCAAGCGACAGGGAGGTCTAGGTCATGCTTGCGGACAGACTGAAGGTGTTCCGCAAAGCGGTCACCCAGTCTGCGTTTGGTCTCTCCAATGTAGAGGAGACCACATTGGGAGCAACGAACGCAGTCGACTAAATTGAGGGAAGTGCAAGTGAAGTGCTGCTTCACTTGAAAGGAGTGTTTGGGCTCTTGGACGGTGAGAAGGGGGGAAGTAAAGGATTTTTCACTGCTGTTCCCAAATTGTGCTGTGCACAAATGGATGTGCAGCTTTTCCGCAAGCACAGCATTGCATCATGAAAGTGAATGATGGCCTCCCTGCAGCAGCCATAATGAGTTAATTTCAAGGCAATCCAGTGAGCCACTATTCTATATCTCTGAAGGGAAATTTTCAGGGTAGTTTCTGGGGGTCAATGCTGTTTGCTGTCATGGTTGACAAGACCTGTGCAACCTTCCAGCACCTATGCTGAATATTAGTAAAATAATGTTCATGCAACTCCCAGACTCATAATCAAGCACACTGATAGCACGTTGGAGATGGTTCAGGCCGCCAGATTATTATACCAGGCCATAGTGCCTACTACACAACTTTGTCTTACAAAGAGCACTGATCATGGAGGAGCAGTGGGATCAGCCAGAAAGGTAAGAGCAGCCTGATACAGTGGAGAACACATAGCTGACTGGAAGAGGTATTTATGTTGTCGTTACACAGGAGGCCTTTTCTTCACTTCCATTAACTAAAAATTATAGCTTCTATGCCAACTTCTTCAAAACATAGGATGGAATTTTTCACTCCCATTGGTAGTGGGCATGTTTGGCGATGTGAGTGGACAGTATAGCTAGAAGGCAAAAAATTGGCTTTACGCCGTCACGAAACCAGCTAGCAATTGTCCGCTGCACCCATTAATGGCGGGCTGTGTTTCCCATCGCTGCACATCGGGAACCTAATTTCAACACTTTAGCATCTCACTATAAGCCCTGCTTACTGGAATCATCCCCCCACACTGGATCATCCGGGCACATTGGCGTGATTGCATGCCGACATGTTTCCATGTTTCACAACTGTATATAAGCGACGTGCACTTGGTGAGCTGCACTTCACTCAGGACTTCAAGGTTTGTCTGTCTACCTTGCTTCAGGCAGCACTCGCGGTCATCAGTGCCAGGCTTCACAGGCAGCACCACATCACTTTTAGGGGGTTCATGGGCGTGTCTCTACTTACCAGACCAACCGTAAGGCGGAGGTGACTTCTCAACAGCTGCAAGGCCATGGCTTGCTTGGTGAAGAGGAGAAGAGACCTCAGGCAAGGGGAGAGGCTGCAGGACGATGGCAGTACTGGGGAAGGAGAGTGTCCCAGGGTGTGTGTGGGGGCATATTTGACCTGTGTAAGTGCTGTGGAGGCAATGTCCTGAGGAGATGAGGCCAGATGAAGATGTGAGAGTGTGTGTGAGAGAGTGAGAGTGATGTCCCTTGAGCTGGCAGTGAGTGAGATGCCAGTGAATGTGTGGTGGCCTTGAGTGTGTGAGTTTAGAGTGATGAGATGGTTGCCTTACCTTGGTAGTACAGATGAGATCATTCATCCTCTTTCTGCACTGGATGGCCAACCTCATCTGTGCAGCATTGGCATTGACCACCACTGCCACTGCCTCCCAAGCTGGAGTGGTGAGATTGCTGGACCTCCTGCAGCCAGAGAGTGGGCGGAGGATATCACAATGTGCCTCCAAAAGGCACTCCAGTGATGGATCACTGAAGTCTTCTTGGCTTTCAGGGCCATGTCTTCACTGGAGCAGTCCTGGGCTGCAAGCATTGAGAACTGTGTGCAAGGCTGCAGTGTAGATATGGCACCCAGGGTGAGGAAATGGTGAGGTGATAGCATGGCAGGTGATTCAAAGGCCATCTACTAACAAAACGGCATGTTTCCTGTGGCTGTATAATTAATGAGGGGGTAAGCGGACAACACGGCACAAAACCCATCATTGCAGCCGGCAGATAAAATGTCAATTTTCCCGCCCGCTACCGCACTTAGTGCAATTCTGGGACGATTTCACCCCTAGTCACTCATCCTCATCTTAGACACACCCCTCTCCTGTTCACAGAGGCCCTTTTCCAGCTTGTAGCAGGACACTGCCTTTCTAATGCCCCCTCTAGCTCTTAGAAGGACAATGCTGCTCTCACCCTGCTGTAAAATTCATAAGCACTGTAACCATTCAAGTGACGGAGGCACCAGTTATGTTGAACCACTTTGTCAATACACAAAGGTTTTCTTTCCCTCTATCTGTCCTTCATTTATTAGCACTATTCATGCTCTAAGTGAATTCCATCTTCTAATTCACAGTGACTTTCTCATTTCACAATAACTTTCTTGCTGCAATCTCGGCTGAAGCTCCAAAAACTTGTTGCTTCACTCCAGAGACGGGCAGCTCCGAGGGTACTCCAAGAATTCCTGGTCACATTCCAGTTAGGGCTGCCAACTGTGATTAAATATATTCCTGGAGGTGTTATCACATGTCTATCCCTCTCTCTCCAGCCATTAGTCGCTAACACATCCATCTTTGTGACACGTTGCCTTCCTACTCCAATTGGAAAGCAGAAAGGCTCTTTGCCCTACTGGATGATGCTTGACTGTCAGCCAAACAGCCTTCCCTCCCCTCGTTTTCAATATTTTTATATCTGGTAAAAGGAAATGTTCAAAGAAAGTAACAAAAAAAAACTTTTTTCATGTCCTGATGGTTTTTCTCCAGGGTTGCACACAGCAGCATCCTGGAGATTGATCTTCAATTCCTGGAGACTCCAGGCCAATCCTGGAGGGCTTGCATCCCTAATTCCAGTCTAGACCAGCAATGTGAAGAAAAAAAAGGAGTGTAGGTTTGAGTCCCATTCCAGGGATTGAAGCACAAAATCTCAGGTGATACCCCTGTGTAGTACTGAAGGAGCAGTGAGGGAGTACCGAGAACGTGATGTAGGAGCTGTCTTTCAGATGAGATGTTAAGCCAAAGCCCCATCTGCGCTCTCAGGTGGCTGTAAAAGATCCTATAGCATTATTTTCAAGAAGACTAGGGGAATTCTCCCCACTGTACTGGTCAATATTTATCCCTCCACCAAGATTGCTGAAGTAGATTATCTGCTCAATATTTGTGGGAGCTTGCTGTGCACAAACTGGCTTCCACATTTGCAACTGTAATTACACTTCAGAAGGACTTAATTGACTGTAAAGTGCTTTGGGACATTCTAAAGTTGTGAAAGGCACTATATAAATGCAAGTCTTTCAGGGAGTACGGTTGTAGCAATTCCAGATCCCTTGGGCCAATAGATTAATTGTGACAGGACAAACTTAAAGATTTGTTGCTTCACAGAATAAGAAGAAAAAAATATTTGTGTAAATGTATACAATGCACAGGCCTGGTTATGGCCAACGCACATGTATAAGACCATAAGACCATAAGACATAGGCGCAGAAATTAGGCCATTCGGCCCATCGAATATGCTCCGCCATTCAATCATGGCTGATAAGTTTCTCAACCCCATTCTCCCGCCTTCTCCCTGTAACCTTTGATCCCCTTACCAATCAAGAACCTTTCTATCTCAGTCTTAAATACACTCAAAGGGGTATAAGGGGTATTTATGTAATCCCATGCTGATCTAACTGATAAAGGGCACAGGTTGGAAATATGGCTGTCAGATATAATTCTGTTTCCCTGACTCTTATCCACTGCTGGCAACAATCACTGAATTACCCCTAAATTGTTCATTTTCTCCATCCCTGCAATCAAAGGTAAGGCATATTTTATATTATAGTCCTGTGCATATTATATGTGACAATCACTTTGACTTGGATTTTCTAGATGTTGATACATATAATGAACACCTGAGGGTCATGCTGATCTTTTTTAATGCAAAATGATCCCAATTAAGTGTGAAAATAATTAGTAAGTAACTAGAGTAAGGAAAACAAAGAACTAAATTCTTTGCAACCATGCAGTCCTGATTGCAAAAATCCTTCAAAATTGTGAGAAAGATGATTCCACTGATTTTGATAACAGAGCTCTGATTATTTTGTGCATGTTACTTGGTTGATAGTTGTAATTGTTCTTTAAATTGTATTACTGTTTAATGCTTGTTCACCTCTCCTTTAAAGTAGAGAGCATATCACAGTCATGTTATCTTATACAAGGACAATCTGCAGCTGTGCATATCCTTCTCGTTTGCTGTATAGGGCAAGCACTTTTGTAATTCTACCTTTGTGTTTCATATTTCTGTTTCATGAATAAATAATTACTCTATAATTCAATTTTTTGTTTCACAGACGTTCTAATGTTTCAGAATTTGCTAAAACTCAATTTCCTGTAGCAATATTCTGTTCATTGTGAGTTCACATCCAAATGCAGGACTTCGAACATTCAGAAACATATAAGGCATGAATTAAACATGCCACCGCCAGTTTGTTCTCTTTTTAGTAAATTATTTAAATGTAATATTTAAGTGAAGGTCATGTTCACTAATCTAAAGTATATATCAATCTTATTTTTGCTGAGAGACAAGTTTTGAAATGTTTCTTCCACCAGGCTCTTGCCAAGATGACACAGTTCACCACATTTCAACAGCAAAGCAGGACAATAGATTTTTAAAAATATTATGGTGTTTTTAACGTTGCCAGAATTCTTTATTATGTTGACTAATTGCGAACTTTTAAACCTCCGATTACTGTACCTGTAACAGAGCAAGGACAGTGTGTTAGTTTACACTTAGTGCTAGAGATAGCGGGAACAATTTTCAGTTCGAGCAGGTCTGAGAGGCCAATGAGTTACACCTTCCAGTAGAAATTGGCATAGGACCAATGCTATTTTCGTGGCTGAGCCTAACAAATTAAATTGATATGCTGCCAGTGTAAAATATGCTCCCTATAAGCAGCATGCCAATTTGGAAATTCAGCCAGGATGCCACTATTTAAAAGCATGCTGCCGCACCTTAAGGGAAAGTGCTTTTTACAGTGAGGTGCTGACTACCATGTGAGTAGCAGGAAGGACATCCTGCTTCCTCTCCATTAGGTACCAAGAAAAATTAGTCAACAGGCATGGAGAGCAAGCATGGATAAAACGTCAATAGCATCAGCGTTGTCCCCAGAGCCTAGGCAAAAAACCACCTCTTACATCCCACCATAAAACCTAGCTTTAGCCTCAATGCTACCAGTCTTTCACTTTCCATGACTCTATTCTAGTCAGCAGGACATAAGTCACTATGCATTTTTTCTGCTTGCACCCACACCCTCAAAATTGCTAATGCTTGAATGACTTCTCCCCTCTAACCATGCACACTATGATGAACTGCCTTGTTTTTATAAAGGCTCCCATTAAAGGAGTCAAATATATTTCTAGGCTTAAAAAAAAATATATAGTATAAAAAAAAATCTTGAATGGACTTTTTCCAAGAAAGAAAAATGTATTTTACAGTTAAGCTGAGACACATTAAAGAGGAGGTACTCAGGGCCAAATTTGACTGGGGTCAGAAGGCCTCTGTGCCTTAGCCAAAATGGTGCCAAAGCCCTGATTCCAAGGTCATGCGTCCGAACCCGGCACCCACTATTTTCGTGGGGGCGGGTGGGGGAAACATGGGCGAGTTGGAGTTTGCACATCCGTGGCCCATTGAAGCAGCTACCCATGTAAAAGTGCAGTTGCCTTCAAACATATCCAATTTTTGTTAGTGGTATGTACAAAATATGACTCATGGGCTTTAGACATTTGGGCAAAAGGTCTAAAGCTGCTGGAATTATTTGGAGAGATAAGGTGCCCTTTTAGAAAAGTCCAAGTGCCCATTTGGGAGAGGCAATGTGCCCTTTGGGATTGTTAAAATTCGATGTGGATGTGGACTGAGTGGAATTGTCAAGCTGTCAAGGCATTTAAATCCCCAAATCCTTTACATTTTTAAAAGAAACACTCTGCAATTGAAAAAATAAACTCAGTGTTTGCTATTTTACTAGCTGTCTGTTGACATACGCCTAAGGGTTATCAATATAGGATTAGTGCTGCATGACTGATTCCACAACCTATCATTATCACGTGGGTGGGGAATGGGAGGCTTGTAAGTTCACATTTTTACTGACAGCTCCAAGTCTTTGATGCGGGGGTATGAAATGCAAATGTTTGTTTTCATAAGGGCTACAGCCGCATGTGTGCATCGAGGGCACCCTGCACCTGTGGGAAGCCGGAAATCACTGCAAATCCCATTGCTCTTGCACCCTGGCTGGCTTCATCCAGGGAGAACTGGATGCAATTGTGTGTCTTACTGAATAGGGTGTCGGTGATCTCTCATATGCATTTATGAGCAGAGGATTGTGATATTCCACAGAGTTCCCCAGTGAAGCTCTGGAACAAGCCACTTGCAAAAAGGTTGAGTGCACCGGTCACCTTTAGAGCCACTGGCAATGGATGGCTTCCCAGTTGCTGCATTGTCAGATCCTCCTGAAGTATGTGGTGGATGTGAGCCACCACATCCCTTGACAAGTGAAGGCATCTAAGGCACTGTCTCTCGCTCATCTCCAAGTATGAGAGGCATCTTCAGTACACCCCGGGCCATGCCAAAAACCTCCGTGGAATCAGTCTCTCCTCCTCAGCTTCTTGATCTTCATTGGGCCCCGCTGGCCCATGTTCCTCAGGGCGAGTCTCTTCCATTTGCCCTGCCAGACAGCGATGGGCCCTCCTTCTCTTCCTCATTCAGGAGAGCCATGAAAAAGGCAGCTTTGCCTGCTGCCTCCATTCTGCACCTCATCCTCATCACTGTGGAAAAATTGAACAGAGACATGATTGAACATAACCCTGCAATGATCACCTTCCATTACCAAGCTAGGGAGTCATTGAAAAGCCATTTGGCTGCCCTCATTCCAGGCATTCCATCTCCAGATCCTCCCTTGCAGCTGTTTCACAGCCTTAAGGATCACTGGAAGCTGACCCCCACCCCACTAAAATGCCCCAGGTGTGACAGCACTTTCACAAAGGGGGTTGGATCCAGATGAGTACAGCCAGGCGCTATGACCCTCAGTCAGGGCACTGTCAGGCTGCCTCCTTTGGAGTAGACTAGGGCCCATTGCATTCCTGTAATAACTGTAACCGTTGAGCCGTGTAAAGCCTGAACCACATTGTTCAGCTGCAATGTGTAGGGTTCTTTTGAGAATTTTGCATATGTACTTTAGCCGTGGCCCCCTTACAGTTAGATCCTTCTAACTTTTGCACATCCCTATGAGAAGGAAATGGTCATTTGTCAATGGTCAATTTGACAATTTGACAAAGGCCAAGCAGAAGTTATTAGGGTTCCCCTTCAAATGGCCCAAAAGTGTAGTAGTTGACTCCTCCGACAAGCCCTCAGACCCCTTCTCTGGCGATTTTTTCCTAGGTTACTTTTTAACTGCAGCATCCCATTGGCTGTTGAAATGGTGCTGCTCCGATTCTAATCTGAGACCTGTTTCCAATCCTCCCTGTCACCATCCAAGCCCCTCCTACCGCCCTGGAAGGGCATCATGTGCAGGTTTCTCTCCCTCCGATCACTCCCCCTCTTCCCCCTTTATCACTGGAGCCCATAGTTATTCTTGTAACTACCCCTGTCCTTCCCCCTCAACTATTTTCTGTTGATGTCCCGATACCCCATGTCAACCTCACTCCTTCCCATCTTGAGATCCCAACTGAGACTCCCCCCTTGCTCACAAGACCATCTTACCAGTTCCTCATTTACAGGCTGCAATTGCCTCCCCTGACTGTGACTGTGCTATCAACCCCCAGGACCCAAATGTGTGAGTGGTTGACCATGTCCTGCACAAGATGCTGTGCATGTCTGACACAGCACCATCAGACCTTCCCTCTCCCTGGACTGGAACCAGAACATGCGTGTAAGGCACAGCCTTGTAGCATGGTGTGCACTGTCCCAGGACTGTCTTTGCTTTCTGGTCCCAACTACATGCTGCGCACTGCCCCTTCCCCTGTCTCTGTCTCATCTCACCCACTCCAAGTCAAGCGTGTACCTTACAGGTCCCCTCCCCCTTCCCTTCCCACTGCTCTTGCCTGAGCGGCCTTGGCACAGAGTTGAAGCAGCCGCAAGGGCAGCGCAGTGAAGGGTAGGCGATCGCTGTACACACAAACCTCCAAGTAGCGAGTGAAGTGCAGTTCACCAGGTGCATGTAAGTCATGTCCGATCATGATTCACACTGCTCTAATTAGCTGTTGGCGTGGTGATTAGATTTGGAGCGGGAGCGTGATTCCGATGCGCTGAGTTTTTAATGAGCATTCAGGAGATGCAAAGGAATGCAAATGTGGTTCTCAACATGGTGCGGTGGGCAACACAACCCACCATGGAAGTCAGGAGTGGAAAATTGCAATCCATTTTCATGCCAGCGGGGAACTGCCTTTTGGCCGCACTCCAAATATTCTGGTCTTGCCTGCCACAGCACCCGCCATATGGTAAAGAATAAAGGTCAGTACCCGCCTGAACAAAGCTTCTGCCACCAAATTAGACAGCAAATTGGGAGACTCCACACAGATCCCCCACTGACCCCTGGAAAGAGCCGGAGGCATAGAAGTTGAGGGCCACTGTGACCTTCAGAGCCACTGGCATGGGGTATCCACCCACATAGTCGGAGCTGAGTTCAGGCCCAATCATCTGACAAATGGAGGTCGCTGTCTCCCTTGCCACCTGTAAACCCTGGCATCAGGATAGTGGTGTCACCTGCAGCCTCAGACTTCCTGCTGGCTCTGTGGCCTTTATGTCTGCGCCTCTCCTCTCACAGGTCCCTCCCCTGGAAGCTGCATAGAGACACGTGGCCTCCTTCCCCTTCTGCCCCTCTGTTCCTCCTCAGAGGAGGTGCCTCCAGCGGAGACCACAATCCCCATTAGCAGGATAAGGGAAGGCTGTCTGATACCTAGAAGGGTCCACACGGTGTGAATTCTCCAGGGGCCTTGAAGACACCAAGGCGTCCTGAAGTGAAGCCTGGAAATGCTAAGAATGAAGCCCCGAACAGAGATGAAGCTGACAAGTACGAATATGTCACCAGCAGCAAACTATTTACCAAACTTCTCACTACTCACACTGGCAATGCTGCTGACCCTTTTCATCCTGACCTGGATGCGGTTTTTGATAATGTCAACTGGCCAGCTGTCCGTTTTGCCTGTGCGACGAGTGCAAAATTGCTTGGGCAATGAAAAATCACCAGCAGTTGGCTTTTTAATGGCCTTTAATGACCTCTTTATTAATGATGGGCATGGCTCCAGCACCCGCTTGCGCCCGCCGACCGAAACATCACGCGAGTGTTCGATGACATTGGGACGCCTCACCTGATAGTTTTATTGTTAAGATACACAGGGGAAGGGCATTGTTTCATTAAGCACTTAGGGAGACTGCTGGGACACTGGGTTGGTCAGTAGCAATTTTGCATCCGATCAGGTTGGTTGCGCGCTCACCCACAGAACATAAAATTCTGCCCCATGTGTTCATTACTTCTTCTAATTTTTCCATCAATTTTCATCCCTGCCTCTCCTGAGGATATTGACTCCTTGCTGGAATACACTTCCTCAAGTGCTGGTTGCCCTTCAGCACTTCACTTAAGCAGCCATTCTTTGTGAATGAGTGCAGACGACTGTTAGCAGTCTATCGGAATGCGCCAGAGAAAGTTCAGGGAGATAGGCATTGCCACTGAACTCAACCTTGCCCTAACTCAATGCTTCCAGCACTCAGGATCAGCGATGGAAACACAAGTTAATTTATCTCCTCCCTGACCCTTAGGAGCTGTGAGGCCAACTGGAGTACCCGTAGTGTGTGGCTGGCAGGGATCAGATAACGCAAGGGCTTTCCTCATTAAGTACTTTGGGAGACTGCTGGGACACTGGGTTGGTCAGTAGCAAGCAGACGTAAGTAATGTTGTATTTTGTGAATAAATCTCTATTATCAAGAAAAGTATTAGTGTCTATATTCATACTTCACCAACTGGCTTGGGATTGGAGTAACAAGGATGATATGAGAGTTTTAGGGGAGTTGGAAATGATAGTGTTCCCACAACATTGCAGCTCTTATCCATCTGGGTGGGGCAGGTTGTGGCAGAGTGTCAAAGTAGCCTTGGCAATTTTCTGCAGGGCATCTTATAAATGATGGTTCTGCCATAATGTGGTGGTAATAGAGGGATGGATATTGAGTCAAGCAACAGTGATGCTCATCCAGCTAACTGTATTGTCCTGGATAGTGTTGAGATTGTTGAGTATTGTGACTGCATCGATCTAAGTGAGCGGTGAACATTTAATTAAACTCCTGACTTTAACTTCGAGTTTGATAGAATGGCTTTAAGAGATTCGAAGGTGAGTGGAACCAGCTTCTGCCCTGCTCTAGTGGTCAGCATGTCGATATGGTTGAGCAAGTTAAGTTTCTGATCAATTGTAATCCCCAAGATGTGCACAGTGGTGAACTTGGCAATGGTAGTGCCAATGTAGATGAAGACAAGATGGTTATGCTTTCTCTTTGCTTGAGATGGTCACTACCTAGAGAGTAATGTGGCCATTACGTTACCATATATAACTTCTCTTAATGCATTAAATTGTTCAGGAAGAAGTTAATATTATCATTAACAAGACATGATAGTTAAAAATATCTAGCAATATAGTAGCTGCTTTAGAACTGGTTAGAAAGATTTGACTTAAAAAAGCAGATAATCCTAAAAATTATCTTGTTATAAAACTTATTTTTCTGAAAATTATGCTGAGCTATTTTTGGATCTGTTACCATTTCTTAAAGAAAAAGAAACAAAAGAAAATGAAGAAAGAATTGCCTTAACATAGCACCTTTCAGAACCTCAGGACATCTCTAAGTGCTTTACAGCCAATGAAGTGATTTTTGAAGTGTAGTCACTGTTGTAGGAATCACATTCACACAACAAGCTTCCAAAAATTGCAATGTGATAATGACCAAATATTTTTTAGTTGTGTACCACAACTGAGAGGACAATGCACTGCATAGTGTCCCTTCGTCTGAACCAGAAGCTCCAGGTTTGAGTCCCACCCCAGGACTTGATGAACAAGGAAAGTGTATTCATAAAGCAGTCAAGTAAATAGAGTATCAATCTACAAATCCTTCCAACACACGCCAATGGCAGGTGGTAACAGCAGGAGAAATTTCTGGTCAGTCCTGTGATGGAAAGAAAGTTGGAGCCTCTACCATCACTATCCATAGCTCCAGATTACAACATACTGGTTGCCATAGCAACACTAACTCCCTGAGTGTACTGTACCACACCACCATTACCATTAAGCCAAACCTGACACTTAAACTGGAGAATGAAATGGAAGGCTTAAATTACTTCAAATCTCTGAATTCAAAATATTGATAGAGAAACAGCATGGGAAGTGTTAACTAATCATGTCACCAAATATATCAAATTGTTAACATCAATAGAGATGATACTATTTAGTGCTAGCTATATTGGAATTAATTTAAAAAAGTGATCTTCATTTGCCCTATGTTTCACCTTGTCAGCTGTTATATCTACCAGATTAACTCCCCTGCAAAATCATTAATAATGAGCTGTAGCAACAGAATTAAGAGCTTGATGTTTCCAGGAATTGAGAGCAATCTGGCGACACTAGTCTTACTGAAGAGTGACAAACTAAAATGCCTCATTAAATTGAGGCAATCTCATTTACATACTAAAACTTAGACTATTTAGATCCAAGTGAGAATCCATTTAAGTCCCAGCATGTACATTTTCTTAGTTAGATTGCATTATGGCCCACATCTCTATTCATTTATCAAATACATAATGGGCCTAAACTTCCTAGGAGTGGCAATCAGTGTCGGATTGCCACTCTGCTTCCAGTTTCTTACCCAGCATGACTTTCCCGACCTTCCAACTTGGGCCGGGTGAGATTTAGGCAGTGCAGTGTAGAGAGTCCCTGGGGCCTAGCATCGAATTGCAGCTGAGTCAAAGGGAAGGAGGCCAAGTCCCCTTTATTACGGCATGAACTGCTGTAAACCAGGTACATTAAAGTTTCATTGAAGTTTAAAGGTCCTTGATAGACCAGGGGTAAGGTAAGTGAATAGGATTTTGGGGTTGGGAAGCTCGGGGGCGGGGGGTAGAGGTCGGATGATCGGAGGTTGGGGGGATTGGAGGTTGGGGGCTGGACGTTGGGAGTTCAGAGGTCCGGTACAGAGGTTGGGGAGGTCGGAGGCCTGGAGCGGTCGTGCTGGGTGTCGGGAGGGGGCAATGTGTCAGACCCCTGGGGGGATCGGAGATCAGGGCGGGTTGGAGGTCACGGGGGAAGGAGGTCAGGCCTCAGGTTGGGTTGGGTTGGGGCTCAGGGTGTGGAGGGGGATGAATCCCTTGGTTTGAGAAGTTCCTGTCGGGTGATGTAATCCTTTGGGTGGGGGGCTTACTGGGGGGGCAGTGGTTGGGGAGGAGGTGGGGTTTGTGGGGGGGTGTGTTGGGGGGGGGGGTGGTTTGTGTGTGTGGGGGGTTTGTGTAGGGGGATTTGTGTGGGGGGATTTGTGTGCATGTGTGTGCGTAAAGGGGTGTGTGTGTGTGGAGAGGTGTGTGTGTGTGGAGGGGTGTGTGTGTGTGGAGGGGTGTGTGTGTATGTGTGTGTGTGTGCGCGTGTGTGTGTAAAGGGGTGTGTGTGTGGAGGGGTGTGTATGTGTGTGTGTGGAGGGGTGTGTGTGTGTGTGTGTGTGTGTGTGTGTGAGAGGGGGGTGTGTGTATACATGCGTGTGGGGATGTACATGTGGGGTAATGCATGTGCATGTGTGTGCATGTGCATGTGGGGACGTGTTCATGTGGGGACGTGTGTGCATGTGGGGGGGGACATGTGTGCGAATAGGACATGTGTATGCATGTGTGGGTGTATGCGCATGTAGGGACGTGTGTGTGTGCAGGGGGGACATGTGTGTGTGTGGTTGTGTGTGTGTGTAGGGACATGTGTGCGTGTGTTTGTGTGTGTGTAGGGACGTGTGTGTGTGTGTGTTTAGGGACGTGTGTGTGCGTGGGGATGTGTGTGTGTGGATGTGTGGGGAGGTGTATGTGTGTGTGTATGTGCTGGTAGGGGCGTGTGTGTGTGTATGTGGGGAGGGGTGTGTGTGTGTGTGTGGGGAGGGGTGTGTGTGTGTGTGTGTGGAGGGACATGTGTGCATGTGTGTGTGGGGACATGTGTGCGCGTGTGTGTGTGTGTGTGCGTTTGCATGTCGGGATGTGTGCGCATGGGGATGTGTATGTGTGTGCGTGTGGACGTGTTCATGTGGGGACGTGTGTGCGTGTGGGGACGTGTGGAGATATGCGTGTTCGTGTGGGTACGTGTGGGGATGTGCGAGTGGGGACGTGTGTGTGTGGGTGTGTGCATGTGCGCATGTACAGACGTGTGTGTGTGGGGGGATGTGTGTATGGAGGGGTGTGTGTGTGTGGAGGGGTGTGTGTGGAGGGGTGTGCATGTGTCTGTGGGGACGTGTGGAAATGTGCGTGTGTGTATGGGGACATGTGGGGATGTGCGTGTGGGGACGTGTGTGTGCATGTTTGTGGGTGTGTGTGCGTGCGCATGTAGGGATATGTGTGTGTGGGAGGATGTGTATGTGTGTGTGTGTGGGGGGGTTGTGTGTGTGGAGGGATGTGTGTGTGTGTGTGGAGGGGTGTGTGTGTGTGTTGAGGGGTGTCTGCGTGGAGGGATGTGTGTAGTGTGGAGGGGGTGTGTGTGTATGTGGAGGGACGTGTGTGCATGTGTGTGTCGGGAGGGAGGGATATGCATGTGTGTGTGGAAGGTTCTGTGTGTGTGTGGAGGGGTATGTGTGTATGTGCAGGGCTGTGTTTGTATGGAGGGATGTGTGTGTGTGTGCGTGTGTGTGTGTGTTGAGGGGTGCGTGTGTGTGTGTGGAGGGACATGTGTGCATGTGTGTTTGGGTGTGTGTGTGGGTGTGGGGACGTGTGTGTGTGTGTGTGTGGGGACGTGTGTGTGCGTGCGTGTAGGACGTGTGAAGATGGACGTGTGCATGTGGGGACGTGTGGGGATATGCGTGTGGGGATGTCTGTGTGCGTGTGTGTGGGTGTGTGCGCGTGCTCATGTAGGGACGTGTGTGTGTTGGGGGGTGGGCCTGTATGTGTGTGTGTATGGAGGATTGTGTGTGTGGAGGGATGTGTGTGTGTGTCGGGACTTGTGTGCGTGTGCTTGTGGGGATGGATGTGTGTTTGTGCCTGTGGGGAGGGACATGTGTGTGTGGAGGGGTGTGTGTGAGTGGAGGGATGTGTGTGTGTCTGTGTGTGTGTGTGTGTGTGTGGAGGTACATGTGTGTGTGTGTGGAGGAGTGTGTGTGTGTATATGGAGGGATGTGTGTGTGTGGAGGGACGTGTGTGCGTGTGTGTCTGTGTGGTTGTGTGCATGTTGGTGTGGGGACGTGTGTGTGCGTGTGCTTGTGGGGATGGATGTGTGTTTGTGCCTGTGGGGAGGGACATGTGTGTGTGGAGGGGTGTGTGTGAGTGGAGGGATGTGTGTGTGTCTGTGTGTGTGTGTGTGTGTGTGTGTGGAGGTACATGTGTGTGTGTGTGGAGGAGTGTGTGTGTGTATATGGAGGGATGTGTGTGTGTGGAGGGACGTGTGTGCGTGTGTGTCTGTGTGGTTGTGTGCATGTTGGTGTGGGGACGTGTGTGTGCGTGTGCGCATGTAGGGATGTGTGCGTGTGGGGATGTGTGTGTATGTGCGTGCGTGATGGGGACATGTGTGAGTGTGTGTGTGTGTGTGTGTGCATGTTGGGACATTTGTGTGTGGGGACGTGTGGAGATGTGCGTGTGCGTGTGGGGACATGTGGGGATGTGCATGTGGGGACGTGTGTGTGCATGTGTGTGGGTGTGTGCATATGCGCATGTAGGGACATGCATGTGTGTGTGGGGGGAATGTGTATGTGTGTGTGTGTGTGTGTGGAGGGGTGTGTGTGGAGGGATGTGTGTGTGTTGAGGGGTGTGTGTGTGTGGAGGGGTGTATGTGCGGAGGGGTGTGTGTGTGTGTGGAGGGGTGTATGTCTGTGTATGTGTGGAGGGACGTGTGTGTGTGTGTGTGTGTGGGGAGGGAGGGATGTGCATGTGTGTGTGTGTGTGTGGAGGGGTGTGCGTGGAGGGGTGTGTGTGTGTGGAGGGGTATGTGTGTGTGTGTGCGTGCAGGGCTGTGTGTGTATGGAGGGATGTGTTTGTGTGTGTGTGTGTGTGGGTGTATGCGGGTGTGTGGGGACGTGTGTGTACATGCATGTGTGGGGACTAGTGGAAATGTACGTGTGCATGTGGGGACGTGTGGGGATGTGCGTGTGGGGACATGTGTGCGTGTGTGTGTGGGTGTATGCATGTGCTCAAGTAGGGACATGTGTGTGTGTGGGGGGACATGTATGTGTGTATGTGTGGAGGTGCGTGTGTGGAGGGTTGTGTGTGTGGAGTGGGGGGTGTGTGTGTGGGGACTTGAGCGCGTGTGTGTGCATGTGAGGAGGGACGTGTGTTTGTGCATGTGGGGAGGGACCTGTGTGTGTGTGTGTGTAAAGGGGTGTGTGTGTGTGTGTGTGTGTGTGTGGAGGGGTGTGTGTGTGCGTGGGGAGGGACATGTGTGTGTGTGTAAAGGGGTGTGTGTGTGTGTTTGTGTGTGGAGGGGTGTGTGTCTGTGTGGAGGGGTGCATGTGTGTGTGTGTGTAGGTGTGTGTGTGTCTGGAGGGGTGTGTATGTGTGTGTGTGTGGAGGGGTGTGAGTGTGTGTGGAGGTACGTGTGTGTGTGTGTGTGGTGGGACATGTGTGCATGTGTGTGTGGGTGTAGGGACGTGTGTGTGCGTGTGCATGTGTGTATGCGTATGCATGTAGGGACGTGTGCGCGTGGGGATGTGTGTCTGTGTTTGTGTGGGGACGTGTGTGTGTGGGGACGTGTGTGTGTGTGCATGTGGGGACGTGTTCATGTGGGGACGTGTGTACGTGTGGGTACGTGTGGATATGTGCATGTGCGTGTGGGGATGTGTGGGGATGTGCAAGTGGGGACGTGTGTGCACGTGTGTGTGGGTGTGTGTGTGTGCACATGTATGGACGTGTGTGTGTGTGTAGGGGGGGACGTGTGGGTATGTGTGTGTGTGGAGGGGTGTGCGTGTGTGGGGACGTTTGTGCGTGTGGTTGTGTGTGTGTAGGGACGTGTGTGCATGTGTTTGTGTGTGTGTAGGGACATGTGTGTGCGTGTGTTTAGGGACATGCGTGTGTTTAGGGACATGCGTGTGTTTAGGGACATGTGTGTGTGGGGACGTGTGTGTGTGTGTGCGTGGATGTGTGGGGACGTGTGTGTGCGTGCAGAGATCTGTGTGCGTGGAGGAACGTGTTTGCGTGTGTGGGTGTGTGCGTGTGGGTGTGGGGACATGTGTGTGCATGTGTGTGGGGACGAGTGTATGCGTGTGTGCATGTGTGTGGACGTGTGTGTGCGTGCGTGTGGGAATGTGCATGTGGGGACGTGCGTGTGCATTTGTGTGTGTGTGGGGCGCATGTAGGGACGTGTGTGTAAGGGGATGTGTGTGTGTGCGTGTGGGGACGTGTGTGTGTGTGTGTGTTTGCATGCGGGGACGTGTTCATGTGGGGATGTGTATGCATGTGGGGACGTGTGGTGATGTGCGTGTGGGGATTTGTGTATGCGTGTGTGTGGGTGTGTGCGCATGCGCATGTAGGGACATGTATGTGTGCGTGTGGAGGTGTGTGTGTGTGTGTGTGTGTATGGAAGGGTGTGTGTGTGGAGGTGTTTGTTTGTATGTGTGTGTGGAGGGATGTGTGTGTGTGCGTGTGTGGGGAGGGATGTGTGTGTGTGTGTGTGTGTGCATGTGGGGAGGGAAGGATGTGTGTGTGTGTGTGTGTGTGTGTGTGTGTGTGTGGGGAGGGACGTACACGTGTGTGTGTGGGGAGGAACGTACACATGTGTGTGTGGGGGGGAGGGACATGCGTGTGTGTGTGTGTGTGTGGGGAGGAATATGTGTGTTCATGTGGGGAGGGACGTGTGTGTGTGTGTGTGTGCGCACATGTGGGGAGGTATGTGTGTGTGCGTTGGGAGGGACGTGTGTGTGTGTGGGTGTGTGTGTGGGGACGTGTGCGTGTGGGGAAGTGTGTGTGTCTCTATGCGTGTGGAGAGGGACGTGAGTGTGTGTGTGAGTGTGTGGGGAGGGATGAATGTGTGTGGGGAGGGACAAGTGTGTGTATGTGGGGGGTTGGAGGGGCATGTGTGTGTGTGTGTGTGTATGTGTGGGGAGGGGTGTGTGTGTGTGTGTGTGGGGAGGGGTGTGTGTGTGTGTGTGTGGGGAGGGGTGTGTGTGTGTGTGTGTGTGGGGAGGGGTGTGTGTGTGTGTGGGGGGAGGGGTGTGTGTGTGTGTGTGTGTGGGGAGGGGTGTGTGTGTGTGTGTGTGTGTGTATGTGTGGGGAGGGGTGTGTGTGTGTGTGTGTGGGGAGGGGTGTGTGTGTGTGTGTGGGGAGGGGTGTGTGTGTGTGTGTGTGTGTGTATGTGTGGGGAGGGGTGTGTGTGTGTGTGTGTGGGGAGGGGTGTGTGTGTGTGTGTGGGGAGGGGTGTGTGTGTGTGTGTGTGTGTGTATGTGTGGGGAGGGGTGTGTGTGTGTGTGTGTGGGGAGGGGTGTGTGTGTGTGTGTGTGGGGAGGGGTGTGTGTGTGTGTGTGTGGGGAGGGGTGTGTGTGTGTGTGTGTGGGGAGGGGCGTGTGTGTGTGTGTGTGGGGAGGGGTGTGTGTGTGAGTGTGTGGGGAGGGATGAATGTGTGTGGGGAGGGACAAGTGTGTGTATGTGGGGGGTTGGAGGGGCGTGTGTGTGTGTGTGTGGGGAGGGACAAGTGTGTGTGTGTGTGTGGGGAGGGGTGTGTGTGTGGGGAGGGGTGTGTGTGTGGGGAGGGACCTGTGCGTGTGTTGAGAGGGACATGTGTGTGTTTGTGGGGAGGGGTAATTGTGGGGGGTGGTGTATATGGGGGAGGATTTTTGGGGGGCAGGGTGGCGTGCGTGTTGGAGGGGTTTGGTGGGGTGGCAGGGGAATTCCCTGGGTCTGTACAACCCAGAAGTGAGAAGTGGTTTTAATTTTTCTAACTTTTTCTGGGTAACTATTGATGTAACCCAGTCAGAATCATCTGAAGTTTGCGATTTAAATCACAATTTTCGGATGCTTCCCAGTGCAGAGCAATTGCCCAGAGGAAGTTTGCACTTCTGGGCAATTGCTGTGCAAACTTTACCTTCAACATCCAAAAGGGATTCCCCAGCACCCTGGAGGTTGGAAGTTACAGCCTTTCTGCTACAAAATCACATGGCTACTGATGGGAGACATTGGTGAAGATGATGGACCAGTTGGTGTTTTCCTATAGGTCATTTTGAAATGATTGTACATAAACAAAAGAAAAAGTTGTATTTAGTGTACACATGTGTAATTAGTTTGTAATATTGTTGAGCCTAAATAACACACTGGGTAGGATTTTAACTACCGCAAAACCCATCCACTTGCATGGAGTTAAAATCGAACCCATTGGTTTCTAACATAGCACCTTGCAAATCTGAAATTTAGTACAGTATTAGAATGATTGAAGCTGGTCATATATTGATTGCCACTTTTGTTGAAAGATGTATGGGGTGGTTGGGGGAGGCGTTGATCGAAAGCCTATGGGTAACATATAAGGAATCAGCAATTAAATACTTACAATTATATTGTTCAGACAATAGAAGCTAAATTTACTAAAAGTTGGCAATTTCTCTGAATGTATATAAATAATAAATGTAGATCCCATGTCTCAACTTCTCAACCTGAACTGCTCACCCTCACTTGGAATTCCTGCCCTGTTAAATGTTGGGGTTAAAGTCAACCACAGAGAACTATTTCCAAAAAAGTACCAGTTAGTTGTTTGTTGGCATTCTCCCCAATCCAGCCACCAATTGGTCATACGGACTCGAAAGGTTAACCCTGTCTCTCTCTCCACAGATGCTGTCAGTCCTGCTGAGTTTTTCCAGCATTTTCTGTTCTTGCAACTATTGGTTAACATTGTTACAAATGTGAGCCTTTATAAGGCCGTTATGTTTTAAACTTTTCTCCTTTAATTTAAGGTAAAACAAAATGCCCTGAACAGGGGAATGGCGAAATCACCCTGAACTCTGCCCGGAGACAAGCCTATCTGATTTGGTTTTCATGGGGAAAGAGGCCCAGGCAAAACCTAGAAAATCAAGTGGCAGTTTTCACACCTTGCGCTGGATTTTATGGGCCACCATTGCTCCCACCCCCCACCCCCCCTCTCCACTGCCCCCTCCCACAAACAAAAATGTCAGGTGGGAACCTGCCCATGATCCCGATGGCTACCCTGCAGTAATTTAACGTTGGGATTAGAATTAACTGCTTTAAGGCAAAACTTGTGCCTCTTTCTCGGGAGCAAGTCCCTCCTTAGAGAGCTGCTAGCCAATCAGATTTGATGGAAGCTCTGTAGTCCCAGCAGCACCACCAATAGTCACTACTGGGACAACAAGCATCCCCAATGTTTAGGTGCCAGGACTGACACACAAGTTGAGGGTTAGTAGTTGCAATGAGGAGGGTGAGTGGAGGTGGGGTGTAGTGAGGGGGGGTGTGTGGGGGAGAGTGGGGGGCGGTGGGTGCCGGGTTCAAGAGGCTAGAATGAGAGTTAAAGAGGGGGGATGACCTTAAGGGCTGGTGCTTCCGATGTTGCTGGGCCCCTAAAGAAGGTTCTCCCCTACCCCTGACCCTTGCCCAACACCAGCCTTCACAGCTAAAGCTGCCAGGCTTCCTGCATGGGATAGGCCTCCCTCCACTTTGAATAAGATACTGGTGGGGGTGGGATAAAGCCCATATCAGGCCCAAGGAATGGCGGGCTGCCTGATGCGTCTCCAACCACCACCCCTCCAACTCCCATTAAATGTTAGACAGGTCAGGGTGAGGGGGCGGTGTAGGTGGTGGGAAGGCCACCCGTTGGATTTTACGCGCTCCCCGCTTTCAAATCCCCTGGCGGAAGAGTGTAATATTCAACCCCATTACACAAAAAGGGGGGAGGTGGTCTTTCTGGACACAGAAACACAGGGAGTAGAGTTTTCTGGTTGGCATGCGGGGGCGGGCCCAACACCCCAATGCGCAGATGTGCGTCCCAATGTCATCGCACGCCATCGCGATATTTTGTTCGGTGGGTGCGCGTCAGAGTCAGCTGCGCACCCGCCAAAATGTAAACGACCTATTAAGTCCATTAAGAAATTAATTAACGCACTTAAGAACGCTGCCCATCCAACCTTAAGGTTGGCGGGCAGACGAAAAGCCCAAGCAGCCTTTGTGTTTTCCAGGAAACCTCATCCACGGGCGGACTGAGGTTTCCTGAAGCTTTTCTTAAATAAATAAATAAATTTTCATAAATTTAAAAACACGTTGCAACTCATGTGACACAGGCACATGAGAGGACATGTTTAAATAAATGTTTAAATCATTTATTCAATCCTTTTAATATCCATTAAATCTCCCTGAGGCAGCTCCAGGCCTTAATTGGCCCGCCCGCCTAAAATGGAGGTGTGCAGCCGATCGCAGGTGGTGATTGGCTCTGTGCCTGTTCCCGCCCAGCCCACCCGCCATAGGAAAAATCCTGGCCAGAGACTCGGAAACCTGGAGAGGGAGACTGAAACAGCTGCTGCTGTGCAAGGCAGAGGAAAAGACTGTTTTGCGTTAGCCACTGAGCAGGATGCCAAGGAGAACTGATTGTCTGTTTGAAGAGATGGGAATTGTGGAAGTTAAAGGGCCCAGGAGCTGCTGGTATGGGCCTTGCTGCTGGAAGTCAGTTCGGGAATACTGAGTGGACCTGAGTGAAGTGACTTTCAGAGGACGCGGGAAGAATTGCTCTGGTGTGGCAGTGAGAAGGGAGGCTGCTGAAATGCTGAGAGCATGGCATAATGTGCAAATGGGTAAAGTATATTCAAAACAAAAACAGAATTACCTGGAAAAACTCAGCAGGTCTGGCAGCATCGGCGGAGAAGAAATCAGTTAACGTTTCGAGCCTTCATGGCCCTTCGGCAGAACTGAAGCATAGTTAGAAGAAGGGAGAAATATAAATTGGTTTAAGGTGGGTGGGGGGGGAGGGGGGGTGTGGAGAGACACATTGAGGGTGTGGTGATTGTGGGGATGAGCAGTTAGTCAAAAGATGTCACAGACAAAAGGGTCAAAGAGGTGTCGAAGGTGGTGACATTTGTCTGAGAAAAGTGCTAATTAAGAATGGAAGACAGGATATTCAAAGTACAGCTCTAGTGGGGGTGGGGTGGAAAGACTAACAAGGTTTTAGTTTAGATTTAAAAATAATGGAAATAGGTGGGGAAAGAAGAATCTATATAAATTATTGAAAAAAAAGGGGGGGGGGAAGAAACGGGGTGGGGATGGGGGGAGGGGGAGTTTAAGATCTAAAGTTGTTGAATTCAATATTCAGCCCGGAAGGCTGTAAAGTGCCTAGTCGGAAGATGAGGTGCTGTTCCTCCAGTTTGCGTTGGGCTTCACTGGAACAATGCAGCAGGCCAAGGACAGACATGTGGGCAAGAGAACAGGGTGGAGTGTTAAAATGGCAAGCGAGAGGGAGGTTTGGGTCTTTCTTGCGGACAGACCGCAGGTGTTCCGCAAAACGGTCGCCCAGTTTGCGTTTGGTCTCTCCAATGTAGAGGAGACCGCATTGGGAGCAACGAATGCAGTAGACTAAGTTAGGGGAAATGCAAGTGAAATGCTGCTTCACTTGAAAGGAGTGTTTGGGCCCTTGGACGGTGAGGAGAGAGGAAGTGAAGGGGCAGGTGTTGCATCTTCTGCGTGGGCATGGGGAGGTGCCATAAGTGGGGGTTGAGGAGTAGGGGGTGATGGAGGAGTGGACCAGGGTGTCCCGGAGGGAACGATCCCTACGGAATGCCGTCAGGGGGGGTGAAGGGAAGATGTGTTTGGTGGTGGCATCATGCTGGAGTTGGCGGAAATGGCGGAGGATGATCCTTTGAATGCGGAGGCTGGTGGGGTGATAAGTGAGGACAAGGGGGACCCTATCATGTTTCTGGGAAGGAGGAGAAGGCGTGAGGGAAGATGCGCGGGATATGGGCCGGAAACGGTTGAGGGCCCTGTCAACGACCGTGGATGGAAAACCTCGGTTAAGGAAGAAGGAGGACATGTCAGAGGAGCTGTTTTTGAAGGTAGCGTCATCAGAACAGATGCGACGGAGGCGAAGGAACTGAGAGAATGGGATGGAGTCTTTACAAGAAGCGGGGTGTGAGGAGCTGTAGTCGAGGTAGCTGTGGGAGTCGGTAGGCTTGTAATGGATATTGGTGGACAGTCTATCATCAGAAATTGAGACAGAGAGGTCAAGGAAGGGAAGAGAAGTGTCAGAGATAGACCATGTGAAGATGATGGAGGGGTGGAGATTGGAAGCAAAATTAATAAATTTTTCCAGGTCCCGACGAGAGCATGAAGCAGCACCGAAGTAATCATCGATGTACCGGAGAAAGAGTTGTGGGAGGGGGCCGGAGTAGGACTGGAACAAGGAATGTTCCACATACCCCATAAAGAGACAGGCATAGCTGGGGCCCATGCGGGTACCCATAGCCACACCTTTTATTTGGAGGAAGTGAGAGGAGTTAAAGGAGAAATTGTTCAGTGTGAGAACAAGTTCAGCCAGACGGAGGAGAGTAGTGGTGGATGGGGATTGTTGGGGCCTCTGTTCAAGGAAGAAGTTAAGGGCCCTCAGACCATCCTGGTGGGGGATGGAGGTGTAGAGGGATTGGACATCCATGGTGAAGAGGAAGCGGTTGGAGCCAGGGAACTGGAAATTGTTGATGTGACGTAAGGTGTCAGAGGAATCACGGATGTAGGTGGGAAGGGACTGGACAAGGGGAGAGAGAAGGGAGTCAAGATAACGAGAAATGAGTTCCGTGGGGCAGGAACAGGCTGACACAATCGGTCTGCCAGGACAGTTCTGTTTGTGGATTTTGGGTAGGAGGTAGAAGCGGGCCGTCCGAGGTTGGGCGACTATCAAGTTGGAAGCTGTGGGAGGAAGATCTCCAGAGGAGATGAGGTCAGTGACAGTCCTGGAAACAATGGCTTGATGTTCTGTGGTGGGGTCATGGTCCAGGGAGAGGTAGGAGGAAATGTCTGCGAGTTGACGCTCAGCCTCCGCGAGGTAGAGGTCAATGCGCCAGACAACAACAGTACCACCCTTGTCAGTGGGTTTGATGACAATGTTGGGGTTGGACCTGACAGAACGGAGTGCAGTGAGTTCAGAGAGAGACAGATTAGAATGGGTGAGAGGAGCAGAGAAATTGAGACGGCTAATGTCACGCCGACAGTTCTCAATGAAAAGATCAAGAGAAGGTAAGAATCCAGAGGGAGGGGTCCAAGTGGAGGGAGAATATTGGAGGTGGGTAAAAGGATCCGTTGAGCGGGGAGAGGACTCCTGCCCAAAGAAGTGAGCACGGAGACGAAGAGGGCGGAAGAAGAGTTCAGCATCATGCCAAGCCCGAAATTCATTGAGATGAGGGCGTAAGGGTATGAAACTAAGTCCTTTGCTGAGCACTGAACGTTCAGCATCGGAGAGGGAAAGGTCAGGGGGTATAGTGAATACGCGGCTAGGGCTGGGATTGGAAGATGGGGTGAGGATGGAGGGACAAGCAGGGGTGGAGGGTCCCAGATGGGTGTTGGAGTCGATGAGTTGTTGGAGCTTGCGTTCCTTAGCACTTGAGAGAAAGAGAAAAAGTTTCTTGTTGAGGCGACGGATGAGGCGAAGAATAAAATGAAACTGGGGGCACGCGCAGCTTTGAAAAAGGGTGCGGCGGTGCTGCTGGAGGGAGAGGTCAAGTGTGTTCATATGGCGGCGCATGGCACTGAGTGTGGATCTCAGAATGCGACGGGAACAGCAGTCCGAGAAACGTTTTATGTCCCGGAGATACCTGTAATCCTGGGTGGGTTCGAAACAAGAGGGATGGAATTTCAGTTGAAATCCACGTGGGGTGAGTCGGAGACGGAGACAGTCACTGAGAAAGGAGATATGGCTGTGAAAGCGGGTTTTAGTAAACACCTTGTCAAACACCAGGAGAGAAATGGAAAGCAATGAAGGTGAGCAGGGCAGAAGAGACAGTCGGAAATCCTGTCGGAGGACAGAACCGTACTTCTTCAAAGAGGGCATTTCTTGAAGAGGGGTGGCAGTCAATTAAACACAAAGATAAAAACAAAAAGCTAAAAGCTACTGCGGATGCTGGAAATCCAAAACAAAAACAGAATTACCTGGAAAAACTCAGCAGGTCTGGCAGCATCGGCGGAGAAGAAATCAGTTAACGTTTCGAGCCTTCATGGCCCTTCGGCAGAACTGAAGCATATAAAGTATATTCAGTTGTGTTCATTAGTTAATGGGGAAAGTACCTTTTTTTTAGTTTGCTATATTTGTTGCCTATTAAGTCATGTTTAGTTTATGTTGGTTTTAGTTTGTATGTTGCAGTAACAGTCTTAAAACATGAAATCTTGTGCAATTTTTTTCCCATCTGTCACTGGGAAATTCATATCTCCTTTTACAAGTTATCGGTCTCGACTTCAGAAAGCACTCGATCACATAACGTGCCCAAATGTTGGTTCATGTGCCACATGCGCACTGTGGACCTGGCAGTCTGGCCAGCAAAACCCAGGAGATTCAGTGCTGTTTGTATTAAAATATCTTTCTCAATTGTTTTTCCTCTTTGAATATCAAGGATCTGTTGGTTTGAAAAGGCTATTCTTATTGTTGTTAACTGGTGGCTAAATCCTAAATTAGAAAGCCAAGATCTATTTTAGGACCCTCAGCTTGAGATTTTTGAAAATTAATGTAAGCATGGATTCAAACTTTGTATATGGTCCCAAAGGTCCATAAAGATAAAATGCTTGGATGCTCCTCACTGCTGACTCTAGTACATAATCTAATTAAACACATTTTCAACCCATAACAAACCTAGATCTTGTCATCCAGCTGTTAAGAATTCCATTGAGATATACAAAATGAGGAGGTCTTGTGGCACAGTGGGTAGTGTCTCTTCCTCTGAGCCAGAAGCTCCAAGTTTGGTTCATGGCCAAGGAAAGTGCATTCATAATGCGGCCAAACAGGTTGAGGATCAGCTTGTAAATCCTTCTAACATATGCCAATGGATAAGAGTGGGAAAATATACCAAAAAGATAAGAGTGGGAAAGATTCCTGGTTAGCCATGAGATGGAAAGAAATTGGAGCCTCTACTATCACTATCCATAGCTCCAGGCTACAACATGCATATATAAGTGTATGTTGTCACAGCAACACGGACTCCTTGGATGGCTAATTGGCTCAGTTGGCTGGACGGCCAGTGTGGATCGATTGGTGCAATAGCAGAGGGCCTGATCCCTGCCTGGTTGGGGTGGATTCGGGGGCCTGTCTCTTTGGCCTACCTGTGGCGCGGGTCGTGGCGCTATAGTTTGGAACTGCCTTTGCATGAATAGAGGTTAACAAAGACATACTACTGACATATAGGAAGTGGAGTAGAGAATGGGAGGGGATCTTTGGCAGAAATTCTCCACAGTTCGATAGGAACTTAATACCAAATAACGGAGGATGGTTATCAGAATCAATTGAGGTAAGGAATAATAAGTAATGAGGTGAAATATGTTCACTTAAGAGTCTGGATAATTTTATTTGGCTGTATTTAAAAAAATAATAAATTAGAGTAACTTGGTTGTCAGTAATACAAAATTGGAAAATATGGCACAGAATCAGAAATCACTTAACTAGCTTTGGAATAATTTATTACTTGGAACAATCAACATTGTTCCATATTAGGGAGACATATTTTTCTTGATTTTATACAGTTTAAAATGCATGAGAGACAAAATATACATGAATGGAGTTAAGGTTAAACAGTAACATGAAACCAAAGTAAATCTTGCACTTATTACAACATTATGGTTTATTTGTTAGTAACAGGAAATCACCACAGGAATGAGATAATATGAAATGAGATGCTGGTAAAGAATGAAAGTCTGCTCAGTCATATACTTGACACTCAAGTCATTCACACTCTGTGGTGTAGATGAATCTGCTTGGAAAACTATGTGAGCAGGGCAGATGGTGCTATGACTTAACGTGATATTTAGACGATCATTTTCAAGCGTGAAAAAGCTAGCATCTGAATTACTAATAGAAGAATTGAGGCTAGTTTGAAAAAGTAATTCTGTTTTCCTCGGAGCTGATACAGGGAGCACTCCTGACATATTCAGTTTAAAAGTTTTAACCCACTCAAATCAGGCTAAGAGGATTTTTTAAAGCTGCACTCCCAGGCTGGATTGTCCAGGGCATCAATATTCCTGTGAAGTTTGAAGTGTGAACTCCCAAGGTATGATCAGGAGAGCTAGAAAAAAGTAATACTTTTTGTCAACCACCGTCTGTATCTTTGATATGGAAAAGTAAATTTGCAGATAGGAATCACTATGAATAGAAATATCTGTCTCTCCTCCATTACATTTAAAGTGTAACTGAGTGCACAGGTTTATTTACAGCTTTCTGAAGAATACAGAATCGTAGAATCTTACATTTCAGAAGGAGGCCATTGGGCCCAACATGCCTCATTTAAAAGAGCTGTCCAAGATCTTCTTTTGCATAACCCATTAATTAGTTTTCTTCAACAGGTCCAATTGCCTTTTGAAAGTTATGATTGAATCCACTTCCATTACTCTTTCTGACAGCCTATCCCAGATCCTTGACAACCCTCTCTGTGAAAAAAATCTCCTTTCAGTCAATTATTTTAAGTCTGCCTCTGGCTATCTGCCCACTTGCCAGAGGAAAGTTTCTCCCCATTTGTTCTATCACAGCTGCATTTAATTTTAAATATCTCTATTTCCTTTCAGCTTTTTCTGCACTAAGGAGAAAGATCCCAGCTTCTCCAATTACTCCACCTAACTGAAGTCCCTCAGCCTTGCTGCCATCTTAGTAAACCCCCTTTGTACCCTCTCCAAAGCCTTGACATTTGTCCTAGAGTGTGATGCCCAGAATTGTGCAGAGTGCTCCAGCTGAGGCCTCATCAGTGTTTTCTCAAGATTTAGTATGACCTCCTTGCTTTTGCATCCAAAATTCTATTTACAAAACTAAGAATACTTCCTTAACTGCCTTATCAATCTGGACATGGCTCTAATAGGTGACCTGATCCTAGTGCCTGCTGCAATAGTGTTGATCCAGAGATCCAAACAAGGGACCTACCCTTTGATTTACTTTCCATTCCTGCCGTGAGTTTCCTGGCAGACAACAGGAAAACCTTTTGATGATTGCATGGAAACAGTTTTACAGCACGGCTGCACCTTATCTCAACCAGAGGGACTGGACTATTTTTGGCATAGGAAAATAACGGCAAGGAAAGAATCACAATTCTACTGTACTTTTTCCTTCGGTAATAAAAGAGGATTTCATCAGATTCCTCGTTTATCCGGCAATGTTTGTAAGTGACTTCAGATTTTATATGATTTTTAAACTGCCTTGTAGGCCATGTAGATAAACCAACATGCACATTTCTATCCATATGGAACCTAATATATGATCAGCACAGGGAGCACTTACTGCCTCATAAACAAAATGCGTTGCTTAAATGAATTCAAACATAGTCTGAAACCAGGGAGTCGAGAATGCATTCTGACACCAGGCCTGGAGCATAACTGGAGGGTAGTCAGTTGACCTTATGCTTGCGGGTAAGTTACATGAAATCTCAACAATTCCAGAACACAGCACATGATATACTGGGAGTGGCCAGAGTTTAAGAGTTAGTTCATCTGATCTTAAATGTGTTTCTGATTCCCCTCAAAGCTGACTTCTTCTGAAGAGGAGAAGCAATGACTCAAAAGTGCTGCACAACAGCTTTGTTATATTCTGGGTTTGTTAAAAAATTTCCACATAAAAATCTGGACAGACTATTTTCAGTGTTGAGTTTTGAAAGTTAAGCACACAAGTTTGGGTAGGAGGGAGGGACCAGGCTAAAGGCTATTAATGTGCTAATTGCAGTTGTTCTCCCTAAAAACCATTAACAATAAGATGGGGGTTAGGGGAGATGAAGGAAGTGAGGGGTAATCACTAATATGAGGTTTCACTTCTTAAAAGGTGGTGGCCCTGGCAATTCTTTGCACTGAAGCAATAGGGAGGCTGGGAGGTTGGAGGTCTGCCCAAGCACTTTGTGCCAGTCCGCAACATTAGGACTTGGACAGCTCTTTACACTGAAAGACCAGCAAGTTTCAGGCAGATTAAAGAATGCCTTTCACCAAGTTGATGGTCCTCCAGCTGAAGTTGGTTTTATCTTGGTATGTGACCCTGAGGCCAGCCCATGCACAGTGTTCTGCATTATGGAGCTGTTTTGGGTGAACCTCGACAAAACAACTGCATTTCTCTCTAGACCTTGTTTGCAAAGGCACAATCCTGTAGGAGGTGGGCAAACGTCTCATCCCCATTGCAGCCACCTCAAGGGAAGCATATGGTGGTCCTGAGATATGGGTGCTCATGAAGGATTTGACAGGAAGCGCTCTCCTCACCGCCAGCCAAGTTACATCTTAGTGCTTGTTTGAAAGTTCTGGTGATGAGCATTCTGACAAATGACTTTGATAGAACTACCCAAAAGGATCCCCCATCAAGTGGCACACAGAGTGGGAGGGAGTCAGAGCTTGTGACAGAGTAATGAAGACAATGGGCTTTATCTGTCAAATGTTTACTTGGGCGAAAATTTTGTTCAATAGGTGATGTCAGACTAACAGTGTGACAAATCAGGGACGGTAGAGGAATTGAGCGGAATGATGGTACGTCATTGTCTATGTAGATACTGACTTTGTGTTTTCAAATTATGTCACCGAGGGAAAGAATATAGATGAGAAATAGGAAGGGGCCAAGGATAGATACTCAGGGATCTCCAAAGGTATTGATACCTGAGGATGATTCTCCAACTACAACTATATAGATAGGAATGGAACTTGGTGAAGGTATTGCCACTCAGCTGGACAACAGAGTAGAGGCATTGGAGGATCAGGTCTGATCAATCATGTCAAAGGTTACAAGTAGGTCAAGAAGTATAGGAAGCAATAGTTTACCATGATCACATTCACATAGTCATTTGTGGCTTTGATAAGAACCACTTCATGCTATGGCAGGGGCGGAAACCTAATTGAAGGAGTTCAAACATGGATTTGCAAGAAAGATGAGCACAGATTTGGGAGACGACATGTTCAAGGGATTTGGAGAGGAAAGGAATGTTGGAGTTGGGGTGGTAGTTTACAAGGACAGAGGGGCCAAGAGGATTTTTCTTTTGTGTGGAGGATGTGATAATGGCAAAGTTGATGTGGTGGAGATAACACCTGAGGAGAGTGACCCACTAACAATATCAGCGATCGTGGAGGCTAAAAAGGGAAGTTGGGTGGTCAGCAGCTTGATGGGAATATGGCCAAGGGATCAGGAGTTTGGCCCAATGGGCAAGGTGAACACAAAGAGGGCATGAAGAGAAATAGGAGAAAAACTGGAGAAAGGTGTGAGTTTAGTGCTAGGGCTTTGACATTGACAGTCTACGTTCAACTTCTGACAGCTCTACAATCTGATAAAGATGAAATCTATCTACCATCAGTATTGGTAAAATCCTTGAAACCATATGCACAAAACTTCCTGGAGACTTACACCATTGGAATGATAATTCTACAGCATTGAGTTCCATTTCCAGCACAAAAGTCTCAAGAGAATATGGGGCAATGTGAGTTATTCCATTGTTGAGGTAGCATCATAATTACCTCGGACTTTTGCACCAAGCCACCGGTATCCTTGCCAAAAATGTGAAAAGTTGATCATAGCTCTTCCCTCCATCACTCAAATTCATGCATTGTACCAGTTAGAATAAAAAAAGAACAAACTAATTGTTGCTCTGCTTTCCTGTCTTCCAGTCTTGATCATTCTAGGCATTAATAAATTTGATGGAACACTTCATGCTTTTTAAACAGATGGAATACACACACATAATTATGTAGTTGATTAACCGCAGTCTAGGATAGCTTTTCATCAAGTGACAAGTTTAATATTAATTTCCTTTACACTATTTCTTAACATCAATTTATTTAAAACTTTATTTGTAAAATTTTAATTAGAATTGATTATTATAGTGTTGGACATATGAATCTTTCAATTCCAATTACTAATCCCCACAAAGCTGTCAATAATTAGAATGTCAATAAATTTTCTTCTGTTTTTCAATCGAACTTTAATTTTACTTTTTACTTTGCATGACCACATTTCAATTAACTTTGCAAAATATTTGATCATTTTCTCTCAACATTTTCGGACATCACCACAGAAACCTATTGATAAACTGGTAGAGATAATTGATTTCTGTATCTAGGTGAATTGTGTTTATTCTCATTAATAGAATAATATTGGCTCTGTATTTCTATTGAGTGCTTAATGTTTACTTTGTCCTAAATCTACTTTGGTAGCCTAAATACACTCATTCTTATTCTCAAAATTTCCCATGTGGCTGCTGCATTCAGTTATATTCATTATTTCAGTAAGATACATCAGATAGTTGTCTATGGAAAATACACCTACAAATTGGAACATTAGTTCTTACTTTCTTTTAACCTTTCAGTAAACAGATCATTCCCTTACAAGAATCTGCTGAATAACATCCAAAATATTTTGTTTACTTCATTAAAGCCAATTGTGAAGGGTGATTTGTTGTGGCTGGAATGCTGTGAATATTAAAAAGTTCTGTAATTAATAATAGAAATTAGCCAGTTCTTGGCTACTCAAGTCAACTAGGATTTTTTAATGATTGTTCCCAAATATTAAATAGAATCATGAGGCGTAACATCTCTAATCTTAAGTCCACATGAAGGATTTTCCACTAAAAATACATTCCCTTCATTCATGCTAAAAAATAAAAGCTTCAGAGTACACTAGCTGAGTCTATCAGATACTAGTACATTGACCGCAAAATTGCACAGGATTTCACTGTTGTGCCTTTCAGGGCCATCTGTGGTTCTTCTTCAATAATAAATGCAAAGGGGCTAACACTGTAGATAGATTAGGCAAAAATTGACTGTAATTGTTTACCATGCCCAAAAGAGACTTGAGCTCGTGACATTGGTAGGAGACGGCGCTTCCTTGATTGTCCTGACCTTCTCCTCCAGCGGATGCAGCCCTTGGGCAACCACTCGATGGCCCAGATATGCAACTTCCTTTGCTTGGAGGCTGGCGCTAGTTTAAAAATCTCTTCAGAACTTCTTCCAGGTTTTCCACATGCTCTGCTTCTTTGGATCCTGTGATTAGGACATTGTCCAAGTACAATATAACTCAGGGGAGTCCTCGTAGTAGGATTTCCATGGTTCTCTGGAAAATCGCATAGACAGATGACACACCGAAGGGTAGGCGTGTATACTGGTACAGGCCCTTGTGCTTGTTTATGGTGACATAACTTCTTGATGTGTTGTCCAACTCGAACTGCTGATACGCATAACTCATATCCGGTTTAGTGTAGGATCTTCCTCCTGTGAGTTTAGACATACAGATCTTCGATCTTTGGGATTGGGTATTTGTCTAATTTTGCAGCCTTGTTTACCGTTAATTTATAATCCCCACAGATATGAATGGTTTGGTCCAGCTTTAGCTTTAGAATGCCCATTCTAAAAATTGGACTGGCTGTATTATTCCTAATTTCTTCAAATGACATAATTCCACATCAACCTTTTCTCTCACAGCGTGAGGCACAAGTTCTGCCTTAAAAAACCATGGTGTTGTTTCAGGGTCCACATCTATTTTAGCCTGCAGACCTTTGATTTTCCCCAACTCATCGCAAAATACTCTGTCATTCCTTTTCAGCAACTCTGGAGTTCCTCCTGTCTGGACCTGAAAAATTTCTGACCAATTTAGTTTGATTTCCTTCAACCAACCCTGTCCCAGAAGGCTAGGTCTTTCTCCAGTTACAACAATTATTGGCAGCCGAGCCATCTGTTGCCTGTATGATACAGGTACAGATGTAATGCCTTTCACCTGTATTCCTTTGCCTGTATATGTTTTTAACTGAGCAACAGTTCTCTCCAAACTCAATGGCTGGGTACCTTCTCTGAGGTATTTAAAGATGTGTTCTCCCACCATCATGGTTGATGCTCCTGTGTCAACCTCCATGTGCAGGGGCTTTTCATTTACTTGAAGTGTAACAGTGATTGGTTTACTTTTCCTGGCCTTCAGATTGTGTAGGGAATAAACGTCAGCCTCAGTAACTTCTGGCTGTTCTATATCGTGCATTTCATTTAACTTGACCTGCTGCCGGAATGGCTGCCTTGATCAAGTTCTGCACTGTTTAACAACATGGCCTATTTTGTGGCAGCAGTGGAATTCTGCCTCTTTAAATCGACAAGCTTCGGGTGCATGATTTCCCCCATGACGGTAACACTTTAACCTCTGGGTTACTGGTGAGCTGCTTTCAGTGTTTCTTTTTGTTTTTCTGGTGGTAGGGACTGTGTTCCGCTTCACTGTAGCCTCCCTGATCTTTGCGCCATGCCTGGCTGCAGATTCACACCATAACTGCAAAACAGTGCCATGTTGCACACTCTACAGAGTCTGCGAGTCCCTCTCAGCACTCTCCATTGCTAGTGCTATCCCCATGGCGTGCTTCAGGTCTACCTCAACTTCTGCAAGCAAACAGTGCTGAACGGTGTCACCGTTTATGCCACAAACTAAACAATCTCACAACATGTCGTTTAAAGTATCATCAAAGTTACAGTACTCCGTTAACTGTTTTAACTTTGCGAGGTCTGTTGCAATTGACTCACCGGGGGCCCTTATTCTAGAACTAAACTTGAATCTTTGTATGATCACTGAGGATTTAGGCTGAAATTGTTCTTTCACAGGTCGACGAGCTCAGTGAAGGATATGGAATTTGGCATGGTTGGAGCCGTTTAGCTATGCATTAGATTATAGGATTTGCTCCCACAGACACTTAGGTGAATTGCCTTCTGTTTCTCCTCCGCTGTTATTTCATTAGCTACAAAGCAGAAACCTAATTGTTCAAAGTATTGACTCCAGTCCTCAATGGATGAGTCATACGGGTCAATTCTGCCAAAGAGAGACATTGCTGGTGGGTATACTTTTCTTTTCTTCCCTTAAAATATTGGAATACTCACAGTTGCAAGGTAAGGTGCTGCTTCTGCGCTTTTTATCCTGTGAGTGCAGGATGGGTTTCTTTTAAGAAACAGTGAACTTTATTAACATACTTCAGAGGAGGTTATGTGCTTGACCGAGGTCCAAGACCGAGGTAAAAATTCCGCCCACCCCAGATTTTCTGTGCTTGAGGCTGATTGGTCTATACAGACATATGATCCCCATAACAGTAAGAAATAGTTTAACTTACAATCATTGCACCCCCATTGCCATAAGTCATTTTTATTATCCCCCTTAAGGCCCACCTGCACTTCTGCCAAAGAGGAGAGCATTAGTGCGATCACATAGCTTGACCCCAGTCCGAATGTGGATTGGGCCTGTGGTGGATTCGTTGATCAGGTCACGACTAATCTGATCAGCCGGATTTCGCAACCAGTTCAACTGACCAATCAAGCTTCACGATTGTTCTTTCTCTTTAGATATCACATCATCTTTCTGTGAGGACCAAACATGATCAATTGGATTGGGAATAAACTCTCCAAATAGACTCCTTGATTTAAAGTTGAATTCTACTCTTATTAAGAATACATTTCTCAAATTTTGCAGTATGACCCCCTAAGAAATCATCAACATGTATCATAAAAATGCATGGGAGTTTCCCTTTATGAAATCAATAAAACATTTCAGGAACTGCTTTAGTCATTTGGTAGTACAGAACTTGGATATTGTTGAAAAAGGGGCATGTTGAAGCTTTTTGTCTTGCACTCATCAGGACACTTCACCAAGAATACCAATATAAGGGGAAAACAACAATGTATACTGTATGTGAAGAGAGTGCTAATTGGTTGGCAAGATTACTCTGATTGGTAGAGGCATTGCCCTGAGGAACGAGCCAGCAAATGGCTGTCATTTATTTTGTTTAGCAGAAACAGATGCAATGTGTGTACATGTTCTTTCTGTCTGCAAAGAACAGGGCCCTATGTATTAACTGCTTTTTTGAAGACAACCTATTTTCAGAAAAAACTGATCTCATGAAAAATTCCATATGCTGGAAGCAACATTCAGACCATGGATGTATTTGTTTAGTTTCCACAGTTTTCCTTTTACATTTTCTTCCTCTTTTGAAGGTTTTAGAAACACTTCTTTCTGAAAAATATTGCAGTGCAGAAATGAGACTTTTATGTTGATTGACCTACACCTCAATGAAATATGTGGCCAGAAGAGTGAAAAAGATTTTCAAGATTACTTGTCCAGCTTTGGGATAATCTACTCTAACATCTGTAACATATATTTGCTCATCAAAATAACTAGCTACTAGCCTGATTTTAACCATGTGAGCCCCAACTGCAAAGACATTTTCAGTACAAATCTACCTATATGACAAGGATGATTAACCCTTAACCGGTACCCCAGAATAAACTCCAAACTCACTCCAACCATCAAATTGATTTTGTTTTGCCTCTCTTATTAGTTTATTTTCAAGTTTGTTAGCACCCACAAAATGCATGATCATGGGGACTTTTGCTCTATTTCTGTTACGTAACTGTTCACTGGCCTTTATTTCATTATCTAATCTATTCAAGCTACAGCGTCTGTATTGTGATGAACAATGTATAAGTTTAAGTTGAACCTATATACATGTGTGTGCTAAGAAAAGTAAAAATGGTTTCAGTTTCATTTAGGTTTTGTTTATGAACCTTGATGCCTGAGAATCTGGGTAGACTTGTGACTAGAAGGTTTCAGGTATTTTTGGGTTGTTTGTATGTATACGTTCTTAAGGAGGTCTGATAACCCCTGAAGTCAAAGCGGTAGCTTAAAAGGGGTTGAAAATTCAGTGTTTGTGAAAAAAATAGAAAAGCTTTACGGTTGCTTAGCGACAGTGCTCCAGTGAGAAAGATACAGAAAAGACAGGAGTTTAGAGAGGGGCTGTTCAGTGTGGGTCAGAGAGAGAGGACAGGGCTTTTCAGCTCTCTGAGAAGTAAAACTACATGATTATGGGACAGCATTTAACTGAATAATCAGTTATAGGACTCAGTAAAGTGATCAGCTTAGCAGAGGTGCTACTGGATGACTGAGTTTAGGGAACTCAGTTGTTTGCTCTGCAGTTGAAGAAACAATGAGTTTGGAGTGAAGATTTTGGATGTCTCAATATCCCCTTTTATGCCTATCGGGGTTACAATGGTGAGATCTTCCTCTTGCACTATTGGAGGGTCTTTCTCCAGTTTGTGATCATTTTATGATACAAGAGTCAGTTTCAGACTCCCTACCAGCCCTTCTGCTGTGCTCTCTTACTATCCACTCTTTCATCCCATTCTGTTGCCCATGGACCTTACAGTTGAACCAAGATAACATTTTAACCAATTTGTCTCCCACACTGAAGTACAAGCATTTTTGAATATTGCACAATTAAAGGAATCTATGACAACACATTCATCTCAGGGTAAAATTCCTTGCAAGTAATATGATTTGTACTCACTCTCCTCCTGTCTGCATGCTCTCACCCCACAACCAACCCCCACCACCCCAACTCCCACAGCCCTAACAGCAACTCCCCTCACCCTAACAGTCCTCCCCCACTCTCACAGTCCTGGCAGTCCCATCCCACGCCACTCTCTCAGCTCCAGCGGCAACCCTTCACCCCCACTCCCAGTTTTATGGACCCCATGGCAGGCTGGCCATTAATATTCTTCATGAGAGTTGGTGTTATAGGGTGGCCAAGTTGTGCTATTAATGATAAAGTTAATCAGCAGACACTTCTTGAGTGGAAACTTAGGGCAGAATTTTGCCCTTGGAGTGCGGGATCGGCGGGGACATTCAGGAAGCCGACTACCGCCTGCGGTCGACAGCGCACTGAGATTTCACACAGGTGGGCCAATTAAGGTCTGCCCAGCGTGATACACAAGCGGCAGCATTAAGCGCCCCCTGTGCAGGCAGCGGGAGGAGAGGAGTGGAGTGAGAGCAAGCTTAGCGTGAACTTCACGCATGCGCACGAGAGAGCATTGAATAATCTCCCTGAGGCACAGACCTGCCTCAGGGAGATGAAGAAGACATTGAAAAAATTAATAAAGAACAGAAAAATGTTATAAAACATGTTCCCTCATGAGCAGGGACATGTTTTTAATTAAAGGATAAAATTTTTAGTTTATTTTTATTTGCTTTAGGGAACCTCATCCCGCCCGTGGATGAGGTTTCCCACTTGGCTTTTTTGCCTGCCTGCCAGCCGTAAGGTTGGATGAGCAGCGTAACTTTGAATTTAATTACCTTTTTAATGGCCTTAATAGGCCTTTTAATTGTCGGTGGGCACACTGCTGACTCCGGCATGTGCCCACCTAATGAAATATCGCAGGTGGTATAGCCTTGTCCTCACTAAACATTTCTAGCAATGGTTTGTGATCTGAAATGTTTGTAAAATGGCGGCTATGTATGTACTGGTGAAATTTCTTCACGCCAAAGACTTCTTTTTCTATCAGCGAGAATCCCTTTTCAGCTGTGGTGAGCGTTCTTGATATGTAACCTATTGGCTGTTCCGTGTCGTTGTCCATCCGATGAGAGAGAGCACTGTTCCCATTCCTTAGGGAGGTGTGTCACATGTCAGCACCAATTCTTTCGCCTGGTCACAACACACTAATAGACTAGATGAGTGCAACAACTGCTACATCTTTATGAAAGCTTCATTCTGGGGCACCTCCCAAGACCAACGTTGGAGTGTTTTGAGTCGAGAATGGAGGGGGGCAGAACTGTAGACAAATTTGGCAAGAGCCACCCATAATAGTTGATCATTCCTAGGAAAGATTTGAGCTGTGAGGCGTTCTTTGGCACAGGTGCCTCTCTTGTGGCTCTCACTGTCTCCTCAACCGGGTGGAGGTCTTGCGAATCCACCCGGTGACCCAAGTAGATTACCTCTCTCGCTTGGAACGTGCACTTTTCCTTTTTTAAATGCACTCCAAGTTACAGGAAACATTTTAAGACAACTTCTAAGTTTGCCTAATGCTTTTTTTCAGTGAATCCTGTCACCAGTATATTGTCTAAATAAACTACAACCTGGGCAGTTCCTGTAATAAGCTTTCCATTGTTCTCTGAATGATGGCAGAAGTGGGGGAGACACTGAAAGGCAATCGTGTATATTGATACAGCCTTTGTTGGTACTAATTGTGACAAATTCCCAGGAAGCATTTTCCAACTTTATTTGTTGATATGCATGACTCATGTCAAGCTTTGTGTACATTGACCCTCCTGCCAGATTGGCATACGGGTCTTTGATTTTTGGAATGGGGTGCCTGTCCAGCTTAGCTATTTTATTAACCGTCAGTTTCTAGTCTCCACAAATTCGGATGCTTTGGTCGGGTTTAAGGGCGAGGAATATGGGTGCTGCCCATTCTGAGAACTGAACAGATTGTATAATGCCCAGTTTCTCTAGTCTGTTCAGTTCAATGTCGACTTTTTCTTGCAGGCCATATGGCACCGGTCTCGCCTTCATGAAGTGAGGGGTTGTTTCCGGATCCACATGAATCTTGGCCTGCAGGCCCTGGATTTTCCCCATTCGTCCTTAAAGATGGTGACGTACTTTCTAAGTAGCTCTGGGAGCCCACTTGCTCTCAGCTGGAAAATTTCAGCCCATTCTAACTTAATCTCCTTTAACCAATTTTGCCTCAGGAGGCTTGGCCCTTCACCTGCTACCATCATCACGGGTAGCTTTACCGATTGGCTTCCATAATGGACAGTTACTCTGCTTATGCCTTTTACTTGAATGTCTTTACCCATATATGCTTTTAGCTTGGCTCTTGTTTCTTCTAAACTTAATTGATGTTCACCATAATTCAAATATCTGTAGGTATGTTCCCCAATTACTGTAGTGGAAGCTCCTGTGTCCACTTCCATTTTAACACGTTTGCCATTTACTTTCACTGTGACAAATATTGGTTCTGTCTTTCCAACTTTCAGATTAAACAATGAGTAAATGTCTGAATTTGTTGTGTCAGGCTCTTCTATACTGGAGATTTCATTGAGCTTCTTCTTTTGTTTACAAGCCTGCTTGAATCTTCCTTGTACTGCTTCATTATATGTCTATTTCTGTGACAATAGCATTTGATTTTTTTAAACTGCCAATTGCCGAAAGACTGATTGTTTCCACCTCTATTAAAATTATTCTTCAATTTTGCTGCTAAGTTATTTTTCTCTATTCTTCTGTTAGCGGGGGCTGTTTCCCGCTTCTTGGCAGAGTCTCGCTTTTTCGCGCCACTTTCGACTGAGGTTTTCTGCCCGATGTGGAGGATGGCGGCATTTTGCGCACCCTGTATTGCTTTTGAATAACTTACTGCATTTTCCATGGCAAGCGCTATCTCTAGCACCTTCTTGAAATCCAAATTCACTTTGAGCAATAATCTTTTCTGAATAGAGTCCTCTTTCACACCACATCCTAAACGATCTCTGAGCATGTTGTTCAGGGTCGCACCGAACTCTCAATGTTCCGTTAGCTGCTTCAAATTTGCCACGTAGCATGCAATTGTCTCATCTGGTGCCCTATTTCATGAATTAAAGCTGAACCTCTGCATCGTGACTGAGAGCTTTGGTTGAAAGTGATCCTTCACGAGGTCTACTAGTTCATCGAAATTTTTTGAATCTGGGGCACTGGTGCCTTCACACTTTGAATCAAGCTGTTGGTTTTTTTCCCACAGGTACTGAAGAGGATCGCCCGCCTCTTCACTTCTCCCGTAATATCATTCGCTTGAAAAAAGAACGTAAGGCGTTCTATGTATTGAGATCTGTGGCTGGTTTAAAAGGATAAATTCTCTCAACTTGTGGCAATTTGAGAGAGGATAACTTCTTCAATTCTAATGGAATGATTTCCAGCATCCGCAGTTTTTTGCTTTTATCAATTCTAATGGAGCTTGCTACTTACAATCACTGGGCAAGGTATAGTGCCGATTTCTATCTAACTTGATTTCTCCTGTTCAATCCTGTTTTATTCTTGCCTCCAGTTTGTTGTAAGATGGCTGAGTTATGCTATTAATGATAGAATTGACCAGCAGACACTTCTTGGGTGCAAACTTTAAGTTTACTTACAATAGTTGATCACCTTGATTTCATTCAAAAACTCTATTACAAAGTCCAAACCTTTATCACTATCCAACTGAAGGGTATCCACCTCACAAAATACTTTACATCTGATTTTATTTCTTGTAGGAAGCAACAACACATAGACCATACCTTCCAGTGCCCACATGGTTTAGATCCCAAGGACATAGAAGGTAATCATACCCTGACAATTTAAACTTATTTCCTGCCACTTTCCACAATGGCCACTGGGTTCTTAGTGTTATGTTTGGAAAAAAGCCTTAGGGCAGAATTTTACAGCCCCTCTGGAATTTTCTGGTCCCACCGAAGTCAATGGACCTTTGAATGACTCGCTGCATTGTACGGCCCCGCCCCCGCCATGATGGGGCCATAAAATTCTACCCATAGGACAGAATTTTCCGTTTTGGGGGTGAAGGCGGGGTGGGGGGGGGGTGTGGAGGAGAGAGCGGGTGTGGGCGCGGACCCAATCAGCGCCGGCGATCGCGTCCACATTGCCAGTTTATGCGGGTGGGCCAATTAGGGCCCACCCAGCGTATTTGTCCACTCCCGTGGATAGCAGGAGTGGGTGGGCAGCGGCGGGCGTGCACAGACCTTCGGGTCCAATGGCGACCCAGAAGCCTATTTAAAGGGAGGCCTGGCAGCCTCCTGTAGGCTGGTGACAATGGCCAATTCGAGGTCACACCACAGGGGGTCGGCTGAGCAGGCCAGGCTGGAGGGAAGGGCAGAGGAGCAGGCCAGGCTGCAGGGTCTGCCACAGGAGCGGGGCAGGCTGCAGGGTCTGCCACAGGAGCTGGGCAGGCTGCAGGGTCTGCCACAGGAGCGGGCCAGGCTGCAGGGTAGGCCAGCAGGGGGGCCAATGCGCCCCTCGCTTTTCAGATGAATGCCTTGCTGCCTTCCTCGAGGAGGTGGCAGCACGGCAGGAGGTGTTGGTCCCCCAGGATGGGAGGAGGAGGCCCCCCCACATGACTAAACGTGCCTGGGAGGAGGTGGCGGAGATGGTGAGCTCCCGCGATGTGGTGCGGCACACCTGGATCCAGTGCTGCAAGCGCTTCAATGATTTGTTGCGCTCTGGAATGGTGAGTACCATGTTGGCATTGGGCATTTAACCCAGCAGGTAGCCTTAGTCTTTTGAGCGCCTCCCCCTCCCCAAGTCTTACTGTCGTGACTATATTGAATCATGTTGGGCATTTGTTGTACGCTGGGTGGGCAAGCAGATAGTGCCCATGCTTAGATCAGCCTGAGTGGTTCATGAGGAGATGAGTTCTCCCCCGCACCATGTGTTGCTCTTAGTCACACATGACTAGTCTGGGGGCAACCTGCAGGAGATACAGCTAGGCGCATACTCAGAACTCCAACACATGTCCTATCCAGGGTGATGAGATGGTGGAAGGGGAGCCTCAAGGTGTCATGGCCAAGAACCATCTGCTGCCCTCGATGCTGCATGTAGTTGCGCTTCCTTGCTATGGGAGTAAAGACCGTGTGGTTCCTAAAGTGATGTACGCAGCATGTGTCCAAGGTGGCCGTTGGGGGGGGTTGGGAGCAGGCGTACTATCTTTGTGTGACTGATCAGAAGTAGCAGGGAGAAGAGGCTCTGGAGGCCTGATATGGCCCACTGTGGTTGGGGTGTGGCATGTGCATGCAGAGTCCATATGCAAATAGCCACAAAATATGGTCTTCTCTCTGTCTCAGGAGAAGAATGGTCATAATGCCCTGGAGCGTGCGAGGACTGGACGCAGCCAGGCTCACCTCCTTATGTTAAGCTGCTTCAAGCAGGAGGCCCTGGAGCTTGAGAGGCGCCATGCACCCAGGTCAACTGGTGTCAGTGAGGCTGGGGTGGAACGGCCAGGTATTTGAGGCCATCAGTGACATCCACTATGTGTTCCCAACATCCATAGCACTGATGATTGTTTAATTTGTTATTGCTGCAACATTGCTCGGTCACAAAGCGATAGAGTCAGAGGTATGGATCATAGCAAAAGGTCCTTCGGCCCTTCGAGGATGCTCGCGTTAAACACATTCCTAAGTCTTCTAATCCCATTTTCCAGCACTATGCCCATGGCTTTGTATGCCATGGCATCGCAAGTGCACATCCAAATACTTATTACATTTTAGAAGGGTTTCTGCATCTACCACCCTTTGAGGCAGTGCGTTCCACATTCCCAACACCCACTGTGTGCAAAAGTTGCTCATCACATCCCCTGTCAACCTCATGCCCCTTACCTTAAATCTATGCCACCTGGTTACTGATCCCTCTGCCAAGGGGAAAAGTTCCTTTCTGTCGACCCTGTCTATGCCCCTCATAAGTTTATACACCTCAATCATGTCACCCCTCAATCTCCTCTGCTCCAGGGGAAATAACCCCATTCTATGCAATCTTGCCTCATAAGTGAAACTCTCCAGCCCAGCCAACATCCTGGTGAACATCCTCTGCACTCTCTCCTCTGCAATCACATCCCTCCCATAAAGCACATTTCAGAACTGCACGCAGTACTGTAGCTGTGGCCTAAGCAGCATTTTCTGCAGTTGGAACATTACCTCCCTGCTCCTATATTCTATGCCTCAGCAAATAAAGGCAAGTATGGCATTTGCCTTCTTAAACACCTTATGCACCTGTCCCGCTACTTTAAGGGGCCAGTCAACACGCGCACCAAAGTCCCTCTGATCCTCGTTACTTCCCATGGTCCTACCATTCATCGTGTATTCCCGTGCCTTGTTTGCCCTGCCCAAGTGCATCATCTCACACTTATCCACATTACATTCCATTTGACATTCACCAGCCCATCTGACCAGCCCGTCTATATCATGTAATGTAAGGCTATCCTCCTCATTATTTGCCACCCCACCAATGTTCTTGTCCATTGGTTCTGGAAGGTTGAGCACATAATGAGCCAGGGGGGAAAGGGATGAAGTGTGTCACTGTGTGCACGCTAACTGATCCACTGTCCTTGTTGTTCATTTCAGCATCCTCGGAGCATGGCTGCCAGGAGGAGCTGCAGATGCCCCTCTCACACCTGAGGGCCCTCAAGTCACATCATTTCTGTGAGTCAGGCACCAGCGCAGATACTAGCACCTCGGTGGGCATTGGAACATCGGCTGGTATCCTGGGCACAGTGGAGAGGGCACTTCACATTTGCTGGAGGAGCTGGCAGAGACAGAGAGTGCCAATGGCGCCAGCAGTCAGAGGACAGCAGGGGTCCAGGCACATGCTCAGTCGGTGCCTGATGATGTGCCTCTGGAGACGTCCATGACGCAGCAGCTGCAGGAAATGCGGCTGGGTGTTTGGGAGCATCTGGGAATGATACATGAGGCTATGCTTCACTTGGTTTCCATGGTGGGGGAGTCCATGCGGAGCGTGAGTGATGCAATGAGCCTCATGGCAGAGCGTCATGCTTCCTTCATGAAGAGAGTGGCGACTCTCATGGAGAGGCACCTCCAGGAGAACAATCAGGTCCTCCAGGGGTTACGCTCGGACCTGCAAGCTCTCACAGCGTCAGTGGCCACAGCTGGTCAGTGCCAATGTGGGAGATGGTGTGGGCTTCAAGCTTCCCAGCTCGTTGCCCATCCATCCACGGTGAGCAGGGAGGTCCGAGGCCACCTTACATCAGCACAGCAGCTGCCTGTTGTATCTGCGAGCTCCTCTCATCCTACCTGTTCCGGATGAGGGCACCAGCTCATCCACCCTTCTCCCAGTGACCGTGGCATCCGGTGCGGCTGTGATGACTGGGGAGATGCCAGCTGTGCAACTGGCAGCTCCCTCCCAGGCGGGGCCAGCACAGGCTCCATGGGCCAGAGGACGACCGCCAAGGTCATCGAGGCCAACAGGACAGCAGAGTGAGCAGGCTGGCTCAGATGTCACTCCGAGCGATGGGGCTGCACCAAGATGTAGCACCCGGAAACAAAAGCTTAAGGCACCTTAGACACACCACGGGTTTCTCGCTGATGCTTTTGTGTTGGCCCGAGATTAAGTCCTTATAATTTATTTTTGCTTGCTTACAGTAGCTTCCAGCCTCACCAACACCAATTGATCTGGGTGCATGGTGTCTCTCAAGCTCAAGGGCCTCCTGCTCGAAGCGGCTTGACATAAGAAGGTGAGCCTGGCTGCGTCCAGTCCTCGCACGCTCCGGGGCATTATGAGCATTCTTCTCCTGAGAAAGAGAGAAGACCATTCACTGTGGCTATTTGCACATGGACTCTGCATGTGCATGCCACACCCCAACCACAGTGGGCCATATCAGGCCTCCAGTGCCTCCTCTCCCTGCTACTGCTAATCAGTCACACAAGGATAGTACACCTGCTCCCAACCCCCCCAATGGCCACCTTGGACACATGCTGCGTACATCACTTTAGGAACCACACAGCCTTTGCTCCCATAGCAAGGAAGCACAACTACATGCAGCGTCGAGGGCAGCAGATGGTTCTTGACCATAACACCTTGAGGCTCCCGTTCCATCATCTCATCACCCTGGATAGGACATGTGTTGGAGTTCTGAGTATGCGTCTAGTTGCATCTCCTGCAGGTTGCCCCCAGACTAGTCATGTGTGACTAAGAGCAACACATGGTGTGGGGGAGAACTCATCTCCTCATGAACCACTCAGGCTGATCTAAGCATGGGCACTATCTGCTTGCCCACCCAGCGTACGACAAATGCCCAACATGATTCAATGTAGTCACGACAGTAAGACTTGGGGTGGGGGAGGCCCTCAAAAGACTAAGGCTACCTGCTGGGTTACACTATTGTTTTGCAATTGGGAGAACATCTGATGTTAACATTAAAAATCAGATGTGTGAACATGGCTGAGGGTGGCTCATTTGTTCTGCATGTGTATGTTACAGAGAAATGTCATAAGTGTTTGTCTGGATATTCAAATTTATGTCCAAAGCCCTTAGTTCCTGCTGATGACCTGGCAGATTTTGCACTTTTGCACTTAGGTGCCGAGTATGGATGCACCAGGCAAGGCTGGTCCTGCTGATCCATTTGTGTTGTGCTAGCTGAAGGTTCTTTGGGTTAAAGCCTCCCAGGCGTTCCTGCCTCCTTGGTGTAGCCCTGGGTCAGCGTCTACCCCCTCAGCATTCCCCTGTGCCTGCTCATCCTCAGAATCTGTGCAGCCACAGCCACTGCGTCAACGTCTTCATCGTCCACTGCGTCCCCCCTTTCCAGCGCAAGATTGTGGAGAGTGCAGCATGCAGTCACTATCAGCGACACACGATTTGGGGGGTACTGGAGTGCAACCCCTGAGCGGTCCAGGCTTCGGAAGCGCATCTTGAGAAGGCCGGTGACTCTCTCCACCACAGCCCTTGTGGTGCCCTGGTTCCTATTGTACCACTGCTCAGCCCCTGATATTGGATGGCGGAGAGGCGTCATGTGCCACGGGAGAGCCCTTGTCACCCAGCAGCCGTCCATCCAGCTGAGTCGGATCACTGATGATCCCTGGCACCTGGGAGTGTCTGAGGATGTAGGCACCGTGGGAGCTGCCTGGGTACCTTGCACAGACTTGTAGAATCAGCATCCTGTGATCACACACTATCTGCACGTTCATGGAGTGGAAGCCCTTCTTGTTGATGAAGGCACCGGGCTCTCCTGCTGGCGCCTTGATGGCCACATGTGTGCGGTCTATTGTACCCTGGACGTGGGAGAAGCCAGCAATGGCCACAAAGCCTCTGGCTCGCTGTGTATGACTTGCCTGGTCACAGCGGAAGTGGATGAAGGCCAATGCACGCCTGAACAGAACGTCTGTACCCAGCTTGACACAAGTGTGGACAGCAGATTGGGAGACACCGCAAAGATCACCCACCGAGCCCTGGAAGGAACCAAAGACATAGAAGTTGAGGGCAACTGTGACCTTCAGAGCCACTGGTATGGGGTGTTTGCCCACAAAGTTAGGAGAGATCTCAGGGCCAATCATCTGACAGATGTAGTTGACTCTCTCCCTTGACAGTCGGAGCCTCTTTCGGCACTGCACCTCAGTTATATTGAGGTAGCTGCTTTGCCGCCTGTATACCCTGGCAGCAGGATAGTGGTGTCTTCTGCCGTCCCTTCCGCCTTGGACTACCTCTTGGTCCTGCGCCCCTTGTGCCTGTGCCTGTCTTCCCAAAGGTGGCTCCCCCGGAGGCTGAATGTGCAGTCCTGGCCTCCTCTTCCATCTAGCCCTCCCTTCCTCCTCAGAGGAGCTGCCTCTAGTGGACGTGTCATACCCAGACTAAGGGGAGGCCTCTGGAAAGCTGCAGGCCTGCTAAAGATTCCTGACTGCAGGGTGCTGACCTGATAGTACATAGTACATAGCAAGCTGCTGGAATGTGTTCTGAACTACTGCAGATCACACAGGCAAGTTTAAAATACTTTCTCCAATAAATACTCCACAAAGCATATTGACGACCTCACTAAGTCCTCTTATACCACCCATGGATGAGATTCATTGAAAAGCCCGAAGATCGCACGGACGCCTAAAAATTGCCGTCGATTGATGAATAAAGGGCCTTAACTAGCCTGTTCCTTAATGGTGAGCACACGTCGGACTTCATCGCGCGCCCGCCCAGTGAAATATCGCGATGTCACATGGTGACGTCGGGTGAGCGTCCCGAATTCACCGCCCGTCATTTTACACGCGGACATGTAGAGCCCACCCTCCACACGTCAAACTGAAAATCCTGCCCATAATTTCCAATCTTCACCTTTAGGTAACCATTTTTTGCTGCCATGTTCTGTTCCAGAAAATCTGGCAGGAAGGATAGAGCTGGAGCCTGGCCTTTGCATACTTTGTGAGCTTCTACTCAAAGATACACATCACAAACATGTATCTCCATAGCCAACAAACAGTGTGAGTCTGCTGCTACATATCCGATCATAATTTGTTAATGCCCACCACCTGAATACAATTAACTACTCAACTACTATACAATTAACAAATGTTTGGCTCTTTGAATGCTTTGTCTAGCCACCCTGCTATGGAACAAAACATCTACCCTTTTTAATCATTCTGATCCCATTCATCTGTACGTTTTGAATTCATTGCAACATGTTAACTATTTACTGCTGTGTGTGTTGTAAGAATTAGTGGTATCCTCAGTTACGTTACAGCATGTGAATGCAGATAGTGTCTGAAACTCAGCTTGGATAGCTCTGAAAATGAAACCTTTCTTCTTTTCATGCTGGGTCTGCTTGTTTCTTTGCAAATTGAACTTGATTCATCTTATTAAATCATGCCTCACCTGCACTTTTAATGAGTAGATGGCCAAAAATCTTGGGATAATTGTGACTGTGTGATAATTTAAAACAGATGATAGCAAACCAGCCACTCGTTTTATAATTCGCTGTCATTTGTTTTACACTATTGCACAGTCAAACTGGTTCTCCTTGGGCAGAATTGTTTCCCCGTCGGACAGACTTGGCGGGGGCAGTCGTGGGGCTGACTGCCGCCCGTGATTGGCTCCGCACCGCCATTTTACGCGGGCGGGCCAATTAAGGCCCGCCCAGTGTAATACACGAGCAGTAGCGCTGACCACTACCTGTGCGGGCAGGGGGAGAAGGGAGAGTCAGATTGAGCGTTCTATCGCGTGAATGCATGGGGAACAGCGCAGCAATCTCCCTGAGGCATGGAGCTGCCTCTGGGAGATGGAAGCGATTGTTTTTATTTATTTTTTTAACAATGGAAATTTAACTAAACTTTTCCCCTCATGTCACTGTGTCACATGAGATGGGTCATGCTTTTATTTTTCATAGAAACTATTTATTTAAGTTGTAAAAGCTTTAGGAAACCTCATCCCGCTCGTGGATGAAGTTTCCTAAAAACGTAAAGGCCGCTTGGCCTTTTCGCCTGCTCGCCCACCATGAGGTTGGATGGGCAGCATAAAGTTGAACTTAATTACTTCGCTAATGGCCTTAATAAATAGGCCTTTTAAATATCGGTGGGTGTGCAGCCAACTCCGGCGCGCGCCGGCCGAACAAAACATTGCGAGACAGCGCGATGATATCGGGACGCTCGCCCGACGTCACAGAGCATCATTTTATGCGCCGGGGTGTCAGGCCTGCCCCCACACGCCGACTGAAAAATCCTGGCCCTTGTGTTTGTTGCAATATTTTTACATAAAATATGCACGGTTATTACTTGGGTGTCAACAAGGTTTCAAGAACTGCTTAAATGTTGTCACAGGGTATACTCTTATTTTAACAAATCATTTGCATTTCTTTGATTGTGGCTTGTCGTTAAAATATCCCGTTTTATAACATATTTTAAAATGTATGGGCCAGGTGCTGGAAGGTAGGATTAGAATAGGCGGCTAGGTTTTGCAACCGGTGCAGGCACAGTGGGCTGAACGTGCCGTAACTTTTCTATGGTTTTTCCTGTCTCTTTTTCTTCCACCACGGCCCAGCCAGATTGCAGTTCTTGTGTATCTTAAAGGAGAAAGACAGAGGAGTATGGCTGTGGTGAGGGCACAGAGGGAAAGCAAGGTGCAAGCTGATACCAGCTGCAGCATGTAAATCAGAAGACATTGTAGATTAAGGGGGAAGTGAGGTGTGAGAAGGAGGATTAGATATTAAGGATGATGTCATCTTCTTTTGTTTCAACCACATGACTGGCCATAGCCTAGGTCAAGGCCTCACCAATGATGGTGACCAGTGTTTCTTCCATTGGAGTGAGGATATTCCATAACTGTCTTCCACCGTTTAGGTGCTGCTCCATCCATTATGGAATATCTTGGTCTGCAAGCGAGAAGAAAGTGTGTCAATGTAATGCAATGTGTTTTGGAGATGTGGCTGTCAAACTGGCACTGTGTGTAAGCTGAGAGATGTGGTTGTATACAAGTGTACGAGGGTGAGGTGAAGCTATAAATGTTAGGTGACTGACAGGGTCAGCCAAAGATGGAAATTTCAGTACACATTTCTCCATCCTTAATCCTTTTAATGTTCACCAATAAAACGTCCTTGACCTTTGGATGTTTCATTATAGTACTTAGTTCTAAGACATTAAAACTTGCATCTAGCCTTGTCTGTGTGTCCAGACAATTCAATTGTCCAATTAGACTGTGCAGCTGTTCTGTCTCAGCTTTAGAGGCATCTGCATCTTTTTGTGAGGATCTGGCAGAATTGACTGTGATAGGGTTTGTAGTATAAGGGTCTGACACGCACAGGGTTAATGTGGGACTGAGTACAGTGCCACCCACACAGTGAGGTAAGAAGGCACATGACCCAGACGTAGGGGTCAATGTGTTGTTGAGCAGAGACGGGTTAAGACCTAAGCATGGAGATAGCTCCTAGCCTGTACTCTTTACTGTACATGAGAAAATAACTCTACTTGTTAAAAAAGACTTAGTTAACCTATTGAAGACTACAAAGATTTCTTTAAGAGACACTGTTCTGTAACCAACACCCTCCCAACAGCATTAGCACTTTCTAAGTAAGATTTGTTGATATAAAATAACATCAGACCCACACTGCCTTATTTCCAACCCAACACATTTAAAGTCCCCAGAAGCCTGACTCCCAACCTTAAATTCTGTTCTAATCCTGTCAATTACATTGCTTTGGAACTCAATAGTACCACCCCATTGGAAGTCATTAACATGCATCATAAAGACGCCAGAGAGTTTCCTGCCATGGTACCAATAAAATATGGCAGGATCTGCTTTCAGTTGGAGACAACCCAACTTTAACAAAACTGATTTAACTGAAAAGTACCATACTTTCGATGCATCTTGGAATTAAATGACCATGAAATCATTGTCGATTGTCATAAAAACCCATCTGATTCACTAATATCCTTGAGGGAAAGAAATCTGCCATCCTTATCTGGTCTGGCCTACATGTGACTCCAGGCCCACAGCAATGTGGTTGACTCTTAACTGTCCTCTGAAATGGCTTAGAAAGCTACTCAATTCAAGGGTAATTAGGGATGGGAAAAAAATGTTGGCCTTACCAGTGATACCCATGTCGCATGAAAGAATAAAACAAACTATAAACATATTTCTGGCGCCTCCTTAGGGGGAGAAACACTTCCATCTGAAGGTGGTTCCCCTGCAGAAATGTGGCTCTAATGTCTAATGACTTACATTCCCAAGAAAACCTTTCTAAAAGGGCCAAAAAGAAATCAAAATTACCTTTCCCTTTGTAGGCAAGTCCACCCTGACACATTTTTTTTTATCTCCTAAGCATTCTTCAAAACCCCAGACTACTAACCTAGCCTTGGCCTTATAGCATCTATCCGGTAGGACCTTACCTATGCAGATTCATCTGTTCAATAATGCTGACTGACACTGATGTGATATCTCTGAATACACGCCAAACTCTCTCCAACTTGCTAACTCTTTCTGTTTAGCTTCCTGTTTGGCTTTATCCCATAATTTCATGGCAGCTACCAAAAGCTTCTCGGTCGTGGGGACTTATGCTTCTACTATTTTGTGGGGATGGTTCTGCATTCTCCATTCTATTGTGTCATCTAGTCAGAGTGCAACCTCTACTCGCCTGTTGATGTCTATTTGGGCTATTACTGTTAAAGCCCCTGCATACCCTATCTGACTCCTCAGCCGGGATTCATCGCCTGACCCATTACTGTAACTTGAGCTATGCTTCCTTATTGTCGTACTCTATTCTCCCAGTCCATGGCATTCATTGCTTGTCCATCCTCCTGGACTTTCAAGGAATTCTTATATTTTCCAGTAGATTTCCCTGCCCATCCCACTATTGTTACATCCCTCCAATTATTCGATCCTTCTGGACAGTACAACACCTGGGAACCTGCTTTGGGCTGTTGGCCAATCAATAAAATAGCCCTTTTCTGTTCATCATGATCAGTGATTAGTTTCTCTACCAGCATCCAACACCCAATCTATCATACCTTGTTCCTTTGGCCCTACTCCACAAGGCATTTTGTCATCCTCTATCATGTTGTCTGTTTCCGAAAATTTAGAATTTATTTGACGACCCTCAAGGCTTTTGCTGTTTGATTCCCATGTTCCCCTCATTTTCTGAAACTTACCCTGGGCCTTTCCTTCTTATGCCCCTCTCTTTTGTAATAAACTAGATCACCGGAAATAAAGTCAACCTCAGTTGGTCTTATGTGATGTTGCAACGCTCTCCAAATTTTTTCTGAAACTTAAGCCATGTTAAAAGCTTCCCTGCCTGCATGTAATGCATTCAAGTGGGCAGAGAAAATAGAATTAATGGTTGTTCCTTCTAGGGCAGGGGGAGCATCACACAGGATCAAAGCTAACTTCAGATTCCTACCATATAGCAATTGGTATGGGCTATAACTGACAACTATTTGCAAAGGAATTTTAGCAAGCACTGTCTATGCCAACGCCATTTGCAACTTGCAAGCCAGTTGGTCGGTCAGTATCTTACACAGCAGCTCATCAGTTATTGTGTGATTCCTCTCACATAAATCATTGCTGAATGATCGCTCAGCCGTTGTATTCATGACTACAATATTCAAATTCCTGCATGCCCTGAAATTCACTATTTACAAATTCTCCTCCATAATCCATCAACATTTTTGGTGGTATTTCTAGCCCAGTGCCAACCTGTTTTTCCATGACTTTGTCTACAATGGTCTGTCTACCCCTAACATTTATCACCAAAGATAGGCTGAATCTAGTTGCCATACCAACATAGTGTAAATAAAAAATGTTAATCCTTGTCCCATAACTTTAGATCCACTAAGCCACTACATCATTAAATTCTCGGTGGAAGACTTACAACAGGACATATTGGTGTCCTCCAGTATTGGACACAAATGTCATATTGAGACGCAACTTGCTCAATAAGAGTTTCATATTCCCTATCGACTACTCCAGCATCCCGCTGTAGAACTTTTAATTTCTGTGACAAAGGGTGCGCGAATTATTTATCTAATTTCCAAATAATTATTTTCCCCTCAGCCAACCTGTTATCCCCTGAAGTCAATACTGCCTAAACTTCTTGACAAGAAATATCAGGTTTCCTCAATGGTATGAAACACTGCCCTAATCGAGTGAAATGTAAACCCAAGCTTTCCTGAATATAAGTGCCTTGTCATTTTCCATATCTAGTTCCATCTGTGCTTTTTTCATTGGGGATTTGCTCAACAATAAAGGTATCTCACAGCAGACCAAATCAGAACTAATGAAGAGAGTTATTCCTACTATCTTCCATGGTATGATCACTCTTTTGCAAGACTTTTGTGCCCAAACCTAAAGCAGGTGGAGCTTTCATACTCTTTAACCTTATGCCGATCTTCCATGTCAAGAGATTCCAAGTAGCAATTGAATCAGTCCATCCAGCACACTCTAGAGGTGCAACCGCTATCCAGCACCACACAGCTGAACAAAGCAGCGATCAAAACACTCATCACTGGCCTCATGCTTCCAGTAACCAATACAATTCCTTCAGGTCTGCCACCTTCATTACTCTGTGTCCAAGTTGTCCATTTGATGCGTTACCTTAAAGAATCAATTTTTGCACTTTGGACAATTCATTGTGTAATGATATTTGGGATCACAACAAAAGTTCTTATCAATCATTCCATGTGCTTTTCTAGGGTACATGCACTTACAGTCACCATCACAGAACCGCTATTTGATTTTATCTACAAATTGTCTAAAAGTGTGACCCTCTTCAGACCACCTATCAGCAATTCCATCTTTGTACCTATGCCTGTGTCTAGTAGTCAGGCATTCTCAGAGTTCAGCAACCAAGTCCTCCATCCTTTTGAATCACAGCAGAGTTGTCTGTTTTTGATCTGAAAGCAGCTGGAAACAATTGCTTTCACAATTTTCTTCCAGGGCAGCAGCCATTTGGTCTAAACGAGAGACTTTTCCAAGAAATTGTACCCCTGTCGGGAGCAGAAGTCTATCTTCCGTGAAATGTGTGCACAATCAAGTAACTTGAATGCAAGCACAATCTTGGAGGTCTCTTATATAACCTATCAAAGTCCATAGTACATTCTGCCATGGACTGATTGTCCATCTTCTTAAATTTATCAATAGTTGACCACACTTCATAAGCCTCCAATAGATAATCTTTCTTGTAAGTCCTATCCATAAGTTGTAATAGAAGAGTTAATCCCTCTTCAGTATCCAAGTCAACCACATCCAGCTCCAAAAATACTTTACTTCTAACCTTATTTTTTCCTGGTAGTGACAAAGCTAAAGCCATACTTTGCTTCTTCTTGGATAACAAGAAGCAAGTCCACGTTTGCTCCTCAATTTTCCACTGCTCATATTGTTTGGACTCCAAAAACACTGGTGAATAACCAAAGTCTGAGAATTTACATCAGGCTTCAACCATTTTGCACCAGAGGCTGCAAGAGAAGTACTTTCATCAGAAGAGAAAGACAAAAATCCCTAATTTAGTTTCCAACCTCCACAGCGCAATGTTCATTCTCTGCTACCATGTTACACATTCACCCAAAGAGCCAATTTTATTTAAAACATTTAATACAGAACGTCTCATATCATAAACATGACCTCCCTTTTCTTTCCATCCACACATACCCAAGTGGAAACTGGTTCTTATATATGTTATGGGTGGGAGAGAGAGCAAGAAAATGAACTTCTTTATCCTCTATCTGCCCATAAGCAGAGGTGTTTTTAAAATTATTTTTAAAGTAAGCTGTGGTGTGTTTTCCCAAGCCCTCAGTCTGTGTGATCCAATTTAATAATAACTCATAGCAAATTTGCATTATGATTAACCCAGAAGGTTAGATTATTCACATTCAATCCCAGGGCAGGAGGGGTGAGTGTTCAAAACCTCACACACACACCCACACATATGCAGTAATGGGAAATAAAAAAGAGAAAGATTTACAACTATGGGCAACAACAATAAGAGAACCATAGAAATGAATATTAGTTTCACATGATTTCTAAAGTTCGCGAAGTCAAAGACCAGAGGATATTTCTTTCATGCGGAGTTCAGTCCAGGTGAGTTTCTGGTTGGAGACAACAATACAAAAAAACCTTGAAATGATTGACACTGCAGCACAATGGGCTTTCTGTGCTTAGTCCACTTGGCGGGCGCTGATCAGAGATTTTTAAAATTCCAACAAGCTTCAAGCAGTTGCAAGATGCTGGCCAGCTGCTGAATCAGCTGGGAGTTCCTGGAGTTATTTCCAGTTAATGTTAAATCAGCAGTCTGCTTGTGAGGCCAAAGATGTAATGGTAAAACTGTCCAAAGGTCAGAGGCTTAGGTCATGTGACATGGCCCATTAATTGGTTAATTGCAGCTTAACAATCAATTTCTGTGCCTGTAGTCAGAATCTATTGTACCCCCTTAAGGAGAGATGAGGTGGCTATTAACATCTTTTCTAGTATAACTAGTTTCAATCTCCCTCTTTTGTGATATTTCAAGTTGAGGAGTCAGTTCATCTGCACTTCTTTCATTGATTACAAGGGCTCTGTATGATGTGGTATGAGATTCCACAGGCTGAGAAGAATTCTTCTGTTCTTGTAACTCTGTTGTTGGTAACTTTCAGAACAAAAGATCAATCCTGTGGTCATGTGACTTGTAGCAGCCATCTATTTTTTGGTTCAGCAGAAAGTCCAACTTTTAGAAATGGCAAGATAAAATTTTGGATTTCTTTTCATGTCATGTTGACCTAACATAAATTTAAGAATAATGAATAATGTCCTAACCTTTCCCCAATTAGTAACAGGTGCTCTCACTCACAACAACAGCATGCACTTAATTATCATTGGATTTGCAATATTAACTTCTGCTGAGAGGTTAGGTAGAGAGTTACTAACTCCACTGACAGTGTGAGGGGACTTGGGTGTTCAATTTGCACTTCTACATTGACTTTTTTGTATGGTGTTAAAATGATAATATTTCAGGTCCTTTGTTCTGAAAGTTACCAACAGTGTTACAGGAACAGAAGAATTCCTCTCAGCCTGTGGAACCTCACACCTCATCGTACAGACCCCTTGTAATCAATGAAAGCAGAAGTGCAGATGAACTGACTCCTCAACCTGAACTATCACAAAAGAGAGAGATTGAAACTTGTTATACTAGAAAATATGTTAATAGCCACCTCAACATGTTAAATTGTGCAAGAGACAACAAAGTATGAGATGTAAATAACATTTTCATATAAATGTAGACGGTTAGACTCCTTTAAAGTTTGGCTGTTTTAATCATGTTCCCAAAACAGATAGCAATCCTAGCACTGCCACTCCCATAGGTTGCTCAGAGTACTGAGAGGCCAAAGCCTTGAGCATTAATTATAATGATTAATTTATCAGGTTAGAAAGGCAGCAGTCTCTATTGAAACCCCTGAAAAACAAAACAATTCAAAAGGGAATTGCAGCTTGTTCTTTCAAAACAGTAAAAAAAAAGCCTTAAAAGCCAACACTGCAAAAATAGCTCCACTATTCCCACAAGAAGGACAGGGCAGCTTCTCGGGACTACCTTAGTCTATACTACAATATAGCCATAGCCCAATTTCTCTGAAGCCTAGACCTTGGAACTCTTGTACTAAGGGAAGCTGTATGATACTATGTCTTTGCCTGTTGAGGAAACAAAACGAGGATGAATTAAATAATCCATTTTAATCATTGTTTCTATATTTATTATCATTTTGGATTAATTTTAAGATATTCTTGCACAAATTGCGAAACATTAAATTCAGCGACTCGCCAACCTATGAGAAATTAATTACAATCCAGTTTGATCATGCCCTACATCTTGAAAATTTCCAAGGCATTTTTAATAATGGAATTTTTATTTAAGGTTTTTTTTTGTCAGGGAGAACCTAAGATATCAGAAACTGCTTTTTAACCATTGTCATGGTGACAGGAATTGTGACTGAGTGATACCAATCTGTAATTTCACCAGCTAACCAAACACATACTGAACTATTTAAAGAAGGACCATTTTAAAAACAATAAAAGAAACTGACCAAAGATAGCTTCCACAAGTCACTTGATATCTGGTGTTGTAAACTGACTACTTTTCTGGAAAGTTCCTATATGGGTTGCACTGCAAACATGCCCTGACATGTTGCTCATGGAATTTCACATCTGAGAGTGTCAAGATCCACACCAAAGGAATGGGGAATAGCATTTGCATCTTAAAAGACTACCTCTCCAGTGGAGACTGAAAGTCTACCAGGACAATAGCTACCTGAAAGGGGGCTCATCAAAATGGATAATGGTTTCTTCAGAAGCTAATGACTGGGACATTATAAGCCAAAGAATCAAATGCCAGATTCAGACATCAGATAAACAAACCTTTTCTGAAATCATTGTGGTGAGAGAAGGTCATATGATAAGTAACCATTTTTAAATCTCTTTATACAGCTAATAAACTCAGAAGCAAAAGGTAGCCTGATTAAACTGCCAATGAAGTAATAAAGAAGTTCTCTCTCACACTCTCACTCTCTATCGCTACGGTCTAAGAATCCAGCACAGACATAGTGAATTTCCATCAAAATAAACTTCAGGAGAAAACTCATTGATTTCTGGAAAAGGCAGATTATGGATTAAAAAGGGAAATAGTCTACAGTAAGTGCAGGTAAATGGACTTCAACACAATCCCTAAAATTTAAAGGAATCCAGGAAAATTGCAGCCACAGTGTCCAGCAAAGAACTCATGAACTGTGAATTATCTTTTTACCTTTCAGTATTGAACTTTTAATTTGGCAAAGAACATAACTCCCCTCAGTATAACTTGTAAAACTTTGCATGCTTGTGTGTGTGAATGAATGTGTGTTGTGAAAGTTCGAGAAGTGTGGGTTTACCTTTTTAAATATTTTGAAATCTTTAACTGGGTGGGTTAACTGAATAAAAACTGACCCCTTTTGTTAAAAAAAAAACAAGAAACCTATCAGACCCATTTCTTTGCAATCAGTACATAAACAGTTAAACACAGATATAGAGAAAATTCCTTCATCCTCCTAAATTCACAAAGAAATCTGCTATGGTCAGACCTGGAGCAGTAAATTAGGGGAATCAATTTTTACCTCTCTGCACATGGTTGTAATGCCAGGAAAGTGTTGTTTTGTTCATTTGCTATTGACTTCCATTATATACATTACACTTTAACTCTGAAACTGTTAGTGAAGTTTAGTTGTCACATTTACTCGTCATACCACAAAGTGAGAGGGAAGAGTTTTCCTCTCCCTTTAACAAAACATTGTAGTCTCCTTGATGTAACAGGCCAGTGGTAGTATTATATGTGAGATACAAGATATGTGAGGCTGCATTAAAATTACAACTTCGGTGTTGATACAAGTTTCAAGGCTCCAGACGTATTGTAAATGTAGAATCGGGCTGGATATCAGAGTGAAGTAGAGTGAGCTTACCTCAGCCAGAGAGTCTTGCATTCTAGAATCAGGCCCTTGGCTTTAAATTTAAAGAAATTTAGTGCTGTAAAAGACTAAATGCAACTTATTGGGAGTCAAAAGAAGAAAACAGCACAGGGTAATTATTTTTGGAGCACAATTAGACAAGCAAAACAATTATATTTCAAAATCCAATAATAAGTTGGAAGGTATGAAAGGAAAAGAAACAAAAGTGTTTGGTTAAAGGGGACCAAAAATGATCTGACTTTGGTGACTGCTGAAAATAAGCAAAATATTATTTCTCGATTCTTGAAAACTCTTGATGTGAGTTTTAAACATTTTTGATTCGCTAAAGGTAAAAATCAAATGAAACTAATGTTTACATTTATAGCAGCAGATGCTCAATACAGTGTAATATTATTTGTGGAAAGCATCAATAATTCTGATTCAGGTTAAAAACATTGTCTTCAACTAGAAAACTGCTTTCCATACTTAGTTGAAAAACAGTTCTTAGAAAAATGTGATGTATTTGATTGACCAGTCCAGATTGTGATTCAAATACCAAATGTATTATTGTTTAAGAGAAAAATTGAAATACAAGTAACATTTTGTGTCCGACAGAAGGAAAAGATAGTACAAATAAAAGATGTCAGTGATTCCAAATTACTGCACTTTGTAATTCTGTAAAGGACTGAACAACTGTTCATTGGCTCATTAAGACTAAATACTTCTTGAGTGGACGTCAATTAGTCTTTTAAACGCAGTTCAGTAGTCTTGTTTTCTCAGAAAATATGGCCGGGATTTTCCGGCCCTGTCGCGGGTGAGGCAGCGCCTCAGCCAGAAGTCCATTGACTTGCGGCAGGACCAGAAGATCCCAGCGGTGGGCGGGTATGGAAAATCCCACCCAATGCTTTTTTTGCTAAATGTGGTAATGAGAACATTAATAAAGTAATTAACCTGGGATAAGCAGCTTGTCCTATGAGGAGAATATTAGCAAAATGAGTCTACATTCTCTGGAGTTGAGATGAATGAGAGATGATCGATTTAAAACATATAAAACACATAACATGGTAGATGCTAGGAGGCTGGCCAGGATTTTGTGAGCCCATTGGAGATGGACTGGTGATGGGAGTGGTGGGAGGAGGAACAAAGAAGTAGTGCGGAAAGCCGATGTGAAAACAGATATATTTATGCTGCCAGGAAATAATCCTGGAGGTGGGGATGGCGTCAGCTCAGCTGCCTGCTGAATGGAAGTGAGCATTCAATTTAAATAATTAAAAGACCTATCAATAGCCATTTTCCCAGCCCTCCAGGCAGCTCCCAGTGGCTACGCAGGAACAACCTTGGTTTCCAGAGTCCCCAATCCCCGAAGAGGGTTCCTCAGTGGCACTGGCTGTCCCCACAGCTCCACTGCCACCACTGAAGGGGTTACCACTCCAATCACCAGGCCTGCTCTCCTGACTGCGGCACAGAAATAATTTTTCAACTTGCCTGCGAGGGCCTTTCAATATGGAGGCATCTTCTCGTTCCCCTTGCAGCCGCAGCAGCCACCTTCTCTCAGTGACATTGCCGAGGCTGCAGAGCTGCCAGGCCTCCGATTAGACCAGCAACTTGGTATATCTAAGTAGAATAGGTAGATGAGTCACCAACACTATTTTTAGGTATTAAGCATTGTTGCCACCCAGTCAATCATGCAGTGTTTCATTTGTTTCTAACATTCAGATCCCAGATCATTGAACATTAAGTAAGGGGTTATATGTGGAGGATGATACCATCCTTAGGTCCTGCTGCCTTCTCACATGGGCTCAGGACCTGGATTGGGTCCCAAAATCAGGATTTACCTTGTGGCAATATAACCCCAACTACTGTTTCCCCAGGCTAGAAGTTCTGAAACTAGGGGTCACAATCACAGGATAATGGGGTCAATCATTTGGGACTGAGAAGAGGAGAAATTTCTTCACTTAGAGCATTGTGAATCTTAGAAATTCTCTATCCCAGAAGGCTGTGGATGTTCAATCATTGCGTATATTCAAGAATGTGATTGATAGATTTTTGGACACTAAGGAAGTCAAGGGGCATGGGGATAGAAAAGGAAAGTAGAGTTGTGGTTGAAAATCCATCATGATCTCGTTGAATATCAGAGCAGGATTAAGGAGCTAAATAGTCTACTCCTGCTCCTATTTCCTGTATGTTTTTATTAGGAACATATAAGCATTGACATGGAAAAATTGATTAAAAAAACATTATAAAAACAGGTTTCTTTGGGTAAAGGGGTAGCCTTAGGACTGTCATCTTATAGTATTAGTCAGGTCCTGATTGACATTGTTGACATTAAATGCAGCTCATATTCACAAAGGCAGACATTATCGGGCAGAATTGAACCAGGTGACAGGGGTCTCCCCCACCAGCTGGAGAGCCGGTGAAAGCCATGCGTCACCTCCATTGGGAAAGGCCTACTGTATTAAATGTTTCTCAGGCACCCAAGTGGCCATCATCAAGACATCCCCAGAATTAAGGATACCATCACCTGAGAACTGTAGGCCAATGCGAGGCCAACAGCTCTCCATCACAGACAGCGCCACTAGAAGAGGAAATGCACCATCAGAGGCCCAGGATCAATGAGGGACCCGAGGTCAAAGGTGAGTGAGGACATGATGGGGGTCACGGGGTGGGGCTCACAGGAGATAATAGGAAGAGGGGTTTCAGAGGCAAAGGCAAGTGTTGGGGTTGCTTTCAGTGGCACCGCCCCCCCCAGCCCACCCCTATTGACGCCAGGTCCTTCGATCAGGCACTGAGTGGCTGATCAGGAGACTCCACCCCTAGTCCCCCTTCCCTGGGAGCCCAAAAGCAAACTCGACAAGTGTTTGCTTCCTGGTCGGCTACTCCACTGTTGCCATCAATTGCCTGCTTAAAGGCCTCGATTGACATCCAGGCCTGAAGGCCATTCATAAGCCTTCCTGCAGCTGCGGCGGGAAGGGGGTGGGGCTCCACCCAGCACTCTCCTCTCCCCTCTCTCCTCCAAACTCATCTGCGGGCAGGCATTAAATTCCACATATCGCATGCTCAAATCCAAACAATCATCAAACTTTGCACAAAAACGTTACAGGGATATATACCTCCAAAACAGTTAAATCTCTGTTGAAAGTTGCTACAGCATCAATGACTTTTATAAATTATCTTGGCTTTTGTGAATTCTGAATTCATTGGAGAGAAATGCAATTACCAACAAGTTTATTTCTGGACTTGTAAGCAATCATATTTCAAGAAGATAATAATGAAATATAAGAATCTGATACAATAATGGGAAAAAACAATTACTGATGACATTTGAGCTCAATAAATTAGGCTTAAAGAGGTTGGTTTCCAGTAGGATGTCATTAAGTTAATCCAAATGATAATTTTTATATTTTATCTCCATGGTAAGGCACATAATCAACTTAAAATGTGTAGGGCCCAGCAAGATCTAATTTCAAATATAAAACAGAATCAATATCTACTAAATTCTATTTAGTTTGTAATCTAATGAATGTCGTATGATGACATTACAACAAATTAAGAATGCTAAATTAGATATATCCTGAAAGTAGATACAGGGATTGCAATGTGTGATTATCCCGCGCCTGGTCATTCCAATTTTGTTATGCCTGATAATTTGAATGGTTTCAGCGTCCAGCCAGTGCTAACTGCACTGTTGATTGGCTGGACACATAAGCAGGGGCCAAAGCTTGTGTGAAGCTAGCACCACCCGATGTAGGCCTGCACTGGTTAATCCTAGCCACCACCTCTTAAAGGGGAAGTCCAATGTGGCTGAAGCAGGTGCTGGTCAACATGCAGTAAGTGAAAGTGAATCTGTTCTGAAAAACAGTGAAGAATGGCACAACCTGGCAGTGACAGGGCTCCCCGGTTGTCAAAGCTGCACTCGAGACCTTGGTGGCAGAGGTGGATCGGAGGTTCTCCAGGCACAAATTTGGAAAGCAGTGGGAGTAGCTAGCCCTGGATGTCCACCCTAGGAGTCATTCCCTGAGGGCCTTCATGCAGTGTGGCAAGAAGTTCAATTATCTCACATGGTATTTAAGGTCAGCCAAACGAATTCCATACCCAACTGCACCACTAGCCTCAGACACTGCTCAAAATGGCTCACAGCCCCTAAATCTACCTACCAACAATTGTATATCAATCTACCTAACGTTCAGATGCTCCAACCCACCCTCACACGTTTAGCACTGCTGGAGGCTTCACACCTATAAGTTACAGCTTGCACACATTGCCAGCTATTTAACCTTGGCAACCACATCACCAGATTGCACGACACTCAATGGCACACTTTCCTTTCTCATGAAGGGCAAGAGCCGCTCAACTGGAGGCAGTAGGAGCTAACCAGAAAGCACAGGCGGGGCTAACCCCCATGGAAGGGACTGGGCTTACAGTTACTTTTTTTTATTCATTCGTGGGATGCGGGCGTCACTGGCTGGGCCAGCATTTATTGCCCATCCCTAATTGCTATTGAGACAGCCATTGCTGAAGCCATGGCCAGTCAAAGATGATGGTATCCAAATACTTCAACTTCTGTGTTACATTCCACCTCACCATCATCACACAGTCCCTTTTATGAACAGCTGTGGGCAGTTCAGCTCACCACTCTTAAGAAAGATATATTGGTCTTGGAAGGAGCGCAGCACAGATTAATCAGAATTTTGTCTAGATTCCAAGGGTTAAATTACATAGAAAGATTACACAAACTAGGGTTGTATTCCCTGGAATTTAGAAGGTTAAGGGGTAATTTGATCAGAGATGAGACAATCTTCCTACCCTACTAACTGCTCCCACCCCCTCCCCAACTGAACTGGTTGCAATTGTGACTGTCTTACCTTTTTTTTCTGGTTCAATTAAGTTGATGGGTTCTACTTCATTTCTCTTCACCCCATCTATGCTTCATCCCTCCCTTTAGTGGGTACCTAGTGTCATCTGCAGAGTCAGGGACAAGTTGTCATTTAACAATAATCCAGCACTTTTCAATCTAGTGTGGGAGAGTATTCAATACTCAACACGCTGATATTTGAGGAAATGTTTGCTGCCATCAAAGGTATCTCATTTTCATGGAGTCCTGGGATCAGCTCTGAGAAACTGGAGGTGTGCTGATCCTGGTGATGTAGGTTTCCCTTGGTCCTGACAAGTTATCTCAGAACATGTTATCACTTGGTGCATTCTACATGACAATGCCATTACCAATCAGAGCCCACTTGCCAACTAATCAGCACTCTCCTCACATACGGTATAAATTGTTGTTTTCCCCTTATACTGGTTTTCTTGCAAAGTGTCCTGATGAGCGCAAGATGAAAAGTTTTGACATGTCTCTTTTTTCAGCAATTTTTAAGAATGTCAAATGATGAAGAAAGTTATCTAAAAAAAATTCAGCATTTTTGAATAATACCTTCATGTCATAATCCCTTCCATATAATCATAAAATCAGAACATGGAAGGAAACCATTTGGTCCATCAAGTCCATGCTGGCTCTCTGCAAGACTAATTCAGCTAGTCCCACTCCCCACCTTTTCCCAGTAGCCCTGCATTTTTTTCCCTTCACTACTTATCTAATTGCCTTCTGATAGCCATTATTGAATTTCCCTCCATCACCTTTTTCAAGCAGTGTATCCAGACTCTAACTGCTTGTTGCATAAAAAGCTTTTCCTCATGCTGCCTTTGGTTCTTTTGCCAATACCATTAAACCTCTGCCCTCTGGATCTACGTCCTTATGCAAAAAGGAACATTTTCCCTTTCCCTATGTTCCATATGACTTTGAACACCCCCATAAAATCTCCTCTCAACCTTTTCTGCTCTAAGAAGAACAACCCCAGCTGCTCCAATCTGTCCATGTAACTGAAGCCCCTCATTCCTGCTACCATTCTTGTAAATCTTTAGTGCATCCTGACAAAGGCCTTCACATCATTCCTAAAGTGTGGTGCCCAGCAATGGATACAAATCTTCAATTGTGGCCAAGCCAATATTTTATGAGGATTCATCATAACTTCCTTGCTGTTGAACTCTATGCCTCTATTTATGAAGCTCAGAATCACATTTTCTTTTTCAACCACTTTCTCAACTGCTCTTTAGAGTTTCCATTAATTCCAACTATTCATTCAGGTCTGACTTGGTTCATAAAGTATAGATAAGGGAAGTTATTTAGTCTTCCTAGATCATCCTTCCTATGAAACCTCTGATCTTTATATTTTGTATGATTAAGAAATTTGGTCATGAAATGAACTGGCATCACTGCACAGAAGCTGGTGCCTTCTAGGATGCTCAAATAGAAGGTCACTCAGTGCAGCCCCGGTGACATTGTGATAATCTACATGAGTTCCTACAATATCAGAAGGATACTTATTATTTGAAAGATTATAAGGGTTACAAGCTATAGTAATTATGGTTTTATTTAGTGTGTAATGTAGCTTTAAGAATAATACTTGTTAGGCAAGTTCACATGATCTGTAGTAACCAAGAGGAGAGAAGCAAGTGCTAACCTCAGCAGTCAGTGTGGAGATAGAGTTGGGGTTGAAAGCACACATGTAGTTTCTGCTGAGTATATTGTAAATAAACTTGGTGTTAGCGTACTGAGGATCTACGCACAGCTTGATGCAGCCACACACAAAGGTGGCCATCAGTATGAGGGCGATCCAAAACAAAAACAGAATTACCTGGAAAAACTCAGCAGGTCTGGCAGCATCGGCGGAGAAGAACAAAGTTGACGTTTCGAGTCCTCATGACCCTTCAACAGAACTGAGTAAAAATAGGAGAGGGGTGAAATATAAGCTGGTTTAAGGTGGGCGGGGGGGGGGGGGGGGTGGGGTGGGAGAGAGAAGTTGAGGGTGGGGTGGTTGTAGGGACAAGCAAGCAGTGATAGGAGCAGATAATCAAAAGATGTCACAGACAAAAGAACAAAGAGGTGTTGAAGGTGGTGATATTATCTAAAAGAATGTGCTAATTAAGAATGGATGGCAGGACACACAAGGTACAGCTCTAGTGGGAGTGGTGTGAAATAAGACTAACAGGGCAAAAAAGGTATAGATTTAAAAATAATGGAAATAGGTGGGAAAAGAAAAATCTATATAAATTATTGGAAGAAACAAAAGGGAGGGGGAAGAAGTTCTTTTCCCACCTATTTCCATTATTTTTAAATCTATACCTCTTATGCCGTGTTAGTCTTATTTCACCCCTATTTTCATCTTTTTGTTCCTTTGTCTGTGACAACTTTTGATTATCTGCTCCTATCACTGCTTGCTTCTCCCTACAACCCCACCCCCCCCCGCCCCCCCGCCCACTTCTCCCCTCACCACCCACCCCCCAACCTTAAACCAGCTTATATTTCACCCCTCTCCTATTTTTACTCAGTTCTGTTGAAGGGTCACGAGGACTCGAAACGTCAACTTTGTTCTTCTCCGCCGATGCTGCCAGACCTGCTGAGTTTTTCCAGGTAATTCTGTTTTTGTTTTGGATTTCCAGCATCCGCAGTTTTTTGTTTTTATTTATATATAAGTATGAGGACGATGTTGGGCACATTTTTCCCCCTTTTATCTAGAGGCTTGTACATCGCGTCCCTGCGGACACGATCCATTTTCGACCTCCAGATAAAGCGAAGGATGGCTCGGGTGATCGCCATCGCGCAGGAGTCTGGAATGGGCCAGACGTGCACCACGTACAGCAACAGCGAGAGTGCCTCACACCTGATGACCAAGTTCTTACCCGCAATAGAGAGGGAGCGTCGCTCCCACATGCCCAGTTTTCTTTTCACCATAGACACTCGCTCCTTCTAGTTTCTAACGCATGCCCCGGTCCCTCCAAACCATATCCCCAGCACCTTCAGGCCGTCAGCCCTGACGGTGAAGGGGACAAAGGATCGGTCAGCCCAGTTCTCGAAGGACATGGCCTCGCTCTTCCCATGATTTACTTTGGCTCCCAAGGCCAGTTCGAACTGGTCGCAGATGTGGATCAGTCTGCGCACTGACAGCGGATCCGAGCAGAAGACGGCGACATCGTCCATGTACAGGGAGGCTTTGACCTGAGTACCTGTACTGCCTGGGATCGTCACTCCTCTTATGCCCGGATTCTTCCTGATGGACTCAGCAAAGGGTTCTATGCAACACATGAAAAGAACAGGCAAGAGAGGACAGCCCTGTCTGACTCCAGATTTAAGCGGAAAGCTATCTGATTCCCACCCATTGATTGAGACTGCGCTACTGATGTTAGTGTAGAGCAGTTGGATCCAATTGCGAATTCTCTCCCCAAACCCCATTTTGGAGAGTACATCCACTATGTAAGTGTGCAATATTCTGTCAAAGGCCTTCTCCTGATTCAGGCTGATGAGGCAGTTGTCCACCCCTCTGTCCTGCACATAGGCAATCGTATCCCTGAGCAGCACGAGGCTGTCAGAGATCTTCCTGCCTGGCACAGTGCAGGTCTGGTCAGGGTGGATCACCAAATCCAGAGCGGATTTGACCCGATTGGCGATGACCTTGGACAGAATCTTATAGTCTACATTCAACAGTGAAATGGGTCGCCAATTTCTAATTTCCTCCCTTTCCCCCTTGTGCTTGTAGATGAGGGTGATGATGCCTTTCCTCATGGATTCTGATATACTGCTGGTCAGGAGCATACTCTCGTACACTTCTAGCAGGTCTGGGCCGATCCAGTCCCAGAGCCGAATACAACTCCGCCGGCAAGCCGTCGCTTCCGGGAGTTTTACTCTTCTCGAAGGACTCAAGGGCCTTAGTCAGTTCATCAGGATTTAGCGGTTTGTCCAGGCTCTCCCGTGTACCATCGTGTAAGACCTCCATGATAGAGGACAGGAAGGACTGGGAGGCTGTGCTGTCTGTGGGCTTCACGTCATACAATCCGGCATAAAAGGATTTGCTGATCTTCAAAATGTCGGACTGTGATGACTTTACTGAGCCATCTTCTTCCTTCAGGCTGCTGATCACCGGGCTCTCTCTGTGTACCTTTTGGAAGAAGAAATGTGAGCACGTCTCATCCTGCTCCACAGAGCGGACTCTGGAATGGAAGATGATCTTGGCGGCCTCTGAGGCAAAGAGCGAGGCTTGCTGGCTCTTCACCTCTTGGAGTTCCTCCTTGATATCGACCCCCATCGACTGCAGCCGGAGCAGATTCTTCACGTTTGTCTGGAGGCGGGACATTTCCCTCTGTTCCTTTCTAGCTTTCTGGGTGCCTTTGAGGATAAAAAACCTCTTGATGTTTCTCTTGATTGCTTCCCACCAGTGTGTCAGGGACTCAAAGGGGGGTTTCACGGTTCTCCAACCTTTGTAATCCCTCTTGAGCTCCTCAATGTTCTCTGGGGTTAGCAGTTGCACGTTTAGCTTCCATGCCCGCCTGCCCACCCTCTGGTCTTTCTCTAAGTGGCAGTCAGCCAGTAGGAGGCAGTGGTCAGAGAAGAACACCGGCTTGACATCGGTGGATCTGACTGCGAACACTCGGGACACAAACAGGAAGTCTACTACGTGCTGAGGTTCTACCTGTCCCCGGTGTTGCGAAGGATGGGTCTGGCCACGCTGCCGCGGAACGCTCCAAGTAGTTGGACTATGCCGTACCACCTGTCCCTTGTGGAAAAATTTATGCAGAGAAACAGCTTTGACCACAAGTCCATCAGGTAGTGGTCGGCACGTAACGTCTTTAGGCCCTGCGGGAAATGGAGAGGGTGGATCCTGTGGGATGGTTCCCCGAGCAGACTGTCAAAGTAATTTGGCAGAATGCCTCATCGCCAGAAATTTGCAACAAGCACCAAGACGTAGCATGGCTGGTGGTGAGAAAGGCCCTTCCCGTCAGATCCTTCCAACACGCCAGGAGTCTCATCCCCTCTGCACGTTGCCCTCGAGGTGGCTATGGTGGGGACGAGACCATTGTTCACCTCCTTGTAGATTGTGCCTTTGCAAAGAAGGTCTGGAGTGAGATGCAGTGGTTTCTGTCAAGGTTCGTCCCGAGCAGTTCTGTGACACAAGACTCTGTGCTCTTCGGGCTGTTTCCAGGGACATACACCGAGACAAACATCAACTGCAGCTGGAGGATCATCAGCTCGGTGAAAGACGCTCTTTGGTCTGCCAGAAACTTGTTGATCTTCCAGCGCAAAGAGTTGTCCCCGACCGAGTGTTGCAGACTGGCACATTCCAAGGTCGAGCACTACGTGCTGAGGGATGCACTAAAGCTTGGGGTAGCCGCCGCATAGGCGCAATGGGGAAGGGTCGCTGTCTAAGACCTTTCTGCCACAGTGCACCGAGGGGCTGGGAACTGTTTAGAACCCCTCGGGCTGTACAGCTCAAAATGAATGTCTGCAAATGATTGTAATATTCATTGATTGTATTGATGCACCTCATGATACATGTTGTAAAAGTTGAACCTGATTGTACTTTTGTGATGGTGATTTTGAAATGGTTTGGAATGTTCTTCCAGATATTTTATGAATAAAGTATATTTTTCCAAAAAAAAAAAATATTGTAAATAAACTTAGGGCAGGATCTTCTGCCTGTTGGGCAGGCCGGTCGGGAACAGGTACAGGCGGGCGTGGAGCCGATTGCCACCAGTGATCGGCTGTGTGCTACCATTTTACATGGGCGGGCCAATTAAGGCCCGCCCGGTGTGACGTGCGCCAGGTAGCACTCAGCGCTACCTGTGGGGGGGTGGGGGAGGAGGGAGAGTTGGAGCCTGCGCTCTTTCGCGCATGCACACAAAAGAGTGCAGAAATCTCCCTGAGGCAGCTCCGTGCCTCAGGGAGATTGAGTTCAAAATGAAAGTTTAAAATAAATAAAGAAAGAATAAAATTATTTGGACATGTCCCCTCATGTGACAGTGTCACATGAGCTGGGACATGTTTACGAATTGTGTGAAAAATATTTACTGCCCGTGGATGAGGTTTCATGCAAAACGCAAAGGCCACTTGGCTCTTTGCCTGCCCACCAACCTTAAGGTTGGATGGGCAGCCTTGTCAATTGCATAAATTGGTTCATTAATGGCCTTAACAGCCCTTTGACAGTTCAGCTGGGCGCGCGCCTGCCAAACGAAAGATTGGAATGACGCGCGGTGACGTCGGGACACACACCTGACATCACTGCGCGTCATTTTACGCTTCGGCTTGCAAGGCCCGTGCAAGCACGCTGACGGGAAAATTCTCCCTTTAAAGTTTCCGCCCAAGAAGTGTCTGCTGATCAACTCTATCACTAATAGCACAACTTGGTCACCCTACATCAAACTGGCGATAAGGATAAAACAGGATTGAACACAAGAAATCAAGTTAGAAAGAAATCAGCACTGTACCTCATCAAGTGATTGCAAGTAACAAGCTGCGTTAGAATTGAACAAGTTATCCCCTATCAAAATGCCACAATTTGGGAGAATTCACCCTTTTGAGCCAGCCGCAGTCGATTGGTCGCACTACACAAAACGCTTGACATTCTTTCTTCAAGCGAATGAGATTACAGGGGAAGAGAAGAGGCGAGCGAACCTCTTGAGTACATGTGGGGGCAAAACCTACTGTATAATTCGAAGTTTGAAGGTAGCCAGTGCCCCAGATGTGAAGAATTTCGATGAATTGGTGGACCTCATGAAGGGTCACTTTCAACCCAAGCTCTCAATCACGATGCAGAGGTTCAGGTTTAATTCATGAAATAGAGCCCTGGGTGAGACAATTGCATGCTACATGGCAAATTTGAAGCAACTAATGGAACATTGTGACTTCGGTATGCCTCTGACCAACATACTTAGAGATCATTTAGTATGTGGTGTGAAAAAGGACACGACTCAGAAAAGAATATTGTCCAAAATGAATCTGGATTTCAAAAACGTGCCAGAGATAGCGCTGGCCATGGAAAGCACAGTGAGAGATTCAAAAGCAATACAGGGTGCGCAAAATGGCACCATCCTCCACATTGGGCAGCCGAAAGAAATGCAAAAAGGCGAGACTCTGCCGAGATGCGGGAAAAGCCCCCGCTAGCCAAATAATAAAGAAAAATCACAGCAGTGAAATTAAAGAATAATTTTAATAGAGGTGGAAACAATCAGTCTTTTAGTGACCGGCAATTTAAAAAAAATCAAATGCTACTATTGTCATAGAAATGTACATATAATGAGGCAATATAAGGAAAGATTCAAGCAGGCTTGCAAACAAAAGATGGAGCCTAATGAAATCCACAATGCCGGAGAGCCTGAAATAACAAATTCAAACACTTACTTGTTGTTTAATCTGAAAGTTGGAAAGACAGAACCAATATTTGTCAGAATGAAAGTAAATGGCAAACCTGTTAGAATGGAAATGGACAAGGGAGCTTCCACTACTGTAATTAGGGAACATACCTTCAGATATTTGAATATTGGTGAACATCAATTAAGTTTAGAAGAAGCTGATGCCAAACTAAAAACATATACGGGTGAAGATATTCAAGTAAAAGGCATAAGCAGAGTAACTGTCCATTATGGAAGCCAATCGGTAAAGCTACCCGTGATGATGGTAGCAGGTGAAGGGCCAAGCCTCCTGGGGTGAAACTGGTTAAAGGAGATTAAGTTAGAATGGGCTGAAATTTTCCAGTTGAGAGCAAGTGGGCTACCAGAGCTACTTAGAAAATTCACCACGTTCTTTAAGGACGAATGGGGAAAATCCAGGGCCTGCAGGCCAAGATTCATGTGGATCCGGAAACAACCCCTCGCTTCATAAAGGCAAGACTGGTGCCATATGCCCTGCAAGAAAAAGTCGACATTGAACTGAACAGACTAGAGAAGCTGGACATTATACAATCTATTCGGTTCTCTGAATGGGCAACACCCATGGTCGCCGTCCTTAAACCCGACCAAAGCTTCTGAATTTGTGGACACTACAAACTCATGGTTAACAAAGTAGCTCAGATAGACAGGCACCCCATTCCAAAAATCAAATACCTGTATGCCAAGCTGGCAGGAGGGACAATGTACACAAAGTTTGACCTGAGTCATGCTTATCAACAACTAGAATTGGATAATGCCTCCTGGGAATTTGTCACAATTAATTCCTACAAAGGGTTGTACCAATATACATGATTGCCTTTTGGGATCTCCTCCGCCTGTGCCATCTTTCAGAGAACAATGGAAAGCTTCCTGCAGGGACTGCCCCAGGTTGTATTCTATTTAGACAATGTATTGGTGACAGGATTCACTGAGAAAGAGCATTTGGCAAACTTAGATGAAGCCTTAAAACATTTCATGCAAGCTGGAATGCATTTAAAAAAAGATAAGTGCACGTTCCAAGCGAGGGAGGTAATCTATTTGGGTCACCAGGTAGATTCACAGGGCCTCCATCCAGCTGAGGAGAAAGTGAGAGCCATAAGTGAGGCACCTGCGCCAAAGAACGCTTCAGAGTTCAAATCATTCCTATGAACGATGAACTATCATGGGCGGTTCTTACCCAATTTGTCTACAGTGCTGGCCCCCCTGCACTCTCCACTCAAAAAGCACCAACGTTGTTCTTGGGAAGCACCCCAGAAAGAAGGTGAAACAATTGTTGCACTTGTCCAATCTATTAGTGTATTATGATCAGACGAAATACATGGTGCTGACATGTGAACACATCTCCCTACGGACTGGGAGCAGTGCTCTCTCATCGGATGAACGATGGCACGGAACGACCAATAGGTTATGCATCAAGAATGCTCACCACAGCAGAAAATAGATACTCGCGGATAGAAAAAGAAGGCCTGTCCATCGTCCTTGATGTCAAGAAATTTCACCAGTAGGTACACAGCAGCCATTTTAGAATCATTTCAGACCACAAACCATTGCTAGGGTTCTTTGTGAGGACAAGGCTATACCACCCATAGACTCAGCAAGAATACAACAATGGGCTCTAATTCTGGCAGAACAAAAACAGAGTTACCTGGAAAAACTCAGCAGGTCTGGCAGCATCGGTGGAGAAGAAAAGAGTTGACGTTTCGAGTCCTCATGACCCTTCGGCAGAACTGAAGTATAGTTAGGAGAGAGGTGAAATATAAGCTGGTTTAAGGTGGGGGGCGGGGGGAGAGAGGAGTTGAGGGTGGGGTGGTTGTGGGGACAAGCAAGCAGTGATAGGACCTTCAACACCTCTTTGATCCTTTTGTCTATGACATCTTTTGATTATCTGCTCCTATCACTGCTTGCTTGTCCCCACAACCACCCCACCCTCAACTCCTCTCTCCCCCCGCCCCCCACCTTAGACCAGCTTATATTTCACCTCTCTCCTAAATATACTTCAGTTCTGCCGAAGGGTCATGAGGACTCGAAACGTCAACTCTTTTCTTCTCCACTGATGCTGCCAGACCTGCTGAGTTTTTCCAGGTAACTCTGTTTTTGTTTTGGATTTCCAGCATCCGCAGTAGCTTTTAGCTTTTTGTTTTTATCTAATTCTGGCAGCATTGGAATAGACTTTCTTACGTAGGCCTGACAATCAAATTGCAAACGCCGATGCCCTTAGTCATTTGCCTTTACAGGAAAATGATGAGGACGTCCCAGTTCCACAGGAACTTATTTTACTGTTAAATTTCTTAGATTCCTCACCGGTATGTGCTCGACAGATCAGAGACTGGACAAGTCGGGACCTAGTCCTATCTCAAGTACGAGAACAAGTGCTACATGGTTGGTCACAGGAGCCTGTACCTGATGAAATGAAACTGCACTTCAACAGAAGACATGAAATAACCAGCTAGGATGGCATCCTATTGTGGGGAGCACAAGTGATGGTTCCTCCAAAGGGAAGGGAGCCACTTTTAATTGAACTACACAGTGCAGATCCAGGAATTTCCCAAATGAAGACCATGGCATGCAACTATCTATGGTGGCCTGGGATGGTTGGTGAAATAGAGAGCTTAGTAAAGCACTGTGTGCAATGTCAGTGCCCTGAAAAGATATTAATGTCCATAATGTTATTGGAAATTATTTTAAAATGGAATTATAGTAGGTTCTGTGTCTATGTGTTTGACCGTATATGTCTTAATTAGATTAAAGCCAGCTAGTCTGGGTGCTTTGATGTATAGTAGTTTGAGATGTTAATTGGGTAAACAGTAAGTAGGATAGAAGGCAAAGTGTAAATTGGCATTTGTTGAATAAAGCATTTAAGAGTGGGTGTAAAATCTTGCACCTAGTGGGAGACACCTAGCAATGTGTTTATATTACTAATAAAATTGGCAGAATGAAAGGATATTATTGTTAAGAGATGTAAATTAAAAACCTAGTAATACAATGGAAAATTTACATTCAAAGGAAAAGGAAAAGGTATACGCAGAAAGGAGTTTGTGTGTGTAAGGCAGGGGCATTTAAGATCTAGTCAGCCTATAAGCCTCCAACTGTGTCTGCAAAGGAACCAAATTGCAAGGAACCTCATTTTGAATTTGTAAGGTCAAATGTGCTTTGCCTGGTGTCTGTTTGAAGTCTATTGGTTATTGTTGCCTTGGTGAAGATTTACCTGGGAGTGATTAATTTGGGCATTTGTTTAAAAGTTATTATGGTAATAATTTGTAGGCATGTGTATGTATTTAATTTGTTGTTAAATTAATAATTCTATAATTTAGTTTTATATAATAAACCTCTTGAGGCTGGGTGGTCTTATTCCTGAATTCAGAGCTGCATCTTAAACATACCAATTGAAAATATAGGTTATGGCAGTTGTTCAAGTTTCCCTCTGGGATTTAAACAGCTCAGCCTTTACCAACTACTGTGTCAGCAACTGCAAAAGTTGCCAGCGACAGCTCTGTTACACCCATAGGAGCGGCCAGGTAGACCCTGGGTGCGGTTGCACATTGACTACATTGGACCCTTCCTGGGAACAATGTTTCTGCTCATTATTGATGCCCATTCAAAATGGTTGGGCGTATATGAGGTGAAGTCACCAACTTCGGCCACTACAATTGAGAAACTATGTCAGAGTTTTGCCATTCACGGACTACCAGAAGTAGTCGTTTCTGATAATGACATGGCATTTACCAGTGCTGAGTTTCAATGGTTTATCAACCTCAACGGTATCACTCATGTGAAAACTGCACCGTACCACCCTTCCTCAAATGGACTGGCCGATAGGGCATTTTAAATGTTCAAGGCAGGCATGAAAAAGCTAACTGGCAATTCCTTGGCAACCAAGCTAGCATGCTTTCTTTTTCATTACAGGAGCACCCCTCATGCAACAACAGGTGTCACACCTACAGAGTTATTGTTGAAATGGTGTCTCAGGAGAGTGGTATACGTGAAAACTTCAGAAGGACCAAAATGGTTACCGGGTGAAATAAGTGGGGTGACTGGACCTCTATCTTACCATGTGGAGGTGAAAGGCCTGATCATCCATTAACATGTGGACCATTTTAGGAAGACAGAGACAAATCACCAAGATTTGGTTCCATCAGTGATCATGACTGAGTATGCGTTTCCTGTTGAGAATACTCAACCCAGGAATGACATGTCTGATGTTCCTGTAAGAGTTGAGGATACAGAACTGCAAGTGCCACTGAAGAACCTGATGTTCAGGCAACTCTGGAGAAGTAGGTTCCTGACAAAGAATCTGAAGTTGTGGAGCTGCAACGTTCCACACATACCAGGAAACCACCTGAAAGACTGAACTTGTAAATTCCTTACCCAGTGTAAATATTATATTGTCTTGAAAAATGTGTACTTGTAAATATAATATGTATAGCTGAGTTAAAGAGGGAGGAACATAATAATTATGGTTTTATTTGGTGTGTAATATACCTTTATGAATAATACTTGTTAGGGAAGGCCTCATGATCTGTAGTTATAAATAAGGGAGCAGCAAGGGCTACCTCAGCAGTTAGTGTAGAGGTAGAGTTGGAGCTTAAAACACACATGTAATTGCTGCTGAGTATATTGTAAATAAACTTAAAGTTTCCACACAAGAAGTGTCTTCTGATCAACGCTATCATCAATAGCACAACTTGGCCACCCTGCAACACAAGGTAAATAATTAACTTTCTTTTGGAAACATATTTGGGGTAATTCTCCAAGTTCATGCTGATGGTATGGAGTTCAGCCAACAATATGCATACAGTAAAATTGCAGACACACTGTCCATCAGTATCCATACGTTACAGACAGAAAATCAAACCCACAATTTCCTGGTACAAGTGGCCTGAGAACAAAGCTCCCCACCAACAGGACCTATAAATTCAATTGGAGATAATTGTTTCTGTAAAATATATAAAACTATTCATAAACTCAGCATACATTTGAGTATACTACAGTATAACATAAAGAATTATTCGCTGTTGATGTGCAGTCGCAGTTTTTTTGTGAATTCTGGAGAATTCCTATTCATTCAGTAGACGAGTTAATAACCCTTGGAAACCTTCTCAGCTTTGTGTAAAAAATTATTTGGTAGAATAAATAATTTATTGCACCATACTTTCTGAAATTTATTTAGAATCACATTTCTATGATAGGCAGACTGGCATAGTACGATGAGTTTAATGGTTTTCCAACTTCAAAGTGTTTAATAGAGCATAGTGCCATAGAGCATAGTGGCTTAAGAGTCACATTTTATTCTGCCAGTAGAAGTCTTTACCTCTTTTGTTTGACTAAATCAAATAAAGGATATATAGAGCTGTGGGAGTATTCTGATCTCCCAGACGTTGACGGTGGCAATAGACGGCCAGTGGTGTTCTCTCAGCCAGACCAGAATTGCCTTTTGTAGCAATAGATTGCAGATTACACTTCATTATGAGAAGACAGTTTCAGACACAGCACGCATGATCACTTGTTCCATGTAATCAGCGTGCTAATGAATAAAGTTTTCTTTCCAAATTGTTGTTGGAAAAAACCTTTCGGAATCAAGCTCCATTCTTATCAAAACAGTATTGATGCCAATCATTTCATTCAAACGTTGCTAAGAAGTGCCACAGCACCTGACAGTGTATAATCTCATGGAGCCATCCAGTTGGACATGCTGGATCTACTCACGTCAGAATGTTAGCCAGGGCAAGCAAAGAACTCTGCACTTCTCTTGATCATGACCATGGGATATTTTATATCCAAATAAGCAGGCAAACAGAGCCCTAGTTTATTCACCTGAATTTTGAGGTCAGCAGTGAAAGAACACCATTTGTCATTCATTATGCTGACAACTGCCCAGAGGCTTTTCATGGGTTTTTGAGCAGCAGCTTCCCATCATTAGGCATCTGATCTAGCACTACGCCCTCAACAGGGGAGCTGTGAGCATGGCAAGCAACAGTGTGGCTCTTCAACCAATTGGGTTGAAGAATTCCTCATTGAGAAATGCAGGGGGTATTTATAATCCCCAAAAATGAATGGATTTGGGTCAGGTGAGATATGAAAATTTTTAGAATCTCAGATCTGACCCTAATCTGTCTCTAACCCTTCCATTCGACTTTTAACAAAGGCAGGATTGGGACACTCACCAACCTGTTCCTCGGAGGTGGATTGGTCATTTAAATAGTATAATGAGGCTATGTGTCCCAGATTTAATCTACCTTCCAGGTTTAAACCAGGCTGGCTGACATTCCAATCTCTGGAAAATCTAGCATTAAAGATAGATGACAACTGCTGCATGGGAAAGTTAAGTGCCTATAACACTCCTTGTGGGCCAAGAGGAACATTAATGTTTTCTCCCAGCCCACCAGGCTTAACTGCTTCCATCCACCATCAGACGCCCACCCCCGACTTGGATCAAATAACACCCAACACCCGCATCCCCCAATCCCCACCTATCACTGACTGGATATTGGAGACACCCAACAAATCGACCCCACCCCCACATTGGATCAAAACCTCCATGTTGAGATCAGTGACCATGCCACCGTGAGATAGGAACTCCCACCCCCATTTTACGCTACCGCTAACCCCATTACAGGCTCCCTACCTGCTACTGATCAGCAGCCTCCATTGAAGCACTCCCTGCCTGACAAGGAGCCAAGACTATCAGTCAGGTTGGCTTCTGGGTGGGGAACCTGCTGGGGAAATAAAGACAAATGCCATGATGTTAAAGCTGCAGTGTTCAAATCTTAACACCACCTCCCCTCTCTCAACCACCCCCAACGTCCCAGTCATAAACCCAGCCCCAATAAATTTAGCGGCTAAATAATCTGAAGCAGGAAGTATAAATTTGATTTACTTCAATGTAAATCCAGGTACAGAAAGCAAAATAAAAAAAGGATAGAAAGTTGAGATTAAGAGAACGATATTAAAGAGGCAGAAAGAAAAGTAAAAAACAATTATTTTGTTCATATCTCCAATACTAATTAAAATCTGAAGGAATAAGACTCTGCACTTGTAAAATTAAATTTTGATGGCCAGAGAGGCCGTACTTATGACTCATCACACATTATTTAATTAATTAATTTGCACCAGAATGTACCAGCCCCAACTTTTTCTAATATGTTTAATCAATAAGTACTAAGTAAATATAGCAACTTTCATGCCCTTGCATGGATTTCAATGCTCTGTTTCTCGCTGAGGTATCAGCATAGCATATCTTGTGGAGGAGCAGTTACAGGCAGGAGGGGAGTAAATTTAAACAGCACTAGTTTCTCCTCTTAACACCCAACCATAAACAGAAAGGTATGTTTGATTTTTTTCTCTTTATAAGTAGTGGCGTATTTCCCAACCCCATCAGTTTTAGTGTGATCCAATTTTCTTTTAATCACCCCAGAACAAACTCAAGATAGGATGAACTCAAAGGGTTAGTTTATTTGCTCACATTCAGAACACAAGAAGAAGATTTGGAATGACCCCCTCACCTCCAGACAGTAAAGAGTAGCTGGGTTTGTGACTGGGGCGCTGAGGGTGGTTGAGACAGGGGAGGCGGGGTCAAGGTTTGAACACTGCAGCTTTAATATCACGGCACGTGTCTTTATTTCCCCAGTAGGCTCCCTGCCCAGAAGCCAACCTGATTGATAATCTTGGCTCCTTGTCAGGCAGGGAGTGCTTCAGTGAAGGCAGCTGATCAGTAGCAGGTAGGGAGCCTCTCTTTAGAGAAAAGAAAGATTGAAAGTACAGAAATCATAGAGGAAAAGAATATTGAGTGGGATTTTCTGGCCCCACCCACCACAGAGATCGCCTGGTCCTCTCGAACATCAATGGACTTTTGGCTGGGCCACTGATTCTCACACAATGGGTCCCACCTCAATGGGGCCAAAAAATCATCCATTGTTTCACATGGTTTCCAGAGTCCAGAATCAAAGCCCAAAGAAGTATTCCTTCATGGAGGTCAGTGGGCTGAAAACTGATGTAGAATTTACTTTTCTGGTAGTGTTGACTTCACATGATGAGATAAGCATGCAGAGATAAATCAGTCTTGTAGGTGATGGCACAGAACTTCCAGCAGAAGTAGATGAGGCCAAGTGTCCAAACTGGACAGAGTTCCTTTTCTGTGAGGCTGCTATTTGGATGGTAAACAGCAGACTGAGCTATTCAGCCCAGCAAGGCAATATTACTAGCTCAGCAAGTCAGAGGCCAAGGTCATGTGACTTTACCTCTCCACGATGTCTTCAACTGAAGATGCTTATCTAGTGTCTGGAATTTGGCTTTGTGTTCCAGGCTGATAATGTCTCAGCCATTATGGGTTGAAAGGAACGTTTGAGAGGACATTATCTTGGTAGATGTTCCATCTCTGCTGGGCAGCCTGGGCTATCAAATACAAATGACCTTCATGTTGCTCTCATTGAAGTTAGGCTGTGTTGCCCACAGCTGGTTGTTAGTAGCTTCTCAGAGATAACAAGGTGTGAGTTTCCCTGAAACTGCAATGTGGCTTCTTTTGTTTAGGGACCACAGACATATATATATATATATATATATACGTATATTTTATAACGATGTATAGTGTGAGGTTTTAGTTCCTCATAGTCCTCACGGCCTCAGAGAAAAAAATGAATTCTATTTCCTTTTTTTATTTGGTCTTACGTAAGAAGAACAGGAAATAAAGAAGTATGTATTCATTCTCTCATTCACACTGGCCTGTCAAACACATAGCTAACAGGGGCAATGGCAGTTTCCTGCTGCATTTTTTTCTTTGAGGTTTAAATCTGGGTTAGTGCATCAGCAAGGACATTGTCCTGTCCTGGGATATGGAATGATTAGGTGACCTCGGAAGATTCAAACCTGTCTATATGGGCAGTCTTGTCAAGGTTGGAGTTCTGATTTTTTTCTCTGTTGGGAATCAGGCATAAGCAAAGCCTTTGGTTTCAGAACTTTGCCTGTCCAACTCTGGGAGTTTTACAGGGCACTTATCACACAGCGGGTGAGTAATGGACCAGCTGCCTGGGGCTATCTGCAGGGAATCTTTGTTCAGTTTTTAAAATTTTAGAACCAGCCATGTGTACACATATATATAATATATGTATTTTATAAAAATGTACAGTGTGAGGTCTTAGTCCCTCATATGGGACTATTGAGGGTTCAAGACCTACTTGATCATGATGGGTATTTACAGTAGCAGTGACCCACAAGAAGGCCGTACTCATCCATTGCCTCGGGCCAGAAAGTTTTGTGAGAGTTTGAGCAGCTCACAGAAGACACATCTACATTTGACACAGTAGTAAGTGGTCTTGTAAAATAATTCAGACCAAAGAAAAATGTAGTGAGCGAATGATATGCGTTCCATCAGAGATGCCAGAGAAATGGTGAGCCCATAAAATAATATATGACAGCATTGTGGCAGTTGGCTTCCACATGTAAATTTGGCATGCTAACCAATGAACTAACTTGTGACCAACTTATTGAAAAAAACTTCAATTCCACAAATTAGTGAACACCTCATCATGGAGAATGACGATTTAACCTTGTCTGGGTTAATCTGATTTGAAGAGATTCTACAGAAATGTACCCTCAGACTCAGGGTTGCAGACACAGCTTGCCCAATCAGCTCAAGTGCAAGTGTTACAAAGAGACCTCAGCAGGCTCATCAACTTGCGCACCGTCATGGTAAGACACCCTCAAAATTGTGCCCAGATCGTGAGGTATCCGTCAATTCCCAACATCATATTCAGCTTGAGGGAAAAAGTGTAACTCATATTGACAAATAATCATTTCGTAAAGGTGTGCAGGCTGGAGAAGAAGACTTTATAAGTTCGAAACATGGAGGAATCTATTCCCAAGAGTGAAATGTGGCATATGTAAAGCATAAAGGATGGTAAAGATCCAGGTCATTTTAAGGATCGCTCAATCAAGATCGCAGGCATCTTAGCACCTCTCCTCATTAATGTTGGCACAAATGTATCTATATTGAGCGATTAACCGTACCATCATTATTTTTCACAACTTTCTCTCACTCCTGCGACAGACACTCTTCAAGCTTTTGATGACTCAATTATTCTGTTTTTGGGAACGATCACAGCTCCAGTGCACTACAGAAATGTCAACCTAGACAAGTTCACTTTCTACATAACCAAAAGCAGAAGCCTTATGAGGGTAAATCTGGTCGATAAGCTTAGCATCAACCTAGAAGACTCCACTAGAGCACACATTAACATGATCGACGACACTGACTATGCAAACATCATACTTCTGTTTTCACCAGATTTGGGAAGATTAGGAAAATTGTCATGCTCCTCACGTTGACGCATTAATTCCACCAGTTTTATAAAATTTGAGACAGTTGCCACTTGCGATCCGTGCTGAAGAGTCACAGGAGCTGAAACAACTTGAAGCAGATGGTATCATTGAGCGAATCAACTCATCCCCACAGATATCGAACCCAGTCATTGGGTGACGCAAAAATCGCGAACTTAGACTATGCATCAACCTTAAGGCAGTCACCAAGGCAATCATTCCAGCCAAGTATCCACTTCCTACAATCCAGGAACTACTGACATCATTTTGTGACTCCAGAGTTTTCATGAAGCTAGACCTGCGATGGAGCTAACTTCAAATCCCACCAGTGGAGCAAAGCCGATATCTTACAGCTTTTGTTATTCACAAAGGCGTGAGTCAGTACTGCAGAATATGCTATGGACTAAATTCAGCACCTAAAGCATTGCACAAGATCATTTCTTCAGTCTTGTCAGATGTTAAGGGGACACTCAACCTACTCAACAACATCGTTGCCCATGGAAGGGACAAAGCAAAACACAATCAGTGATTAACTGTGGCATGCACAACACAATTTGATACTCAAAAAGGACAAATACACATTTGGGATGCCCAAGATTGACTTTCTAGAGTACAGAGTAACAGCGGTTGGAGTAAAATTGCCCAGGTGTGTGCTGTACACAAAAAGCAGGACAAATCCAATCTGGCCAATTACTGCACCAACAGTCTACTCTCAAACATCAGTAAAGTGAGACAAGGGGTCATCAACAATGCTATCAAGCGGCACTTGCTTAGCAATTCTCTGCTCGTTGACGCTCAGTTTGGATTCCACCAGCATCATTCAGATTCTGACCTCATTACAGACTTGGTTCAAATATGGACAAAAGAGCTGAACTCCAGATGTGAGGTGAGAGCAAGTGCCTTGACATCATGGCAGCATTTGACTGAATGTGGCATCAAGGAGCCCTAAAAAAACTGGAGTCAATGGGAATCAGAGGAAACTCTCTGCTGGTTGGAGTCACACCTAACACAAAGGAATATGGTTGTGGTTGTTGGACGTCAATCATCTCAGTTCCAGGACATCACTACAGGAGTTCCTCAGGGTCGTGCTTAGGCCTAACCATCTTCAGCTACTTCATCAATGACCTTCCTTCCATCATAAAGTCAGAAGTGGGGCTGTTCACTGATGATTGCACAATGTTCAGCACCATTGATGACACCTCAAAAAGTGAAGCAGTCCGTGTTCAAATGCAGCAAGACCTAGACAATATCCAGGCTTGGTCTGACAAGTGGCAAGTAACATTCGCACCACACAAGTGCCAGGCAATGACCATCTCCAACAAGAGGCTACCTAGAAGTACAAGGGCAGCAGATATATGGCAACACCACCACCTGGAAGTTCCCCTCCAAGTCACTCACTATCCTGACTTGGAAATATATTGCTGTTCCTCCACCATCGCTGAGTCAAAATCCTGGAGCTCCCTCCCTGGCACCACTGTGGGTGTACGTACACTACAGGGACTGCTGTGCTTCAAGAAGGCAGCTCACCACCCACCTCATTAAGGGCAATTAGGGATGGACAATAAATGCTGGCCTAGTCCGCGATGCCCACATCTCATAAATGAACTTTAAAAGCCCACACACAACAAAGTCAAAGCCATTCATGCACTTCTGACCCTGTCTAACATAGAAGTGTTGGCATCATTCCTCGGTGCTATTAACTTTTATCACAAATCTGTTCCTAAGTATGGAGAGATCACAGAGCCTCTTCGAAAGCTACTGAGCAAAGATGCACAAGGGGAATGAACAATCGATCACACAGCAAAGAGTGTTTGATACATTAAAGGCTAAGATAACATATTTGGCAGCCCTTGCACATCTCAACTTGCATGCAGGAATGTTTGTCACAACAGATGCACTAGGAAATGCAATTGGAGCTGCACTTTCACAGTGCATTGAAGGAAGTGAATGACCAATCACATACACATCATACCCATTGTCAGAAACTGAATGCAAATACTCTACTGGAGAGCAGAAAGCACCAGCCTGCATCTACGCTTCTAATTGGCACATTTATCTCTATGGTAACAAGTTTACTTTCAGCACTGATTACCAAGTGCTAACTACATTGTTAACCATGTCAGGATCTGGCCATTGACCTTTATGCATCTACCAATGGTTAGATTGCCTTCATCAACTTCAAGGTTGAGTATCATGCAGGTTCATGCAATTGAATAGCTGGCATGCTTAGCTGTACTATTATCCCACAGAGCATGAGCAATAGAGAAGTGACTTGCAAAATTGAAGACAATGGGCAGAATTTTCCGTGCCTGCCAGCTTCGGGCGTGATCGGTGGTGTGAGCGGACAATATAGTGCGGTCGGTTCTATGACGGGGGAAACCAGTTCGTGATCAGCACTCAGCCCACCAACGGTGTGCTGCGTTTCCCACCATCGGACATCGGGAACCTCATTGTAATACATCAGCATATCAAGGGAGGCCAGCCCGCCAGAATCATCCCCCACCCCCGCTCAATTATCTGTCCAAGTTGGCAGGAAAGCACGCTGATGTGTTTCACAACAGCACATAAAAGGCGTGCACTTGGTCGATAAAAGCAAAAAACTGCGGATGCTGGAAATCCAAAACAAAAACAAAAATACCTGGAAAAACTCAGCAGGTCTGGCAGCATCTGAGGAGAGGAACACAGTTAACGTTTCGAGTCTGAATGACCCTTCAACAGAACTAAGTAAAATAGAAGAGTGGTGAAATATAAGCTGGTTTAAAGGTGGGGGGAGGGGGACAAGTAGAGCTGGATAGAGGGCCAGTGATAGGTGGAGATAACCAAAAGATGTCACAGACAAAAGAACAAAGAGGTGTTGAAGGTGGTGATATTATCTAAGGACTGTGCTAATTAAGGGTAGAAAGCAGGACAAGCAAGGTACAGATAGCCCTAGTGGGGGTGGGGTGGGGTGAAGGAATCGAAAAAGGCTAAAAGGTAGAGATAAAACAATGGATGGAAATACATTTAAAACTAATGGAAATAGGTGGGAAAAGAAAAATCTATATAAATTATTGGAAAAAAAGGGGGGATCGTAAAGGGGGTGGGGAGGGAGGAGAGAGTTCATGATCTAAAATTGTTGAACTCAATATTCAGTCCGGAACGCTGTAAAGTGCCTAGTTGGAAGATGAGGTGCTGTTCCTCCAGTTTGCGTTGAACTTCACTGGAACAATGCAGCAAGCTAAGGATGGACATGTGCGCATGAGAGCAGGGTGGAGTGTTGAAATGGCAAGCGACAGGGAGGTCTGGGTAATGCTTGCGGACAGACCGAAGGTGTTCTGCAAAGCGGTCACCCAGTCTGCGTTTGGTCTCTCCAATGTAGAGGAAACCGCATTGGGAGCAACGAATGCAGTAGACTAAATTGAGGGAAGTGCAAGTGAAATGCTGCTTCACTTGAAAGGAGTGTTTGGGCCCTTGGACGGTGAGGAGAGGGGAAGTAAAGGGGCAGGTGTTGTACCTTCTGCAGTTGCATGGGAAGGTGCCGTGGGAGGGGGTTGAGGTTAGGTGGTGATAGAGGAGTGGACCAGGGTGTCCCAGAGGGAACGATCCCTGTGGAATGCCACCAGGGTGGGTGAAGGGAAGATGTGTTTTGTGGTGGCATCATGCTGGAGTTGGCGGAAATGGTGGAGGATGATCCTTTGAATGCGGAGGCTGGTGGGGTGATAAGTGAGGACAAGGGTGACCCTATCATGTTTCTGGGTGGGAGGAGAAGGCGTGAGGGCGGATGCCATCTCCCATGGGCTAGACACAGTTGAGGGCCCTGTCAACCACCGTGGGTGGAAAACCTCGCTTAAGTAAGAAGGAGGACATGTCAGAGGAACTGTTTTTGAAAGTGGAATCATCAGAACAGATGTGACGGAGGCGAAGGAACTGAGAGAATGGGATGGAGTCCTTATAGGAAGCGGGGTGTGAGGGGCTGTAGTCGAGGTAGCTGTGGGAGTCGGTAGGCTTGTAATGGATATTGATGGACAGTCTATCACCAGAAATTGAGAGAGAGAGGTCAAGGAAGGGAAGGGAAGTGTCAGAGATGGACCATGTGAAAATGATGAAGGGGTGGAAATTGGAAGCAAAATTAATAAATTTTTCCAGGTCCAGACGAGAGCATGAAGCAGCACCGAAGTAATCATCGATGTACCTGAGAAAGAGTTGTGGGAGGGGGCCGGAGTAGGACTGGAACAGGGAATGTTCCACATACCCCATAAAGAGACAGGCATAGCTGGGGCCCATGCGGGTACCCATAGCCACACCTTTTATTTGGAGGAAGTGAGAGGAGTTAAAGGAGAAATTGTTCAGTGTGAGAACAAGTTCAGCCAGACGGAGGAGAGTAGTGGTGGTTGGGGATTGTTCGGGCCTCTGTTCGAGGAAGAAGCGGAGAGCCATCAGACCATCCCGGTGGGGGATGGAGGTGTAGAGGGATTGGACATCCTTGGTGAAAAGGAGGCGGTTGGGGCCAGGAAACTGGAAATTGTTGATATGATGTAGGGTGTCAGAGGAATCACGGATGTAGGTGGGAAGAGACTGGACAAGGGGAGAGAGAATGGAGTCAAGATAGCAAGAAATGAGATCCGTGGGGCAGGAACAGGCTGACACGATCGGTCTGCCGGGACAGTCCTGTTTGTGGATTTTGGGTAGGAGGTAGAAGTGGGCCATCCGAGGTTGGGAGACTATCAGGTTGGAAGCTGTGGAAGGAAGATCTCCAGAGGAGATGAGGTCAGTAACAGTCCTGGAAACAATGGCTTGATGTTCAGTAGTGGGGTCATGCTCCAGGGGGAGGTAGGAGGAAGTGTCTGCGAGTGCACTTGGCAGGCTGCACTTTGAGGGGAACTCAGAGGTGAGTACACAGTAACATTGTGCAGCACTAGCCAGGGTCACCTGTTGGACATCAAGCTTGAGAGGAGCTTGGGGGGGGGCAGGGTTAAGGGCAGCCCTGCCGTTGAATAAAGCACACAAGCACTTGGGGTGGCGGGTAGGGTGGGCGAGGGAAGTGGCCACGCATTAGGGAAACCTGTATGAAGCGACCATTCCTCTACAACTGAGAAAGTTCAGACACAGCCACATTGGTATGATTGGAATCATAAGCTTCTATCTTATCTGCCCACTCAAGCAACGCAGAGGCATTAAAGTGCCCCCAAGTTCTCCAGAGCTACACCCCACCACCACCCCCGCCCCAGGCACAGATGGCAAATTCATGAACATTTTAATGGACTGCAGAACAATTGGATGACTGCACACGTTGTACAATCTCCTCGCTAAAGCTGGCCATGGAGCAGTCACTGCTGGAGGTACTCACAGTCCCTTGCAATGTCAGCATCCCGGTTTGGACCAGTCTCCCCCATGGTTCAAGCTAACAGTGCAGCCTTGCAGTGCACTAATCTCAGGCCATCCATGTGGTGGTCAGCACTCTCCACTAAGCATTAAGGGGCCGTCACACTTAACTGGAACAGGTTCTTAGTACACCCATGCTAACCATGTGTCTCTCTCTTTCATCCTGCAGGAGTACATCAGGAACATGGAGCCTGGGGAACTAGCTGTAAGCCTGATGGCCTATAGAGAGTGAAGATGATGGAGGAGAAAGCGACTGAGACTCCTGTCTGCACAAAGGCAGGAGCAGAAACCTCATGAAGCAGGGGTGGCTGGGGCTCCCGCACATGCTGTCGAAGAGCCACAGTGAGCTGTCGCAGGTTGGCGCCTAGCGACACCGAGTCTATAGACACCACCTTTCATTCCTGCAGATGACCGACGACTAGTGTCGCTGAAGACTGCACATATCTAGGGAACTGGTCAGTCACATCTATCAGCTACTGCAGGGTTTGGCACCACAAGGACATGGAAGACATCCACTGCCGGAGACCATGAAAGTGACCACGGTGCTCAATTTCTATGCCAGCGGCTCCTTTCAGGGCTCCAAAGGTGACCTCTGTGGGATTTCACAATCCGACACCCACAAATGCATCCATGAGGTCACGGATGCCATCTTCACAAGGGCACACAACTTTGTGCATTTCGCCCGAGACCAGGAGAGCCAGGATGCTAGAGCAATTGGATTCGCCCAGATCTCGGGTTTCCCACAGGTGGAAGGTGCAATTGACTGCACTGTCGTGGTGCTCAGGTCTCTGTTGCAACACACAGTCAACTACATCCACTGCAAGGGCTTCCAATTGCTGAATGTGCAGCTGGTGTGTGACCATCAGAAATGCATCCTGCAGGTATGCGCACAGTTTCCAGGGAGTGTGCACGACTCCTACATCCTCAGTTGGTCACAGATCCTTGGAGTCTTCCAGAGTCCACAGAAAATGCAGGGATGGCTCCTTGGAGACAAGGCCTCAGAGGCCATGGCTGATGAGACCCGTGAGGCAGCCTCAGACTGCAGCAGAGCGATGGGAAATGAGGCTCATGCTGCAACTTGCAACTTGATGGAGCAAACCACCGAGATGCTGAAAATGAGGTTCCGGTGCCTGGAACAGTCTGCTGGAGTGCCAGAATACAGTCCGCAGAGGGTGTCACGCATCGTCGTCGTCTGCTATGCCGTTCACAACCTGGCGCTCCAGCAGGGAGACGAGCTGGCTGAGGAGGAGATGGAGGAGCTGCACATCTCCTCAAATGAGGAGGACGCTGATAGGGATGAGGGTGAGGGGGTCCTCGGAGGCGATGATAATTGAGATGAGGCCCACGCACTGGCTAGATGAGGCAGGCGCACTCAGAAGGCCCTCATAGCTGCTAGATTTGTGGAGGGTGATGACGACATATAGTGAAGATGCCCTGTAAATCCTCACAATGCATCTGTGTATGTTTGACTCCAGTCTGGCTTATGGCAGCACGAATACCCCCTGTGAGAATGCGCCTGTCGTGGAGATGCAGTGGAGGCCCTAATAGTCGCTCAATTGCAGGAGGATGATGACGACCTGCAGTGAGGACACTCCATAGATCTTTACATAGCCTCTGAGAATGTCTGACTCCTGTCTGGCTGAGGGCAGCTCACTTGTGCTCCATGATCAGGGTCATATAATAGAGATGCAGCCATGAAACTCTAAAAGCATCTGATCCATTGTCTGCCTTCAGCACCTGAGCCCTTCAGGAGCACAGCATCACAGGTCACAGATGCTGAAGAGATGAGGGCCAGCCCCTCCTTAAAGTTGCTGAGAGCACACAGAGAGAATGAGCGAGCTCTGGAACTCCTGACAATTACATTCTAGCAGCAATGACCAGCACCGTCAAGATGCAGGCATCAGTAATGTTTCCAGGGAGTGTGAGGCCAGACCATCACTTTGGTCTGAAGGTTGAACAGAGCACAGGGAAGAGGCCCTGGACTGAGACACCTGCCTTTATCTTATGCAGAAAGGTTTCACATCTGAATGACAAGAACACTGCTCATCAGAACAAGAAGCCATAGGCAGGGAAACATTCTTGGGAGTTTATTGACCATAGTGAACAGTATGTACAAGTGATTAACACCCATGCCCAGGTTGTGCAATTAATTATCCTTAAATTTCCTAACCCTGAAATGAGCCACTGGCGCCTTGGTGCTTCCCAGGCATCCACAGCAGAAGTGGAGGCAGCCTGCTGACTATAATGCCCTGTCTGTAATGATCTTGGCAGACGTCTTCTTAAGGGCTGAGACTTGTTGGGCCCTGGCCTGCTTTCAGGGTCCTGCATCTGGCAGTGGCATCCTCCCCGGCCTGTGTAGCTGGAGCTGCTGAGGTCACAGGAAGAGGGGAGGTCTGATGGGCCGGACACTCCTGGGGTCACCTGGGTGGATGGTCCCGAAGTGTACGCCTGCTGATCCTCATCCCTATCGTTGCCTGGGGGCCCCAGGCCAACTCCTTGAGGAGCAGGAGTAGCTGGAGAGAGATCCAGCTGCCTGGCGCCCACCCCGTGTCCACACTGTTGGAGGTCAACTATGGCATCAGCGATGGAGTTGAGCCCATGCAGCAGTGCAGGAGTGAAGTCCTGGTCCAAGCTCTCTGTGGCGGCCGCTATCCTACCATTCTTGACCTTGGTGCATTGACATGCCAGCGCTATCACTTCAGAAGTGAAGAAGGCGGAAGGGCTCCTCCATCATGCCTTTCAATCTGAGGAGTGCAGTGGATATCCCTTCCTGATGTTCCTGAGCTTGCTTTTGCAGCTCCAGCAACTGTGACATGACCGAGTCCAGAGACTCGTCATCTGACTCGGACTCAGCAAAGTTCTGGCCTCCAACAGTCATCTGAGTGCCGGGGACCTGGGAAGTCCCTGCCTCTGCCTGCTGTGGATCAGACAGCATGATGTCCTCACCAGATTATGATCCTGGGGCTATTCTAAAGCTAGGTCCCACCATGGTGTGTGTCTCTGCGCTGGTGGAGGGTGTGGGTGAGCGCTGTGATGGGACTTCAGGGAGGGTGCCTTCAGATTCGTCTTCTGAGATTTCTTCAGGGCTTGATTGGAGGCCCTGGGCTGTGGACTCCGTCAGCTTTTTCCCAGATGTGCTTGTGAAAGCACGGGTGATAATTAGTGCATGGCAGTGGCCTACGAAACAGGACACATCACTCACAGCCTGATTGTCTGATGGATGTTGCACTGCTGGACCCTCACTTGGCAGAGAACCACCGACCTCACCGTCAGCACAGGACTGGTCCAGATATCCGCCAGCCAGCTGGATGGCTCTGTTTTCAAAGTCCATGAGGACCTTGATTCCGGGCATTCCACCACCGGTCTGTGAACTCTCTCTGTTGTTGTGTGCCAGCTTGTCCTGTGTGAATAGAGATGGAGAAAATGTAAGCAGGACGTCTGCCAGGCCAGATGATAAGTATGCCAGGCCTGTGTGAGTGGTGAGTGGTCCCATAGATGGGACGAAGACAATGAAGGTTAGTGTGAGGGAGTGAATGGTGATGTCCTTTGAGTCGGCAGTGAGTGAGGACCCTGTGGATGTGTGATGGGTTTGTGAGTGTAAGTTGAAAATGATGAGAAGCATGACTTACCCTCATGGAACAGGGGAGATCATTCATCCTCTTGGTGGCATAGGGTGGCTGTCCTCCTTTGAAGGGTGTTGCCACTGTCCACTGCTGCCACCGCCTCCCAAGCCAGGTTAGTGCTGTTTCTGCCCATCCTGCGGCTACAGAGGGAGTAAAGAACATCCAGGAGGCCCTCCACAGCATCCAAAAGGTGCTCAAGGGGCACATCGCTGAACCTGGGATCTGCAGACTTCTTCAGCTTCAGGGCCATGTCTTTCGTGCAGCAGTTGTGGCCTGAAAGCACTAAGATGTGTGCCTGTGGCTGGACTTTAAATATGGTGTCTAGCGTGATGAAACGGCAGGGTGTTGGCAGGTGGGTGAATGAGAGCCTGCCCACCATGGAAACAACATATTTCCCAGGGGTACATAAATAACATGGTGGGTTTGGGACGATACAGCATGAAAACCTATCATTACAACCGGTGGGTAAAACATAGTTTTTCCTACCCGCTACTGCACTTAATGCAAACCTGGGGCAATTCTGCCCATTATCTTTGACTGTGGTTGTTGTCCTGTGGAAAGAGCTCAAATCAGCAGATTACAAGTTGAAAATGCAGTTTTATGTACCAAAGCTCCATCCACACTGTTAATTTTTATGTTTGTGTGTGGCCCGTGACTGATTTTGTCTATATGTGAATGGCCCATGATAAGAAAAAGGTTCCCCCACCCCTACCCTAGGAGAAGTCCATCAGGATCTGGGACTTGTCAGCTTTTAGTTCTAATAATTTTCTCAGTGCTCTTTCCCTGATGATCGTAATTGTTTTAAGTTCCTCCCTCCTTTTCACCTCTTGATGCACACTTATTTCTGGGATGTTATTTGTATCCTCTACAGTGTAGACAGATGCAAAATATCTGTTCAAGTCATCCACCATTTCCTTATTTTCCATTATTAATTCTCCAGGCTCACTCTGTAGAGGACCATCTATCACTTTACTTATTCTTCTCCTTTTAAGATACCTGTAGAAGCTCTTCTTATCTGTTTTTATACTTCTAGCTAGCTTTCTCTCGTACTCTAATTTCTCACTCCTTTTTTTAACCATTCTTTGCTTTTTTAAAAATATTCTGTTCAATCTTCTAGCCTGCTACTAATTTTTGCAAAATGTATACTTTTTCGTTCAATTTGATACTATCTTTAAATTCCTTAGTTAGCCACGGGTGGTTTGTCCTTCCCCTATGGTCTTTCTTTCTCACTGGAATGTATCTTTGCTGAGTGTTATAAAATATTTCCTTTAAATGTCTGCAATTGCATTGCTACTGACTTATCCTTTAGCCTAATTTCCCAATTCACTTTAGCCAGCTCTGTCTTCATGCCCTCATAATTGCCGTTATTTAAGTTCAAAGCACTAGTTTTAGAGTTACCTTTCTCTCCCTCAAACTGAAGGCGAAATTCAATCAGGTTATGATCACTTCTACCTAGGGCCACCTTTAATATTAGGTCATTAATTAATCCTGTCTCATTGCATATTATCAGATCTAGGATAGCCTGCTCTCTGGCTGGCTGTAGCATATGCTGCTCTAACAAGTAGTCCTGAAATCACTCTATGAACTCATCTTCCAGGCTAAGTTTGCAAATCTGATCCACCCAACCTATATGATTACTGCCGTACCTTTCTCATAAGCCCCCATTATTTCTTCCTGTACACTCCATCCTATAGTGTGGCTACTCTTATGGGGCTTATAAACTACTCCCACAAGTGACTTCCTACTTTTACTATTTCTTATCTCTGCCCAAACTGATTATTTATCTTGATTTTTTGAACTAAGGTCATCTCTCTCTATTGTACTAATGTCATCCTTAATTAACAGAGCTAGCTCTCAACCTTTTCCCAGCTTTCTGCCATTCTGAAATGTCATGTACCCTTGAACATTCAGGTCCCAGTCTTTTATCATCTTGCAGCCAGGTCTCTGTAATGCCTATCATGCCTAGACATATTTATTTCTATTTGAGCTGTCAATTCAGATGTTTTTTTTAATTCATTCACTGGATGTGGGCTTCGCTGGCTGGGCCAGCATTTATTGCCCATCCCTTGTTGCCCTTGAGAAGGTGGTGGTGAACTGCCTTCTTGAGCAGATGTGGTCCATGTGGTGTAGGCACACCCACAGTGCTGTTAGGGAGGGAGTTCCAGGATTTTGACCCAGCGACAGAAGGAACGGCGATATATTTCCAAGTCAGGATGGTGAGTGACTTGGGGGGGGGATCTTCCAGGTGGTGATGTTCCCATCTATCTGCTTCCTTTGTCCTCTTAGATGGTAGTGGTCATGTGATTGGAAGGTGCTATCTAAGGAGCCTTGGTGAATTTCTGTAGTGCATCTTGTAGATGGTACGCACTGATGCTACTGTGCGTTGGTGGTGGAGGAAGTGAATGTTTGTGGATGGGGTACCAATCAAGCAGGCTGCTTTGTCCTGGATGGTGTCAAGCTTCTTGACTGTTGTGGGAGCTGCACTCGTCCAGGCAAGTGGGGAATATTCCATCACGCTCCTGACTTGTGCCTTGTAGATGATGGACATGCTTTGGGGAGTCAGGAGGTGAGTTACTCATCGCAGGATTCCTAGCCTCTGACCTGCTCTTGTGGCCACAGTATTTATGTGGCTAGTCCAGTTCAGTTTCTACTCAATGTTGCTAGTGGGGGATTCAGTGATGGTAACACCATTAAACGTAATTGTTAGATTCTCACTCGTTTGAGATAGTCATTGCCTGGCACTTGTGTGGCGCGAATGTTACTTGCCACTTGTCAGCCCAAGCCGAGATATTGTCCAGGTACAGGTCTTGCTGCATTTGGACATGGACTGCATCAGTATCTGAGGAGTCGTGAATGGTGCTGAACGTTGTGCAATCATAAGCGAACATCCCCACTTCTGACCTTAGGTTGGAAGGAAGGTCATTGATGTAGCAGCTGAAGATGATTGGGCCTAGGACATTACCCTGAGGAACTCCTGCAGGTATATTCTGCAGCTGAGAATACTGACTTCCAACAATTACAACCATCTTCCTTTGTGCTAGGTATGATCCCAAACACTGGAGAGTTTTCCACCGATTCCCATTAACTCCAGTTTTGCAAGAGCTCCTTGGCGCCACACTCGGTCAAAAGCAGCCTTGATGTCAAGGGCAGTCACTGTCACCTCACCTCGGGAGTTCAGTTCTTTTGTCCATGTTTGAACCAAGGCTGCAATGAGTCAGGGGCTGAGTGGCCCTGGCAGAACCCAAACTGGGCGTCAGTGAGCAGGTTATTGCTAAGTAAGTGCCCCTTGATAGCACTGTTGATGACCTCTTCCATTACTTTACTGATGATGGAGAGTAGGCTGATGGGGCGGTAATTGGCTGGGTTGGATTTGTCCTGCTTTTATGTACAGAATATACTTGGGCAATTTTCCACATAGCTGGGTAGATGCCAGTGTTGTAGCTGTACTGGAACAGCTTGGCTAGGGGCATGGCAAGTTCTGGAGCACAAGCTTTCAGTAATGTTGCCGGAATATTGTCAGGGCCCATAGCCTTAACACTATCCAGTGTCTTCAGCCATTTCTTGATAACACATGGAGTGAATCAAATTGACTGAAGGCTGGCATCTGTGATGCTGGGGACCTCCAGAGGAGACCGAGATGGACCATCCACTCAGCACTTCTGGCTGAAGCTTGTAGCAAATGCTTCAGCCTTATCTTTTCAATGATGTGCTGAGCTCCCCCATCATTGAGGATGGGGATATTTGTGGAGCTGCCTCCTCCAGTGAGTTGTTCAATTGCCCACGACCATTCACAACTGGATGTGACAGGACTGCAGAGCTTAGATCTGATCCGTTGGTTGTGGGATCACTTAGTTCTGTCTATCACTTGCTGCTTAAGCTATTTAGCACGCAAATAGTGCTGTGTTATAGCTTCACCAGGTTGACTCCTCATTTTTAGGTATGCCTGCTGCTGCTCCTGGCATGTCCTCCTGCACTCTTCATTGAACCAGGGTTGATCCCCTGGCTTGTTGATAATGGTAAAGTGGGGGATATGCCGGGCCATGAGGTTACAGATTGTGTTCGAGTGCAATTCTGCTGCTGCTGATGGCCCACAGCGCCTCATGGATGCCCAATCTTGTGTTACTAGACCTGTTCGAAATCTATCCCATTTAGCCTGGTGGTAGTGCCACACAACAATATGGAGGGTATCCTCAATGTGAAGGCGGGACTTTGTCTTCACAAGGACTTAATTGTGATCAATCCTACCGATACTGTCATGGACAGATGCATCTGCGGCAGGCAGGTTGTTGATGATGAGGTCAAGTATGTTTTGTTACGAATGCTACTTACATTCAGATACAGAGCCTTTAACTCTGACTTTTCACCATTTTTGCAATCTCTGGCCTTATCTGCTGGTGCACTCCTAAGTTTGTACACTCTGTCCCTTCCTGCCGTGCTCTGATTATCACTTCCCATATTGCTACATTGCTTTCTTGTCTTGTTTTCTCTCTTTAATTGAACACATCTCCCACACTTTTAATCCCTTGCCCCCAGTATTTAGTTTAAAGCCCTCTCTACTGCCCTAGCTATATGACTTGTCAGAACACTGGGTCCCAGCACAGTTCAGGTGAAGACTGTCCCAATGGTACAGCCCCCACTTTCCCCAGTGCCAGTGCCCCATGAATTGAAACCCATTTCTCTCTTTGAGCCACTTTTTAAAAAAATTATTTCATGGGGTGTGGGTGACACTGGCTAGGCCAGCATTTATTGCCTCTTCCTAATTGCCCTTGAGAAGGTCATGGTGAACTGACTTCTTAAACCGCTGCAGTCCGTGTGGTGTAGGTACACCCACAGTGCTGACTGCCTCTGGGTCCTCTTTTCATCTACTCCTCTGTGTGCTGCTGACTGCCTCTGGATCCTGTTTTTGCCTGCCGGCTCTGATTCTAAGAAATGACACAATGTATATATGTTTGTTGTTTAGGATGGTTTAATTTAAAATAAGGTCCTTTAATATTACAAGAGAAAAAATATGATGTATTCAACTGTTCAATTGTTCAGTGTTTGTCTGTTGACTACTCTCTGTTGCTGTGTGCTAAGAGTCAAGCCTGTGCATGGGGTTACAGAGAAACTGAAAGAAGCAGTAAGCATGAAAAAGCAGACATTTTTTATAAATTGTAATAAAGCAGCTGTTCACACACAGGACCTGGTGGGAGTCATCTCTGCAAATCTCCGAGGTACAAAACACAGTAGCCACAAATGACCCTGATTCCAATTAAGACTGCAATGTCCCACAATATTAGAATGGAACTTGAATATACTCCTAAAGCTCAAGCAGTTTTCAATGAAAGGAAACATTTTCTTGAACTGATTTTGAGCATAGTCATTGTGAACTATAACTTCAAAGTTTATTTGGTGGTGAAATTTTTGATTCTGAAACTACCAAGTATTTTATATTTTAATTTATTTAAGAATATAGGTTTTGACAGAACCTTGTAAAAGCGTTATTTTAGTGTTGTTGGTACTACTACAATTCTAGTACGGGCCATCTGCCACGTTATCTGAAGTAGAGTAACTTCACTACTTGGCAAGGCTGCCATTTTGTAGACAGAGGCTTAGTAGGTTGTAGTCACGCAGTTCTGTCCCACCCAGTTTAATGTATTTTCTCAGGTGAAGCAAGATACAGTAAAAGATGTGATAACCTCACAATTACGTTTGTCACTCCAGCTGACTCAAAAAGAGACAGACTCACTGGGATCAGGGAATTGTTTGATTTTTTAAAAAACAATGAGACTATTTTACTATTTTGCTTTAACAACTACCCTTGCACACGTGGACAGACGGTAAATTTACCCTTCAAATTATAAAGAAAAAGCATGTTGTGCCTTTAAAAAGGATATTTCAATTGATTTGAAATTGCCAAACTCAATTTCTTACCTAGTATAGCATGGTAAATACCATTGTATGCTTCTGGATCTTCTCTGCAATTGTACACGTACCAGGCTGACAACGCAATCCATCAAAGACTTTCGCTGAACTCAGTTAATGGAGCACAACTACTGAGCAATATAATACGGACTGTGCTGAAGGGCCTCTTGATAATTCACACTTAGACAGAGGATCAAACTGCATAATTTCTTCATATTTTTGCATCCAGGTTAAGACAAATTATTGTCCTTTAAATTGTACTAATCAATCTCCACTGTAACTTGTCCTGCACCAAGTGTATGAAATGGATTACCTTCGTTTGTATACTATGATGCTGACTGTTAAAGCGACCTAACACCCATGTGATCTCTGGCAGATTGAAATGTTTATGCTGGGTGCTATATAACTGATATTAACAACATATTAAAATGTATGTTCTCCACTCTTTCACATCTGGAAACTAATAAAATATTAAATAATGAAAGAAAAAAGAGGTGATCTTTCCCTTACTTGTTAAACAAAGATTGACATTGCAGCCCCGATCTTAGCTGGGGAGGGATTTATAAGCAGGATTGGGGAGAAGTCTTATTGATTTCCAAGAAAGCTGTGGAGTATTAAATCCTCGACACCTGTACCTTTATCCCCAACAGGATCCCTGCCCGAAAGCTAGCCTGATTGACAGATTTGATTTGTCAGGTGGAAATGTTGTGGCACCGGATACAGCCCAGGAGCAGGTCAGTTTCCTGCTGCTGAGGAGAGATCACAAGTGGGAGAAGTGTGGTACAGCATGGGTTGTAGGGCCAAGGGATCGAGGGCTGATGCTCCTGGTCTGAGGGTCGGTGATTATGGGATGGGGGGTTGCGGGTCACTGATGTCATGGAGTGATGGCATCTGATCGTGTAGAAGATGGGGACCGATTGGAGGGGATGGGTGAGTCTAGGACCACAGGGCATAATCTAGACAGAGGTGAGGAGGAATTTCTTCTATCAGAAGGTAGTGAACCTGTGGAATTCTTTACCGCAGAAGGTTGTAGAGGTTGGGTCATTAAGTATCTTCAAGGCTGAGAGAGACAGATTTTTAATTAGTATGGGAATCAAGGGTTATGAGGAAAAGGCAGGAAAGTGGAGTTGAGGATTATCCGATCAGCCATGATCTCATTGAATGGAGGAGCAGACTCGATGGGCCAAATGTCCTACTTCTGATCTTGCATCTTATGGTCTTATGGGTGGAAAGCACATTAGCATCCCATGAAAAAATAATTTAAAAAAATTTCTATAGTTCTACAGAATACAATCAATTTGCTCTCTATCATTTTTGCTTAATCACCACCATGTTTGCACCAAATAAGACTCCTAATTCACTCTATGCAATGTGATTTGATTCACATCATTTGGATCACCATCTTACTTGATAAAAGTAGATGGCAAAAGCATGATCTGTGGTTTTAGAGCCAGCTTAACTAAGGCACAGGTTCCCAAATAGTGACTTCTCAGTCTTGAAGGAGGTTTATTCAGTATTGTTATAGTCACAGATGTCAAGAAACGTCAGGATATTTCACCATTTATTAATGCGCGTGGAAAGAACTGAATCATTACTATTTCAATGGTATCATTCTTATTAAGAATGATGAATATGGCTTCACCAAATGCTTACACATAGTAGATGAAGAGCAACTAACTGGGGACTATATATTTTCTTTCTCCATAAGCATCAAAGGACCTGATTAACATATTAATAAATTTACTTTTAGTTAATCCGTTCACATGCAGAAAAATCGCTTCAGCCTTAATTGCTTTCTCCTCAAAGTACATAGTAATTATGAGAAATCAACCATCATTTTCCCCCTTTTTCCAACCTACACTCTGCTATTAGATACACAGTTCTCTTCCTTATCAGTATTTAAACAGTTGAGATGACTTACTGTTGAAATATGCCTGTAATCATAGGCCAGTTTGACACTTACTGTAATCTTCATACCATTTATTCTCTTCTATTATTTATTTTCACCATTCCTGCTTTACTTGTAATTTATTTTTGTGTAATTATGTTGCACAGCTTGGCCTACATTATTATTAATCATGCCAATCTTCATCTTGTAGCAAAGACCTCATTGTAACCCAGCTGTTCTCAGCTAAATTAAGATGCTTTCGGAAAAAAAATTAACACTATAGACCCAAATAAGTTTTAAAAACATAGATAATCACTGAATCTTGCAACAACATAATGTAAAATAGAATGTTCCCAAATTTGAATGAAATTCCAGTGTCAATCCTTAAAGAGTCATCAGTTTCCATACAAACGGAGATCCCTGACATTCAGACCTTATTACAATTTTACAAGTTGGCCGCTTGTGGGAATCTATAAGGATAAATAAATATTGATATATTCATGTATTATTCATCAGTCCTTCACTTGTTCATTTGTCTCTGACATTTTGTGCATCTCCTGCCCCTTTGTTCCACCTTTGGAGGTCATACTTTTCAGCAACTTAAGGGTGAATTTTAAAATTGAGGAACCTGTGAGTTTAGGTGCAGGTGAGGAGTTAAATTTGGTGAAAATGTCTCTATGTCTAGAAGCCAGCTCCAATGTGTGGATTTAATTCAGGGACCATTGGGCTGAGCCCAGGAGCCCCGAAAAATTTAAGGCTTGAGTGAGTTTTCTGAGTGTAAACAGATTTACTGAAATTAAGTTTATTAATATGTTAATTAGGTCCTTTGATGCTTTTAGAACACAAAAGGATATATATAATCCCCAGTTAGTTGTGCTTCATCTACCATGTGTAAGCATTGGGTGAAGCTATATTCATCACTCTTCTCATCATTGAAACCATGGCGGTTGAAGAACAGCAATTCTTGGAGGTCATGAAAAGTCAGGCATACGCTCAGTCTTCACAGTTGCATTCTTATCTTTCACTGGGAAAGGGTTTGTTGAGAGTAAAATCAGAAAACGCTAGAAATCTTCAGCAAATCTGCTGACATCTGTATAGAGAGAAAGGTCATCGACCTGAAATGTTAACCCTGTTTTTCTCTCTCCACAGATACTGCCTGACCTGTTGAGTCCAGCATTTTCTGTTTTCTCCAGCATCTGACACATTTTTTCTTTGTACTTGTTGGAATTACTTGTGTTGAGAGGCTAATTTCTGTACTTTGAAAGTATTGAGACTAGAGATCAGGATGGGTGGCATCATTGATACTTTAGATTAAACCTTGGAACAAGGATCATGATGACTATCAGCAGCAATAACAGCCTAACATGGAGATACCTTTAAGTGGTCAACTTCCATCTCCATGCAGGACCTCCTAACTCCCCCAAATTCCATCTTTGAACTGGCCGTTCATATTGCCCAGCTGAGATTACATCATGCGAACCACACACTTGAGGCCAAATCCAGAACTAATGCCATAGTTAGTTGACTTCATTAAAATGTCACAGACAGATACACTGAAAGTTCTTCTGGGTTTTCCATCTGATATTACACTCAGCTGCTCTAAAAATGACTCGGGGCCATTGTCGGACCCAAGACCACACATTCTGGAATTCCCTTCCTGAAGCCTATTGTCTCTCCACCTCCATCAAGTACTTTGCCTCTTCATCCTCCCCCCCTCCCCCCTCTTCTTTAAGACCCACTTTAAAACTCGCCTCTTTAACCAATTTATTTGTCACCTTTCCTTTTCTGGATCAATGGCCCTGTTTTCAATTGTGAAGCACTTGAGGTGTTTTTCAACATTAAAGGCACTATAAAAATGCAAGTTGTTCTCGTTTACATTTCTTGTATTGTCTCGAGTTTAGATGTTTGAGGGCTGCTATAACTGAAGTAATTTCAACGGTAAAGTGATTCTGTAGGATAATTACTAAGAAATTGTTTTCTTGTGATTAAACTGCAAAATAAGGAGGCACAATCTTAAAATTAGGACTAGGCCATTCAGAAGTGAAATTAGAAAGTACTTTTTCACACAAAATGTAATAGAAGTCTCGAACATTGGGTGGAATCTTATTGCCTTTGTAAATATTCTTCCATCGTGGAGAAATGAGGGTCCAGCTGTCCCCAGTGATTAATAAGAACTGCAACTGAAAGTGACCATTTAAAAAATTATTTTATGGGATGTCAGCGCCACTGGCAAGGTCAGGATTTGTCGCCCAACCCTAATTTCCCTTGAAGTGGTGAGCTGTCTTCTTGAACCATTGCAGTCCATCTCATGTAGGTACACCCACAATGCTGTTAGGAAGAGAGCTTCAGGATTTTGATCCAGTGTCAGTGAAGGAACGGCAATATAGTTCCAAGTCAGGATGGTGTGTGGCTTGGAGGGGAACTTGCAGGTGGTGGTGGTGTTCCCATGCATCTGCTGCCCTTGTCCTTCTAGGAGGTAGAGGTTGCAGTTTGGAAGGTGCTGGAGAGTTGCTGCAGCGCAATTTGTTTATGGGAAATGTTGTTGTCACTGTCCACTGTGTGGAGGGACTGAACGTTTAAATTGGTTGGTGGGGTGCCGATCGAGCGGGTTACATTGTCCTGGATGATGTTGAGCTTCTTGAGTGTTGTTGGAGCTGCACTCATCCAGGCAAATGGAGAGTATTCCATCACACTCCTGACTTGTGGCTTGTAGATAGTGGACAGGCTTTCAGGAGTTGGGAGGTGAATTACATGCCGCAGAATTCCCAGCTCCTGACTTGCTCTTTTAGAAACAGCATTTATATGGCTGGTCCAGTTCTTGTCAAAGTTAAACCAGGATGTTGATAGTGAGGGATTTAGCAATGTTATTGCCATTTAATTTCAAGGGGAGATCTTCAGATACTCACTTGTTAGAGACTGTTGTTGCCTAGCATGTTGGGTGGCACGAATGTTACTTGCCACTTAAAAGCCCAAGCCTGAAAGTGATTGAATCTTACTGCATTTGGACATGGGCTGTTTTGGTACCTGAAGAGTCGCGAATGGTGCTGAACATTGTGCAATCATCAGCGAACATCCCCACATCTGACCTTATGATGGTAGGGAAGTCATTGATGAAGCAGCTGAAGATGGTTTGGCCTAGCATATTACCCTGAGGAACTCCTGCAGCAATGTCCTGGGGCTGAAATGACTGGCCTCTAACAACCACAGCCATCTTCCTTTGTGCCAGGAATGACTCCAACCAGTGAGTGTTTTCCCAATGAAACTACTGATTCCCAATGACTTCAATTTTGCAAGGACTCCTTAATGCCACACTTGGTCAAATGTTGCTTGGATATCAAGGGCAGTCACTTTCACCTCACCTCTTGTGTTCAACTCTTTTGTTCATATTTGGACTAAGGCTGTAATGGGGTCAGGAGCTGAGTGCCCTGACAGAACCCAAACTGAGCATCAATGAGCAGGTCATTGCTATGTTTAATGCTTGATAGCACTGTCAACAACATCATCCATCACTTTGCTGATGATCGAAAGTAGACTTTTTGGGGTGGTAATTGGCCAGATTAGATATGTCCTGTTTTTTGTGGACAGGAAATATCCAGAATTTTCCACATTGCTGAATATAATGCCAGTGTTGCAGCTGTACTGGAACAGCTAGGCTAGGGCCAGGGCTAGTTCTTGAGTTCAAGTCTTCAGCACTATTGCTGAAGGCCCATTGCCTTTGCTGATACCAATCTCTTCAGCCATTTCTTGATATCACATGGAGTGGATTGAATTGGCTGAAGAGCTGGCAAGCCAGTAGGAGGCCAAGATGGATCAGCAACTCAGCACTTCAGGCTGAAGATGGCTGAAAATGCTTCAGCTTCCTCCTTTGCGCTGATGTGCTTGGATCGCCCATCATTGAGGATGGGGATATTTGTGGAGCATCTCCCATGATTAGCTATTTAATTATCCATTAGCATTCACAACTGGGTGTGGGAGGATTCCAGAGTTTAGATCTTATCTGTTGGTGGTTGGGTCACTTAACTTTGTCTATCACATTCTGCTTCCGCTGTTTGGAATGCAAGTAGTCCTGTGTTGTAGCTTCACCAGGTTGACACCTCATTATTAGGTATACCTGGTGCTGCCCTGAGCATGCACCCCCCCCACCCCCCCCAACCGCCCCCACCCCTGCACTCTTCATTAAACCACCCAGCTTACCACCCAGCTTGAAGGTAATGGTAGACTGGAGGATAAGCTGGGCTGTGAGGTTACAGATTAAGGTTGTATACCATTCTGCTGCTGCTGATGGCTACTGCACTTCATGGGTGCCCAGATTTGAGTTTCTAGATCCATTCAAAATCTATCCCATTTAGCACGGTGGTACTGCCACACAACATGATTGAGTGTATCCTCAATGTGGGAATTCGTTTTCACAAGGACTGTGCAGTGGTAACTCCTACCAATACTGTCATGAGCAGATGCATCCGTGACAGGTAGATCGGTGAGGATGAGGTCAAGTAGTTTTTTTCCCTCTTGTCGATTCCCTCACCGCCTGGTCTAGCATCTATGTCCTTCAGGACTTGGCTTACTCAGTCAATAGTTGTGTTACCGAGCCACAGCTCTCGGTGATGGACATTGAAGTTCCCCACCTAGAGTACATTCTGTGGCCTTGCCACCCTCAGTGCCTCTTCCAATTGCTGTTCAAGATGGAGAAGTACTGATTCATCAGCTGATGTGCGGGGAGGAGTACGGGTGGAAGTGGTGGAGGTGGTGGGGTGGTGGCTGAGGAGCAGGAAGTTTCCTTCCCATGTTTGACCTGATCCCATGAGACTTCATCAGGGCCAGTGTCAATATTGAGGACTCCTAGGGTAACTCCCTCCTGACTGTATACCACTTCCCACCACCTTGCTGGGTTTGTCCTGCTGGTGGGACAGGACAGGACACCCAAGGATGATAATGATGGTGTCTGGGACATTGTCTGGAAGGTATGATTTGGGGAGTAGTCAGGCTGGTGCTTGATAGTCTATGGGGCAGCTCTCCCAACTTTGGCACAAGCCCTAGATGTTAGTAAGGAGGACTTTGCAGGGTTGATAGGGCCAGGTGTGCTGTTGTCATTTCTTGTTCCTGGGTGGATAGCAGGTAGTCTGTCCAGTTTTATTCCTTTTTGACTTTTCTGTAGTAGTTTGGTACAGCTGAGTGTTCTGCTAGGTCATTTCAGAGGTCAACTACATTGCTCTGGATCTGGAGTCACATGTAGCCCAGTCCAGGTAAGGATGGCAGTTCATTTTCCCTAGTGGACAGAAGTGAGCCTGGCAGGTTTTTGCAACTATCGATGATAGTTTCATGGAACTATTACTAAAACTAGGAATTTTGAGTTTGGCGATCAGGCACAGTTAGCGGACCCGGGATCGGCTGGGAAATAGGCTAATGCCTACGATTGACCCCTGGCCACGATTTCAGGCTGGCAGGCCTAAACGCGGCTCCCCACTGGTCGGGAAGGGCCAAGTGAGGGCGGAGGCCTGTCGGCCACCCAGTCAAATGGTGACCCAGCGGCCGGTTTTAAAATGGCACAGGTAATCTCTGGAAGGTGCCACAGAAGAACGTCTGTTCTGCATTAGCAAACTCGAGCATGGCTGGAGACATGGTGGGAGGGCAGGCCGGGTGGACACGCGGCCCTCCGCTTTTTGAATGAGTGCCTCGCGATCCTCCTGGAGGAGGTGGCTGCCAAGAGGGACAACCTTGTCCCCAGAGATGGCAGGAGGAGGCTCCCACACCTCACAAAGAGGGCATGGGAGGAGGCTGCAGCACTGGTTAGCAGCCGTGACGTGGTGTGGCACACATGCGTGCAGTGCTGGAAGAGGTTCAATGACCTGCTGCGCTCAGGGAGAGTGAGTACCATGCTGGCATGGGTCAGTGTGTAGAAGTATTAAGGTGTGGCCGTTCCCCCCGTGGACCTCAGGGGTGTTAGAGTCTAAATGCAAACTGTCAATGATGCTGGAGCTGGCCAAGGGGGTGAGCCCTGGCTGCTTGGACTGAGTGCCTTGCGGCTTGAGGGCCACGACTCGGATGTGCCCTGGAAGGTGTTCCTCAGCTTCAGTCGGCCAGGCTGCAATATCACTGCAGGTAGAGAGTGGACTAATCAATGCTCCTCTGCCCTTTCAGGAGAAGACAAGCCATAACCAATATAACCAATCAGAGAAGTCACGTACAAGCAGAGGTCCGCCCAACCTGCTGCTGTTCACCAGGTTCAAGCAGGACGCCCTTGAGCTGAAGAGCCGGCAAACTCCACATGCAACCAGGCGTGGAGAGGCAGGGGTGCCAGACGAAGGTAAGAACGCAGTGCACAGAGGTGAGAGTTTCAGATTGTGCAACCATTTTAGTGTAACCTCTTCATTAATGGGAGCCTCAAATTTGGAGTCCCCACTGATCATTGAAAGACGAGGGCACCATGATGCAGGTCTCCATTGTCTCACCAGGGCACCTGGCATGCACAGTGACAGTGTGATGACTTTAACTAATGACACGTTCTTGCTCTCCCTTAGATTTGCCATCATGCACTTGCTCTCTGGACCCTGAAGGGCCACCCCTGACACCGGAGGACCACTGGGCTTCATTTGCACCTGTGTCACACCCGCTCTCTGAATCAGACTCCAGTCAGCCGAGTCAGCAGGCTGTCTCTAATGCTGGTGCCAGTGAGGGGAGGGATCACACCAAGACATAGCACTCGGAAACGTAAAGTAAAGGCACCATGAGCACAAGAGGGTCAGTTCACGGGTGGTTTTCTGTTCATTTCTGTTTGATTTACATGTCTGCTGGTGTGGACATCAACACCAATAATGATAATGTCATTATGCATTCAACGTGACAATAACATTGAATCAGCTTTGGTTCTGATGTCCTGAGTATGCTTCACCTTTTTTCTTTCTGGTGCAAGGTACGCCAGTATGTAATGCTGGACCTGAGTGGCTGGATACTTTATTGCACAGGCTCTGAGTGGACTTTGGGTGCAAATGAAAGGGCCATTTCAGACATCCAGAATGGAGGCAGCAGCGCTGGAATGAGGTGGAGGCAGATCTTTGGTAGCCTAGATGAAGGAGCTAGATCAAGGATCAAGGCATCCCTACCTCCCTGGAATTTACAGAGGTCTACCTCCACGCCCTCAGTGTTCTCCTCACCATGCTCCTCTTCTGACTCACTACTGGATTCATCATCTGCGGCCTGTGTAGCTGCGCCAAGTTCCTATTCCTCTCGTGAGTGCCTCCTTGCCAGTGTCAGATTGTGGAGAGCGCAGCATGCAACCACTATCAGTGACACCTGCTCTGGGGGTATTGTTGTCCTCTCTACCACAACCCTTGTGGAGGCATGACTCCTTTTGTAACGCTGCTCTGCCTCTGATCTTGGGTGGCGGAGAAGCATCATAAGCCACCTTTTGAGGGGATAGCCCTTGTCACCCAGCAGCCATCCATCCAGTCGGGCTGGAACACTGAAGAGCCTTGGCACCTGGGAGTCTCTCAGGATGTAAGCATCATGGGAGCTTCCAGGGTACCTTGCACAGACTTGCAGAATCTGCATCCTGTGGTCACACACTATCTGCACGTCCATGGGGTGAATCCCTTCCTGTTGACGAAGGCACCCGGCTGACCAGCTGGTGCCTTGATGGCCACGTTTGTGCAGTTGATGGCACACTGGATGCGGGGAACCCAGCAATCACTGCAAAGCCTCTGGCTCGCTCAGCCTGGCTGGCCTTGTCCGTACGGTAAAGAATAAAGGTCAGTTCCTGCCTGAACAGAGCTTCTGTCACCAGCTTCATGCAACTGTGGACAGCTGATTGGGAGACTCCACACAGATCCCCCACTGAGCCCTGGAAAGAGCCGGCTGTCCAATGGGGTGTGCAGGAGGATCTGGCGGAGATCCATGAGGGTTTGTGTGCCACGGTCTCCGTTGTGGAGGAGTCCATGCAGAGCATGAGCACTGCGTTGACCCTCATGCCAAGTGCACTGCCTCCTCCATTGAGAGAGTGGCGACTCTTGTGGACAGGCAGCTCCAGGGACAGAATCAGGGGTTCCTGGGGTTGCACTCAGACATGCAAGCCCTCACACAGGCACTGACTTAAGGTGGTATAGACGTTGAGGGCAACTGTGACCTTCAAAGCCACTGGCATTGGGTATCCACCCGCATAGTTGGAGCTGATCTCAGGCCCAATCATCTGACAAATGGAGGTCACTGTCTCCCTTGAGAGATGGAGCCTCCTTAAGCATTACACCTCAGACATATTGTTGTAGCTGCGTTGCCGCCTGCGAACCCTGGCAGCCGGATAGTGGCGTCTTCTGTGGCTCCTTCCGCCTTGGACTTCTTGCTGCCCTGTCCCCCTTGTACCTGCGCCTCTCCTCCCACAGATCCCTACTCTGGAAGCAGCATTGGGACACCGGACCTCCTCCCCCTTCTGCCCCTCTCTTTCTCCTCAGAGGAAGTGCCACCAGCGGAGAGCACAATCCCCATTACCACGGTAAAGGAAGGCTGTCTGATACCTGGAAGGATCCACATGGTCTGAATTCTTCAGGGGCCTCGGAGACACCAATAAACCCTGAAATTAAGCCTGGAAATGCTAACAATGAAGCCCCAAACAGAGATGAAGCTGCTAAGTACCAATAAGCAACCAGCAGCAAACTATCTCCTAAACTCTTCACTACTCACAATGGCAATGATGCCGACCCTTTTTATCCCGCCCTTGGATGAGGTTTAACAAATTGTCGGTTGCCCGCCTTCCCGTTTTGACCATACAACAAGTGCGATATCGCACGGGCAACGTAAAATCTACCTTAATTGCCTTTCCAATGGCCTTAACTTGCCTCATTATTGATGGCGGATGCGGTTCTGACTCCCACACGTTGGCTGACCTAAATATCGCGCAAGTGCGCAATGATGCCGGGACACTCGCCCGATATCATCACGCGCTATTTCATGCTCGAGCGGGTCGGGCGTGCGCCCATCTGCTCAGTGAAAAATTCTGCCGTAGCCCTCAATTTCAGATTTTTTATTAATGAATTGAATTTATTAATTAATTGAATTTAAATTCCACCAGCTGCCACGTGCCCAGAGCATTAGCCTGGGTCTCTGTTAACTAGTCCAGTAATATAATTGCACCACAGTCTCCTCTAATTAAAAGGTCCAATCAGAGGCCTGCAGCTTTAGAAGGTCGGCAACCTCACCAGGAGTGTTGGCTGCTACTCAGCAATAGGGAGAGCATGAGGGTCCCACAACATGGAGGTGCCCTCGGAGGGATGCAACAGTTATAAATGATGAAGGCTGAAGTCAGTAGGTCCCTCAGTCCTGCAAAAACCCCTCTGATGTATTTATTTTGCTACAGGTGCGGCCTTTTCTAACTGTGGTACTATCACTGGGGCAAGAATCCTTAGGCTCCTTTAGCCACCCAGCTGGCAGGCTACTCCCACTGAACTTTTATCCTCTATCTCACAAAAGGCTGTGGCCAATTGGAATTTTCAACACTGAGAGAGATTTTTGTTCGGTAAGGATGTGGACCAAAGATGGGTAAATGGATTTGAGCAACAGAAACTGTGACCTGAATGAATGATAACACAGGCTCAAGTAACAAAAAGGTCTACTCCTGTCATTAAGTCTTATATGTTTCTCTTTCTCTTCCCTCTTCTCAAGGCTCCTTCATAACCAACACCCATTTGGGACCCTCCACCCCTGCTTGTCCCTCCATCCCCACCCCATCTTCCAAACCCAGCCCCAGCCATGTATTCACCATACCTCCTGACCTTCCCCTCTCCGATGCTGAACGTTCAGTGCTCAGCAAAGGATTTAGTTTCATACCCTTACACCCTCATCTCCATGAATTTCGGGCTCGGCATGATGCTGAACTCTTCTTTCGCCGCCTTAGTCTCCGTGCTCACTTCTTTGGGCAGGAGTCCTCTCCCCGTTCAACGGATCCTTTTACCCACCTCCAATATTCTCCCTCCACCTGGACCCCTCCCTCTGGATTCTTACCTTCTCTTGATCTTTTCATTGAGAACTGTCGGCGTGACATTAGCCGTCTCAATTTCTCTGCTCCTCTCACCCATTCTAATCTGTCTCTCTCTGAACTTACTGCACTCCGTTCTCTCAGGTCCAACCCCAACATTGTCATCAAACCCGCTGACAAGGGTGGTGCTGTTGTTGTCTGGCGCACTGACATCTACCTCGCGGAGGCTGAGCGTCAACTCGCAGACACTTCCTCCTACCTCTCCCTGGACCATGACCCCACCACAGAACATCAAGCCATTGTTTCCAGGACTGTCACTGACCTCATCTCCTCTGGAGATCTTCCTCCCACAGCTTCCAACCTGATAGTCGCCCAACCTCGGACGGCCCGCTTCTACCTCCTACCCAAAATCCACAAACAGAACTGTCCCGGCAGACCGATCGTGTCAGCCTGTTCCTGCCCCACGGAACTCATTTCTCGTTATCTTGACTCCCTTCTCTCTCCCCTTGTCCAGTCCCTTCCCACCTACATCTGTGATTCCTCTGACACCTTACGCCACATCAACAATTTCCAGTTCCCTGGCCCCAACCGCTTCCTCTTCACCATGGACGTCCAATCCCTCTACACCTCCATTCCCCACCAGCATAGTCTGAGGGCCCTTAGCTCCTTCCTTGAACAGAGGCCCGGACAATCCCCATCCACTACTACTCTCCTCCATATGACTGAACTTGTTCCCACACTGAACAATTTCTCCTTTAACTCCTCTCACTTCCTCCAAATAAAAGGTGTGGCTATGGGTACCCGCATGGGCCCCAGCTATGCCTGTCTCTTTATGGGGTATGTGGAACATTCCTTGTTCCAGTCCTACTCCGGCCCCCTCCCACAACTCTTTCTCCGGTACATCGATGATTACTTCGGTGCGGCTTCATGCTCTCGTCTGGACCTGGAAAAATTTATTAATTTTGCTTCCAATCTCCACCCCTCCATCATTTTCACATGGTCCATCTCTGACACTTCTCTTCCCTTCCTTGACCTCTCTCTCTCAATTTCTGGTGATAGACTGTCCACCAATATCCATTACAAGCCTACCGACTCCCACAGCCAGCTCGACTACAGCTCCTCACACCCCGCTTCCTGTAAGGACTCCATCCCATTCTCTCAGTTCCTTCGCCTCTGTCGCATCTGTTCTGATGACGCTACCTTCAAAAACAGTTCCTCTGACATGTCCTCCTTCTTCCTTAACCGAGGTTTTCCACCCACGGTCATTGACAGGGCCCTCAACCGTTTCCGGCCCATCTCCCGCGCATCCGCCCTCACGCCTTCTCCTCCCTCCCAGAAACGTGATAGGGTCCTCCTTGTCCTCACTTATCACCCCACCAGTCTCCGCATTCAAAGGATCATCCTCCGCCATTTCCGCCAACTCCAGCATGATGCCACCACCAAACACATCTTCCCTTCACCACCCCTGGCGGCATTCCATAGGGATCGTTCCCTCCAGGACACCCCGGTCCACTCCTCCATCACCCCCTACTCCTCAACCCCCACCTATGGCACCTCCCCATGCCCACGCAGAAGATGCAACACCTGCCCCTTCACTTCCTCTCTCCTCACCGTCCAAGGGCCCAAACACTCCTTTCAAGTGAAGCAGCATTTCACTTGCATTTCCCCTAACTTAGTCTACTGCATTCGTTGCTCCCAATGTGGTCTCCTCTACATTGGAGAGACCAAACGCAAACTGGGCGACCGCTTTGCAGAACACCTGCGGTCTGTCCGCAAGAAAGACCCAAACCTCCCTGTCGCATGCCATTTTAACACTCCACCCTGCTCTCTTGCCCACATGTCTGTCCTTGGCTTGCTGCATTGTTCCAGTGAAGCCCAACACAAACTGGAGGAACAGCACCTCATCTTCCGACTAGGCACTTTACAGCCTTCTGGGCTGAATATTGAATTCAACAACTTTAGATCTTAAACTCCCTCCCCCCATCCCCACCCCGTTTCTTTCCCCTCCCTTTTGTTTTTTTCAATAATTTATATAGATTTTTCTTTTCCCACCTATTTCCATTATTTTTAAATCTACAACTAATACCTTGTCAGTCTTTCCACCCCCACCCCACTAGAGCTGTACCTTGAGTGTCCTGCCATCCATTCTTAATTAGCACATTTTCTTAGATAATATCACCACCTTCAACACCTCTTTGATCCTTTTGTCTGTGACATCTTTTGATTATCTGCACCTATCACTGCTTGCTTGTCCCCACAACCACCCCCACCCCAACTTCTCTCCCCCCACCCTGCCCCCCCCACCCCCCACCCTCCCCCCACCTTAAACCTGCTTATATTTCACCGCTCTCCTAACTATACTCAGTTCTGCTGAAGGGTCATGAGGACTCAAAACGTCAACTCTTTTCTTCTCCGCCGATGCTGCCAGACCTGCTGAGTTTTTCCAGGTAATTCTGTTTTTGTTTTCCCTCATAACTCAGTTCTCTAAAGTTAGAGATCCACTTCTTGTCTGTACCATCTCCAGGGCTTGGATGCTTTTCTTATGATTTGGTGACCAAATTGGATGAAATATTCAAGGTGAAGTTTGTCCTGATCAATATGCTGTTTAGCAAGGCATCTTCCAACATACATTCTACTATTTAGCTATTAGTTTTAAATTCTATTATTTTGCTAATAGTGATTCTCAGCTGGAGATGTCTACAGGCAGTTTATTCATGTTTCTAGATCTCATTGATTTCACCCTTGTCTATTTCAAAATTACTGTTTGCTTCCTCCCAATATGCAATACTTTGACACTTACGTATACTTTCAACTGTTGCTAGCATGATTGCAATAGAAGCAAATGCAATTTCCATTCTAGAAGGTATCAGCAGCTGCAAGATGTGTGCTTTAAAATGGAGATTTAATTGAGGCTTTCTTGTATGAGACCCCCAGTTGACAGAATGATCTGAATAGCACTAATGTTCAGCCCTCAGCTTAAAATATTTGACAACCATATGGCAAGCTATTGTTAAATAGGTTGAGAATTTGAAGCAGATGGCTTGACGTAATTAGCAGCAGGGAGTCCATATGGGTTTGTCTGAGCCACGTCATATCTCTGTCTAGTAGCTTCAGATGTATTCTGAGATACAAGGCACTGTGGATAACATCTGACAATTGAAACACATTTGCTATTGTCTCAGTGTCAATGCAAACATACAAAAAGACAGACAAGGAAAGATGAGATGATCCATCAAGCCTGTCCCAAACAGCCATGCTGCAACAAAACATCATGACCCACAGTGTTCCCTCCCACCAGCAGTCATGTAATCACCCGGAAACTTCTCCAGCTCCTTTCTGAACTGCTGCATCAAATCTACATTCGCCTGCAACCTGTTCCAAGGGTTTATGGTCTTCTGCATAAAGGAAGTCCTCCTGACATCTTACCTAGTTCTGTGCTTATGTAACTTCTATGCACACTCATTTTGTTCAATAGATTGTTCACATCAGCACAGTTTAATCTCGCCATCATTTTAAATCCTTATGGATTCAGCTCTCTAAGCCTATTGTGATAGTGAAGGGCTTTAAACTAGGATCCTCCTTAGAACCTTTCTCAGGGCTTCCACATCACTCACAATGTGAGGGAAACAGATAAGGCCTAACCAGGGCTGTCTGCTGTAAACCAACAATACTGTCTATGTACTGTACCAGACAGGAGATCATTCATCTCCAGTATTTGCAGCTTCCTGGTAGCACACACATTTACCCAGATCTGTGCATGTGCTTATGTGGTCTGCACCATAGTAAATGGGCCACCTATTTATTTTCATCTCTGCTATTATCAGCAAACTGAGTACCTCTCTCTGGAGAAAATAATTTCAACAGACACTTTAGATCAAAAAAGTAAGAGCATCTCCATACCAATTTTTAGACAACTCAGCATGGCAAGTCAAGACATCTAGCTAGCAAAGTTACTTTGAACAAAAATATTATCACATTAGGTCTTGAAAACAGAAAATGCTGGAAATACTCAGCAGCTCTGGCAGAATCTGTGTAAAAATGAAAGAGTTAATGTTTCAGGTTGATGACCTTTCATCAGATCACAGTTCTGAAATGTTGGGCTGAACTTAATGGCCGCAGTAGTAGCCCCATCCACTGGCCAAAGAGCCAGTGGGAACACCGCTGTGGCCATTTCCAGGAGCCCCAGCAGGATTAAATTCCAATCAGGCACTTACTTGCCTGCCGTTGGGATACTCTGGGCCGTCAGGATGAATGTCCCGCTTCCAAGCGTTGTCAGCCAATCAATGGGCCAGCAGCTCTACGGAACCAGCAGTGCCAATGGGAGCAGTGGCCACTGCTGGAACTGCAAGAAGCCCAACACGAGGAGCAACCACAGTGGGCCCAGAACTCAGCCAAGTGAAGTGGACTTTTAAAGCCAGTCAGGCAGACAAAGTGCAATCCAAAAAGTCCACAGCGGCAAAACAGGCAATGGAAGTCTATACATTTCATTGGCTATGAAGGCGGAAGAGGGCTGCAATAGCAAGGTGGTCCCGGTCATGATGACTTGACATGTCACTGACGTCAAATCACCAACCAACAAGTTCAAGTGGACAATGATGGCGTCCCAAGGTCCCCGTGTTAAATGAAGTCATGCGCAGGCTTCTACCAGGGTCCAACCCTTGGCAGGAACCCACGACCCTTAGACATCATCCTCGAATTGAGGGACATCCGATGATGACATTGATAGCTTACTGCTGTACCAACTGAAAGGCTGAAGAATTTAAAATTAGTGACATCATTCCCCATTAATTTGATATTGAATTGCTGAAATAAAACATGCTCTATTTCAAAATACATCCTGTTCAACATTGCTTTTATGTTCTTGTATTTTTGCCTAGGGATATGTAATGGCTATTTCTTAGGTATTCCTCTTTGACAATGGAGATCATTCTTATACTGTGAGAGAAAATAAATTCCCACCCTCATTGATTGCACAATTGTTTCCTTTCATTGATAAAGCTTGTTGGAGAGTCAAAATGTAATTAGGGTCAGTACTGATGTTAGTCCATCAATAATGTCCAAAAATGGGACAATTATTTCTCATTTAATTAACCCCGAGAGAGAGTTCTTCAAGCAGCAGAAAAGGAAAGGTCGTTCTTTCCAGAACCACGAGGGCATGAATCAGCCACACAAGGTACAGACATGTAACTGAAGTAATTAAAGAAACAAGAGATAATGAGCTGGTCTACCACAGCTATACGGTCTTTGGCAGAAAATTTACAACCCTGAATTTCAGTAACTTCTGTGAATGAACCCAAGACTTCACATTCAAAAAAGGAAATGAAATGCATTTACAGGCACATTCAAGAGGATGCACAATTCAGTCCAAATTTTGACTTTATTTCTTGCTGAAATTTGTAATCTTCCAGAACAACCTATTCAAATTAACTCTTATCAGATTAACCTGGTGATGGAAGATGTGCTCCATTCTGCTGCAAGTTATAACATTTCAGAATTATATATATGTTTTGTGTGAGGTATTTGCAGGTGTATGACTCTGGTCTTTGATTTGTCGATCAGATAAACTGTAGGGCTAAATTATGTGGGCCCTTTGGGGATGGACTGGGAGGTGAGAAGGCTGAAAAAATGGTGGCGGAAGGCATTGGAAACGGAGCCTGATGTCTTGCTGCCACCATGCAATATTGCCAGGAGTGGGAACAGCTCAGCTGCCCACTGGGTGGCCAGTTGAGCCACTTATCACATTAAAGGCCACTTCCTGCCTCCATGGGCATTTTGCATGCATCAGGAAGACCCGCTGCAGGTTGGAGAGACCCCCAGGTGAAACCTGGCAGCCTCCCAGTGGATTCCAGGAGAGGGGGTGCACTCCTTTGTAGGCACTCTTTGGCCCACAGAAGGTCCCAACAGTGGTGATGGCTGCCCTCACAGCAATGGTGCCACTGCTGTGCAATGACCCCACCCAACCTCCTGCCAACCTCCCACTCCCCCCCCCCCGCCCCCCCCTCCCACCAATCACTGGGGCTTGACTGCCTGGCTCCATTGGCCCCAACCAAATTTGCCTTTATTTGAGGATGCTCCGCCATTCAGTCACCCTCTCCCTGGAGCTACAGCCTCAGCACAGGCCTCCACTTGTGGTAGGGCTGCTGAGGCTGCCGAGCTGCTGGCCCTCTGGTTTGACCAGCAAGCAAAGCCACCTCTTAGTTTCATCCCCAGCAGCAGGATTTCACTATAACCAGCAAAATTCAGCCATAAGAGGTTTTAACTCCAATTTTAATTAGGGGTGAGAAACAGAGACATGAGCCAGAAATTTTTATGCCAGCATGTGGGGGCGGGCCCGACACACCGGTGCATAAAATGACCGACGGTGACATCGGGCGTGCATCCCGACGTCACCGCGCGCCATCGTGATATTTTGGTGGACGGGCGCGCTATGATCTCTGATGCACACCCGCCATTAATTAACAGGCCAATTAAGGCTCTTGAGCAATTAACAGATGGCTATTTTTCGGGGCCCGTACAATCTTCAGATCGTCGCACGGGCGCAACGGGTGGGCAGGCCACATTTTTATAAACCACATCCACGGGTGGGATAAGAGGGGTGAGTGAGGTCGCGAGTGGTCTTTGGTAGACAGTTAATGTTTAAACTTACTCCTACTTGCCTGTGTGAGCAGGAAAACTTCAAATCTCTTCACAGCTGCTTGGACAGGAGTAACAGGCTTCAGGTCAGGACTCGGGGGTAAACATCATTTCTGGGGCCTTGCAGGTTTCAGGAAGCCTTCCCTTAGCCTGGGAATGGGAGTTGTGCTCTCCACTGGAGGCACCTCCTCTGAGGAGGAAGGGAGGGCCAGAAGGGGGAGGAGGAAGCCAGGGGTCCATATTCAGCCTCCAGGGAAGTCACCTTTGGGAGGACAGGCGCAGGCACAAGGGGTGCAGGGCCAACAGGAAGTGCAAGGCGGAAGGGGCCTCAGAAGACACCACTATCCTTCTGCCAGAGTTTATAGGCAGTGATGCAGCTTCCTCAATATGTCTGAGGTGCAATGCCGAAGGAGGCTCCGTCTCTCAAGGGAGAAAGTGACTTCCATCTGTCAGAGGATTGGCCCTGAGATCTGCAGCAACTTTGTGGGTGGGCACCCCATGCCAGTGGCGTTGAAGGTCATGAGTGCCCTCAACTTCTATGACTCCGGCTCTTTCCAGGAGTCGGTGGGTGATCTTTGCGGAGCCTCCCTATCAGCTGTCCGCACTTGTGTCAAGCAGGTGACACATTCAGGCGTGCATTGAATTGCATTCACTATCGCTGGGACGAGGTCAGCCAGACACAGTGAGCCAGAGACTTCGCAGCGATTGCTGGCTTCCCCCGCATCCAGGGTGCAATAGACTGCACACATGTGGCCATCAAGGTGCCAGCAGGTGAACCCGGTGCCTTTGTCAACAGGAAGGGATTCCACTCCATGAACGTGCAGATAGTGTGTGATCAAAGGATGCAGACTCCGCAAGTCTGTGCAAGGTACCCAGGCAGCTCCCATGACGCATACATCCTCAGACACCACTAGGTGCCGAGGTTCTTCAGTGCTCTAGCCCGGCTGGATGAATGGCTGCTGGGTGACAAGGGCTATTCCCTCAAAAGGTGGCTCATGACGACCCTCTGTCATCCAAAAACAGAGGCCAAGCAGCGGTACAATAGAAGACATGCCTGCACAAGGGCTGTGGTAGAGAGAACCATTGGTCTTCTCAAGATGCGCTTCCGATGCCTGGACCATTCAGGGGGCGCACTGCAATACCCCCGAGATCGTGTGTTGCTGATAGTGGTTGCATGCTGTGCTCTCTACAATCTGGTGCTGGAAAGGGGGGGACGCAGTGGAAGAGGAAGACATAGACGCAGATGCTCTGGCTGCACACGATGAGTCCAGCAGTGAGTCCAAGGATAAGCACGTACAGGAGAACGCTGAGGGGGTAGACACTGACCCAGGTAACCTCCAGGGAGGCAGGGACACCCGGGAGGCTTTAATCCAATGAACCTTCAGCTAACACACCACAGATGGACCTCCAACACATGCCAGGGCTGCAGGCTCCATACTCGATACCTGAGAGCAACATCTGCCTGGTTAGGAACATTAACTATGTGCCTTGTCAATAAAGCTCAATGACAATCAAGTCACTCATAACATCATGGGTTCCCGTCCACCTGCAGAAGTAATGAAACATCCTGAGCCTTGTTCACAAATAAAGTATTTAATGAATTTACAAAATAAAACAGAAAAGAAACTTAATTCAAAGGTGTTGAGCTGCACACCAAATTATAATCAACTAATGCTGGGGCACCATAAAACTACCAGTGAGAAGCCCATGGTGTGCCTAAGGTGGTTTATATTTTCGGTTGTGACGTCTAGGTGCTCCCCCTCGCTGGCACCAGCATTGGAGACAGCCTGCTACCTGTGCTGTGCTGTTGGCCTTGATGACTTTGGCATGTGTCCTCTGGCCCGTGGAGCCTGTGATGGCCTTACCTGGGAGGGAGTGGCCAGTTCCACAACTGGAATCTCCATAGTCGCCGCAGCCTCATCAGATACCACGGTCACTGACAAAGGGGTGGAGGAGCTGCTGCCCTCATCCAGAGCGCCCTGAGAGGATCCCACAGAGATGACAGGCTGCTCATCTGCCAACGTGAGGTCGCTTCAGACCTCCCTACTCACCATTGATGGATGGGCACCTAGCTGGGATAATGGGTGCCCAATCCATCTCCCAAACTGATGCTGACCAGCTGAGGTCAATGCCGCTGTGAGGGCTTGCAGGCCTGAACGCATCCCCAGGAACTCCTGATTGTTCTCCTGGAGGAGCCTCTCCATGAGAGTCATCACTCTCTCCATGAAGGCTGCAGCGCGCTCAGCCATGAGGGTCATTGCATTGCTCATGGTTTGCATGGACTCCTCCACAATGGGGACCATGGCACGCATTCCCTCATGTATCTCTGCCAGATCCTCCTGCAGACCCTCCTGGACTTCCAGCGTCTGCTGCCTCAGGGACGACTCCAGAGGCACATCATTAGCCCCCGACTGAGCATGTTCCTGGTCCCCTGCAGTCCTCCGACTGCTGGCACCATGGGCACTTTCTGTCTCTGCCTGCACCTCAAGCGAGTGTGAAGTGCCCTCACCGCTGTGCCCCGGGATGCTAGCCGACGATCTAATCCCCACTGAGGTGCTAGTATCTGCACTGGTGCCTGCCTGGCAGAGATGGTGTGACACTGGTGCTTGCAATTCATCAGGGCCCTCAGGTGTTCGTGGCGGCCCCTCTGCCTCCTCCTCTCAGCCCTGCTCCAGTGAGGCTGAAATGAAGAACAAGGACACTTGATTAGTTGAAGTCGAGACACTGTCAAAGTGCATGCCTGGCCCCCGGATCAGGATGCGCTCATCCTTCCATAATCGATGGGAAACCCATGTTGGAAGCTTAATTCACTAAACAGTCAACATTGCAAAGGTTGCAAGGACAGACGTGGTGACCTCAGTGCACGGCACTCTTACCTCCCCCTGGCAACCCAGCCTCACCGCTACCAGTGGACCTGGGCACATGGCACCTCTCCATGTTGAGGGCCTCCTGCTCGTATCTGGTGAGAATCGCCAACTGTGCCTGGCCTCCGCCAGTCCGCATCCGCTCTGAGTTATTATGTGTGATCTTCTCCTGAAAAGGAGAGAAGAGCATTGATTAGTCCATCCTGTACCTGGATTGCCATTCCATCCCTGCCACCCCCATCTGAGTGAAACATTGCAGGGCTCCAGTGAATCGTGACCCTGGAGCCGCCATACGCTCACACCAAGAAGCCAGGGCTGACCCCCCCCTTGCCCACATGCTGCCTCCATCACATTTTCCACCCACGCTGTATGACCATTCAAAGCAAAGAAGCACAACCATGTAGAACACTAAGGGAAGCAGATGGATGGGTGCCCCGCCACCTGGAAGTTCCCCTCCCAGTCAGTCAGCACCCTGTCTTTGACATGTTTTGGAGTTCCAGCACTGCGCCTAGGTGAAGATGCTTGAGGTAGCCCCGAAAACAGTACTGCGAGTGTAAGTCTACCACATGCAGCTGATACAGAAACCAGCTCAGTGCCACCCTCTCAGGGTGAACTAGGCATGGGCAATAAATGCTGGTCCACCCAGCGAAGGTCACATGCCGTGAATGATTCAATGCAGCAACTGCATTCAGAGTTGGGTGGGGGGGCTGCGTGGGGGTGGGGGGTGCAGGGGGGAAAACGTAACTGCTGTGTTAAACGACCCATGTCAACACGGTACTTGCCCTTCCTGATCGCAAGAGCGTTAAGGCGCTTGCGGCACTGAACCCAGGTGTGTCGCACCACAATGTGCACGCTGACCCCTTTTGCCACCTCCTCCCAGGCACGTTTCGTCATGTGGGGGGGGCCTCCTCCTCCTGTCCCTTGGCAAAAGGATATCACGCCGTGCTGCCACATCTGCAAGGAGGGCAACAAGGCACTCGTCTGAGAAGCAAGGGGTACAGTGCCCCGCCGACCTGCCCTCCTCTCTGGCCTCTCGGGAGCCCTTCTGCTGGCCGTGGCTGACAGCCTTTGGAAGGCTGCCTGCGCACTCTTTAAACCGGCTGTTGGGTCGTCATTGGACCCGGCGGCCATCGCAGTCCCGCCACCGCCCGCCCTCTCCCGCTGTCCTCGGGAGTCGCTAATCACACTGGGCGGGCCTTAATTGGCCCACCCGTGTAAAATGGCAGCACAGGGCTGATCACAGGTGGCAATCGGCTCCACGCCCGCCCACACCCGCTCCCAGCCAGCCCGCCTGCCCGACAGACAGAAAATTCTGCCCATGGGGAGCAAAGTGTGAGAACCAAGAGATTTTAACTCACTGACACATAAAGCCTGAAAATGGTAAGTTCTGTATCAAAAGGCAGATGTTAACATTCGTGGTGAGCAGGCTGCTGTTGGGGCCCGCAGAAACAGTCACCAGCAAGGTGACTAAAGTAGGGAATGCTTCCACATCAGAAATCACCATTGACTCTTTCCAGGTTATCTAATTCTTTTTGTGATGCAAATCTGAATGTCCACAGTCAAATTAAGTCACCTTCATTAGTGGTGCTAATAGGCTAGGTTTACACAGAAGGCGCAACCATTGATACGTGCCTCTGGGTTAAATGCATTATTTGTTTTTATTGGAGAAAAATAATCAATTACCATGTTTACTCTTATAAGCTCTTGTATGTATTTACAATTATGGTCACATGTATAATAGAAATGGTTGCAGTTGTGACAAAAGAGTGGTTTAGTTCTGGCTGATGACGTGATAAATATATTGCAGTGATGAATCTGTATACTGCCCCCAAAAGTGGATCCAGCTAACTGTAATTTTATAGACAGGAAATATTATATTGAATTGTTAATGGTTCTACTATCTTTACCCCCTGGGAAGGTAAACGTTCCCAGTCAAACTTATTGCTAACTTAAAAGCTCAACCAAGAGAAATTTCAGACTATAAAAGAACTTAATCAGCTTTACCAGCTATAGACTGGGTCCTGCAATGAAATGTCCTCCCTCCTAGTAGTTTTCAAACTAGCAAAGTTATCTCAGTGTAGAATATATCTACAGGTATATTATAACAGAAACAAGTGTTATGATGCAGCAGATGATGTGTGCAGGTGGACCAAATCCACAAGGGAAATTTGGCCCCGCTATCACAACGGTTCTGAAATTTGTATTTATTTCGAGATGTGTGCACTGAATTCAGAAGTAATAAGTCCACCAAGACCTTTAGAGATTTTAACAATTATTAAAATATTTATTAACAAAATAAAAGATTTCAAACATTTACATAAGACTACAATTACTTAATACTATAACAAATCCTAAAATTCCTAATTAACCTGACTTTCAGTTACACAACCCCTTTAAGGCAACAGTCCAACATAGATTTTAGATTTAAACCCAACAAGTTAAAACAACATCCACTTGACAGTGGTATTCCAAATGGCTTTCTCCCACTTCAGTTACTGGACACAGCCAACTTATACACAAATGGCTGGAGGCTTTTTGATGGCTGTTTCACACACTCCTGTTAGATCTTACATAGCCCTCTCCTCACATAGCCTTTCATTCTCCTTTATATATGTTTCTCTATTTTTAATATGTAAATCCTAATGTTCCACATGCTTATGGAATGGTACCTTTCCCATAATATAAAACTTTCATGCTGCCAATATTGTCAGTAACCTTTGGGGAAAATAAACACACTCCTTAGCCTTGCTTATCTGATTAGTTATACACAGACTAACATCCCTTTTAAATCCAAACAATCCTTTCACTTATCTAAAAATGCAAATTCCCTTCATACTTTACCTGCTAAGCCAGCATCCATGTTTACTCATTAGCATTTCCAACACATTTCTACACCTAGCTTCTTCTGATAATTCCAAGCTTGCAGTCTACCTGACACCAAATGTAATTAAAGTGCACGGACAGGACCAACTATACTCACACCCATAAACCTACTTTACAATAAACCAGAAAAATATTACGAAAATTGTTATATTTTTGTAACACAAATCTTTTTACGTTTACCAACGTCAGCACTTAGAATCCTAACTTAAGAGTTGTAGGATTTTGTTATCTATATGTGGGCTCATGAGGATATAATTATGAGACTATAACTCTTTTATACTTGCTTATGAATATTTATTAAAAGAATCAATTATAGATTACATTATAGTAATGAATACTATATCATAGAATATACAGTACTTAAAGACAAACACTTCACATATACAGATAGTGACTATTCTAAGAAGTAAATATTCAATACTGTATTCCCTTAATAATGAATGTTAGCTATAGTCAATCAAAGATGATTATAACATGACTATTATACTTTAAATGTACATACAATGTCTAAATCCACCTGAATAAATAATTGGATATTCAAACAAATATTGTACTCAATGCCCTTATTAATAAAGCCTAAGATACTATATGCTTTATTAACTACTCTCTTAACATGCCCTGCCATCTTCTATGACCTATGTAAGTATTCACTGAGGTCTTACACCTCCTTTAGAGGCTCTCCCTTTATTTTACACAGTCTCACCATATCTTTCATGCCAAAACGAATCGCCTCACACTTCTCTGCATTGAACTTCATCGGCCACTTGTCTTCCCAATCCGCCAACATGTCTATGTCCTTTTGAAGTTCAAGACTATCCTCATCACAGTTGACAACATTTCTAATCTTTGTATTATCTGCAAATTTTGAAATCATGCCCTGCACACCACTATCTAGGTCATTAATATATATCAGGAAGAGCAAGGGTTCCAAAACTGACCCCTGAGGAACTCCACTACAAACCTTCCTCCAGTCTGAAAAACAGCCATTTATCACTTGTGGGTAAGGGTACTCACTGAATCGCTGGCTGATGACACTGGTACGTTTCCCTCTCAGTCATTCTGAGGAGAGATATGTAACATCTTGAGCCCAACATGGAATGCTAAAGTTTCATTGAGATGATTGACCCATCCTAGCTCTATGCACCAAACTCTGATGTGGCATATTAATGACCAATGATTTGCTCATGGGCATTGAGTGGATGACCTTTGGCCTATTAGGAGTGTCAAATCTGGTGAACATGTGACAGGCCTTCATTGATGATGCAGCTGTGTTTTCTTCACTATTGCCTGCACTCCCAAATTCTACCTTCCCATGCGTTACTCTTGAGATGCAGTGATTTTGATGTGAAGCCTCTGAGTCCTGAGTTGCCCTTTGACAGTGCAAATGAAGCCATTGGCTTTCAGTGCCTTCATCGCAAGGAGGTCTTCCTCCTTTCCTTCTCAGCAGATTCCTGTTCACTCCTGAGGCAACAACAAGTTATAGGGTGACCTCAGAAAGGCCCTTTCGTGTTTTCTCTTCCCCCTCACAACAGCCTTCCCTCCCCTTTGCCCCCTCATGTTTGCCCTTCCCCTTCACAGCCCTGCCACAGCTTTCCTCCCTCAATTTCCACCTTGAGTTCATCAGCCCCACCCTCGCTTCACACCCCACCCCTGGTTGAAGTGCTAGTTTCTGAAAGTGGAATTCTGCCTGACTACCACTGCACAGTGGTGTCCTGTGGACAAAGGTTTCAGCTACCAGGAGTAGAAGGCCCCTGCACTTCCCAGCCCCGTCCACAGTACTGGTCACTGTCTGACAGTGGAGGTCTGCATGAGTAACACAGCACAACATAAACAAAGGGCAGGAGCAGACCAACCCTACAGCCCCAGCAGAGTGGCATTCAACAAGACCAATGCAGCGCTATAGCAGGTAGGCTATGTATATTCCACTCACCTTGAAGTAACCAGCAAACTGATTCATGCACGCCACCCCTTTTCAAGCGGGTTTGAGGCCGACGTGATTTCCTGCTGGGGTGATGCAACATTGGAAAGCGTGACAAGACTCTGGCAAGCAGTTGTTTTAATGAGCATTCATGAGATGTTAATGAATGCAAATGGTGTTCACGCCAATAGTGGGCAGCATAACTGATCCACCATGAACCCACCATCGGGAGAATTGCAAACTGTTTTTACTCCGGCGAATTTCCGACTTTTTGCCTGCCGCTGGATTCTCCGTTCCCGCCTGCCACAAAGCCCGCCACAGGCAGGATGGGAAAATTCCACCCAATATATTATTAGATTTTTAATGACTACCTTATATTCATGCCCCTTTCATATTCATGATCCCTCCAACATGCGAAAACATCTTCCTTATGTCTACCTTACTGAACCCAATAATAAATCATCCATCAGGCTAATACTTTTCAGGAGAAAAGAGCCCCAGCTATTTCAATCTTTCTTCTCACTTCAGGTTATCATCCTTATTAAATAAGAAGACTACACATTTGTTAGCAAATTTGAAGTGATTTTTTTAAAAATCAGGATAACAACATTAAACTCAAAAAATACAATGGATATTTTTGGAACATACTTGTCAAACTTGCACAGTTGCAAACAATTGAAATTGTAATGCAAGTTCAACTGGCATCACATTATAATTTCTTAAAATGTCATATAGACATAAGATTTAAAAAAAAACCAGGATTTATCTTGTTTACTTCCTGCTAATCTGGAAGTCATATACTACAACAATAATATAGTTGTTGACTGATTATGACAATCAATCTCTGCTATTTAATTTATAACAGACTCAGGAATGAGGCAAGGGACACCCCAGAGGTGGCAAGCATTGGAAAACCTGGTTCCAAAGTCACCTAGTCGGTTCAAACTTGCTATACTTTCCACATACCCTGTTTCAAATTATTCAATCACTCAAAACCAAAACATTGCATGATTTTCTACCATTATCTCCCAAGGCAGCTTATTCTATATTTTGACCATTGTTCATTGAAATAATAGCCTTTATCTTGGCTGTAGCAGGCTTTCTGAATGAGAATGAAGAGTTGTGCATGGGCCTACAAGTTGTGGAGCTTGTTCCATAGCATATGCCTTTCTTTTTTAGCCTCCTGTTCGCTGACTAAAAGACAGCCTGATTTGCAGGCTTGTCTCCCTGTCAGGTGGGGATCATTCTAGAGGAGGATGTAGGCCATAAGCAGATAGTGAGCCTGCTACGGGAGTATTAATAGCATGGGTGGAGGGCTCCAATCTGAGGGCTCTAGTCCTGGGGTTGTCCAAAATTGGGATGGGGTCCAGTCCTTGGGGATCTGATAGTGGGGTGGCATCTAATCCTGGGGAGCCCAAACCTGTGAGGCACCCAATGCTGGGGTGGGGGGTCCAATTCTGGGCTGGTCTGATCTGGGGGGTTCAATCCTGGACGGTGGGTGGCTCTAATCATTGGGAGGGTCCAGTCCTGGGGGCTGGGTCTGAGTCTGGAAGGGAGAGGAGGAAAGTTGGAAATCCAGGGTGGGAGGTGTTGGGTGATCAGATATTTGGGTGGGGAGGTGGTCAATGGTTCTAGGCGATGGTTGGGGTGGGGGAAGTCAATGATTCTAGGTGGGTGGAGGCCACCTCCTCGAGGAGGTTTTGGTGATCTGTAGCTGAGGAGGAAACAGGTTTGTTTGGGCATCTGGAGGGAAGCACTCCATCTTCTCCTAATCCGCAAGCACTTCTGGAAAGCTGCTTATCTCTACCACACAGCAGGCCTTGCCTCCCTTTAGCTGCCAGGTTTCCCAAGGCACTGGAAACACATCCAGTCAGTGTTAAACCTGAAAACAGATAATATATGAGGAAGACAGCCTCACTATATATGTAAATGGCCAACCCATCTCCTGGGAGAGGGTCTGTTACCCTTCCCCATGTTCAACCTCCATTAAAACTTTGTAGTAGCATAATGGTTAGCTACTGGACTAGTAATCCCTAAATCTAGACTAATGACCTTGAGGCATGAGCTCAAATCCCACCATAGCAGTTATGGAATGTAAATTCTATTAATTAAATAAACCTAGAATTTTTAAAAATCATATATGTAAAGGTGACCATGGAAATATTGGATTGTTGTAAAAAAAACTCATGTAGGAAAAAAAATCTGCCATCCTTATCTTGTCAGGGATACAGGTGTCTCCAGATCCACAGCAATGTGGTTGGCCTTTAACTGCCTTCTAAAATGGTCTGGCAGGCTATTCACTTTTAATCCAGACTACCGCCTTCTCAAGAGCAATTAGGAATTGGTACATTGCCAGCAATGCCCACATCCAGGGCATGAATTTAAAACAATGTAGATTGGTTGGAGTCAGGTTTGTGCTTTTTAAAAATGTTCACATCTCACCCAAACAAAATCCATCTGTTGAGGGGGCTAAGAAACTCTCCTAATGTTTCTGCAGATTGGTTTCGAATTTACTCCTCTTTGAGCATAGGCTGTGTCCTCTGGTTAGAATGTACTGGACAAGGTGAAATAAATTTGTCATGGTCTACATTATTTAGTCCCTTTAGAATACTAAAAATAGGAACTATATCACCTCACAACCTTATTTTTCCCAGTGAGTACATACTAAATTTACACAATTTTTCCTAATAACATAATCCCTCAGTTTTTCTGGTTGCTCTCTTCAGTCTCCTTTCAGTTGCAGCAAGATCCTTTCTGAATTGCCGTGGCCAGAACCGCACATAGTGTTCTAAGTGCAGTTACATCAGTGATTTATAAAGTGGCACGATTCCCTCACTGCATTAATCTTTCAATACATCTCAACATCTGAATTGTTTTATTTGTGACCACCCCAACACTGTTGCTATGGCTTCAATTTATTGTCATTGAGGTCCCCCAGATTTCTTTCATTTTCCATGCACTTTATTTCCATTGAAGTAATGGTCCCTTCCTGGATTTCTTTTTTTGTTCCTATGTGAAACATTTTGCTTTTCTCTGAATTGTATTTTGTCCACCCAATTCCCAAGAAAGTTCAAATCCTGTAGCTTGTTCAAATTATATGCAAGCACAGCTTTATTTCCCCTTTTAGATGCCATTCTAGGAATCATTTGAAAAAATATTTAGGGCCCAAACTTCTGGGGAGTGCTCCTTTTTACTCACCTTATTAGGGAGCTGCACATTTCATGCCTGACCTTCTGACTGTGGGGCCTAGTGAGAAATGTGCAGTGCGATAAGTTCCTGAGGCCTTCAGTGCAGGGCAGTAGCATCGGAGGAAAGGATTTTAACAATATGACCTGCCGTAAAACAGGTAAGTTTTAAAGTCCCAGCCGCTTTGAGAAAGCAGGGAGAAGTGTGTAAGGGAGGTGGGTAGGATGGGGAGGGGATAGGATCGTCGGTGGGGGGGGGAGTCAGGTGTGGTCAGGTAGGATGGGTGGAGAGTAATTGGGGATAGTCAGGGGGTCGGAGTGAACAGAGAGGTTTCGGCAGGGGGGGTGGTCAGTGCTATAGTTACCGAGGAGTTACAAGTGGTTTTAATCCTTCTAATCCTTTCCAGGGTAACTATTCTTCCAAGAGAGTCCGAACCATCCGAAGTCTCTGATTTAAATTTGAGTATCGGATTGTTTCGGGTGCAGTGTAATTTCTGATCACAAGTTTGAACTTCCTGGACAATTCCCATGGAGTCCTTACGTGGGGACTTCCAGGGATCCCCCAGCACATCTTCTGGGGTAACTCCCAGGTATGGCCCCCTGAAGATCGAAAGTTCTGAGCCACAGTATTTAATAGTGTTTCATCCTGGATCAAAATAGAAAAAGGGTATTGATTGGTTGAGAATCAGTCTATAAACCTAACAAGCTTGGTACCTTTTTGCTATTTCATTTTTGATTCTTCTAAATTGGAATTGCTTCTCTACAATCAGCAGAATAATGGAGAAAGTAAATAGAAAAGATGTTGAAGAAAACAAAGAACCATAATCAAAGTGATACTTTCATATGTGTTTAAGTGCAATGTTAGCATTTGACTTCATCCAGAACCTTTGAAACAGAACCTTCACACAATTGAATCCATTATTCTCCGGCTGCATTGCTAGAGAATTGGGATGAATTTTAATAATGACAAGCCAATGGATTCAGCTCAGCTCAGATGTTACAGTTTAATACAGCTGATACCCAACCAAAACCCACCTCCAACCTGCCCATTTGTAGGTATAATGGAGGTGGTACAAGGGACAAATAGCCAACATGTCCCTAACAGGTGGGTTGGCAACTTAAATATTTTAATGAGACTGACAGCTTCTGACTTAACCCTCTTTGCAGGATTAATGGCAGTCAGATAGGTTTCCCAGGTCTTGGGAACCTAAACAACTGAAGGTAAGCAAGGACAGCTTCAGAGAGAAGCTAAGTGGCTTTAAAGCTCAGCTTGTGGGTCAAGAGTAGCAGTAAATCTTCCCCACAGCCTAACAAGCTCCCTTCCATCAGAACCATATATACAAAGACATCCCAGGCTGGGGATTGGACCCCATCTGGGGTTGTAAAGCAGAACACCCCAGGATTGGAATGCCTGGGGTCAGGAATCAGAGTCCCCACCCCCAGGATCAGGCTACCTTCATCAAGGTCAGAGATTGGAAACCCTCTGGAATTGGACAAACCCTGGAATCAATGCTTGAAAATACAATGGGATCAAACAACCACCGGAATCAGGGGTTGGACTCCTACAGAGGTCAGGAGTTTAATACCTCCCGGCATTTGAATCCATCCCCCCCTCCTGGGGTTTTGGGAAGCCTACCCAAGGTCATGGGTCAGACCTTCCTACCACAGCCTCCTCTTGAGTCCTTCCTGCCTGACTGGAAGCCATATCTGCCAATGAGGCTGATTCCCAAGAGGGAACTTATCAAGGGCAAAAGATACAGTCCGTAGGGTTCAAACTCCACAACATGCAGGGAAACTGGACTTCTGGATTTCACATCCAAAACTCTGTCCTCCCCACCATCCCCATCCTGTGCATATACAACCTGCCCTTTTAATATCCAGATCCTTGAACCAGTTTCTATTATAAACTGTTGTAAAAGCTTTTCTTGAAATTAAAATGCTATTCCCATTATTGTGTGCAGACCAACACTGGTGGGTAGATTTTCCAATTGGTTACATTTGTTAAATGAGAATAAATTTGGGAGTGACCATTTGGAAACTTGGGTGGGCATTGCTTCTGCTAGTCCCAGCCCATTTAATACCCAGTGTCATTAATGATTTGGGTGTTCACAGAATGCTGGAGTGCTTCCCATCAACTTCCCAGTGCAACATTTAAATGAGGCTCATGATCTCACTATCAAGTAATTTCCCACAATCATGAACCTGACTTTATAAAATGGCTGCCGAGGGTTGTTAGGTGCTGCTATGCTCCATGCAGAAGTGCATTTATAGAGTCCGAATAAAAACTTAGGCCCAATTTTCCAGCACAAATATGTCTGAACTCTTCCATGTTAAAAGTTTCTGTAATAAACTTGGTGTACAGGACAGGTTTCCCACTTGAAACAGCTAACTTTATTACAGAGCTCTTTTAGAAGCTGCATGCTTGAGCCAGGTCCACGACTAGAAAAACTCCACCCCTAAGATTACCCGTGCTTAGGGCTGATTCGTCAGTACAATAACGTGACCCCTAAAGCAGGAGGAAAGATTATAGCTACAATCACTACATTTCCTCCCCCTTTAGTTTTTCCTTTACATTTCTTATTTACAAAGGCTAAGTCTCTGAGATGGTTTTCTAATTCGGTTAGAGAAGCATAGCTCTACCACTTGAGATTCTCCCACTGGATCGACATGATCAGGAACTGCAACATCAGGAACATCCTTAGACAATGGCAGGGATTAGCTAATTCAACAGAGACATCAGGTATATCTATTCTAGGTTGATCTGTTACCTCAGGGATTAAAGACTCAAAATCAATTACAGGCAGAATAGCTGGTTGTTTGAATATCTATCTACTCCTTAGATGATCCACATGGTTTCAAACAATCCGGTCTTCCACTTCCACTTGGTATAACTAAAGGTCCATTTTCAGAGACAATTATACCAGGAACCCAATTAGGTCCATTTCCAAAATTCAGCACGAAAACTGTATCTCCCACAGTAAATCTTCAAGCTTTGCTATGAATATTGTAAAGAATATTTTTTTTTATTTTTCGTGGACTGTGACTTTAAGATTGGACTGTGGCCTTAAAAACCTAAAGTGGCTGCAATTTTAAAAAAACATGTTCCCTGAAGCAGGAAGAGAAAATCTACAATGTTGTTACTTCTTGGAACAGTGTGCGCCAGGCTAGATGATGGTGCCGAAAAAGAGAACTGCCTTTGATTGACTCCTGACCAGTTGACCAGGGTTTTGTGAAAGCAGTAGCCATCAAAAGAATCCCAACCTGCCAAGAGGAAAGACCTAAAAATCCTCTCTCTCCTCTGTTTTTGGTAAAACTCCAATAATTCTGTCATACTAATTAGCTGGCTTTTAATGTCTAGAGACATTAAAAGTAGGTTTTCAACTAGTAAGCTACAGGCTGGAAGCACTGAAAGGTCACCTCGTGTTAGCAGTACAAATCTGCAAGGAACTTGGAAGACTTCAAGCAAAATCAACTCATCTAACCCTGTACTCCGGATTGGTGCTACTGAACTGTTTTTACCTCACCCTTTAAATCCTTCTTATGTGTGTGCATGTGTTTCTGTACAAGGGTTAAAAAGGGATAGAGTAAGTTATAGGGTTAAGAGTTAGCAGTTCATATTTCTTTCTTTTGTCATTGGTTAAAAACAATTTGTTTAATAAACAGTTAATAACTTGTTAAATTTACAAACCTGGTGCTCGTATTCTGTTAATCTAAATTAAATTAAATTACACAGTTAGGTAAAATTGGGGCGGTTTGTTGGTCTGATTAAACTTTCTCACATTTGTCGCAGCTTGGGGAGCAGTGGGGCTTGACATTACAGCACACTATCCCCAGTGAGTTGTCACAGTGCCATGATTCAATTTCTGACTACTCTGGTTCTTCTCTATCTTCCCCTCTAAATTTGGAAACACCAGACTTAACCTTGTACGAAGGCAGCGTTTCATCAGTAATTCAGACGGTGTCGAACCAGAAGTTGCATGAGGAGACATACGATAATTGAAGAAGATGACGTGAAATTCGAGCTTCTAATACATTTTCAGATAACATCTTCATTCCTGATTTGAAAGTTCGCACTGCTCTTTCTGCTAACCCATTTGATGAGGGATGATATGGTGCTGTTTCAACATGTTTGATTCCATTTAAACTCATGAATCTCTGAAATTCTGTACTAGTGAAGACAGTGCCATTATCCGAAACAATGGCTTCGGGTGGGCCATGTATACTAAAACACTGTGCAACTTTTCAATACCATGTCAGTGATCTAACTTCATATAAGTCCATCCACTTAGAATGCGTATTGATGATCAATAAAAACATGGTACCTAAAAATGGACCTACACAACCTGTATGTAGTCTAACTCAGGGTCGACCAGGCCACTCCCACAGATGCAGTGGAGCTGAAATGGGCAACTTCTGTTGCTGCTGACACTGGAGACAGTGCTTGACCATTCTTTCTATGTCACTATCTATATCCAGCCACCAGACATAGCTTCGCGCAAGCATGTTCATCTTGGAAATGCCTGGATGTGCACTGTGAAGCTCTTTCAAGGGTGGTTCTCTTCCTTACAAAGGGACTATGACCCTTGATCCCCACAACAAGATTCCATCTTGACAACTTAACTCAGTTTTACGGGCATAGAATAGTTTAATCTCTTAAGACACTGGTGAATTCGACCACCCCTTGCAATGCCTGGTCTCAGTCTTTTGACAAAATTGGATCCCGGTTTGTCCAATTCTTTATTTGCTTCATACAGACTGGCGAGGAGTCAAAGAAATTCAACACAAGTACAACTTCTTGGGGCACTGCAGCATGTACAATGCTATTTGATAACGGAAGATGACTGAGGACGTCTGCATTTGCAAATGCACACCGGGATGATGCATAAAGGTGTACTCATACTCCAATAACATTTTAGCCCAACCCTAAAACTCTGGCTAAGGCTATCGACGGAATGGTTTTATTTTCACTAAATAAACCTATTAATGGTTTACGATCTGACACAATGGTGAAATTTCGACCACGGAGATACTGATGGAATTACTTCACTCCAAATCTTACTGATAAACCTTCTTTCTCAAGTTGTTAATAAGCCTTCTCGGCTGCAGGGAGGCTTCTGGAGACATCCTATTGGCCTTTCAGAACCATCTTCCATCCTATGTGACAACACAGCTCCCACCCCGTAAGGAGATGTGTCACAAGTTAATATTAATTCTTTTGATGGGTCATAATGTACAAGTGAACATGATGAGTGTAATAGCTTCTTGACCTTTATGAAGGCTTCTTCTTGATGTGCCTTCCATGACCAACGATGGTCCTTTATCAATAGTAAGTATAAAGGTGCAAACACTGTTAACAAGTTTGGCAAGAAACGACTGTAATAATTTATCGTGCCCAAAAAAGACTTGGAGAAGAATTTTCTACCCGTTGGGGGGGAAGTGCAGGAGCGGGCACGGCAGGCACACCTTCAATTGGGGGTGCGCCGTCATTTTACGTGGGCGGACCAATTAAGGCTTGCCCAGTGTGACGTCTGCATGGAAGCGCTGTGCACTCCCTGTGCGGGCGGGGTGGGGGGGAGGGATTCCCTCAGCCAAGAGTGCGCTCTTTCACGCATGCGCACGAAAGAGCGCACTCATCTCGCTGAGGCTAAGTGTTGCCTCAGGGAGATCGGCTCCAAATGGAAAAATGGTAAAGGTACAGAAACAAAATTTCCCTGACATGTCCCCTCATGTGACACTCTCACATGAGTTGGGACATGTCCATCACTTTAAATCAAACATTTATTAAATTTTTTAAAACCCTCATGAAACCTCATCCCGCCCATGGATGAGTTTTCATGCTTTTACTGAAGCCCGCCAGGGCTCCCGGCCTGCCCGCCAGCCCTAAGGTTGGACGGGTAGGTCCATTAATGAGGTGAATGACTTTATCAATGGCCTCAGTAGGCCATTGACATGTCGGCGGGTCGCACGGCTGATTCGGCTGCGCCCCCACTGACCTGGAATTTTAAATGACGCGGGGTGACATCAGGAGTTCCGCCTGCCGTCATCCTGCGTCATTTTATGCGTTGATGAGCAGGCCCTGCCCCCCGCTCGCCGTCCTAAAGGCCCTGCTCTTCAGTTCAGCGACACTGGTAGGAGAGGATGCCACCTTGATTGCTCTGACTTTCTCCTCTTATGGATGCAACCCCTGGGCATCCAGTCGGTGACCCAATTAAGTGACTTCAGTTGCTTGGAAAGTGCACTTCCCTTTCTTCAAGCGAACACCCGCTTCCAAAAACCTTCTTAAAACCTCTTCCAGGTTGGCCAAATGTTCGTCTTCCATTGATCCTGTGATCAGGACATCATCTAGGTACACTACTACTCGAGGAAGTCCTTGCAATAGGCTTTCCATGGTTCTTTGGAAGATTGCATAGGCAGACGATACACCAAAGGATAGGCGTGTATATTGGTACAGGCCCTTGTGTGTGTTGATGATTATGTACCCTCTATATGTGCTGTCCAGCTCTAGCTGTTGGTATGCATGGCTCATGTCCAGTTTGGTGTAGGACTTTCCTTCAGCTAGCTTAGCGTACAAATCTTCAATCCTCGGGATAGGATATTTATCCAGTTTAGCAGCCTTGTTCACAGTTAATTTGTAGTCTCCACAGATGCGAATAAGTTTGATTAGGTTGCATCACAGGGACTATGGGCACTGACCATTCTGAAAATTGGACTGGCTGGATGATGCCCAGTGTCTCTAAGTGGAAACATTCTGCATCCGCCTTCTCCTTTAGGGTACAAGGCAGAGGCCTGGCCTTTATGAACTGGGGTGTCGCCTCCGAATCTACATATATTTTTGTTTGCAAGCCTTTTGTCTTTCCCAACTTGTCATGAAATATGCTGTAGTACTTCCTTAACAGCTCAGGAATTCCTCCTGTTCTCTGGAAAACTTCTGACCAGTTGAGCCTAATTTTTTGTAACCAATCGCGGCCTAGAAGACTAGGTCCTTCACCAGTTACAATGATCACTGGAAGCTGGGCTGTCTGTTGCTTATAGGACACAGATACTGTGGTGATGCCTTTTACCTATATTGAATCTCTAGTCTTCAGCTGAGCTGTGGTTTGCTCCAGATTCAGTGGCTGGTCACCTTCATTTGGTATTTAAATGTGTGTTCTCCCACCATTGTGGCTGAGGCTCCTTTGTCTACCTCCATGACTAGAGGCTTCTCATTCACTTGAAGGGTGTTGGTGACTGGTTCAGTTTTTACTGCTTTGACATTGTATAGGGAATAGATATCAGTATCAGCAGCTTCTGGTTTTGTTATATTGTGCACTTCCACTATCTTGGTCTGCAGTCTGATTGGTTGTCTCGATTTTGCCTGTACTGCTTTTTTATATGCCACGAGGACCTCAGTGATTCTTTGTAGTCCTGGAAATACTGTCACCTGGTGAAAGCTCTGTATCTTTCCACAGTGACAAAGATGTTGCCCATTTGCAAATGTAGCATTTGCCACATTCCTGATGCTTGTGTGCATTTCAGACTGTCTGATGTGGCAGACATACCTGAGGTACATATGCTGGTTCCAAAGATTTCCTAAAAGTCATATTGCAACAGATTATATACCTATTTAACAGCCATTCTTGTGAAACCAATGCCTTCTCTAAAAATGTGGGAACCAGTGTAGTGATGAAAGTGAACAAAATGCCTCGGTGTAGTTGCTTCTGCATTTATTGGCCACAAACTAATCTTGTTTGTCTAAATCATGCTGCACTTTTCAGTACAAGTACCCATGATGGCCATTTCAGATGATGATTTAAATGCTAGACAGTAAATTAACATAATGGAGGAAAGTATTAGCAGGGAGAGATCCAATAAATACAACAACAGCAACTTATATTTATATGTTACCTTTAACATATTAAAATGTCCTAAGGTACTTCAGAAGAGTGCTATCAAACAAAATTAGACACCAAGTCACATAAGGCGACATTAGGACTGGAGGCCAAATGCTTGGTCAAAGAGATAGTCCTCAAATCGTGTCTTAAAGGGAGAAAGAGACACCGAGAATCGGAGAGGTTTAGGGGGAAAATTCTAGAGTTTAGTGGCAAAGTAGTTGAAGGCATGGCCACCAGGGATGCTCAAGGGAATAGAATTAAATGAGTGGAGATATCATGGTGGGCTGAAGGAGATTACAGAGATAACGAGGATCGAGGTTATGGAGGGATTGAAATTAAGGATGAGAATGTTAAAATCAAGCTTTTGCTTGACTGGTGGCCCGTAAGTCAGCAAGTGATAGGTGCATAGGAGTTGATGCAAGTAAGTAGACAGGCAATAGAGTTCTGGATGACCTCAAGTTTTTGGAGGGTAGAATTTGGGAGACCAGCCACCAGTGCACTGAAATAGTTAAGTCTAGAGGGAACAAAGACATGAATGAGGGCTTTAGCAGCAGATGAGCTGAGGCAAGGGCTAAATCAGATGATAATATGGAGGTGGGAATAGGTAGACTTAGCGATGATGTAGATATGTGGTCTGGAGCTCACCTCAGGTCCAAATATGACAGCAGGGTTCTGAACAGTCTGGTTTAGCCTCCAACAGTTGCAAGGGAGAAGGGTGGAGTCCATAGTTAGGAATGGAGTTGGAGTGGAGCCCAAAGACAATTGCTTCAGCCTTCCAATGTTTATTTGGGAGAAATTTCTGCATATCCAGTACTGGATGTTGGATTAACAGTCTGATGATAGTTGAGGGTAGAGGGTGGTGGTGGTGGTGTCATCAGTGTACATGTGAAAACTAACACTATGCTTCAGATGATGGCATCGAGGGGGTAACATGAATAGGTGGGGGGGGGCCAAGGTAATTGAGCAAGAGTGTGAAGATAAGCCATTGCAAGTGACCCTCCGGCTATGATTAGATAGATAAGAATGGAACCAGATAAGTGCAATCCCACCCTGTTGGATGACAATGGCGAGGCATTGGAAGAAGATGGTGTGGTCAACTGTGTCAAAGGCTACAGAAGAGGGCAAGAAGGACAAAAAGAGAAAGTTTACCTTTATTACCATCACACGGGATGCCATTTGTGAATTTGATAAGAGCCATTTCAGTACTGTGGCAGAGGCAGAAACCTGATTCGTGGATTCAAACAAGGAGTTCCAGGAAAGATGGCACATATTTTGGAGCAGACAACGTGTTCAAGGACTTTGGAGAGGAAAGGCCAGTTGGAGATAGGGCTGTAATTTGTTAGGTTAGTGGGGTCAAGGGTAGGTTTTTTCAGGAGAAGGGTGATGATTGCAGCTTTAAAGAAGAGCGGGACAGGTCATGGTTATGGGAGTCTTTAGAGGAAGTTTGGCCTGTTGGACTTGTGAAAGTGAGGGAAAGGGCAGAGGTTGCTGACAAAGAAATCCCTGAGTTTCTTGCACTTATTTTTGGAGGTGAGGATGGAGAACACAGGGAAGAGGCAATTAACAAGATGGTCTGCAGTGGAGAAAAGAAGCCACGGGTTATCTTTGCATTCCAGGAAATTTCCTGGAATAGTGAGCAGTTTTAGCAAATGAGAGCAGGACCTGATATTGCTTTATGTGGTCCACTCAGATCTGCCGGTGAATTGCTAAACCAGTTGCCTGCCATGTTCCCTTGGATGTAAGGGAGTGGAGATGAGGGCCTATGTGGGGGTGGGGGTAGGGTGCTCGGTGGGGTGAATGGCTAGGGTGATAGACAGTGATGATTTTACTTGGAACTAGAGTATCAAAGTTGGAAGTGAAGATGGGGCTGAACAAATCAATAGCTGCAGAAATGTTGTGGTGATTGAAGGGCCAAAGATTAAACGGTTGGGTTTTTGAAAGTTCAGTTGTAACTGAGGATTACTTTATTCCAGTGACGGGTGTAAGGCGTGGAAAGGGGAACGGGTGGAGAATAATATAAAGAAGTGCTCAGAGTTGGCCTTGTCTGTGATTGAAATATTAAATACATAAATATTTGTAGTTAAATGTAAAAATATAAGATTCAACAGCAAACTGTAAATTAGCAAAATATAATTGAAAACACACAAATCACACTTTTACGATCAACGGAAACCACAAATCACTTTATAAGAAGATTACTTGGTCTTAACATGCTCTATGTAGCGATTGTATGGGTGAGCTGGACATTGTGGGTAGAACCTCCCCTGAAATCAACAGATTTAAATAAGGCATGGTTTAGCACAGTTCAGCAATACAAACAATACCCTCCCATATCTGCAGTGAGCCCTTAGTTTCTTACCTCAAGTCACTGGTCAGAAAATTGGTGGGAAAAGTAGCAGACCCACTTACCTCAATGTAACCCAATGTACTACAGGTCCAGCTTTGGAAAATGGGGATTATTGTTGTATTACATTTCAAGATTGATTCTCTTGTTTTTTTTCTTGTTTATTGATTTTTTTCCCTTCTCATGCCCTAATTACTTTGGAAGTTTTGTACCAAGATATTTTGGAATTCCTGTTTTCCTGACTTAGTCCATATGCAGTCTTCTCCTGCAGTAAATACACCAGTCATTCTGGGATATTGTTCTCAGGTGCCCCTGAAAAACAACTGGCAGTAAACAATTTTAACCCTTTATGTGCCATGGTTATGCTTAGCAAGGTACTGCAATGGTTTGTTGTTGCCATTTGCAAGTTGCAGTGCTCAACTAACAACAGCTTGAATCCCTGCTGTCACATCATTTGAACCAGGTTTCTGCCAGCCATGAAGATCCACAGCCTTGCTTCCACAATGGCTTCACTGTAACCCTGGCATGGGACCCTTCCAGTGACTATCAGCCAGGTCAGCTGAACCTGGGTTCACAAAAGGGCAGGGTCGACCACACCTGGCGACTCTCCAGATACCCCTGCTACTCTGAATCCCCGAATGCTGTATCACTTCAATTTTGACATATGGAAGTGAGTGCTGGACGATCAGTAAAGTAATGCAGGGAAGAATTGAGTCTGCAGAGTTGTGTTTTTTGAGGCGAATAATGAAGATATTTTGGACAAGTCAGACTGCCAATGAAGAGGTGCTAGTAAAATCTGAGACCAAAAGAACCCTGCTGACCAAGATCAGGAAGAGAGAGTTGGAATTCCTTGGGCACATAAAAAGAAATCATGTGTTAGAAAGTCTGATGCTGATGGGAAAGATTGGTGGTAAAAGGGATCGAGGTAGACAAAGAAAATTGGGCCTTGGAAACTGATTGGATGCACCACCAATGAAGATGATCCATGCCTCCAGAGCAAGATTAACATGGAGGTCCATGGAGACCAACACCCTCTTAGGGCATGGTACTTGAAGAGAGAGAGAGCTAGAGATGTGCCATGACCAGCAGAAGTAATTCAATGAATAATTTGTTGTCGCCAAAATGTGTCATTTTGGCAACACCAGCTTGTGGGCAACAATGACTGAATCTTCTCAGTGAATCAGTCTGTGACCCAAAAAACATTGCTGACTGAGAAGTTATTAATTTTTTTTTTCATAGAAAACAACCTAAATTTTCATTTTTTTTCTAATCAAAATGGATGTAACACAAGGTAATGAGAAACTATTCTAACCACGCAGTGCATTTAAGTGAACTAATATACTCATTCCACTTTTTTGCAAATCATAGTATAATGCTATGCATTGATTCTTCGGTAATATTTGTTCAACCATTCAAGATTTTTATTCAATCTACATTTCCTTCAAAACCTGTTGTCATATGACACCTAGTGGAAGGAATAAAGTGAAACATTGAAAGAAATACCTTTGAACATACAATCCAGCAAGACATCTGATTATGTGATCCCCTTTTACTCTTTACGGTTAATTAATTTGGAAGATGAATGTGTCATTGATTACATTTAGGATCCATTAAGGTGAGGCAAAACTTGTGTCCAAGACATAATCCTAAAATCGACACTGAATAATCAGCACATCAGGCAAGTTTTCTTTATTCTTTCATCTTATTCTTTCGCTGCTAAGACCAGTATTTGTTGCTCATCCTTAATTGTCCTTGAGAAGGTGTTGGAAGCTGCCTTCTAGAACCACTGCAGTACATCTTGTGTAGGTAAACTTACAGTGCTATTAGGGAGGGAGTTCCCGGATTTTGACGCAGTGACAGTGAAGCAAAAGTGATATAATTCCAAGTCAGGGTGGTGTGGAGCGTGGAGGGGATAAGCAGATGGCAGTTCTTATGCATCTGCTGCTCTTATTTCTAAGTGATAGAGGTCATGGGCTTGGAAGATGCTTTCAAAGGCACTTCCCAGTACTGAATGACCTTTTGCTGTTTTCAAAGTTGGATATGATTTTCATCAGATAATTTCTACAAGAGGGTTCATTTATGTGTGGGTAAATGCTTCAAAACCACAGTGGGGTTTTACTATCGGAATGCACTTCTGCTCCAATATAGTCTTAAATGCACACACAATGCCTTTCACTACACCCAGGTCCACAGTGAGGAATTAAGCAATGAAAATTGCTACCAAGGTAAAATCTAACAAATGATGTTCTTCATGATGAGACAAGGATGAGGAATTGAAATGTAATCAGAGAATCCAATTAAAAGAACATTACTGTATACCGAGGGATAGAAATTGTTTCAGACCCATTTTCAGATTTGAAAGAAGCTTGGAAGATATGCCAGAAGCCCAAGGCCAATTCCAATTTGGGCCACAGATCATGCCAGCATGTTTCCAGCAAGCTGCGTATGCTAATCAGGCATGAAGAGGCAGCTTGCAGGTACAAGACCTGCCAATTTGGACTGGCTGCCTCACCTGTAATAGCCAGCAGATAAGTCCAAAGTGGGGGAGGGGAGTTGGTGTGGGCAACAGGAGGGGGAGTTGGGAAGAGTCTGGGGTGTAATCACAATGACTGCGGTGGAGTTGGGGAGAATTGGTGCTCCTCCTGATTCCACATGGAGGTTTTTTTTTTAGATTTAAAAAATTCATGCAAGTGATAAATCGCTGGCACCACTGAAGAATCCTGAGCAAGGCAGGTTTTAGGCCCCTTATTTGCATATCTAATGATTGTTAGCAATGGCTGTCAGGAATGCTTGGAAAATAGCTGGAGTCAGACATTTTTCTGACTTACCAGGTCACTGAAAGAGACTCAAAGCGATCCAATTTCCACCACAAAGCATCTAACATCTTCCACGTAAGCATTAAATTTGTGAACATTATTGCAAATGTTATTCAGGTGATAACTGAGACATGAAGGAGCAGTGCTGCAGGCACACTGTGGGGGTCTTCATCAGGTTCAGAGAAGTACACCACAGCCAAAACACTGAGAAACCATACTATAAAAATGGCAAGTGACAGAAAAGCAGCAAGGTATTGAAGAGGAACGAAACATTAATCAAACCAATTCCATAAGATGCCAACATCTTTGATGTGTCAGTGAGTAAGGGGTGATCAGTGAACAGGAGTTGGTGCAAGTTAGGATGTGAGCAGGCGAGCTCTGGATGAGCAGAAATTTATGTAGGGTGGAAGATGGGAGGCCTTCCGGGATAGCATAGGAATTGTCAAGTCCTGAGGTAACAAAGACATGGATGAGGGTTCCAGCAGTGGATGAGCAGAGGCAGGGCAAAGTCAAGGTAATGTTACGGAGGTGGAAATAAGTGGTCTTGCAGCAGATATGCGATCCAGTGTTATACTCCCGATAGCCAGCTGGTAAAGGAAGAAACCAGAGCCAGTCTTTACTTGAAATAGATTTATTCACAGAGTGGAACATTGCAGGGTCATATCTCCTGACTCCACTCTACTCTTGTGTCAGTAAGTGTCTCTTTATATATCGTTAAGTGACCATCCGATCAATGCCCTCTACTTGTGTTAACTTAACCTTAACTGATACAATTACAGTAAGAAGCCCATCTCAGGGCCATATATAACACCAAGGTTATGAACAGTGTGGATCAGCCTCAGTTTATTGGCAGGAGGAAATTGGAATTGGTGGTTGAAGAACAGAATTTGTGACAGGGACTGAAGACTATAGCCTGGGTCTTTCCAATATTTAGTTTGAGGCGTAATAGATTGTGGACAAGCAGTGTTACTAATCATGGACCATGAAGAGCTTGAGAGAGGTGTTGCTGAGGTAGAGTTGGGTGTTAGTGTATGTGTGGAACTGACATTGTGGTGATCTCTTCCAGAGCAGCACGTAGATCAGAAATCGGAGTCGGGTAGGGGGAAAAGATGAATCCTTGGGAGATTCCAGAGTTAGTGCAGGGTCAGAAGAGAAATCATTGCACATGATTTCCTGGCTATGATTCAATAGACAAGCATGGAACGAGAGAAAGGCAGTCCTACCCAGCTGGATAACAGAGAAGAGATGTAGGCGAAGGATGGCATAGTCAAACATGCCAAAGGAAAGTCAAGGAGGATGAGAATTGATAGTTTACCTTCATCACAGTCACATAGAATGTCATTGATAAGTGTCATTATGGTAATGTGGAAGGAGCGGACACCTGAGTAGAGGGATTCAAACATGGAGTTGCGGGAAAGATGGGCATAGATTTGGAGGGGTGACAACACATGCAAGGACTTTGGAGAAAAAAGGAAATTTGGAGCTGGAGTGATAGATTTTAAAGACAGGGGTTTGGGTAGGTTTTTTGAGGAGAAGAATGAGTATGGCAGATTTAAAGGGGGAAGGGGAGAAACAGTACCTGAGGCAATGAACCTTAACAACAAACATGGCAGCTACAAAGGAAAATTGGGTGTTCAGCAATTTGACAGAAATTGGGTCGAGGGAACAGGAGGTGATTCTCACTGATAAGATAAGCTTGAAGAGGATATGAGAGGAGAGAAATTATAGAGGAATGTGAGTTTTGGGCTGGGATCGGGGGAACCTTAGGTTAAGTTTGGCCTGGTGGGCTAGGGAAGGACATGAAGTGGTAGAGGCAGCAAATCAGCCGGTCACAATCTCAGTGGCAATGAAATTCATGAGCTCCTCCCACTTGTGAGAGTTGAAGGTGAAGGAGGCAGGGGAGGGTGTTTTAGGAGATGGTTTGTAATGGAGAAGGGAAAGTCAGGGTTGTCTTGTAGTCAATGATGCAAAAACTTGTAACAATTATTATTTGCTGGCCGTGATCTTGTTGAATAGTGGTGCAAGCTCAATGAGTTGAATGGCCTATTCCTGCTCCTTTTCTTATGACTGTATGATCAGACTTCAAGTCAGTGTAAGTGAATGGATTTTGAATATGTTAAAATCAGACCCTAATGGTTTAAGAATGATTGGAGGAATAATTCCTGTAACTATTTATATTAAGTGTGGAACCAACAGCACCAACTGTAAGTGTTTTAAAATGATTATTGTAATACCTTTTATATATGATTACAACCTTCAGTAGAAAGACGTCAGGGTACTAAGCCTTATCTTCCTTTCAATTTATAAACGTTTGTTATGCAATGAATAACTAAAGGTAAACAGAACCTTCAACAGACTGGGCCTTATACTTTTTCACATGAGCTATAATTGACAGAGAGTCCATATGCACTCAGTTTACAGTTCATTTAAGAGCAAATGATGCCTTACACAACCATCTTCTCTTCCTGTTCTGGTTCATTGTTAAGACCCATTTACGAATAAATTGAACTGGGATTATTATTTGAACAAAATGTAAACTTTTATGCTACGTTAACCCTTTTAACACAAACTGGTTGAAATCATAAGGCAAATATTTTTTTAAAAAAGAACACATAAAGTTGTTTGACCCAAGTAGTTGGCAGTTACAATGCTTTGTGCTTTATATTAGGATCTGAGGTAAAGGTGAATGAATTGCATTTGTACTTGTGTAAGGGCTATGCTTCAAAAGAGATAAGGGCTAGAAACTCAACTTCTTATTGTCCACATTTTTGTCGCTACAGGTGCTGTTTTGTGTCCAAAATGGTGCCTGCGCTGCATGCATACAATTCTCATGTGCGCTGTGCTGATGCCATTTCAGTAGGGGCAAAATGAGAGCTGTCCTTTACTTACACAGAAGCAGCCATTAGGCCAACATACGCAAACAGAGGGCCTTAGCTTCTGCTTCCTCTTGCATCTTTGGCTTACACCTAAGGCAGCCAGCACTAGTGCTGAATGCCTCTGTAAAAACAAAGGCTGAGCAGCACAGAATGAAAAAAAGTTAGTAATCATCTTAATCATCACCATTCCCGACCTTGAGATCTTCGATTTTCCATGTCTGATCTTCAGACCCCACAATCTCCCTCCTGTCCCTGACCTCCTAATATCTGCCCCCTCGCAATCACACTTCAAGGCCCAGACAACAATACTGCAGACCCACATGATGTTCTTTCCCAACCTCCAAGCACCTGCCTCAATTGCATACCGAAGCCCAACCATCCTCCAGACCCACGACCGGACACTGTCACTGACCTGTATTGATGCATGAACCTGTGTGGGCTTTTATCAGAGGGCCTTTTACATTACAATACGGTCCCAGACCCAAAACCGCAGCCATCCTTAGATCTCCCCATTTGAGTGCAGGCTATTAATGCTCCGCAGATGAGGTTCCTAAAAATGGACTCTGCCAAAATTTTAGGCCTACATGTATTGTGCAATCTAAATGCATTTGCCCTGCTTTCATTATGATGTGAAGTGGTTTACAATATTCAATGACATGAAAACATCAGCCTTTAACTTGGGAATTGGGAGGTGATCTGTCTTCTTGTTGAACTATAGTCTGGAGGTGTGAGTCCTCCTACAGAAAGTTGTTTTACAAAGCCTGGGATTCACATCTTGGACTAAGGTGTAGTTAAAGCCTGGTTCAAATCAAAAATGTAAAAATTTACAAGTCATACATTGAAAGGCTTACTTTATTATAGCTGCATCAAATGTAAGGCATAACCTGCAGCATAACCTAGCCAGCTGCAAATTGACCTCATTTTGGTGTCTCTAGTGTAACAGTATACATCCAGAGCTAACATCTATCAACTTAGGTTCAAGAGAATTAGTTTGATTGAAGTATCTGGGAGATGGAGACCAAAGGACTGATTTTCCTCTGCTTTGCAATGGAGCATCATCATACAGGTGAAAGGGCAAAGACCCATGAGACTGGATCTCTGGCCCTTTACAATACTTATGATCTTCTAGTCACAGGCCTGTAAATCCCCTGGCGATTAGGCAAGGCAGCACTGACATCACTGTGCCACATGCCTCCTTTTTCTGGATAGTGGGCCTTATTGCTAGTGGAAACTGCTCAGAACAGAGGATTTAAGAAACGGCTGGAAGTGAGGTATCAGAGCCCAAAAATTGATTAATATATCAATGGCAAAGAAGTAACCTAAATGTTCTTGGCAATGGGCCTTTTGGCTCCTGTTTTTAGATAGAATATCTTAAAGTTGGTGATCATTACGACTGCCAAAGTCCAGCAGCAGCAATTCTATTTTCATTCTTTCAAGGGATGTGGGCATCACTGGCTAGGCCAGCATTTATTACCCATCCCTAATTGCCCTTTAGCATGTGGTGGTGAGCTGCCTTCTCGAACTGTTGCAGCCCATGTGGTGTAGTTACGCCCACAGTGCTGTTAGGGCGGATGTTCCAGGATTTTGACCCAGCGACAATGAAGGAACGGCAATATATTTCCTAGTCAGGATGGTGAGTGGCTTGGAGGGGAACTTGCAAGTGGTGGTGTTCCCATGTATTTGCTGCCCTTGTCTTTTTAGGTGGTGGGGGTTGTGGGTTTGGAAGATGCCTTGGTGCGTTTCTGCAGTACATCTTGTAGACGGTACACACTGCTGCACTGTGTGTTACATAGAAACATAGAAAATTGGAGCAGGAGTAGGCCATTTGGCCCTTCAAGCCTGCTCCACCATTCTTTATGATCATGGCTGATCATCCAACTCAATAGCCTGCTCCTGCTTTCTCCCCATATCCTTTGATCCCTTTCACCTAAAGAGCTATATCTAACTCCTTCTTAAAAACATACAATGTTTTGGCCTCAACTACTTTTTGTGGTAGCGAATGCCACAGGCTCACCACTCTCTAGGTGAAGAAATTTCTCCTCATCTCAGTCCTAAATGGTCTACCCTGTATCCTCAGACTGTGACCCCTGGTTCTGGACTCCCCCACCATCAGGAACATCCTTCCTGCATCTACCTTTCTAGTCCTGTTAGAATTTTGTAAGTTTCTATGTGATCCCCCCTCATTCTTCTGAACTCCAGCGAATATAATCCTATCCGACTCAATGTCTCTTCATATGCCAGTCCCACCATCCCAAGAATCAGTCTGTTAAACCTTTGCTGCACTCCCTCTACATCAAGAACATCCTTCTTGGCCGGGTAGATGCCAGTGTTGTAGCTGTACTGGAACAGCTACAACAGCTAGCTCTGGAGCATAAATTTTAGGTACTATTGTGGGAACATTGTCAGGGCCCATAGCCTTTGCAGTGTCTGGTGCCTTCAGCCATTTCATGATATCACGTGGAGTGAATCAAATTGGCTAAAGATTGACACCTGTGATGCTAGATGTAAAAACAGTCTGGGTGGAGCTAAGAAGCAACAAGGGATGGAAAATATTAGTGGAAGTTGTCTGTAAGGCTCCAAACAGTAGTGGTAAGGTAGGGGATGGCATTAAACAGGAAATTAGAGTTGCATGTAACAAGGGTGCTACAGTGAACATTTGTGATTTTGATCTACATATAGATTGGGCAAACCAAATTAGCAATAATACTGTGGCGGATGAATTCCTGGAGTGTGTACGAGATGGTTTTTTAGACCAGTATGTCGCGGAACTGACTAGGGAACAGGCTATCCTAGATTTGGTATTGTGCAATGAGAAGGGTTTAATTAATAATCTTGTTGTGTGGGGTCCTTTAGAGAACAGTGACCATTACATGATAGAATTCTTCATTAGGATGGAAAGTGAAGTAGTCTGATCTGAAACCAGTGTCCTAATTCTTAACAAAGGAAACTACAAAGGTGTGAGGCATGAGTTGGCCAAGATAGATTGGGAAACTTCATTAAAAGAAATGACGGTGGATAGGCAATGGTTAATATTTAAGGAACGAATGTATGCATTGCAACAGTTATACATTCCTTTCTGGCACAAAAACACACCAGGAAAAGCAGTCCAACCATGGCTAACAAAAGAAATTAAGGGTAGTATTAGATCCAAAGAGTTGTCATCTAAAGTTGCTAGAAAAAAATAGCAAGCCTGAGCATTGGGAGCAATTTAGAATTCAGCCAAGGAGGACCAAGAGATTGACGAAGAGGGGAAAAATAGAGCCTGAAAGTAAACTTGCAAGGAATATAAAAGCTGACTGTAAAAGCTTCTATAAATATGTAAAAAGAAAAAGATTAGAGAAGACAAATGTAAGTACCTTATAGCTTGAAAGGGGAGGATTTATAATTGAGAACAAGGAAATGGCAGAGCTATTTTAGTTCTGTCTTCACAGAGGAAGACACAAATAACTTCCCAGAAATACTAGGAAACCAAGGGTCTGGTGAGAAGGAGGAATTGAAGGAAATTAATATTATTAAAACAATAGTGTTGGACAAATTAATGGGACTGAAAGCCGATAAATCCCCAGGGCCCGATAATCTACATCCAAGGATATTAAAGGAGGTGGCCATAGAAATAGCGGATGCATTGATAGACATCTTTCAAAATTCTGTAGATTCTGGAACAGTCCCAGCAGATTGGAGGGTGGCAAATGTAACCCCACTATTTAACTAAGGAGGGAGCGATAAAACACGGAATTACAGACCGGTTAGCCTAACATCAGTGGTAGGGAAAATGCTAGAGTCTATTATAAAGGATGTGATAACAGGACACATAAAATATATCAATGGGATTAGACAAAGTCAACATGGAGTTATGAAAGGGAGATCATAATCATGTAGAAACGTTCCCACAATAGTACTGAAAAGTTATGCTTCAGAGCTGGCTGTTGTAGCTGTTCCAGTGTGGAAAACTGCCCAGGTATGTCCTGCACACAAAAAGCAAAATGACTCCAACCCAACCAATTACTGCCCCTTTACTCTACTCTTGATCATCAGCAAATCATGTTTGACAAACCTCCTGGAGTTTTCTGAGGGCGTAACTAGCAGTATAGATAAGGGAGAACCAGTGGATGTGGTGTATTTGGATTTTCAAAAAGCTTTTGATAAAGTCCCACATAAGGGGTTATTGTGTAAAATTAAAGCACATGGGAGTAGGGATAATACACTGGCGTGGATTGGGAATTGGTTAGCAGACAGGAAACAGAGAGTAAGAATAAATGGGTCTCTTTCAGAGTGGCGGGCAGTGACTAGTGGGATACCGCAGGGATCAGTGCTTGAGCCCCAGCTATTCACAATATATGTCAATGATTTGGATGAGGGAACCAAATGTAATATTTCCAAGTTTGCTGATGACACAAAACTTCATGGGAATGTGAGCGATGAGCAGGGTGTTAAGAGGCTTCAAGGCAATTTAGACAGGTTGATTGAGTGGGCAAATACATGGCAGATGCAATATAACATGGATAAGTGTGAAGTTATCCACTTCGGTAGGAAAAACAGAATAGCTGAGTATTATTTAAATGATAATAGATTGGGAAATGTTGATATACAAAGGGACCTTGGTGTCCTTATATATCAATCACTGAAAGCAAGCATGCAAGTGCAATAAGAAGTTAAGAAGGCCTTCATTGCAAGAGGACTTGAGTACAGGAGGAAAGATGTCTTACTGCAGCTGTACAAGACCTTGGTGAGACCACACCTTGAGTATTCTATACAGTTTTGGTCTCCTTACCTAAGAAAGAATATACTTATCATAGAGGGAGTGCAGCGAAGGCACACCAGACTTATTCCTGGGATGGCAGGATTGTCGTATGAGGAGAGATTGGGCTGACTAGACCTGTATTCATTGGAGTTTAGAAGAATGAGAGGAGATCTCATTGAAACATATAAAATTCTGACAAGGATGGACAGACTGGATGTAGGGATGATATTTCCTCTGGCTGGGGGTCTAGAGCAGATGGTCACAATCTCAGGATACTAGGTAGACCATTTAGGACTGAGATGAGGAGAAACTTCTTCACTCAGAGGGTGGTGAAACTATGGAATTTTCTACCACATAGGATTGTGGAGGTCAAGTCACTGATTTTATTTGAGAAGGAAATAGATAGATTTCTGGACTCTAAAGGCATCAAGGGGTATGGGGAGAGTGGTGTTTAGATAGAAGATCAGCCATGATCATAATGAATGCGGAGCAGGTTCGAAGGGCCAAATTATCTACTCCAGCTCCTACTTTCCACGTTTCTATGTCCTCCAGAGGAGGCCGAGATGGATCATCCACTCTGCACTTCTGGCTGAAGATGGTCATGAATGCTTCAGCCTTATCTTTTGCACTGATGTGCTAGGCTAGCCCATCATTGAGGATGGTGATTTTTATGGATCCTCCTCCTCCAGTGAGTTCTTTAGTTGTCCACCATCATTCACGACTGGATATGGCAGGACTGCAGAGCTTGGATCTGATCCGTTGGTTGTGGGATTGCTTAGCTCTATCACTTGCTGCTTTTGCTATTTGGAATGCAAGTAGTCCTGTGTTGAAGCTTCACTAAGTTGACACCTCATTTTTAGGTATGCTTGGTGCTGCTCCTGACCTACCTGCACTCTTCATTGAACCAGGGTTGATCCCATGGTATGATGGTAGTGGTAGAGTGGAAGTTATGTAAGGCCATGAGGTTACAAATTGTAGTTGCATAAAATATGCTGCTGCTGCTTGCCCACATTGCCTCATGGATGCCCAGTCTTGAGTTGTTAGATCTGTTCGAAATCTATCCCATTTAGCAATGTGGTAGTGCTGCACAACATGATGGAGGGTATCCTCAATGTTTAGTTGGGCCTACTTCTCCAAAAGGACTGTGCAGTGTTCACTCCTACTGATACTGTCATGGGAAGATGCATCTGCTACAGGTAGATTGGTGAGAACAAGGTCAGGTAGGTTTTTCCTTGTTGTTGGTTCCCTCACCACCTGCCACAGACCTTATCCTGCAGCTATGTCCTTTAGGACTTGACCAGCTCTGTCAGTAGTGGTGCTATTGAGCAATTTTTGGTGATGGACATTGAAGTCCCCCATCCAGAGTATATCCTGTGCCTTTGCCACCCTTAGTGCTTCTTCCAATTGGTGTTCAACATGGAGGAGTACTGATTCATAAGCTGAGGTTGGGGTGGAGGGGGTAGAGGGTGTCAGGTATTGTGGTAGGCGGTAATCATCAGGAGGTTTCCCTGTCCATGTTTGACTTGATGCCATGAGATTTCATGGAGTTCACAGTCAATGTTGAGGACTCCCAGGGCAACTCCCTCCCGACTGTATACCACTGTGCTGCCACCTCTGGTGATGATGGTGTCTGGGGCATTGTCTGTAAGGTATGATTCTGTGAGTATGATGAAAGCAGGCTATTGCTTGACAGCTCTCCAATTTCATTCCCTTTTGCAGCTAACTAGGCCATTTCAGAAGGTTTGTAAGAGTCAACCACATTGTGGGTCTGGAGTAACATGCAGACAGCAAATTTCCCTTCCCTGAATTGAACCAGATGGGTTCATAGTCAGCGTTACCAAGACTAGCTTTTTAATTCCAGATTTATTAACTGAATTGAATTATGGTAGGATTCAAACCTTTGTCCCCATGCATTAGCTGGGCCTCTGGATTAATAGCCCAGTGATATTACCACTACGCTACCACCTCCCCCATTGGCTTTCCTCTTTACTTTTTGATGATAAGTCCACTGTTTACAAGTTTCATAAATATTTTATAGAATGGAATATTTTTGAAGGTGTCTAAGTTGGTGGAGGTCACCAAATTAAGTGCAGTGACCAATGGCACTAATGTGTGATAACCTAAAGGATTCTGGACAGGCAGAGATGAGGCTAAAGGAGCTCAACACAAAATAAATCTAAAGTCGTGAGATTCAGAAAAAATGATAATGCTAATATGTTTGAGGAACAGACCAGAAGAGAGATCTAGGAGTTGTGGCAAATAGGTTATAAGTATTGTTGATTTAGAATTTACAAGGGAAGAAAGCAAATAAAACCTTAAGACGTAAGTTAAAAATCTGAGGAACTGATATTAACTTTTGGTGATAATGTAAACTGGGCAATATCAGGTTGATTGACTGTTCTACACCTCACCTGACTTTCTTTCCACAGAACTTTAACAGCGCAGAAGGAGGCCATCCAGCCCATCGTGTCTGCACCAGCTCTCCAAATGAGCATTATGACCTAGTGCCATTGCCCTGCCTTTTCCCCATACCCTTGCACATTGTTTCAAATAATCATCTAATGCCCTATTGAATACCTCGATTGAACTTGCCTCCACCACAATTCTAGGCAATGCATTCCAGACGCAAACCACTCGTTGTGTGAAAAGGTTTTTCCCACGTCAATTCATTTTTCTATTCACTTCAAAGTTAAAATTGCCCTCATTATGTCCAGTTTTAGTCTCTGTGTTGCAGGAGAGATGTAAAATTATTGGAGGGTGTTCAGAAAAGGGATTGGAGCTTGATTCATGTAAAGGGTTAAGTTTTGAGGGAAGATGGCTTGCTCTGAAACTCTACTCTCTGCAGAAGAGGAGGATGAGAAAGTAATTAATACAGGTTTGTAAGAACTTCATTGTGCAGAGAAGTTTGTCTGCTGGGTACAGAATTTGAAAACAAAATTTAAAGTTAAGCATACTGAAAGAAAACTTTCGTTAAGCATTTTATAACATTGTGGACCAGGAAAGTCATGGCATGTTTCAGGGAAAGAATAGGCCCAGGGTTAGCAAACTACTGGGTGATTTGGAAGGGTAAATTAAATGGACCAATTCCCTTGCCAAATTATTATGTCACTATGTACATTACATATTACTGCCAGTAAGAAAAATACAATGTAAGCTAACAACTTGACATGGCAAGCAAACTAAAAATCCAACTAATCTTATCATTCCGAAACAAACACAATGAAGTATATGTGGAATTTATTGATGCATGAGGAAATATTCCTTTTAGAATCAATATTCTGATTGACTAGATTCTCTTTAAATGGTAATTTTTGTATAACACAAATTACACATTTTGCTCACTTTTATTACTAAATAAATACATTCCTTTGAAAGTGCAAATTGCATACTTTTATCCTGGTAGTCCATGCTAATATTGTTGGCTGTATCTCTAAAATGTGTAAGTTTATTTTTAATTGTTAATCAGTACATTGTCCTAATAGAATGCTTTGAAATTGAGCAATTTGAATGCAGAGTATTAGAGTTTTGAGCTGTTTGAGAATAAAGTAATGATTTCTGTTAATCCATAATTACAGTAAGCAACCTAGCAATAGCATTTAAAGCCTTAAACGCTTTAATGGATACAGGTTTAAACCATCTTATATATATACTTTAGAAACATAAAAACATAGAAACTAGGAGCAGGAGTAGGCCACTCGGCCCTTCGAACCTGCTCCGCCATTCAATATGATCATGGCTGATCCTCTATCTCAATGCCATATTCCCGCTTTCCCTCCATACCCCTTGATGCACCTAATAGCCAAAAGTTTATCAATTTCTTTCTTGAATATACTCAGTGACCCGGCCTCCACAACCTTCTGTGGGAAAGAATTCCACAGGTTGACCACCCTCTGGGTGAAGAGATTTTTCCTCATCTCAGTCCTAAATGGCCTGCCCCATATCCTGAGACTTTTGTCCCTGGTTCTAGACTCCCCAACTAGGGGAAACATGTTCCCTGCAGCTAGTCTGTCTAGCTCTGTTAGAATTGTATATGTTTCAATCAGATCCCCTCTCATTCTCCTAAACTGTAGTGAATACAGGCCCAGTCGAACCAATCTCTCCTCATACAACAGTCCTGCCATCCCTGATATCAGCCTAGTGAACCTTCGCTGTACTCCCTTGATGGAGTGTATATTCTTTCTTAGGTAGGGAGACCAAAACTTCATGCAATACTCCTAGTGTGGTCTCACCTGGGTCCTCTATATCTGCAGTAAGATGTCCCTATTTCTGAACTCAAATCCTCTTGCAATGAAGGCCAACACACCATTTGCCTTCCTAATTGCTTTCTGTACCTGCCTATTTACTTTCATTGACTGGTGTACAAGGACACCCAGATTCCTTTGCACATCCACATTTCCCCAATATACCACCATTTAAGTAATACTCTGCCTTTCTGTTTTTCACAACGAAGCATATAACTTCACATTTATCCATGTTATACTGCATTTGCTACGTGTTTGTCCACACACACAACTTGCCTAAATCTCTTTGAAGCCTCCTTGCATCCTCCTCACAATCCCACCCAGTTTTGTGTCATCAGCAAACTTGGAAATATTGCATTTGGTTTCTTCATCCAAATCATTTATATATATTGTGAATAGTTGGGGCCCAAGCACTGATCCCTGTGGTACACCACTAGTCACTACCTGCCACGCGGAAAAAGACCCGTTTGTTCCCACTCTTTGGCCAGAATTTTGACTTTGGCTTGCAAGGGCGGGCCCGACATGGCGGCATGCAAAATGACGCGATATGATGTTGGGTGTGCGTCCCGACGTCATCGCACATAATTTAGATCTTTCATTCTCCGATGTGCACCCGCCGAACTGTCAAAGGCCTATTAAGGCCATTAGGGAAGTAGTTTAGATAAGTAACAACGCTACCCATACTACCTTCAGGTTGGTGGGCAGGCGAAGAGCCCAAACGGCCTTCACGTTTTTCAGGAAACCTCATCCACGGGCAGGATGAGGTTTCCTGAAGGTTGTATTAAATAAATAAATTTTGCACAATTCATAAACATGTCCCAGCTCCTGTGACACGATCATATGAGGGGACAAGTCTAAATAATTTTTAACTTTATGATTTATGAACTTGTATTATGTACTTAATCTCTCTGAGGCAGCTCTGTGCCTCAGGGAGATTTCTGCGCACATTTGACTCTTCTTCCTCCCCCCCACCCGCACAGGTAGCACTGAGTGCCACCATCCATGCGTCACTCTGGGTGGGCCTTACTTGGCCTGTCCACGTAAAATGGCAGCATGCAGCTGATCGCAGACGGCGATCAGCTCCCCGCCAGTCCACCCGTGCCCACTCTCGACCGACCCACCCGACATTCAGTAAATTCTCCCCTCTTTTTCCAGTCTGTTAACCAATTCTCAATCCATGCCAGTATATTAGCCCCATTCCCCTGTGCTTTAATTTTTCCCACAAGCCTCTTATGTGAGATCTTAACAAAAGCCTTCTTGAAATCCAAATACACCAAATCCAATGGTTCTCCCTTATCTATTCTACTAGTTACATCCTCAAAAAACTCCAGTAGATTAGTTAAGCATGATTTCCCTTTCATAAACCCATGCTGACTTTGTCTAATCCCCTTTATGCTTTCCAAGTGTTCTGTTACCACGTCTTTTATAATAGACTCTAGCATTTTCCCCACTACTGATGTTAGGCTAACTGGTCTGTAATTCGCTGGTTTTTCTCTCCCTCCTTTCTTAAATAGTGGGGTTACTTTTGCCACCCTACAATCTGTAGGAATTGCTCCAGAGTCTATAGAATTTTGGAAGATGACTACCAATGCATCCAATATTTCCAGTGCCACTTCCTTTAGTACTCTGGAATGTAGATTATCAGGCCCTGGGGACTTTTCAGCCTTTAACCCCATTAATTTCTCTAGCAACATTATTTTACTAATACTGGTTTTCTTCAATTCCTCCCTCTCACTAGATCCTTGGTTCCCTAACATTTCTGGGAAATTATCTGTGTCCTCTTTTGTGAAGACAGAGCCAAAATATGTGTTCAATTCTTCTGCCATTTCTTTGTTCCCCATTATAATTTCCCCCGTTTCTGACTGTAAGGGACCTATGCTTGTCTTCGCTAATCTTTTTCTCTTCACATATTTATAGAAGCTTTTATAGTCAGTTGTTATCTTCCTTCCACGTTTACTCTCATATCCTGTTTTCCCTTTCTTGATCAATCTTTTTGTCCACTTTTGCTGAATTCTAAACTGCTCTCAATCCTCAGACTTGCTGCTTTTTCTAGCATATTTTATATGTTTCCTCATTGGATCTATTGCTATTCCTCATTTCTTTTGTAAGCCATGGTTGAGCCACCTTTCCTGTTTTATTTTTGTGCCAGACAAGAATGAATAATTGTTGTAATTCAAGCATACATTCCTTAAATATTAGCTATTGCCTATCCACTGTCAACTATTTTAGTAAGGTTCCCCAACCTATCATTGCTAAACTGTGCCTCATACCTTCGTAGTTCCCTTTATTCCCTATATTCAGGACCCTAGTTTTGGATTCAACTTTTTCACTCTCCATCCTAATGAACAACTCTATCATTTTATGGTCGCCCTTCCCCAAGGACAAGCACAACAAGATTGTTAATTAATCCTTTCTCATTGCACAATACCCAGTCTAGGATAGCCTGCTCTCTAGTTGGTTCCTCAACGTACTGGTCCAAAAAACCATCACACACACACTCCAGGAAATCCTCCTCCAGAGTACTGTTGCTAGTTTGGTTTGTCCAATCTATATGTAGATTAAAGTCACCCATGATTACAGTTGTACCCTTATTGTATGCATCTCTAATTTCCTGCTTAATGCCCTCCTTACATCTCCATTACTATTTTGGGGCATATAAACAACCCCCACCAAACTTTTCTACCCCTTGGTATTTCTTAATTCCACCCAGATTCCACATCATGATGTTCTGAGCCAATATCCTTCCTCACTATTGTAATGATTTCCTCCTTTACTAACAGTGCTACCCCACCTCCTTTCCCTATTTGTCTGTTCTTCCTAAATATTGAATACCTCTGGATGATCAGTTCCCATCCTTGGTCACCCTGCAGCCATGTCTCCGTAATTGCAACTACATCATAACTGTTTATATCTATTTGCGCTGTTAATTCTTGCAAATGCTCCGCTCATTAAGATACAATGCCTTTAGACTTGTCTTTTTAACCTTGTTAATCATCTTAGCTTTATTTTGCACTATGATCCCATTTGTCTTTCGCCCTTGTTTTTTCTGCCTTCCATTTTTGCTTTTTACTTTTCCGTCTTTTTTTTCTAGCCTTGTTTCCCCCCTTCTCTGTCTCCCTGCTCAGGTTCCCATCCTCCTGCCATTTTAGTTTAAACCCTCTCCGACTGCGCTAGCAAACAACATCCCCCCCCATCCCCCCCATCCCGCCCTGAGGACATTGGTCCCAGTCCTGCCGAGGTGCAACCCATCCAGTTTGTACTGGTCCCACCTTCCCCAGAACCGGTCCCAATGTCCCATTTTAATGAAAGGACTATTTTAATGAAAGGCCTGAATGTTGTGCATTCATCTGACATTCATTTACAGTGCACACTTCTCATTTAATTGAATCACTTTTCAATAGCTAGATATCTGAAAAATTTATTTTACAAGGTTTCCTTCCACTTTAGATTTTATAAATTATTAAACCACACTTGCAGCAAAATAAAACGGACTCATTATTACAAGTGAGCAACCAAACCTTCAGCAACATGTGCAGCACACGCTATTTTATGAGACAAGAAACATGAAAGTTTCTACAACAAATATTGTAAAAATAAAACCCACAAATGTAAATTAACCCTGATCATTTTAGTTAGAGGTCATTGGCTTCTCCATTGCTAAGGAAGAAATCTACCATAGAAACCATTTATTCCATGTAAGATTATTTAAATTTCAGAAGGACACTTGCACTCATTTATCATTCAACAGAGTCACATGGTCCTTATATAAAATCAAAATACATCGGATGCTGGAAACCTGAAACAAAAACAGAAAATGCTAGAAAAACTCAGCAGGTCTAGCAGCATCTGTGGTGAGAGAAACATCGTTAACGTTTCAGGTCCTTATGACCGTTCTTCAGAGCTGAAGAGAAGTGAAAAAAAATCCTTATACCCACATTCGCCCTCTTGGCTGTAAATAGTCCTTAGATCACAAAAGGATGAGGGGCTATGGATTGGTGGCCGAGATGGAGCGAGGAGTGTCTTTCCTCATACTTTTGTTTCTCATTCATTATTATTTATTTACTTATTTTTGCCTAATATTTACATATCCATGAATCATCTAAATCAAGGGTTTCTACTTCCTGAGCCCTGGAAGTCTCAAGCAAAGATGTGGCATTCCCACAATCTACACATGCGCCGATGTCGGTGCAAGGTAGTTTATTGAGAAGTCAAGAGCACTGTCCTTGTGAACAATGTGCAAGCTCCATTAAATGTGTTGGTCCTGGAGGAAGTGTCATCCAGTCTATGATAAGTTCATCATTTTCTAGTTTCCACTCAAGGACCGGAGATTTCTGCTCCCGTTGGCGGCGGGCGTCATGTCGGGCTGGTGGGGGGGAGGCGGGGGTGGGGGGAGAATTCAGCAGGAGGGGCAGAAATCGGTTTCATGTTGGCGAGAAATCACAGTGGGATTATCCAATGGTGTCCACCATGGTGGATCACAAATCCCACTGGAAGCTGGTGTGAACCCACTTTGCAGCCCGCGAATGGGATGCTAAGTAAGTCCCAACAGGAATCATCCCCCCACGCCCGACTTACCATTACGCCGGCAGGGAAACACGCTGGCCCAGAACATCTGTACAAGTGTGACGTGCAGAAGTCGGGACTTACCTTTAGGGCCTAGCTCAAATCACGGACATCCGAGGAGAAGAAGGTGCTGGAGGCCTCCAGCTACTGGGGGAACACGTGCATTGCATGGTGGGTGGATCCTCATGCACATGGCTTTGCCACGAAGCAGCACTAGGAAGGTGAGAGGTCTCCACACAGCAGCTTCAACTTTGCTGAGGCTTCAGAACTTCACGGACTTCACCATGGGCTCACACCGTCTTTCAAGGTCTCTGTTAACACTCCGGACTTGCCTCGAAACTTCAAGGACTTTATCATGGGCTGGTACGGGCGATTGGCAAAGGGGTGGGAAGCGGGAGAGGAAGGGCTAAGAGTGAGTGGGGACAGGAAGGTGTAGTGGGTGGGGTGAGGTTAGGAGAATGGGGCGAAGGTGTCGGTGGGGGGGAGGTTGGTGGGGGATGGGGAAGCTGTTGGTTGTGAGGTTAGGAGGGAGGCCGAAGGTGTCAGGGTGGTGGGGTTGGGGGAGGTGAAGGTATCAGGACAGATGAGGTTGGGGGGGGAAGATGTCATGTGGGTGAGGTTGGGAGGGTGTCCAGGGGGAGGAGGGAGTACGGAGGGGATGAGGATTAAGGGGGAGGAGGGAGCGTGGAGGAGGTGGGAATATGGGGAGAAGAGGGACTACGGGGAGGAGGGAATCTAGAGGGGGGAAGGTGTAACTGTGGGGGAGCGATTTAAGTGGGGAGGTAGGTGTCAAGGGAGAGGAAGGTGTAATGGTGGAAGTTCAGACGGGGGGAAGGTGTCCTAGGGGGAGGAGGGAGTCCGGAGGGGTGAAGGTGTCCAGGGGGAAGAGGAAGTGGGGGTAGGAAGGAGTAAGGGTGGAGGAAGGAGTAAGGGTGGAGGAAGGAGTAAGGGTGGAGGAAGGTGTAAGGGGGGAGGAAGGTGTAAGGGGGGAGGAAGGTGTAAGGGGGGAGGAAGGTGTTGGAGGGGGTGGAATGTCCAAGTGAACGTGCAAGGGAGGGGTCTGTGGAATCAATGACTGCCTCCTGGGGACTAAACACAGGGTGGGTGTGGTAGGAGGAGATTGTTAGAGTAATGGGGGCAGAGGGGGTTGGTAGGATAGGAGGGTGAGGGTGCCACGGTATCGCTAGAAGGGGCAGCGAGGGTAAGGACATGGAGGTTAACATGGACATGAGCAGGGGTGGGACTTGGAGGTCAAAAGTTCAATGTGGAGAGGGATGGGATTATCAGGATGGTAGGGAATGTGCACGTTCACCTGGACATCCTGGAATGACAAGAGTTTAGGCTGGAATGTTACTGTCAGGAATTTGAAAGTTATACCAGAGGGGTCTATGGTTATGGGGGAAAGGACATGGGTGATTTGGGAAGGGGAAAGGAAGGGGGGGATCATGAGGAATTTGATCACTACCATGTTTCCTAAATCAAAAGTGAGCAGAACTTCATGCTGGATGGGCACAGGTACTGCATGGGAGTGTGAGCAGTGGGTGGGCAGAGATGCAGGTCAGCTCAGATAGACAACTGAAAAGGAACCCCAGCAGCAGCATTGAAAATGCTGGGGACATTGAGATGAGTGTGATGGATGAAGGTTCTTCATTCATGGGAGAGTGCTTGCACAAGGCTCCAAAAAACCCTGCCACATAAACTTCTTCCTCTAGAATCACTCGTGGTCCAGCTGCATGCAGCTATCCTGCTAATGGTGGTGGTGAATGCAAGGGCAACACTCCTGGAGCCTGTTAATGAAGCTGAAAGACAACCAATTACACATTTTTCAGTGAAACTGAATATATTTTCAGATTATAAAGTGACAGAATGTGTTCATCCATGCAACCACTTGTGATCAGAATTTCTTACATTTTCTAGGCCTACCACTTCCTCTAGGTGCTACCCTGACATCCACAGCAGTGGTGGAGACAGCCTATGCAATGGTTGTCCCTGTTGTCTCTAATAATTTTGTCGTCCATCCTCTGGAGAGCCTGCTCTAAATCTAGGTCCCACTGAGGTGTGTGTCTCTGCTCTGGTGGAGGGTGTGGGTAAGCTCTGTGATGGGTCTTCCAGGCTGCTTGTTTCCAGCTCTTCAATGGAGGAGGCGTCCTCTTCGCTGGAGGTGAGGACCTGAATGGAGATGAGGGACTGGCTGGCTGAGGGTGTCAGTCGCTTGGCAGAGCTCCCTGTGAACCTAAGTAGAGATAATTAGTGCATGGCAGCAGAATTAAAAACAAGAGAGAGAGCACTCACGTTTGCCATGAGAGAGGGGTGATCTGGTGCAGGATCCTCACATGGGTGTTCGCCGCCAACCTCACCGTTGCCTCAGGCACGGTCCATGACTTCACTAGTCAGTACAATGGCACACTCCTCAAAGTGAGTGAGGGGCCTAATTTAAGCCACTCCACCCCAAGTCTGGGACCTCTCCCTCCTGTTGTGAGCTAGCTTCTCCTGCATCAAAACAGATGGAGAGAGTGTGAGCAGAACACATGGCACTGCATGGAATGTTTGTGTGGTGAATGGAGCCATGGATGGGATGAGGACAGGAGCTCCAGAGGATATGAGCCTGTTGGAGATGTGGCGGTGTGTGTGAGATTTAGTCGTATTGCCCCTTGAGGTGTGAGATCCCTGTGGATACGTGATGGGGTTATGAGTGTGTTTTAAGAGCGATGAAGTGATTGACTTACCCTGGCAGATGGATGAGAGCATTCATCCTCTTCGTGCACTGGATGGCTGATCTCCTCTGTGCTCCGTTGGTGCTGACCACCACTGCCACTGCCTCCCAGGCTGGATTGGTGGCTCTGATGGACCTCCTGCGGCCAAAGTGGAGGTAAAGGAGTTTGCTGCCTTCCACTGTGTCCAGCAAGCGTCCCAGAGAGGCATCACTAAATTTAAAGGCTGCTGTCACCTTTGCTTTCGGGGCCATCTGTCCCCTGGAGCAGTCCTGGTCCGTAGACATGAAGCAGGTTGCACTCTGATGTGCTTTAAATATGGTGCCCTGGGTGAGGATGCGCTGAGGTGACGGTGTGGTGGGCAAATCCAAGCCCACCTGCCAGTGATCCAGCGTGTTAGAGAGAATGATAACCTGCCTATGTCGTGGTCCACATTGATACAAATGACTTAGGCAGAAACAGGAATTGTGGTCCTACAGTCAGAATTTAGGGAGCTCGGTAGGAAATTAGCAAGACCTCAAAAGTAGTAATCTCCAGTACCACGCGTAAGTGAGTACAGAAATAGGAGAATAAAGCAGATGAATGCATAGCTGGAAAGATGGTGCATGGGGAGGCCTTTTGATTCTTGGGGCATTGGGACTGGCTCTGGGAGAAATGGGCCTATCCAGGCCTGACGGGTTGCATCTAAATAGAGCTGGGACTGAATTCCTTGCGTGGCGTTTTGATAGTGCTATTGAGGAGGGTCTAAATCAACTTGGTGGGAGTGTGGAAATCAGGAGATAATATCAGAGAGGAATAACAAGGTACACAGAATACTGGGAAAGATTGATAGCGCTAGAATACGAAATATTAAGTTGATAGGTGGGGTCAGAGTAAGGGAGAAAATAATAAAGTCTAAATCAGGGTTACTGTGCATTTATGTGAATGCATGGAGTGTGGTAAATAAGATTGGTGAGTTACAGGCACAGATTGCCATGTGAAAATATGATATTGTGGCTATAACAGAGGCCTGACTGGAAGAACAGCAGGACTGGCTGTTAAATATTCCTGGATACAAAGTGCTCAGGAAAGATAGGAAGGGAAAAAAGTGAGACTGGTGGCGGTATTGATTAAAGACAGCCTTGTACTGCTGGAGGAAGAGGATGTCCCAGGGGAGTCAAAGAGAGAATCTGTTTTGCTAGAGCTAAGGAACAAAAAATGTGTAATTACATTGCTCAGTGTAGTCTATAGACCTCCAAGTAGTGGAAAGGATGTAGAGTGACTGGAGAAGTGCCTTTGTGCAAAGTGGCCATAGGCTTGCCCTGGTTATGTGACCTCTGATGTCATCCTTGATGCATAAAGACTTGAGAGCAGAAGCCAATTCATCCACAGTATGGAACATGGTGTCAGGAGCGTGCAGCTGAAATTGAGTGGATTTTGATAGCTGTAAGAAAGCCAGCAGTTGTAAGAAACAGAAGAGAATAATTAAAACTTCAGTCAGAAACTTTATACAGGTCATTGATCACTGGGTAAGTCAGTATGGCTTTGAACATTTCAGTACCTGTTCCTATGGAGATGAAGGCAGATTTGAAAATAAATTGGAAATTCTTCCAGTCTCATTGGCAAAACTATGAAATTGCCACTGAATTAAAGAAAATATCTGAACAAATAAGGGAGGAATTTTCTGTGCCCAATGGTGTCGGGCGTGATTGGTGGCATGAGCAGACAAAATGGTACAATCGGTTTCACGGCAGCGTGAAACCAGTTCGCGATTGTCCGCTCAGCCCACCGATGGCGGGCCCTGGTTCCTGTCATCGCACATCGGGAACCTCATTGTAATACATCAGCATATCATTATTAGGACAGCCGCTGGATTGTCCATCCACGTTGGTGGGAAAGCACACCAACATGTTTCACAACAGCACATAAACGATGTGCACTTGGCGGCCTGCACTTTGAGGGGAACTCGAGGTGAGTACACACCAACGACGTGCAGCGCTCGCCCGGGTCGCCTGTTGGACTTCAAGTTTCATGGGCGCTGAGTTAAGGGTAGCCCTGCCGTTGAGGCGACTTGTGGAAGGGACGGGTGCCAAGGGCATGCCATTGAAAATAGTGGGCAAGCATTCGGGGTGGGGGGTAGGGTGGGTGAGGGAAGTGGCCACGCATTAGGGAAACCTGTATAAAATGACCATTTCTCTACAACTCAGACAGTTCAAGCGCAACCACATTGATATGATTGGAGCCATGCTTCTAGCTTATCTGCCCACTCAAGCAACACAGAGGCATCAAAGTGCCGCCAAGTGCTCCAAAACCTTTCACCATTGCACCCCCCCACCCCAGCCCCACGCTTGTCACAGACTGCAAAGTCATGAGCATTTTAGTGGACGGCAGAACAGTTGGACAACTGTACATGTTACACAATCTCCTCACTAAAGTTGGCCATGGAGCAGTCACTGCTGGAGACATGAACAGCCCCTTGCAATGTCAACATCCCGGTTTGGACCAGTCTCCCTGATGGTTTAAGCTAACAGTGCAGCCTTGCAGTGTGGGTTAGAAGAATGCCTGTGCCTGAGCTGAGAGCACAGCATGCAGCCCAATGGGCAAAGCTGCTGCCAATTGGTCGGCTGGAGTGGGGCACAGGTGGGTAGGGTTTTGGGCAGCCATGCAGTGTACTAATCTCTGGCCATCCAAGTGGTGGCCAGCACTCTCCGGGAAGCGTTAAGGGGCCTTCACACTTAACCAATACAGGTTCTTAGTACACCCATGCTAACCACGTGTCTCTCTCTCTTCCATCCTGCAGGAGGAGTACATCAAGATCGTGGAGATTGGTGAACTAGCTAAATGCCTGATGGCCTACAGCGAGTGAAGATGATGGAGGAGAGAGCGACTTAGGCTCCTGGCTGCGCAGAGGCAGGAGCAGCAACCTCAGGAAGAAGGGGCAGCTGAGCTCCCACACACGCCGTCCAAGAGTCACAGCAAGCCGTCACAGGCCTGTGCCAAGCGACACCCAGGGTCCATCGGCGCCACCTTTCATTCCTGCTGATGACCGAGAACCAGTGGCGCAAAAGACTGCGCATGTCTAGGGAACTGGTTGCTCACATCTAGCAGCTACTGCAGGATTTGGCGCCACAGGCACATGGAGGGCATCCATTGTCAGTGGCCATGAAAGTGACCACAGAGCTCAATTTCTATGCCAGTGGCTCCTTTCAGAGCTCCACAGGTGACCTCTGTGGGATCTCAAAATCCACCACCCACAAATGCATCCATGAGGTCACAGATGCCATCTTCCCCATGGCACACAACTTTGTGCATTTCACCCGGGACCAGGACAGCCAGGATGCAAGGACCATTGGATTTGCCCAGATCTCGGGTTTCCCACAGGTGCAGGGTACCAACGACTGCACTCACTTGGCGCTCAGATCTCCATCGCAAACATGGTGGAATACATCAACCACAAAGGGTTACATTCGCTGAATGTGCAGTTGGTGTGCGCACGGTTTCCAGGGAGTGTGCACGATGCCTACATCCTCAGTCGGTCACAAATCCCTGGGTCCACAGAAGCTGCAGGGTTGGCTCCTCAGGGACAAAGGTTACCTGCAAAAACCGTGGTTGATGACATCCGTGCGGCGGCCTCAGACTGCAACAAAGCAACGGTATAATGAGGCTCATCCTGCAGCTCACAACTTGGTGAAGCAAACCATCAGGATGCTGAAGGTGCGGTTCCGGTGCCTGGACCCGTCTGGTGGAGCCCTGCAATATAGTCTGCAGAGGGTGTCACGCATCATCATCGTCTGCTGCACTCTTTACAACTTGGCATTGCAACGGTGAACTGATTGAGGAGGAGATGGAGGAGCTGCATATCTCCTCCGATGAGACGGACACCGACGTGGACAAGGTCCTCAGAGGCGACGTTGACGGGAATGAGGGCCTCGCAGTGGCCAGACAGGTCAGGCTCTGGAGGCCCTCATAGCTGCTAGATTTGTGGAGGATGATGACGATATGCAGTGAGGTGATCCCATAGATCCTCACACTGTATCTGTGGATGTTTGACTCCAGTCTGGCTTCTGACAACACAGATACCCTCTGTGAGAATGCTCCTGTCAGGGAGATGCAGTGGAGGCCCTAATAGCCGCTCAATTGCGGTGGAATGATGACGACATGCAGTGAGGACACTCTATAAATCTTCACATAGTCTCTGAGAATGTCTGACTCCTGTCTGGCTGAGGGCAGATTATTTGCGCTCTATGATCAGGATCATATATGGAGACGCAGCCATGAAACTTTAGAAGCATTTCATCCTTTGTCTTCCTTCAGCACCTGAGCCCTTCAGGAGCTGGAGCACAGCATCAGTGGTCACAGATGCTGAACAGATGAGGGCCAGCCCCTCCTTAAAGTTGCTGAGAGCACACAGAGAGAATGAGCGAGCTCTGTAGCGCCTGCCAATTACATTCTAGCAGCAATGACCAGCACCGTCAAGGTGCAGGCATCAGTAATGTTTGCAGGGAGTGTGAGGCCAGACCATCACTTTGGTCTGAAGGTTGCACAGAGAACAGGGAAGAGGCCCTGGCCTGAGACACCTGCCTTTATCTTGTGCAGAAAGGTTTCACATCTGATTGACAAGAACACTACTCATCAGAACAAGGAGCCACAGGCAGGGAAACATTCTTTGGAGTTTATTGACAATAGTGAACAGTATGTACAAGTAATGAACACCTGTGCCCAGGTTGTGCAACTAACTCTCCTTAACTTTCCTAACCCTGTCGCTATGTCTTGGTGCTCCCCCGACATCCACAGCAGAGGTGGAGGCAGCCTGTTGACTACGACGTCCCGTCTGTGATGACCTTGGTGGGCATCCTCTTGAGAGCCGAGACCTGGAGGGCCCCGGCCTGCTTTTGGGGTCCTGCTGTGTGGCGGTGGCACCCTCTTCAGCCTGTGGAGCTGGAGCTGCTGAGGTAACAGGAAGAGGGCAGTCGGATGGGCCGGATACTCTTGGAGTCACCTGGATGGATGGGCCTGGAGTGTGCACATGGTGATACTTCTCCCTTTGAGTGCCCGGGGGCTCCAGGCTGACTCCTTGAGATAGCTGGATTGAGATCGAGCAGCCCGGCACCCCTCTCAAGTACACGCTGTTGGAGGCCAACTATGGCAGCAGTGATGCAGTTGAACGCGTGCAGCAGTGCAGGAGTGAAATCCTGGACCAAGGTCTCCATGGCAGCCGCCATCCTGCCAATGTTGACCTCGGTGTGTTGGCATGCCGGTGCTATCACCTCAGAGTGAAGGAGGACGGACTCCTCCATTGTGCCTTGCAATCTGAGGAGCGCAGCGGACATCCCTTCCTGATGTTCCCGAGCTTGCCTATGCAGCTCCAGCAACTGTGACATGATCGAGTCCAGATCTTCATCATCTGACTCGGACTCAGCAAATTTCTGGCCTGCTGCTGCCTGCTGTGGATCAGAAAGTGCGATGTGCTCACCAGATCGTGATCCCGAGGCTACTCTAAAGGTAAGACCTACTGAGGTGTGTGTCTCTGCGCTGATGGAGGGTGTGGGTGAGCACTGTGATGGGACTTCAAGGAGGGTGCCTCCAGATTTCTGTTCAGAGGTTTCTTCGGGGATTGATTGGAGGCCCTGGGTCATGGACTCCATGGCTGTTTCCTAGATGTGCCTGCAGAAGCAAAGGGAGATACTTAGTGCATGGCAGTGGCCTGTGAAAGCGGACACATCACTCGCAGATAGTTGTCTGATGTATGTTGCACTGCTGGACCTTCACTTGGTACAGCGCCGCCAGCCAGGACCGGTCCATATTGTCACTGGCCAGCTGGATGGCTCTGTTTTAAAAGTTCGTGAGGACCTTGATTTCAGGCATTTCGCCACTGGCCAGTGACCTCTTCCTCTTGTTGTGTGCCAGCTTGCCCTGCATTAATAGAGATGCAGAAAGTGTAAGCAGAATGCCTGCCAGGCCAAATTTTAAGTATGCCTGGCCTGTGTGGGTGGCAAGTGGTCCCATGGATGGGAGGAGAACTATGATAGTGAGTGTGAGAGAATGAATAGTGATGTCCCTTGAACTGGCAGCGAGTGAGATCACTATGGATGTGTAATGGGTTTGTGAGTGTGAGTTGAAAGTGATAAGAAGAGTGACTTACCCTGGCAGAATTGAGGAGATCATTCATCGTCTTGTGGAACTGGGTGGCTGTCCTCTTTAAAGGGCATTGGTACTGAACGCCGCTGCCACCGCCTCCCAAGCTAGGTTAGTGCTGTTGTTGCCCATCCCGGTGGGCCTCCACGGCATCCAAAATGCATTCGAGGGACACGTCACTGAACCTGGGGGTTGCAGTCTTCTTCAATTTCAGGGCCATGTCTTCTATCTGGCAGTGGTGGTCTGGAAGCACTGAGATGTGTGTTTGTGGTTGGACTTTCAATATGGCGTCCAGCATGATGCAAGAGCGGGGTGATCGCAGGCAGGCGAATGAGAGCCCGCTCGACATGGAAGCGGCGTATTCCCCAGGAGTGCATAAATAATGTGGCGGGTTTGGGAAGATATGGCGTGAGAACCCGCCATTGTGGCTGCCAGGAAAAACGTTGTTTTACCCACCCGCTACCGCATTTAGTACAAATCTGGGAAAATTCCACCCTAAGAGTGGCAACTGTTACCAGTGCTGGGAAAAGAGTGCTACAAGTTGTATTGCTTACTAGACCTCACTGAGGGGCAGAAAACCACTCTTGTGAAATTTTGGATGCCTTAAGGACCCACTTTCAGTCCTCTACCAATGTCACTTATGAACACTGCAGAGGGGAGATCATAGATCAGTATGTGACTACACTGAGATGCCTAGCTGAATCTTGTGAGTTTGAGCAACTAAAGGGTGATCTGATCAGAGATAGGATTGCATTAGGAACAAGAGATCCTACCATGAGAGCATGTCTGCTGAGTGAAGAGAAACTTACTCTTAGGAAAGCTATTGACAGGCAGATGCTCTGAAGTAGTAAATCATCAGTTGCAGAGTATTGACGGGAGAACTGGTGAGGCTTTGCATTCTGCTGAGAGTCAGTTCAGGCCATCCAAGCTCAGAACAATGGAGTGAAGGAAGAGCTATGCACAGAAGGGCCAGCAGAAAGATCATGGCTGGAGTACTGGATGTAAATATTGCAGAAGACACCTCACAAAAGTAAAGGAAGCGTGTCTTGCTTGGGAAAGCAGAGCTCTAACTGCAAGAAGCTGAATCACTTCGAATGCAAGTGTTTTGCTGGAAAGAAGAAAAGCAAGCCATCAAGGAATCAAGCCCAGTCTGAGGAAGGCAAGAGAAGTGCTTTACTAGCCAAACATGAGCAATGAGATCAAGGACCATATCAGTCAATGCAGTGATTGTAATGAACATCAAGTCACGCGAGCAATCATGACTCATGAGATCCCAGACTGACCATGGATGAAGCCTGGAGTAGATCTCTCCACTCTCTATAGAACTGGCTATCTAGTCATTGTTGACTATTATTCAGACTATTGGGAGTTAGACAAGTTGATGTCAATGACTACCAGTGAGATCATAAAATGCATGAAAGCACACCAGTCATTATGGCATTCCTGACATCATGATGAGCGACAATGGCCCTCCATTAACAAGCGAAGAATTCAGGCGCTTCATAAATGATTGGGAAATTTAGCATTACACATCATTCCCACACTATCCCCGGTCAAATGGAAAGGTTGAGGCAATGGTGAAAATTGCCAAAGGGATCATCAAAAAATCGAGTAGATCCAGCACAGATGTGTACAAGGCAATCCTGGAGCAGAGAAACACACCTACTGAGGGCATGGAAAGTAATCTGGTTCAGTGACTAATGTCATGCTTGTGGTATTAAGGTTGTAAGGGTTAATATGTGGGACTGTATAAATAGCACCTCCCAAGATGTAGAACACATGACCAAGAGTCCAGGTGAAAATGTTCCTAACTTCAACAGAGTAACACCTAGTCATGTATATCTGTATATAGTTCAGCTATATCTAATAAACTGGTTATTGTTTAGACATACCAATGTATCAACAATCATTCCTCAGTCAGACCAACAAAAATACAACATGGCGGCAGCAGTGATGGACCCCAAAACCCTGAAAGTTCACCTATAAAGAAGATTACAAGTTAGACCTGTAAAAGTGGCTCCAAAATGCAAAACTCAGTAAGGGATAGTTGATGAACTCCAGGGCTGCTCCATAGACAAAGTGGAAGAGTCAGAAAATCAACAATTCAGATCATTGAGGGTTGCACCAAGAACATGGTGGTCCGTGAAGAAAATCCCGATCCACCAATCACAGGCTTTGAGTCGGAGAACCAAGCAAAGATTGTGGAACTGGTGAGCAACCTTACAAAAGGGTAAAAACTTAACTTTAATGGTTCACTAGATAGGCAGCACTGGGCAAACCACAACCCTTGCTAAAGTAGGTTTCATAAGCCCTGCAGTCTGGGTCCATGGTCGATGCCATTCCACATGGTCACCGTAACACAGCATACACAGAAAAAAAATGGCTACAAATACTCAATGCTCCAGGGGAGTGAAAAGATTACTGAAATAACTTCAAGCGAACCAATTTTTAACAGCTTTGCAGAGTTTAAGAAATAAATACCCAGTCTAGCTGAGAGATTCTCCAGGAAGTGGCAATGGCTGCAGCAGGTCTCGCTGAGAAGCTGAATAGTGCAGGAAAGCTGCAACTACTGGAAAGAAAATTTAAAACTTCGGTTAATCCACCTAAAAGTTTAGAGAAGCTATTGATTCTAAATTTATGCTACCTGAGATGTTTGGACACGTGGAAGCACCAAATGAATCTCAAAACTGGGCACTTTGGAGAAAAAGATTCTTGAGGTTCCAAATTGCTTCAGGATTGGACAATAAGTCTGAAGCTGAACAGGGCAACATATTAGTTTACTCCATTGGAACAATAGCAGATGATATTGCAAGATAGGGCATCAATGAGACCACTTATAAATTTGAAGATGTCTTAAAAGCCTTTGATAACTATTTTAACTTAAGGACCAATATGATTCTGGAAAGGGCCAAATTCAAAAAAAAGATCCAGAAACGAGGTGAATCAGTAGATGCTTTTATTAATGATCTTTACAGCCTGGCTGAAGGATATGAGTATGGAGGCCTGAAAACAGAGACTGCATTATATTTGATGCTATCGATGACTCCCTATCAGACTTATTGCAATCAAAGGAAGACCTAACCTTAGAGAAAGCAATACAGCTGATGAGACGGATAGAGGTTCGTAAACAGAACAGGGCAATACTGAGATGTCAAGAAAAACTTTGACTCGGGAACTCTCCAGTGACCATACAGTTCCTTAAGCACAGGAATATAAAAGAAGCATCAGAAAAGAAGGTACAACTTGGAGGGAAAGTACAAGACACAATAAAACTGTGCCAGCACTGTGGCACCAAAAAGACCAACAGCATGAACAGCAAACACTGCAGAATGCTTTCTCTGCAGAAGAACAAGCTATTTTGATAAGATGTGCTGAAATAAAACCTCTAACTTTACAGATATCAAAGAAAAAGTGTTCACGCATGAGACTATTAAAGAAGTGAAAGAATTTCAACCAGAAGAAGAACAAAAATGTTTCCTGGGTGAAATCATTGACACCAATGATGTATTCTGGAATGCAGGCATATATGTCAATGGACATATCACCAGCTTTAAATACTGGAGCGTATGTAATGTTTATATCAGGCAAAGAACTGTGATTGCCAACACAATGCCTTGAGACAATAGAATCCCAGCTCTATGGTCCAGAAGGGATCAAACTAAAAGTCAAGGCAAAGTTACAGGCAACATCCCAGTACAAGGGAAAGCAGATATTGGAAACATTATATGTCCTACAGAATCAGGAATTCTCTTAAATAGTAGAAAAGCCTGTACAGACTTCAATCTTATCAGAAAAGTGGACAAAGTCAATCAGAAAGAATCCAATGGTGACTTCGGACATGAATCCTTGAAACTATCCAACTGCAGTGAAGATCTGGATTGGGACCTTAGGGTTGACTTTTGGACACCCTTCACAGAGATTGAAAGGCAATCTGTTTGGCAGGAGGATGTCCAGAAGGGGGTGAGTGGAATCACTCACTTCAAATGCACAGTGAACCAATTAGACCAGAAGAAACATGAGAATGAGAATGATCACTCATCATTCTGTAGTATTGCTTTGAAAGTGGAAGGTGAAAATCTGGTGACAGGACACTCTGTTCCAATGTTACATTCATCCAACAGTGGTGATCTTCTAGAGAGCACATCTGCACCTATCCATCCATCAAAAGTGGTCATTAGAGATGCTAGCAGTCAAAGAAGTCCAAAATCAAACATGGAACCAAGTCACACAATGTCTGCTTTTTCTATGTAGGAAGAAAGAAAACTTATTGATAAACCAGGTTAGCTGGATTTTGAGGGAAACCCAGACATTGATCAGGTGCAATCCTCACAGCTTCCCATCCTATCCAAATAATTACTTCCAGGGCTAGAAGTCCAGGGTTATCTGATAGTTCAAGAAAGAGAGTCTCCGAGGAGTCATTGCTTCAAAAGTAAGGAAAGATAGAAAATAAACACCTAAAGGAATGAGGGCAAACTCAAGATGCAATGATAGGGAACATGCAAAATGCAAAGAGAGGGATAAACCTCCAAAATCAAATCGAGAGGGACATGTGATTGAGAAAAGTATAACAACTAAGAGAGGAAGAAACAGACCAAGTCCAGATCCAGAAATCGGACCAAGGGAAAAAAAGGACTAATAGTCCAGAGAGATGACAGCCAACAGAGATTATTCAGTACATACTTCAGAAGGTACTTGAAGAAATCAGAGGAATCTTATTTCTATTCCTCAAAGACAACCATCAGTCTTACATTTGGAAGAACCAGATGTTGAGTCAAAAATTGACAAAGAACCAGATACTACAGCTCTCAATGAAGACAACCAAGTCAAGAAAAAAGAGAAACTACTGATGTTCCAAGTTTGACAAGAACACAACCAGGGAGAATCTTGAAGCCTCATGACAAATTGAATCTGTGAAGTCAGAGACTTGAAGGGGGTGGGGCTTGGCGGAGGTGGGAGGGGGGACAGGGTAGTATGTAAATATGAATGTAAAAAAAATAGACAAAGACTTGGAGAGAGATGTAGTATTAATGTGGTAAAGGTTAATGTGTGGGACTCTGAAAATAGTACCTCCCATAATGATACTGTAGGAGAACACATAACTAAGAGTCCAAGGGAGAATGTTCCTAGCTTCAGCAGAGTAACACCTCGTCTTATATTTCTGTATATAGCTCAGTTATATCTAACAAACCTGTTATTGTTTAGACATATCAAAGTCTCAGCAATCATTCCTCAGCCAGACCAACCAACATACAACAACACTGCACCCAAACTATTCTTCCAAGCCAGAAGTGACAAGAAGTAACAGGAGTGAGTGACAAAGTCAAAGTAAAATGCCAGAAAGGCAAATTTCACTTTGATAAAGCTGCCAAATCATTGCCAGAGCTGAGAATTGGAAATCTGGTCAGAGTGCAAACTTTCAACACACTCAACAAAAGTCAGCCCACTTGGCAACTTGGGACCTGTGTAAAGAAGTTATCAGCTCGATCGTACACAATAAAAACGAACAACCAAACACATTGCCATAACTGCAGACATATACATAAAACTGGAGAAGCTGCACCTTCACAGCAGACAGCTGATGAGGAATATTTGAGTTCACCAACCACACAAGGAACTTAACGACCATTAGTCCCAGATGTCAATCCTTCCCCAACGAAGGCAATGGGTCAGTAGCAACAATTAACACAGCAGCAATACTTTCCAGAGCAGCGAAATTCCCTGGAAAGGCAACATCACCCCAGGAAAGAGCATATACGAAACGAACGGCCAATAACAACCCGCATGCATTCAATTAGAAGATCTGAATACTTTAAGGGTTACGTGTACAATGTGTGTGTAGGGACAGACAAAAGTGGGTCAGACTAGAATGACCAGTTTTCTGTACATGCATGATCATTTTTATTGTAGACCATTTATGTGCCTGACCTGCAACTGCAAATGGTAGTGTACGCAGATTGTTTATTTTTATGAAAAGGGGGATGTTTGCCTTTGTGCAATCTGGCTATAGGCTTGTCATAGTGATGTGACCTCTGCTGTTTTCCGTAATGTACAAAGGTTTGAGTTCAGAAGCTATTTCATCCACCATTTGGAACAATAGGGAACAAAGTTGCAAGGAAATTATAGAGAGGTGAAAAAATTATAGAGTAGTTGTAATGGGGTACTTTAATTATCCATATATAGACTGGGATAGTAATAATGTGAAGGACGGAGAGGGACAAGAGTTCCTCGAGTGTGTTCAAGAAAATTTTCTACAGCAGTATATTTCCTGTCCAACAAGAAAGGAGGCACTGCTAGTTCTGGTTCTTGGGAATGAGATGGGCCATGTGGATCGTGTGTCAGTAGGAGAACATTTAGGGGACAATGATCATTGTATCAAAAATTTTAGGCTGACTATAGAAAAGGGCAAAGAAAAATCCAGGGTAAAAATAATTAACTTGGGGGAAAGGCAACTTCAATGGGGTAGGAACGAATCTGGGCTGAAAAAATTGGAGTCAAAGGTTGGCAGGAAAAATGGTGGCTAAACAATCGCTTCCTTCAAAGAGGAGATAGTTCAAGCACTGTCAAGGCATATTTCCTCGAAAGGGAAAGGTAGAGCAAACAAACCCAGAGCTCCCTGGATGACAAGAAAAATAGAAATTAAGATAAAAAAGAAAAATATGTCCATAAGAAATAGGATCAGGAGTAGACCATTCAGTCCGTCGAGTCTGCTCTGCCATTCAATAAGATCATGGCTGATCTTCTTGTGTTTCAAGTTCCACATTCCCATCTCCCACCAATAACCTTTGATTCCCTTGCCTGACAAGAATCTATTTACATCTGCCTTAAAAATATTCAATGACCCCCACCTCCACCGCCTTCTGAGACAAAGAGTTCCAAAGTCGCACAACCCTGTCAGGTAGAAAATATAACAGAAGCAGGCTAAATATTGGAGCTTCAGAGGGGAAGTGAAAAAGTAAATAAGGGAAGCAAAGAGGGAGTATGAAGACAGGCTGGCAGCTACCATAAAAGGGAATTGCAAAGTCTTCTACAAGCATAAAAATATTAAAAAGAGTGGTAAAAGGAGGAGCATTTAGGGACTAAAAAGGGATTTATGCATAGAGATAGAGGCTTTGCTGAGGTATTAAATGAATACTTTGCATCTGTCTTTACCAAGGAAGAAGATGCTACTATTGGATTCCTCTGATGTGGAACCGAAACCCAGCCCTGTATATACTTAGTAGCTTTATCCTTATTACTTTTTTCTTATTTTTAAACTGTCTTTTTTGCTGAACAAAGACAATTAATATGGTTGACCCTCTGTCTGGAAATTATCCCCAGTCATCTCCAGAACAAAATTTCACAGCTTTGGGAATCTCACACTTAGTTACACCTAAGGAGCTTCTGACAGACCACCTGGGATTGTAAGAGAGCTGCAGGAATGCCATTCGCATTTGATAAGCCAACCTTGCTACCAGAGTCCATGGGTCTGTTGAGACAATGGCTTCCCAAACAGCTGACCCTAAATGGCACCCCTTTCAACCCATAATGGCTGAGACATTATCAGTCCTGAAAACAAAGACAAATTATAGATACTGGATAAGCATTCTTTGTTGTTGTCACTGTGCAGAAGGAAGATCGCATGACCCAAGACTCTGGACTTTTGAGCAGGTTAATATTACCTTTCTGAGCTGTGCAGCCAATCTGCTGTTTAACATTCAACTGGCAGGCCATACTGAAGTAAGCTCTGTCCAGGTTGGCCAACAGCCCATCTAACCTGATTCTACTGGAATATTTTGTATCCTCCCCTACTGAACAGATGTCATCGCTGCATGCCTACTTCATCTTGCAACATCAATGCCACCTGAAAAGCGAGTCTTACAACCCCAGTTTCCAGCTGGCTGACCATTGAATGCCTAAGTGAAAGACTTTATCATTGGACTTTGATTTTGGGACTCTGGAACTCACATGAACCAATATTCATTTTCTCTCTGGTCCTTGTATTAAAAAAACACATTTTTTCTATCCCCCTTTGCTGCATGAACGTGGAGTGGAAAGTTGCAAACACTCCCCTTTGCGGGTTTTTGAATGTGAAAAATAAACTAACCTTCTGAGTTTATCCTAACTCGAGTTTGCAATGCGGCTATCAGTAAAATTGGATTACACAAAAACCGAGGGGTTTAAAAAAAATGGCACCACTTATTCTTTAAAACAAACTAATTCAACACACATTCTGTTTACCGAGAGGTAGTAAGAGCAAAACAATGCTGTTTGAATTGACCCCCTCCTGTCGGTAATACGAACATGCCAAGGTAAAAGATGAGGTAATTGAGACAAATAAGGAGGTATCGAATGGGTGGCCTATACTTAAAGTTGATAAGGCACCAGGACCAGATGAGATGCACCCAAGGATACTGAGGGAAGTGAGGTGGAAACTGCGAAGGCACTGGCCATAAGCCTTCAGTCTTCCAGAGTACTGGAGAATTTTAAACATTACACCCTTATTCAAAAAAGGGTGTAAAGATAAATCCAGCAAATACAGGCCAGTGAGTTGAACTCCGGTCATGGGGAAACTTCTAAAATAATAATTCAGTACAAAATTAATAGTTACGTGGACAAACGTATTAATTAAGGAACGCAGCATGGATTTCTCAAGGGAAAATTGTGTTTAACTAACTTGCTGCAGTTTTTTGAAGAGGTAACAGAGAGGTTTGATAAGAGCAATGCTGTTAATGAGATGTACACTGAGTCCAAAAGACATTTGATACAGTGCCACACTACAGACTTGTGAGCAAAGTTACAGCTCGTGGAATAAAAAGGAGAGTAGCAACATGAATACAAAATTGGCTGTATGATAGGAAACAGAGAGTCATAGTTAACAGATGTGTTTCAGGCTGCAGTAAGATTTGTAATGAGGTTCCCCAGGAGTCAGTGTTAGGATTCTTGCTTTTCCTGATATATATATTAACAACCGAGAGCTTGGTGTTCAGGGCACAATTTCAAAATTTGCGGATGATATGAAATTTGGAAGCAGGATATTTTTGAGGAGGGTAATGTAAACTTCAAAGGGACATAGACAAGTTGGTGGAATGGGAAAACAGGTCATAGATAAGTTCAATGCATAGAAATGTGAAGCGACTCATTTTGGTAGGAAGATCATGGAAAAATAATATAAGATAAAGGGTACAGCTCTGAAGGGGGCTGCAGGAGCAGAGGGACCTGGGTGTATATGTGCATAAGTCATTGAAGATGGCAGACAGATTGAGAGAGTGGTTAATAAAGCCTACAGTATCCTAGGCTTTATTAGTAGGGGCATAGAGTACAAGAGCAAGGAGGTAATGTTGAAATTATATAAGACCTCAGCAAGATTGCGCCAGTTTTGGGTGCTATACTTTAGGAAAGATCTGAAGTAATTAGAGAGAGTGCAGAAAAGATTCATGAGAATGGTTCCAGGCATGAGGAACTTCAGTTATGAAGATAGATTGGAGAAGTTAGGACTGTTTCCCTTGGAGAAGAGGGCTGAGAGGAGGTTAGATAGAGGTTTTCAAAACTATGAAGGGTGGACAGAGTAGATAGAAAGAAACTGTTTCTACTCGTGAAAGGATAGAGAACCAGAGGGCAGAAATTTCAAGTAATTGGCAAAAGAAGCAAAAGTGACACCAGGTGAAACTTATTCACGCAACGAGTGGTTAACATTTGGAATGCTCTGTCTCAGTGTGTGGTGGAGACACATTCAATTGAAGCATTCAAAAGGGAATTAGACCATTATCTGAAAGGGAAGAATATGCAGGGAGAAGGCAGGAGAAGGGCACTAAGTGAATTGCTTATTCAGAGAGCAGGTGCAGCCATGATGATCTGAATGACCTCCTTCTGCACTGTAACAGTTCTGTGATGATCTCTCTTGTAGATTTGCACCATTTTTTATACAGGAAAATAAGTAGATTTTCCTTATTGTTACTGCAAGACAGTAATTTTGTCCTAAGACCATAAGACCATAAGATGTAGGAGCAAAAGTAGGCCATTCGGCCCATCAAGCCTGCTCTGCCATTCAATGAGATCATGGCTGATCTGATAATCCTCAACTCCACTTTCCTGCCTTTTTCCCATAACCCTTGATTCCCTTACTGATTAAAAGTCTGTCTATCTCAACCTTGAATATATTTAACGACCCAGCCTCTACAGCCCTCTGCGGTAAAGAATTCCACAGATTCACTACCCTCTGAAAGAAGAAATTCCTGCTCATCTCTGTTATCAGTGGGTTCCCCCTTACTCTCCCATGACTCTCCAATGCCTGCCATTGTTCATCAACCATCTTTTTTTGTTAAACTCCTTTCCCAGTCCACTCCAGCCAACTCTGCCCTCATTTCTTTGTAATTACCCTTATTTAAGTTTAGCACAGTTGTTTCCAACCCAAGTTTCTCTCTCAAACTGAATGCTAAATTCTACCATGTTATGGTCACTGTTTCCTAGGGGATCTTTTACTCTGAGATCATTTATTAAACCTGCCTCATTACACATTACCAGATCCAAAATAGCCTGATCCCTGGTTGGATCCATAACATATTGTTCTAGGAAACTGTCCCGCATACATTCTATGAATTCTGGCTTCCTCTGTCAATTTGATTTTCCCAATGTACATGATGATTAAAGTCACCCATGATTAATGTACTGCATTTTTTACATGCCCCCATTATTTCCTGTTTTATTTTCTGTCCTACAGTATAGCTACTGTTAGAGGGACTATAGACGACTCCCACCAGCGTTTTCGTCCCCTTGTTATTTCTTACCTCCACCCATATGGATTCTACATCTTCCAATCCAAGATCATTTCTTGCTACCTTACTTATTCCATCTCATACTAACAAAGCTACCCCGCCACCCTTTCCTTCCTACCTGTCCTCTCGAAAGGTAACAAACCCCTGAATATTTGGTTCCCATCTTTGATCTCCTTTTAACCACGTCTCTGTGACGGCTATAAGGTCATACCCATTAACCTCAATTTGTGCCGTTAATTCATTTATTTTATTCTGAATACTGCATATGTTTAAGTAAGGAGCCATTCATTTTGCCTTTTAATCATTTTTTCCCCCTTTGACCCTATTTGCTGCTGTTTCTTATGTTTGTACATTCTGTCCCTTCCTGTCACACTCTGGGTATCATTGCCTAAGTAGCTGCCCTGCAAAGCTGCCATATCCTTTTGCTTTGTAAGCCTATGTATCTCCTCTCCAGAACCCTCCCACCCTCTGTTTAGTTTAAAGCCCTCTCTACAGCCCTAGTTATTTGTTTCGCCCAGGAGACTGGTCCAAGCACGGTTCAAGTGAAGCCCATCCTACCGGAACAGCACCCTTCTACCCCAGTACTGGTGCCAGTGCCCCATGAACTGAAACCCGTTCCTCTCACACCAATCTTTGAGCCACGCATTTAACTCCTTGACTTTATTTATCCTATGCCAGTTTGCCCATGGCTCAGGTAGTAATCTCAAGATTATTACTTGGAGGTTCTGCTTTTTAATTTAGCTTCTAACTGTTCAAATTCAGAACCTCCTTTCTAGTCCTATCAGTGTCATTGGCACCAACATGGATGACAACAGCAGGATCCATGCTCTCCCACTCCAAGTTCCTCTCCAGCCCTGAGGAGATGTCCTTAATCCTGGCACCGAGCAGGCAACACAGCCTCTGGGACTCAGTTTCATGGCTGCAGAGAACAGTAATTATACTGTCCTACATCGTTGCTATTTCCTCCCTCCATTGAATGGCTCCCTGTACCATGGTGCCGTGGCCAGTTCACTCATCCCCCTGCTGTCCCCGCTCTCGTCCACACAGCTTGCAAGAACCTCGTAACTGTTGGACATTTACAGGGGCCGAGGCTCCTTGAGCACTATCCCCTGGGCTCCAGACCTGCCTCACCTGCAGCCACACCCTTGCGCCCCTGATCACAGTCCAAGTTTGAATTACCTAATCTGAGAGGTGCGACCGCCTCCTGGAGCAAAGTGTCCATGTGAACATTCCCCCTCCCTGCTGTGGCGCAATGTCTGCAGCTCAGACTCCAGATCCTTAACTCAGATCCGAAGTTCCTTGAGCTGCAAACAATTACTATATGGATGTGTTCGCCCTCGATCACCTTGGTGTCCTGCACATCCCACATGCTGCAGTAGCAACACATCCTGTCCTGCCATCGCTATTGTGTTTAATTAAATTAACTAATTAAGCTTTCTGGTATCCCTGCTCTTTACACTTGAAGAATCTCCCGCTCTTTACAATTTACTGTAATTAATTTTTACACCAGTATCAATCTTATGCTTAACAAGCTATTTTTAAAGAAAGAAAAAATAAAGACTAGAGACCTAAACACCAAACTAAACACCTGAGTTTTACTTTAAAGACTAGAAATACTCATCATTCCTACTCACCAATAAACTGCTTTCCGCACTCTTTTTAAAATGAACTTCCCTCGCTCTCCGTGTGCTTTTTAACATGAACTCCTCTCACTCTCCACGCTCTTTTTACAATAATCTCCTCTCGCTCTCCACGTGCTTTTTAAAATGAGCTCCTCTCGCTCTCTGCGAGCTTTTTAAAATGAACTCCTCTCACTTTCCGTCTCTTCTTGTGCTTTTTAAAATGAATTCCCTCGCTATCCGTGTGCTTTTTAACATGAACTCCTCTCACTCTCCACGCTCTTTTTACAATAATCTCCCCTCGCTCTCCACGTGCTTTTTAACATGAACTCCTCTCGCTCTCCGTGTGCTTTTTAACATGAACTCCTCTCACTCTCCACGCTCTTTTTACAATAATCTCCCCTCGCTCTCCACGTGCTTTTTAACATGAACTCCTCTCGCTATCCGCGTGCTTTTTAACATGAACTCCTCTCACTCTCCACGCTCTTTTTACAATAATCTCCTCTCGCTCTCCACGTGCTTTTTAAAATGAGCTCCTCTCGCTCCCTGCGAGCTTTTTAACTAGAACTCCCCTCACTCATCGCGTGCTCTTTAACATGAACTTCCCTCTCTCTCCGCCTGCTTTTTAACATGAACTCCCCTCGCTCCCCACATGCTTGTTAACATGAACTCCCCTTGCTCTCCTTATGCTATTTAACATGAATTCCCCTCGCTGTCCGCATGCTTTTTATAATGAACTCCCCTCTCTCTCCACGTTCTTTTTAACATGACCTTCCCTCGCTCTCCACATGCTTTTAAAAATTAACTCTCCACTGTCCCCTTGTGCTTTTTAACATGAACTCCTCTGGCTCTCCGCGTGCTTTTTAACTTGGACTCCCCTCACTCTCCACCTGCTTTTTAACACGAACTCCCCTCACCCTCCGTGTGCTTTTTAACATGGACTCCTCTTGCTCTCCGCACACTCCACTCTGCTTTGGGGTTTTCTGAGCAGGAGAGAAGATTTTGGTGTTTTGTGTTCCTCCAACTGACTTCTGTCCACTTTCATCACACTCGATGCTGTTGGCCTTGAATCTATCCTTAACAAAGTGAATCATCCTTGACTTATCCATTTTTGCTTGTCTCAGAAGGACTGTCAGTACTTATTCAGCAAACTGTCTAAATGTTGATTGTGGCTCCAAGACTTGAATCAATTACATATCATCCCGTAACCATGTTGTCCCACTTGAGAAGGGGAGTGGATTGACTGACCCTTCAAGAAACTTTGAAAGTTTTGCTTTGTTCGTCTTGATGAGGGGTCTGTGATGATTAATGAAATGCAGGGTCATACATTGGGAATATTACCCTTGCCTCTAACTAATGTCCACTTTCCCCATTGCTCCATTAACTAATCGCCTGGCAAATAACTTTCAGAGCAATCTCCCTCCCCTTTACTTAGGTTTTCTGTGTCATTAACTTTCACCTTCTTGACAAAATCATGAAAGCTGATATCTTGATGTTGTAGTTGGTCTGACAAAAAGTCATGAGCATTTCCTCTCCCTTTTTCTGGTCTCTGTAAGGTCCTTGACTGCAGATGCTGGTGCAAATTGGCCTGATGTGACGTGATACAATTGATCTGTCTCCAAGGAAGGATCAAAAGAATTAACCATCCTTTGAATGGTGTCTGTGGAATTCTTCACATCCTTTTCATCGTGCTCCCTTCTTGACTTGTCCAAGTCAATGAAAGGTCTTGTTGATGTTCTGTGACCAGTCATCCCTTGATAGTTTCCGCTAATAGCTTCCCTCTTGTGCTGTGACAAGGTCCATCTTTGTACAGCTCCCTTGTTGAGAGTAAATCCTGTCAAACCTCTCTTTGTCTTGGAGTCACAGTTGGCTGTCTGTTCAATAACTTGACCACATGCAGCCTGAGAGAAGCCAAACTCTTGTTGTCTCTGGGCAATAAATTGCCCCACTTATAACACATTGATATCAGGATGACTTCTTTTCAAGTTGCACTTCTCAAGCCAACATGCTGAAAGATATCTGGCATTGATGACTCACTCATAAGGGATGAGCGATGGCAGCATGGAGCAAACACTTGAAAAATGTAGGTCCCAGCTGGTTACCCTGCTCTGCCTGATAAATAGCAACAATTCTTCTACCATATTGATATAACTGCTCATGAATTGAAAGATAATGTTGTCTTGGCTATTATTAATAAAGTTGTTGTCTGGAAGCTCTCGGAGTTGAGAATGTCTTTTGTTATGACTTCATGGGATGTGGGCGACGCTGGCTAGGCCAGTATTTATTGCCCATCCCTGATTGCCCTTGTTCAGAGGGCATTTAAGAGTCAATCACATTGCTGTGGTCATTGAAATCGTCACTGGGGAAGGCAGTCTGATGTTCAGCTGCTAGATTGTGAGTCAGGTCATGCTCAGCATCTAGTAGAGTATTGATGTAAGCCTGACATCTCAATCTCTGTAGAGCTTCACACACAATCTGTGAGTTCTAACACTCCTACTGTAATGATGGCCACACCATTGACAGAAGCTGCCACAACCAGTTCAGATTCAGTGATGATGTCCTGAAGAACTGATATCTGCAAATCTTTTCCCAATGCAAACTATAAATGCCATTGCAGTTTGAAATGCTCTCATGTGAAGAATAAGTCTCTGCATGAAGAGGTGTTCCTCCAGTGAATCTCCTGGGCCTATGTGTAAATTTCCTGGTTCATTACTGTAACAATATCAAAAACCCATCTGGTTCAGTAATATTCTTCAGGGAAGGAAATCTGCCATCCTTACCCAGTCTGGCCTACTTGTGACTCCAGACCCACAGCAATGTGGTTGACTTTTAGCTGCCCTCTGAAATGGCTGAGCGAGCCACTCAGTTCAAGGGCAATTAGGGATGGGCAACAAATGCTGAACTTGCCTGTGGCACCCACATTCCAGGAAAGAATAAAAAAAACTTATCCAGTCTGAGTTTGTCTGCAATATCAATACTTAGTTGCAAGATTGTGTTCATCGTACTGAGCCTAGTAAGACTGGCACAGATAGCTGGGAGCTAGCCAATGTTTGATTTCTGTGGGTTTAAAATTCTCTGAAGCAGGGTATTGAAACCATACATTCAGGCCAAACATCATCATCCATTTCTGGAAACTTGCTGAGGAAGGATGCATTACCCAAGCTGCATGCATGTTATTTGACGTGCATATAATTTTCAAGCTCTAATTGTACTCTCTCACCAAATAGCTGTGGACATGTCCTTTGTCCTCCACAATATAAATCAATATTTGTGAGGGTGGTTGTAGGGATTTTGTTTAGCTTTCTTCAGGGCAGGTGCTTCCGCTTGCTTTGTTCTAACTGACTCATCCCTTTAAATTATTATTCCATTTGCATTGTGAATTGTGCCCTTTCCTGACAATGTGTCCTCTCCAAAGTCATTGGCCTGGATCTTCTGGTTGGCGTGCAGGGGCGGGCCCCGCACGTCAACGTGTAAAATGATGTGCGGTGACGTCGGGCGTGTGTCCCGATGTCACCGCACGTCATTCCGATCTTCAGTCTGGCGGGCACGCTCCCACTCAGCACCCCCTGACGGGGAGAAAATTCTCCCCATTGTTATTCCAGACCAGTATTGTATGTACACTGGGCTTGATACTGGGTGGGATGCATTTCTCCTGTCTAACCCGAAGCTTAGCTAATGCTGTACCCTTGCACTAACACCTGAGAGTTTGAAGGGCAGTGCCCTAAACCATTTAGAAACTTGATTAAATGCGCTGAACCAGTCATGTGTTAGACAGACATTGCCAGAGCCAAATGTTTGGGCATGAGCCTCCTCGCTCTCAATCCCAGCTTCCGAATGTCTTGGCACAAGGAAATAATCTTGCGGATGTTGATATCAACTGGGACCTGTGAATTCTCATCCTGTTGTCCATGTAAGGAAATTAGCTCATTACATGCCAAATCCTTTGCTGCCTCTACAGTTAGGGCCTTAGCAGTTGGTAGCTATCTAAGTGGAGAAATGACATCAGACAGTTTTTGAATTGAGTGCCTCAGTTACACTGCAGCATGATTTAAGTGTCAGTGATCACAGTTTGAATCTGTTACATTGAAAGGAACTGTGGCTTCAGGATCCACGTTGGTACCTGTGTCTGTATTGCTCTCACTTGCGCTTGCTTATGCCTTCCTCCTCAACAACTTCATCTGAAGCAAAATCCTCAACAAAGACAAGATTGCTCTCATTACAATGAGATGATCTGAGAAATTTCAGGAAGGGATGAGATTTTGTTGTTCTTCATGTAAGGAATTCACAATTATGTCATCACTCTGGGTTATCAAGTGATGTGTGCATATTTTAGGACAACATTTTCTTCAAGGTTCAATTTTTTTTTAAAATGGGAACATTGATTTTTGTGATAGGTTGCCTCTAAACTAATAATGCTGTGAATTTGAAGCACTTCCAAGCAGAGGACTGCAGAAGTGCACTTTTTTTGGGACTTGGTACACAGTATAAAAGGAAGATGATTGTGGTTGTGGGAGGCCAATCAATCCCAGGACACCACTGCAGAGGTTCCTCAGGGTAGTGTCCTAGGCCCAACCATCTTCAGCTACTTCATCAATGACCTTCTCTCCATCATAAGGTTAGAAGTGGGGATGTTCGCTGATGAGTGCACAGTTTTTAGCATAATTTGTGACTCTCAGATAATGAAGCTGTCTGCGCCCACCTAGACTAAACCTAGACAACATTCAGGCTTGGGCTGATAAGTGGCAAGTAACAATCATACAACACAAGTGCCTGGCAATAACTATCTTCAGCAAGAGAGAAACTATCTCCCATTGACATTCAATGGCATTACCATCGCTGAATTCCCCACTATCAACATCCTGGGGATACCATTGACCAGAAATTTTACTGGACTAGCCAAATAAATACCATGGTTACAAGAGCAGGTCAGAAACTGGGAATTCTGCAGTGATTAACTCACCCCTCTGACTCCCCAAAGCTGTCCAACATCTACAAGGCACAAGTCAGGATTGTGATGGAATACTGTCCACTTGCCTGAGTGAGTGCAACTCCTATAACACACAAGAAGCTCGACACTATCCAGGAAAATGCAGCCCATGGCACCCCTTCCACCACTTTAAACAGTCACCCTCTCCACCACTGGCACACAGTATCAGCAGTGTGTACCATCTACAAGATGCACTGAAGCAACTTGCCAAGCCTCCTTCAACAGTGCCTTCCAACCAATGAACTCTACCACCTGCAAGTTTCCCATCAAGCCATACACTATCCTGACTTGGTACTGTATCACTGCTCCTTCAACGTCACTGGGTCAAAAAACCAGGATCTCACTTCCTAACAGCTCTGTGTGTGTACTTATACCAGATGGACTGCAGCAGTTCATGAAGCTGGCTCACCATCACAAGGGTAATTAGGGATGGACAACAAATGCTGGCCTTGCCGGCAACATTCACATCTCCTGAAAGAATATTTAAAAATTTTCTAAATCATGTCTTTCATCTCCCACAGCCCCTTTAAGTGTTGTGCAGGGCAGAGCAGGAAGAGGACACTGACTTCACAGAGAAAGTTACTCACTCTGAAGATGTGGCAGAGCAAGCTCGATGGGCTGAATGGTCTACTCCTGCTCCTATGTTCCTATGCATCATTATAGGGCTATTAGAGACAGTGAAACAGCTCAGAAATACATACCTTAGAGGGGTCATCAAGGCAGGTTGGGGTTTCAGTTGGTGCCTCACACATCACAAGTGAGCAATAGCAGTTGGTAGAGACAGGGACAGGAATGGAGGGACTGTATTGGATGATGCAGGATTGTGCAAAAAATTGTGTGAAGCACTAAGCTCACTGGTGCACTGTTCACACTTGGTGAGACACTGGAGGAGTCCGTCTCAAGCATAAGTGCCATGATGATGCAGGTCCTTGTAATGATGTTTATGTTCCTGGAAAGAGAAGCCACACGCATGAAACATTAAATGCAGCAGGTGACTGAGTGCAAACTGATCCTCAGCAATGGCTTACACACTCTGAATACCACCTTAAATGAGATTGATGACATTGTCACTTTAGTTCTTCACTGTCCCAGTGATGTGCTAGCACTTCATTGCCAGCTGGAAAGTGCGGGTGGGTCATGAATGTGAAAATAGAGGAAGAGGACATGGAAGTGGGATGCTCTACTCAATACGCTTCTATTTCTCACCCATTTTCCCCATGCCACCCTACCCTGCTGAGACAGTGCCCCTTATGCTGCCTCCTAGCCCGATGGCTGAATCTGCCCGTCCGCAGGAGGTACAGGAGTCTTTGGCAACGTACCCATGGGATCCAAAACCCTGAGGATGTCAGACATGAGCAATTCAGCTTTAGAGGAGGGACATGAGCAGCCGTCTCCAACTCTGCTAAAACTACAGGGGTTGTACCACATAGGATTAGCAGAAAAAGGAAGAGTAAAGATTTGTAGTTGCGTTTAACACTATATTGGGATTTGATGAATTAGTTCATTTTTTCCTATAAAATTTGTTTGCACCATGTTGCCATTGTACCTGCTTCCTCCAACTGGTCTTCTCACTTTTGATGAACAGTAAGACAAGAGTTAAAGATGAGCAATGAGTGTCTGTGACAGGGAAGTTTTGTTGATTGTAGAACTGTTTTCTGTTGGGGGGTGAGGAAGGGGCGGAAGTGGGTTCAGAATGTGACTGCCACATGGGTGCACTGCTTTGATCTAACTGAATCATGCCAGAATTAGTACATCCCGGAGAGCTATGTGCCCTGCTGGTGCCCTCAACATATCAAGGTGTACATTCTCCTCCGCCCCCTCCTCCTCTGAAGTATTCAGGACAATTTCTTCCTGCAGCTCCAGTCCTGACTGCTGCGCTATGTTATGTAAGGTGCAGCTCACCATTATTATTCTTGATACCCAGGCTGGTGTACACTGAACGGTGCCTCCAGATCTGCCCAGGCACCTAAAGCATTCCAGTTGCTTGCTTGACGGTGACTTTGATTGTATCTCTCCTAGGGATGATTGCCTGGGCTCCTAGTAGGGTTTATCTGTCAGAGCTTCAGTGAATAGCCATTGTTTCCAAGGATCCAGACTCTAATTCCGCTTTATGGTCCAAAGAGTTTGGGAAGGGTTGACTGCTGTAGGATGAATGTAGCTCCCTGGGAATCTTGCACAAGCATGAAAGATATTCTTTCTGTGGTTCCACATTGATGAAGGGGAATTTTTGCAGTTGACGAAGGCTCCTGGGTATTCTGGACATGCTTGGATTGCCTCATGTGTACAGTGATGGCTCCCTGAACCTTTGGTAAGCCAGCCAGAGCTGCAAGGTGAGCTCATTCTTCTAGCCTCATTGCTTGCAAATTGTATATAATTCCCAGCCCTGGCAAACATGGCATTGGTCACCTGTGAGATGCATTTGTGGGCAACAAATTGCAAGATTCTGCAAATATCTTCTGCTGATCACTGGAAGAAGCCAGTGATGAAGAAATTAAATGCAGTGGTGATTTGTTTGCACCAAGCCAATGGCAATGCATGCCCACCAAGTCACTTGGCAGGAAGATTTTTCTTCCAGGAGACTGCCTGTCAGCAACCACTTGACAGGATACCCTGAGCCACCTGAAGCATTAAAAAATAAATGCTGGGACAATCATGGGGCTTTTGCATCTTCATCCCATTTGAAATCTGTTCCCATTGTCTGGGTTTAATATTAGGGGATGTGTTTGTAAAATGGTGCCCCTGAGGTTGTGTATGTCAGCGAGTGAGAGGAGTTCTGGGTTTTTGCTGTGCCTTTTTGTTTCAAAACCTTTGCTTTGTTTTAGTCGATTTCCATTCTATTTCCCAAGGAGAATTTCTTTGAGAGAATCATTTTGCCACGAGGAATCCTCAGACAAGAGAATTCCACACAGTCTGGGTTCCCTAGATGGGCTCTCACATTCCCTCCACTTGACACAATACCCTGAGCCTCCTGAAGTAGTTGCTTAAACATGTCCAGGAAGCTGATTCTCTGCCGATATAGCCTGTGTTGGGGGTATTGTAAAGCTGCATCTCTATCCTCATCCCTTTCCTCCTTTGGAGCAGGTGGTTGGTGAGCAGAAGGTGGCTGTTGATGCTGCTCATCATGTCTGGATCAGAGATCCATGGTAAAATTGCATAAGCAGCACCCATGCTGAATGGATATCTTGATAGCTGGGAAGAGCGGATCAGATGGACAATACTCCAAAGTAGTAGATATGACCTCCAAAGTACCCTCCAGAGTGTAACACGCTCTCCGAACAAGTCCTGAGAGCAAAGGCCTTTCATTTAGGAAAGAAAGCAGGTGTGAAGCCTTAGTGCTTATCAGAATTTGTCACCCCTCAAATCCTGCTGTCCCCTTGCCTTGTTTTACTTGGTGAACTCTCGGAAGCCCAGGAATCATGTGCACTCAGTTAAATTGGAAAAGCCCAGTCAAACCAGATGCTAATTGCCTTTGAAGCTGGCAGCTCACCTCTCCTGACAAGGCTTCTCACACGTAGCCAAACACGCTGCAGTTAAAAGCAGAAGTCGGCAGGTTGCAGCCCACTTCCCGGTGCGCTGTCACTTTCAGCCTGTTTTATTGGCCGCCTGCTCCCAAACCCACTCACTTTTACAGATTAAAATTCCCCCCAGTGAAATTAATTGTGAATAGCCCACTCTGCAGGTGAGCTTGCATTCGCTCCATGACAAAACTACAAGTGACAAAGATTTGATGGTTCTACAGCAGCTTGCCACTGGTACAAAAAAGGAGATACTTCTCCACACAGTGATGGAAATTATATGTCAGATCTGATCAAACTTTCTGAGACAGGTTGACATTTAACTTCAGGAACAGAAAGAAAGACTTCTGTAAGAATGAACTCCTTCTTTGACAATCACCTTGTAGTGCAACAGCCATTACCTTTCCTAAAACAGTGTTTCACTTTTTCACCATCTCATCAGCCTCAAACAAAAAAAAGGTCCTGTGACAAAGAAAATATTTCACTCGATGCTTTAGCTGGTTAAGGCTCTGAGTGAGTAAGTCTTACAAATTAGGGCAGTTTTTATAGGCTAGAATTTGGTCTGCTCTGGATTTTGGTCACAGGGATTGTGATTTGCGACCTGCCTCAGCCCATTGAAATCAAAGAGAGCAGAATGCAATTTTTATTCACCCGCCTCATTTGACTGATAGTAGCCATTAGGCCGAGTGCTGCCTGTGCAGCTCTCTTGCTCCTTTTGCTGCCTGTGATCTATGTGCATGGCGAAGTTTGGGGGGATGGTGGTGAGGTGAGGAAAACAAATAAAACATCCTCACGTCCCACACCCGCCACACCAACAATCTCTCACTCTGCTCAATGCAACATATCCCCATCGCTCACCTAGCACCCTGGCACCTAGGCTCATGCCTACCATTCATATACACCATCCCAGACACACACATTTACCAATGCTGCCTGCAGCTCACCTCCATAAACCTCCAGCTATTCTGTCATGACAGGCACACCACCTAAGATGGTGCTACACAATCACTGACACTCTGCCCTCTTGCTTACAAGGGAAGTCTGTCCATAACACCAAGGATGGCCAAAATACCCGAGCCAGAACAGGGGTGGAGGGGGATTGGTTCCACAACTCCATCCACTGACTCCCTGCTCCCCGGAGGCGATGGTCCTACCTATCATTGAGCCAAAGGCAACACAGCCCATGGCATCGGGCGCAGCAGAGATTGTCCAGGATGACGGTAAGTGATTGCCTAATTTCCTTTTTCAACACCATCCTCACCCTCATCCTGAGATGATACATGAAGTACAAGCTGCAGATGGTGTGACCATTGAAGTCCTGCTTTCCTCCCAACTGCCCCCTTCCCTCACACCAACCCTTCCCTTCTACTTGTATGATTTCAGATACAGAAGAACTGCCGCATGGTCAGCCTCACGGAAGGCAGGAGAAAGAGAAATAGTTAACCCACAAACGTGATGAGGCTACCAGCTCAAATACTGGCACCATGAGGATCTTAGAGGGCAGTATAGAGTTGTGGTCAGAAAATGATGAGTCACTTTCTTTTATTCATTCACGGGATGTGAGCTTCACCGGCTGGGCCAGCATTTATTGCCCATCCCTAGTTGCCCTTGAGCAGGTGGTGGTGAGCTGCTTTCTTGAACCGCTGCAGTCCATGTGGTGTAGTACACCCACAATGCTGTTAGGAAGGGAGTTCCAGGTTCTTGACCCAGCGACAGTGAAGGAACAGTGATATATTTCCAAGTCAGGATAGTGAGTGACTTGGAGGGGAACTTCTAGGTGGTGGTGTTCTCATCTATCTGCTGTCCTTGCCCTCCTAGATGGTAATGGTCGTAGGTTTGGAAGGTACTGTCTAAGGAGGGTTTGGAAGGGCTGCTAAGGAGCCTTGGTGAATTCCTGCAGTGCATCTTGTAGATGGTACACACTGCTGCTACTGTGCGTCGGTGGTGGAGGGAGTGAAGGTTTGTGGATGTGGTGCCAATCAAGTGGACTGCTATGTCCTGTACGGTTTCCAGTTTCTTCCGTGTTGTTGGAATTGCACTCATCCAGGCAAGTGGAAAATATTCCATCACACTCCTGACTTGTGCCTTGTAGATGGTGGACAGGCTTTGGGGAGTCAGGAGGTGAGTTACTCGTCGCACGATTCCTAGCCTCTGGCCTGCTCTTGTAGCTATAGTATTTACATGGCTAGTCAAACTCAGTTTCTGGTCAATGGTAACCCCCAGGATGTTGATAGTGGGGGATTCAGTGATGGTAATGCCATTGAATGTCATGGGGCGATGGTTGGATTCTCTCTTGTTGGAGATGGCCATTGCCTGACACTTGTGTGGTGCGAATGTTACTTGCCACTTGTCAGCCCAAGCCTGTCCAGGTTTTGCTGCATTTGGACATGGACTGCTTCAGTATCTGAGGAGATGTGAATGGTGCTAATGATGGAAGGAAGGTCATTGATGAACCATCTTCCTTTGTACTAAGTATGACCCCAACTAGTGGAGAGTTTTCCCCCTGATTCCCATTGACTCCAGTTTTGCTTGGGCTGCTTGATGCCACACTCAGTCAAATGCTGCCTTGATGTCAAGGGCAGTCACTTTCACCTCACCTCAGGAGTTCAGTTCTTTTGTCCATATTTGAACGAAGGCTGTAATGAGATCAGGAGCTGAGTGGCTCTGGCGGAACCCAAACTGGACATCAGTAATAATGCTAAGCAAGTGCTGCTTGGTAGCACTGTTGATGACCCCTTCCGTTACTTTACTAATGATTGAGAATACACTGACCGGGGCGGTAATTGGCCAGGTTGGATTTGTGCTGCTTTTTGTGTACAGGACATATCTGGGCAATTTTCCACATAGCCGGGTAGATGTCAGTGTTGTAGCTGTACTGGAACAGCTTGGCTAGGGCCGCGGCAAGTTCTGGAGCACAAGTCTTCAGTACTATTGGCGGAATATTGTCAGGGTCCATAGCCCTTGCAGTATCCAGTGCCTTCTGTCATTTTTTGATATCACGTAGAGTGAATCGAATTGACTGAAGACTGGCATCTGTGATGCTGGGGACCTCCGGACGAGGCCAAGATGGATCATCCACTCGGCACTTCTGGCTGAAGATTGTTGCGAATGCTTCAGACTTATCTTTTGCATTAATGTGCTGGGCTCCCCCGTCATTGAGGATGGGGACATTTGTGGAGCCTCCTCCCCCTGTGAGTTGTTTAATTGTCCACCACCATTCACGATTGGATGTGGACTGCAGAGCTTAAATCTGATCCGTTGGTTGTGGGATCACTTAGCTCTATCTATCATTTGCTGGTAATGTTGCTTGGCACACAAGTAGTCCTGTTTCACCAGGTTGACATCTCATTTTTAAGTATGTCTGGTGATGATCCTGGCGTTCCCTCCTGTACTCTTCATTGAACCAAGGTTGATACCCTGGCAGAGGATGGGGTACCTAATGGTAGAGTGGGGGATATGCCAGGCCATGAGGTTACAGATTGTGTTTGAGTACAATTCTGCTGCTGCTGATGGCCCACAGCACCTCATGGATGCCCAGTCTTGAGTTGCTAGATCCGTTCGAAATCTATCCCATTTAGCACGGTGGTAGTGTCACACAACTTGATGGAAGATATCTTCAATGTGAAGGCAGTGCTTCATTTCCACAATGACTGTGTAGTGGTCACTCCTACCAATACTGTCATGGACAGATGCATCTGCAGCAGGCAGGTTGGTGAGGATGAGGTCAAGTATGTTTTTCCCCTCACCACCTGCCGCAGACCCAGTCTAGCAGCTATGTCATTTAGGACTCGGCCAGTAGTGGTGCTACTGAGCCACTCTTGGTGATGGACATTGAAGTCCCCCAAACAGAGTACATTCTGCACCCTTGCCACCCTCAGTGCTTCCTCCAACTGATGTTCAGCAGGAGGTTTCCTTGCCCATGTTTGGGCTGATGCCATGAGGCTTCATGAGGTCCAGAGTTGATGTTGAGGACTCCAGGGCAACTCCCTCCCAACTGTATACCACTGTGCTGCCACCTCTGCTGGGGTTGGTGATGGTGGTGTCTGGGACATTATCTGTAAGGTATGATTCCACGAGGATGACTATGTCAGGCTGTTGCTTGACCAGTCTGTGAGACAGCTCTCCCAATTTTGGCACTCGCCCCCAGATGTTAGTAAGGAGGACTTTGCAGGGTCGACAGGGCTGTGATTGCTGTTTTTGGGTTTCCAGTCCCTAGTTCGACGCTAGTTGGTCCATCTGGTTTCATTCCTTTTTTGTGACTTTGTAACGGTTTGTTAAAACTGAGTGGCTTGCTAGGCTATTTCAGAGGGTATTTGTGGGTCTGGAGTCACATGTAGGCCAGACCAGGTGAGGACGGCAGATTTCCTAGTGTATCAGATGGGGTTTTTACAACAATCGACAATGGTTCCATGGTCATCATTAGACTTTTAATTCCAGATCTTTTTATTGAATTCAAATTTCAAATTGCACCACTCCACCATGGTGAGATTTGAACCTGGGTTCCCAGAGCATTACCCTGGGTCTCTAGATTACTAGCCCAGCGACAATACCACTACATCATCGCCTCCCCTGGGCGCAAGTGGGCTGCAGCCTGGCCAGGAAAAAATAATAGTTTATGTGCAGCTCCCCAGAGTGTGAGGTTGCAGACAAGAACTCAGTGGAATGGTATATAGGAGAACGCTGTTGAAAATGCACATTGAGATGCCTGGTGCATTGGCAGCCTTGCCAGATGGTCTCCTGTCATTGTCCAGTAGCATGCAGGAGCCCATTTTCAACTGTGGAAGCGATGGGTGTCCCCATGTCAGCATTGGTGTGCCAACAAGTGATGGAGCATTTGGTGGCCACTTTCTCAGCTTCCACCACAGCACAGGTGGAATTCTCCCCACATCTCAGTGCTGCAATGGAAGCTCAGACAGAGGCCACGTGATCCATGATTGTTGTGATTGCTGGCTCAGACTGCTGCCATGTCAGCCCATACAGCTGCAATCGGATCTCAGTGCTCAAAGGGTTATGCAATCTCTCAGAGAGGACAAGGAATCTGTGCTCCAGCAAATTACTAGGATTGCTGCCCTGGGGGATTCACCGTGTCTCCATAGAACACAAACCTGCTGTCTTGTTTCAGGATGACAGCATTCATCCTCCCACCACCACCACCACTAAATAGCCTTGCTGGTGCTTCACGGGCAGTCAGTCCAGGTTGCTGCCACTTATGCCAAGGGGCTGCAGTTGGAAGCCAAGTCCCAAGACCCAGAGTTTCTGAAGGAAGGCCTGCAAGTCCAACTGCAAGACCCAGTGGAAGCCAGCAGCTTTCTTTCAGCCATTGTGGGGAGGACCCCATATGTGCACTGTAAGCCCTAGCAAGTATACCCACAAGACAGGCAGAGAGGGATTGCACAAGAGTGATGAGTTCATTGTTGTTTGGATATTTGGATATATTTGCATAAAGGCGTTTTGTCAAAGTTCTTGTTCTTTGTTTCTATTGCTAAATATTGGGCAAGGGGACAATGTGATGGAGAGTGAGAAATGGATGCAAGGGTGGTAAATGGTGGATCCACATTGGGAAAGGGAGGTTATTTAAAGTGGAAACGGAACCCAAAATCAACTGCCTGACATTTTGTTCAATTACATGGGGTCCAGGACCTCCCTCTCTCCTCCTGTTCCACCTCCTCCCTCCATCCTTCCCTCCCTCCCTCCCTCCTGGCAGAACTTGCCCTCTCTGCCTTCTCTGTTCCATTTCCTGGTCATATTGAAGACCAGGAGGCAATGAAAGCGCTTCCCCATATTTGGGTCAGGCAGTCATCTCTCCTCCTTGGCTGTATTCCTATACTGGCAGAAACCTCCAGGAACCCAGCATAGAGATTCCATCAACTGTCCATGAGAATCGCCTCACCATCAACTTGTGGACTGGCCCAATAATTCACAGTTTCAGGCCCAGTCTTGCAGCTGCACACCTGATCTTTGGTGAGTAATGTATGAACTCATGGCCTGGACTTTGGTTAATGAAGGTTTCAATCCTGGCGTTGGATCAGCAGACTTAAGCATCAGTTCAAGCTGTTCCAGTATACACAGAGCATATACCTGCATGTGCCCTTCTTCTGTCCTTACACTGCAGGCTGCACAGGAAGCAGCCAGAGTCACATCTAGCACTTGGTAAGCAGCTCAAGGTTTCCATAGTATCGCTAGAAGTGAATTTACATGAACTAATTTCTAGCTCCATACGCATTCATGCTATTTCCTGCAAATGTTACTGTTTGACTGCTCTGCAGCCAAAAACAAGAACCCTTGTCACTCACCGTGTCAAACTCGCAATAGTGTTTTTGTGCATAGATACCAAGCATTCATTCAGGCGGATTGAAGTTCAGACACATTCACATGTTCCTGTTGGTGTAAATGATGCTTCATCCAACACACAAAACATGATTGTGTGAGAAGCAGATAGTTCAGTGGCGCAGAAACATGTACAATGAGTTGGTATGGGAGCCACTGAACAGCAAAACATTTAAATTCAGCACATACAGTTTTCATTGCCAACCTGCTCCTGGCTTGCCAAAAACACTGTCTGAGATTTCAATCACCAGATGATATAATACACGGAATGAGACATTGAATTTTAAACAGCACTATGCCACATTAGAGACAAACAGTCTAGCAGTTTCCCATTTCGGATCCTGGCCAGTTACTGTCCAAATATAAAGAAAGGTAATTTATTAAGTAAGGACTTAGTTTATAAGTGCAATTTGCAATAAGTTTTAATACATGTTCATGTCAAATACATTGCTGTAAAACACTATGTATGGTGGACTCATTTTATAATGTTAATTCAATACTTAAATAGTTTTCAGTGAGACTGCAAAGTAATATAATAATTTATTTTAATGAAATGAGAGTCAAAATTATTATTGGTTTACGTTACCTTGGAGCTTTTTGTGAACCACTTTGCCCTTTTTCTCTTGAGTAGATAACTGACAGAATATTTTACAAATGATTCAGGCCAGCATTAGTTATCATCAGGATTTCTTGTTGCATTAAGATTATAATGAATCTTGTACCAATCAAAGGTCAACATTCCTTCCAAAAATTGTGTTGGGCCCTTTGACTGACTTTACCCAACTTAATCAATTTCTCATTGGAAGATTCTACAAACTCTCTCCCTCTCTCCTCTGTCCACAGCCCCCCAGAAAGATAATTGAACAAAATTCCAAAGTATCCACAAAACAGTATTAATTATTAACTTAAAGCATAATACTCCAGATGCTGGAAATCTGAGGAAATGCAGGAAATACTCAGCAACCCAGGCAGAGAGAAATGGAGTTAACATTTCAGGTCAATGACCTTTCATTAGAACTGGAAAGAGTTGAAGATGTAAAAGTTTTTAAGCAAGTGCAGAAAAAAGTGTGGTGTGTGGGAAGGAAAGAACAAAGGGAAAGCTCTGTGAAAGGATTCAAAGCAGGAGTGATTAAATGACAAAAGGGATGATGATGCACGTATATGGCACAAATAAAGAAACGTTATTTGTGTCCAAAAGAGGTGTAAATGGTTACAGCAGAATTATTACTAACACCAGCTATCCGATCAAATAGGAGCAGCGGCAAAGATCTAAAGTTGTTGAGCTCAATGTTCTAATCGAAAGATGATGTGCTGTTCTTGTGATTACATCGAGCTATTTGTTTCCCCACCCCCAGCCCCACAATGGCTCTGCACTTGCTTAAAAACTGTTAAATCTCTAGTTTCTTTGATCATGGTCTGATGAATGCAGGAGGACTTGCATGCACAACACCTTATTTGCTACTTGCCAACATAAATTATTGGTATTCTGTATTGGAATGCAGAGAACTATCAAACACTGTATTTGCAGTCTAATACTAACAAAATAGTTGGAGCGCTCAAAAGCCATTGAGGCTGTTTCAAACTGTCTGCCATACTCTGCCATACCACCAGGTGGCAGACATGTAAAGGTGGTTTGATATGTTTTGTGTGTGTAATAAGTCTTTGGAGTTGATTTTATATTTATGCCTTTTGTCATTGCTGTGATGTTGTAATCTGCCTTTGGGTGTGCTGGTGCTCCATCACAGCGCCAAACAATATCTTCCACCATGACACACTTTGTGCCAGCTAAATGAGTCAGTCATTTAAATTTCAGTGAAGAATGGTTCAATAATGTACAGCAAATGGGAGGAACAAGAGATTATAGCATCAAAACGTGATGTGAATATGGCCAGTAGGAGAACGGCAAGGGTTGCTGAGGAGAGAAGCAAGTTTAATCTACAATTCTGGATTTTCATCTTTCTGCCCCTGGGTTACACAGCAAATAACAACTAACTGCTCAGCACATGTCAATTAAAGAAAAGGGTGCAAATTGTGCAATTCCTATATATCTAAGCAGCAGGGAGACAAAAGGCTAATTATCTGATTGCATGCACAGTCCAGGAATTTTCTCAGACCTGCTACCATTCTGCCCCTGTTGAAAGTGGTGAGAATCCTGTTTGCTCACTGTTGCTGGGTTTCTGTCACACTGCCATGGAAGCTCGCAACAGTTAGTTACCTCTACCCTCAATGTTTCTGCTTCAGATTCTTTCCATACAGGCATTGCTGTATCAGCTAATATGCTGGCCAAGCCTGTAGCACATAAGTCACTGATGCATCTATCAGTACAGTAAGCACTTCATCTCCTACTCCACTGATGAGAAACAGGAGTGGGTCATTGCCTAATCTCACCACATTGCTGCAGTTCAGATAGTATTGGAGGATATCGATGGCAATGGTGTGGATGCTAAAACAGAGGTATGGACACGCAGAGCAACAGGGTCCTGCTCCTCTCCTGCCATCACTATTTTCTCCTCCTCACCTGTGCACTGTGGTCTACCACTAGTGCAACCCCTTCAAGCTCATGACCTGTAACCCTAGGATGTGTGTAGTTGTACTAAGCCGCTTGCATTCATGGGTGAGAGGATGTTGTGTTGCCCTGTGTTTCTTCTGAGTGGGTAGCAGGCTGGCTGCAATGAGAAAAAGAAGCATAAGTTAGGATATTTCCTGCAAGAGCAAATGAGGCACACATTGCAGCACTGTATGTAATATTTGTGTGTATGTCCATATTGTGGTCAGTGTGAAGGAAGACAAGGTCTAACAGTTGATTTGTATTAACATTACCTGTGGTGTCACCTTTCCCTACTGCTTTTAGGTTTTTCTGTAAGGAGTTTCAGAATGAGCTACACTAAGGGGTTTGGGTGCTACACCGCTCACCGCTTGCTTACAAACTGCTTCATTTCTCCCGATTGAGTTAGCCTCTCCTTGCTTTTCAAAAGTTATTCCTTCCATCAGGCATCCTTTGTAAAGGCTGACAAATATTTTTTTTTAATATTTTCAGCCGTTAGAACAACTAAAACAATGCTTGTTCTCATAGGAAGCCACTTGCGCTTAGTTTCCCAAACAGCCCTTTAAAAGATGTTCCTTTTGTTTTTCCATTAACATTGCTTTTTCTCCATTAAAAATAGGTTGCCTGCCCTTTGACATTACTAATGGAACTAAAGAGATCAGTGATGGGGAAAATGGACAGCCCCTAGCTTATGCTGAATCATTTTGTGTGCAATAATAATTACGAGTTGCAAGACCCTAGATTCTGAAATTTGATTTCTGCCAGATGGGAAAGTAAGCATGAAGCTTAAGAAATTTTCCAAGCTCTTGTGATCGAAACCTTAAATGCATAAACTTCTAAAATAAACAGGTAACCCTTCATAAAACAATATTTTCTAAACTTCTATTTCAGTGCTATTTTTTGTCGAGAAAGTAAAACATAGATTGAAGCTCTAAAGCAAAGATCAGAAAAAGCAAATCAGTCCATCAAAGCTCAACCCTCTCAGCAATAACTCTCCCATCATTGCATTTTGAATACACCAATGGTTTTGCCTCTGGTTACCTTGCTTGGTTGATTATTCCAACCTTTTACCACCCCTTGAATAGAAATATATTTTCCTGCTATCTGTTCTGAATTCATTTCTACTTAATTCTACTCTCTTGGTGCACTTTCAAGTAATAACCTTATTTATACTTAACGGAATGTTTCATCTGCTCCTATGATGTCCCCTGAATCACCCTGCTTCTCGATTGTTGAGCTTCTCTGATCTTACCTCATCATCTTTCCTCATCATTGAACTACCTTTACCACGCATTTTTTTGTGATCTCGGGATCAAAGTTGAACACAATATTCAATGTGCAGCTTAGTTCAGTGCATATTGCACTTGGCATGACTTTTGTAGACTTGTATTATATATAGTCCTGGTTGTATATCCTACTTGCCTTTCAGTTTCTTTTTATTGCTTTGCCACTAAATCTGACATTAAAAGTGACATTTCCACTCTTACATCCATATCTCTTTTTAAGTTTCCCTGTGCTAAGTTTGGTATAATTGTGGTGGGGGTGAGTGGGTGGGTAGGTGCCAGGAATGGCACCATGGCATGGTGCCCAATTTTACATCCCTATCCCACCTGCCAAGCCACCCCAGGAGGTCTGCAAAAGCCTGGCCATAGAATACAAAGCACAGAAGCCTATTCAGCCCATGATTCAGTTAGTCCCACACCCTTGCTATTTCCCCATAGTCCTGTAATTTTTCCCCTTTAAGTATTATTCCAATTCCTTTCTGAAAACTACCATTCAATCTGCTTCCACCCAAACCTTTCAGGCAGTGCATTCAGATCATAACAACTTGCTGGGCAAGAAAACCAAAAATCACCATATCGAGTCTAGTTTTTTTTCATTTACCTTAAACCTGTGGTCTCTGGTTGCTGACCTTTCAGAAACTGGAAATAGTTTCTTCTTATTTACTTATGAGAACCATTCATAACTTTGAAAATCTCTATGAAATGTCATCTTAACTTTCTCTAAGGTGAACAATCCCAACTTTAATAGTCTCTCCAAATAACTGAAGTTCCTTGCCCCTTTCTAGAGAATCTCTTCTGCGCCCTCTCTCAGGCCCTGCCATCCTTCTTGGTGCCCAGAACTGAGCACAATATTCCAACTGAGGCCCAACCAGTGTTTTATAAAAGTTAAGCATTTGAATTAATTTTAGAAAAAAATAACTGGAATGCTAAGGAATTAAGGCAAAGGCAAGCAGGAAGACACATGTAGCATACAGTAGGAAATACAAATGTCTTAAATGAATAAAGATGCTTAGACAGATTGTTATGACACAGCAGTTGATGAAGGCTGAGTTGTTTAAATCTCAGAGCAACTGTTAATTGCTCTGTCTTAACTGTCATAACCTATATTTTCAATTGGTATGTTTGAGATGCAGCTCTGAATTCAGGAATAAGACCACCGAGCCTCAAAAGGTTTTTTACATATAACTAAATTAAGCATTTATTAATCTGCAACAAAGTAAACACATACACATGTCTACAGATTACTACCATAATAACTTTTAAACAAATCCCCAAATTAATCAGTTCCAGGTAAATCTCCACCAAGGCAACAATAACCCATAGAATTTAAATAGACACCAGGCAAAGCACATTTGACCTTATGAATTCAAAATGAGGTTCCTCGCAATTTGGTTCCTTTGCAGACACAGTTGTAGGCTTAAAGGCTGGTTAGGTCTTAAATGCCTCAGACTTACACACACAAACTCCTTTCTGTTTATACCTAGCTTTTCCTTTGAATGTAAATTTGTCATTGTATCGCCAAGCTTTTAACGTTACACCTCTTAACAATAATATCCTTTCATTTCACCAATTTTATTAGTAGGCTGAAAAAAAACCACATTGCTCGGTGCCTTCTACCTATGTGCAAGATTTTACTCCCACTCCTGAACGTTTTATTCAACGACTGCAAATTTACACTTTACTTTCTATCCTCCTTACTGTTTACCCAATTAACATCTCAAAACTACTATACATCAAAGCACCCAGACTAGCTGGCTTTAATCCAATTAAGGCACACACAGAAAAACACATAGGCACACACATGACTACAATTCAATTTAAAAAATAATTTCTAATAACATTATAGACATTAATATCTCTTCATAACAGGTACATAGGGTAGAATGTTGGGCATTTTAAGGAATAGTTGAGGGGCGGGACCAGATTGGCTGTCAGTGCACTCCAAGGAAGATCTTTCTGGAGGTGGCCAATTAAGAAGCTGCCTGCAGGTCCGCTGTCCAATTACGGGTTGCAGGTGTTGTTCCTGAGGCTGCTAGCCCAATCAGAAGGCCAGCAGCTTTGCAAGGACAGCAGCCCCACTGGCAAAGGTGGGCACTGCCTCTGTCGGAGGGGAATGTGAGGGCCCATCCATCTTGAGGCACCCTCCCAAAAGCTACTCATTTAATTAGCTCAACCATGGCCACAACTACCAAGCCACCACTTTAGAGAGGACATCCTCTGGAGGGATTTTCTTTCTGTAGGGGTGGTCTGGTAGTTATGGCCCACTGATGAAAGTTGCTCCAGTAGGGGTTGTTAGAAGAAGAGGCTTCGCCAGGCCCCCACGGACAGTCGCCAGCAAGCTGCTTCCAGGCCTCTGCCAGTGTAGACCCTCCAGGGGATGCCGTCTGTCACCAGGAAGATCCCAGCAGCATTTCCCAATCAGCCCACAAATGGGCAGCTAACTGTGCAAGTTGGCTGCATGCTGCTGCCAGGCGGATAGCCTCTGATCCACCTCTGGGAAGTTTGCCTGGAGGAGGGAATCCATTGGATCGCAGATTCAATGCTTATATCTTTGACATACCTCCCAATCCTGCCCTCAAGCCCACCCAACCCCCCGCACCCAACCCCACTTCTGTGGGATCAAAAAGATTTTGTCCATAGTTCTGATTAATGGCTCCTGCAATATAGGGCAATCTCACAATAGCAGCCAAACCTGGTTGCATTCATATGAGCTGGTGTGAGGCTGAAGGAACAGATGAAGCAATTGACTCAAGTAATGTACCAGTGACCTGAGAAATAGAGGTTGACATTATTAATTGGTTGATTCTTGCAGTGGCAACACCATTTAATGACATAGAAGGTAAGCATCATGGACATCTTCACTGGTACTTGCAAGGCAGTTTTCCTGGGGGTGTGACAGTCCAAATCTTCTTTTAACTCCTCATATAGATTGTACATCAACTGGTTTTGTAATCTAAATCTATGGTAACAGAGATTGTCAGACCAATCTATGAAACTAATTTGCTAACTGTATATCCTTCATGAACATGCTGTTCTCCTAAGCCTTTTGTGCCTCACATTCACTGCCTTCAGTCATTTTAGAATTGAAATCAGTCTGAACTAATTTTATATGCTGTTTCTGTGATTAACACAGAATGAAAACCTTGGTGTTACTACTGCCACAGGCACTTACAACTTAGCGTCTAAGATCTACAAGTTGGCAGGTGAAGTAGGGTGAGTGGTATAAAATGTGACGTTGCTGATCAGCGTGTTTTGGGCACATCAAAACAGCAATAATAGAAATAACAGCAGGAAAATACATCCGAGCACAAAGAATAAACTGCATCAAGCTATAATGCTGCAGTGTCATAGTGACATTGTAGAACAGAACCCCAAATTCCCTGTTTTTATTCATTTGCAGGATGTGGGGTTCACTGGCAAGGCCACTCCTAACTGCCCTTGATAAGGTGATGGTGAGCTGCCTTCATGATCCACTGCAGTCCACATCCTGATGGTACTCCCACAATGTTGCTGGGAGGGAGCTCCAGGATTTTGACTCAGGGTGGTGATATATTTTCAGGTCAGGATGGTCTGTTGCTTTGAGGGGAGCTTGCAGGCGATGGTGTTGTCATGCGCCTGCTGCCCTTGTCTTTTAGGTGATTGGGCTGGGTATGACTCCTGCCAGTGGAGAGTTTGACCCTTGATTCCTCTTGACTTTGATTTTGCTAGGGCACTTTGATGCCACACTTGGGCAAATGCTGCCTTGATATCAAAGGCACTCTCAATTCACCTCTGGAATTTAACTAGTCTTGTTCTGTTTGGATGATAGTAATAATTATCCTGGAGCCTAGAAATTCTGGTGAAACTCACACTGATTAAGAGCTGGTTGATTGGTGCTGGTAACGCCCTCCATTACTTTGCTGATGATTGAGAATATACTGATGGGGCAGTAATATGCCGGATTGGTTTTGTCCCATGTTTTGCGGACAGAACATACCTGGGCAATATTCCACTTTGTTGGGTAGATGTCAGTGTACAGCTGTATTAAACAGCTTGGTGAAAGCTGCTGGAACGCAGGTTTTCCATGATACAGCCAGGATGCTATTAGCTTTGCTGTGTTCAATGCGCTGAGCTGTTTCCTATTATCATGTGGAATGAATTGGGTTGGCTGAAGTTGGCTTCTGTAAAGCTGGGGATCTCAGAAGGAGACCAAGATGAATCATCCACTCAGCACTTCTGGCCTTGCCTTTTGCACTTATGAACCTGGACTTCATCATCATTGAGGGTGAGAATGTTTGTGGAGCCTCTTCCTTCCATTAATTGTTTATTTGGCCACCCCTATTCATGATTAGATGTGCTGGACTGTAGAGTTTTAATCTGATCTGTTGGTTCTGGGATCATTTAGCTCTGTTTAGCATGTACATGGCCCTGTCTGGCTTCACCAGGTTAGCACCTTTTAATGTATTCCTGGCATGTTTTTTTAATCTCCCCCTTGAACATGGTTACTTACCTGGTTCAGTGATAATAGTAGAGGGAGGGATACACTGGGCCTTGAAGTTACAGATTGGAGTGGAGTACAATTTTTCTACTGCTGATGGCCCACAGCACAACATGGATCCTTAGTGTTTGAGATTGTTTCTAAATCTATTTCATTTAGCCTGATGTACCACAACAGAGAGTATTCTCAATGTGAAGGCAGGTCTTCACCTCCACAAGGAATGTGCAGTGGTAACTCTCCTGCTCTTACTGCCTTCTACAAGCATTTGTTGGAAGGATTTACAAGTTGATACTCAACCTGCATGGCCACATTATAAATGCACCTTCCATGGCCATGAAGTTCTGGAGCGGGACTTGAACATGGAGCTTCTGGCTCAGAGGCAGGAACACTACCCATTGCGTCACAAGTACTCCGGGACCAGTAACATAAAACTATGCTAACATGTCCTTCTCATTATATGATTGTATTTTGAAAAAAATCACTTTGCTTTAATTAGAAAGATAATGATTTAGGGAGCAAATTCCAAAGGGTGGGGCAAGTTGGTTTCACATTGTGTCACTAACAATAAATCCCAGAGAAGTTAGAGGCGAACGACTAATTGACTAGGATAAAAGGCTGGAAAAGATTGAAGAACTGGAGTGTGTACCTCAGTGGAGGGATTTGTGAGCGAGGATGAATATCTTGATTTCAATGAGTTGGGTGGCAAGGGGTCAGTGGAGGTTGGTGATGTGAGAGATGATGATTGAGCAGTACTTGGTGGGAGACAGCATGTACATGTGGAAGTTTGGACAAGTTGAAATTTCCATAGGTTGGACCATGCAAAGCCAGTGGAGAGGAAGTTGAGGAAGTCAAATTTGGAAGTAATAAAAGCATGGATAAGAACTTCAGGAGTGGTCAGAGAAGGGTCACAGTCGAGGCTTTGCAGAGGTGAAACTAACCAGCATGGATGATGGACAGCGCATGGGTTCTAAAGCTAAGCTCAGAGTTTAGCAGTGTTCTTCTACTGTCATGTTAATTGCTCAACCGCACTGCTGCCCCATTGTGTGTGTGTGTGTGTGTATATCTGTGTGTGCGCGTGCATGTGTGTCTGTGTGTGTGTGTGTGCACACGTGCATGTATGTGTGTGTGTGTGTGTGTGTGTATATCTGTGTGTGCGCGTGCATTTGTGTGTGTGTGTGTGTGTGTGTACACATCCACACATGCGCAAGCCTGGAGGAGAGGGTGAAGAGCAGGGTTATTTTTTTATCTCAGATCTATTCTTAAATAAAAAACCTGTCTCTGTATAATGTGCTTACAGAGGAATTCTGGACCAGCTCAGCTAACCAATGCCACCCGCTGCCTGACCCCCACCACCCCACACAGTAAACCAGGTGTTCACATGTATGGTATGAGGGTAAATTAGTGAATTTTCTAAATGTCATTGGTAATAATTCACAAGAAAAATCATTGAATCAAGGTCAATATTCTTATGATAGCTGGAGGAGACAAACTAAAACAAAAAGCAGGAAGTGCAACTTTATTAAATAGTGCATAAATAGAGTAATAAGTTATCAGTTGTCCATTGTGAGTTACTGTGAGAGATTGCATAGCCCCAGATGCAGAGGGATCTGGGTATCCTAGTGCATGAATCACAAAAGGTTGGTATGAAGGTACAGCAAATAATTAACAAAGAATGTTATTGTTTATTGTGATGGAATACAAGAGTAACAACATTATGCTTCAGTTGTAGAAGGCATTAGTGAGGCTACACCTGGAGTACTGTGTACAGGATCGGTCTTCTTATTTAAGGAAAGATGTAAATGCATTGGAATGGGTGGGTTTTCTTGTGAGGGAATGTTGCACAGGCTAGGCTTGTATCTGCTGGAGTTTAGAAGAGTAAGAGGTGACTTGGGTGAAACATAAGATCCCGAGGGGACTTAACACGGTGGATGTGAAAAGGATGTTTCCTCCTGTGGAGGAATCTAGAACTAGGGGTCATTATTTAAAAGTAAGGGTAAACCATTTAATACAGAGATGAGGAAAAGTTTTTCCTCTCATAGGGTTGTAAGACTTTGGAATTCTCTTCCTCAAAATGAGGTTGAGGCAGAGTATTGAATGTATTTAAGGCAGAGGAAGTTAGATTTGTGATAAGTAAGGGAATGAAAGATTATCGGGAGTAGGCATGAACACAAAGTTGAGGTTAAAATTAGATCAGCCATGATCCTATTGAATGGCAGTGCAGGGTCAAGGGGCTGAGTGGCCTAATCCTGCTTCTAATTCATATGCTTGTATATCATACAGCAAGTTCCTATTCTCAGCTGATTTGTGTGGAGGAGGCAATGAGGAATGGCAAAAGTACTTTTCTCAAAGAAGATGATCAAATCCAAGTCAACTTTACCTAGCTATCAAACTCCCCTAAGCAATCTGCTCATGGAGAAAGCAAGTATAGGCTGACAACAGTTTACATGCCTGCCTTGTTGATTAGAAAATAGTATCTGACATGTGACAAACATAAATGCTCATGAAAGGAAGCCACTTGCAGAAATCAAGAAGCGGAGCAAACATAGGAAGAAGAATTCAAAAGAATAACGCAAAAGATAGAATGCTAAAAATATTGATACAGTGAAAATCAAAAAATCTCACCCAACACCAATCAGCTAGTTTCAGCTTGCAAGGATGAAAAATTGTCTGATTAACATTGCTCTGAGCATACACATCGACTATTGAACTTCCTACACCATTGCTTCAGTTGATGCTCCAATGTAAAATATACTTAATTCATAAAACTAACTGAAATTTATAATTGCTATGGTTTTATATCTATAATCCAAACCTTTTACAAATATTTATGACCTGAACTATGGGTTATAAAACATGCAATTTTCACAACTGAAATTTAGCAGCCATTAATGTAATTATACTAATGTATGAAAAAGTAATAATAGAGATCATTTAACAGATGTAATGGTTTCTTTATACTTAGTTTTATCCCAAGTCCATAATCAAATACCGTGATGTTTTAAAGTAACTCTTTCATCACCTGCACAAGCACAATTGGCTAACTGGCCTCCTTCTGTGAAGTAAATCCCACGATTTTTTTTTTAAAAAGAGCGCGGAGAGTGAGGGGAGTTCATTTTAAAAAGAGCGCGGAGATTGAAAATAAAAGGAGGGGAAGCTGAAGAGGAGCGGCCAGTGTGTAAGCGGCCAGTGTGTGAGCGGCCAATGTGTGAGCGGCCCAGTGAAGGAGTGGAGCTTTGAGGCTTTGGCTCAAGAGGCTTCGGCGAGCAGAGGCTGAGGACGAGCTTGCTCCCAGTGGGGTAAGGCCGGGTAAGTGTCTTTCATTAAATTAGGAGTAGGTAATGGAGGCAGCAGTTAGGGCAGTCGAGTGCTCTGAATGCAGCATGTGGGAAGTCTGCGACAGCACAATTGTCCCTGGTGACTACACCTGCAAAAGATGCATCCAACTACAGCTCCTGACAAACCGAGTTAGGGAACTGGAGCTGGAGCTGGATGAACTTCGGATCATTTGGGAGGCAGAGGCAGTAATTGACAGGAGTTTCAGGGAGACAGTCACCCCTAAAAGTCAGGAGGCAGGTAGCTGGGTGACTGTCAGGAGAGGGAAGGGGAATAGACAGAAAGAGCAGACCACCCCTGTGGCCGTTCCCATCAACAATAAGTATACCGTTTTGGATACTGTTGGTGGGGACCTACCAGGGACAAGTTGTAGTGGTCGCGTCTCTGGCATCGAGGCTGGACCCTCAGCTCAGAAAGGAGGGAGGGAAAAGTGGAGAGCAGTAGTGTTAGGGGATTCGAGAGTTAGGGGTTCTGCGGGAGAGATCAAGAATCCCGGATGGTCTGTTGCCTCCCTGGTGCCAGGGTCCGCGATATCTCGGATTGAGTTCTCAGTATTCTCAGGAGGGAGGGTGAGCAGCAAGATGTCGTGGTCCATGTAGGGACCAATGACATGGATAGGAAGGAGGAGGAGGTCCTGCAAAGAGAGTTTAGGGAGTTAGGTGCAAAGTTGAAGAACAGGACCTCCAGGGTTGCGATCGCAGGAGTGCTACCCATGCCACGTGCTAGTGAGGCTAGAAATAGGAGGATAATGCAGCTAAATACGTGGCTAAGAAGATGGTGCAGGAGGGAGGGCTTCATGTTTCTGGACAATTAGGCTCTGTTCCAGGGAAGGTGGGACCTTTCCGACAGGACGGTTTGCACCTGAACTGGAGGGGGACTAACATCCTTGCGGGTAGGTTTGTTAGTGCTGCTCCGGGGGGTTTAAACTAGATTTGCAGGGGGAGGGGAACCAGAGTGTTAGAGCAGATAGTGAGGTGGAGGAGGATAAAGGTCAAGCGAGGAATGCATGTATAGACAGAAATCAAAGGTTTGTATGGGATAGAAATGCTCTCAGGTGCATCTATTTCAATGCAAGGAGTATTGTCGGAAAGGCAGATGAGCTTAGGGTGTGGATTAGCATGTGGGATTACGACATTATTGCTATTAGTGAGACTTGGTCGCAGGAGGGGCAGGACTGGCAGCTCAATGTTCCGGGGTTCGGTTGTTTCAGACGTGATAGAGGGGGAGGGATGAAAGGGGGAGGAGTGGCATTACTAGTCAGGGAAAATATCACAGCTGTGCATAAGCAGGACAGCCTGGAGGGCTCGTCTACAGAGGCCATATGGGTGGAGCTGAGGAATGGGAAAGGTGTGACCACTCTAATAGGGTTGTATTATAGACTGCCCAATAGTCAGAGAGAATTGGAGGAGCAAATCTGTAGAGAGATAGCAGACCAATGTAAAAAACAGAAAGTTGTAATAGTAGGAGATTTTAACTTTCCACATATTGACTGGGACTCCCATACTGTGAAAGGGCTGGATGGCTTGGAGTTTGTCAAATGTGTTCAGGAAAGTTTTCTAAATCAATATATAGAGGTACCAACAAGAGAGGATGCAATACTTGATCTCCTATTAGGGAACCAGACAGGACAGGTGACAGAAGTATGTGTAGGCGAACATTTTGGGTCCAATGACCACAATGTCATTAGTTTTAAGTTAATTATGGATAAGGATAGGTCTGGTCCTCGAGGTGAGATTCTAAATTGGAGAAAGGCCAATTTTGTGGAAATGAGAAAGGATCTAGGAAGAGTGGATTGGGATAAATTGTTTTCTGGCAAGGATGTGTTCAGTAAGTGGAAGGCATTCAAAGGCGAAATTTTGAGAGTGCAGAGTTTGCATGTTCCTGTAAGGATTAAAGGCAAAGTTAACAGGCATAGGGGACCTTGGTTTTAAGGGATATTGGCGATCTGGTTAAGAAGAAGAGAGAGCTGTATAGCAGGTATAGGCAACAAGGAGCAAATGAGGTACTTGTAGAGTATAGAAAATGTCAGAAAATACTAAAGAAGGAAATCAGGAAGGCAAAAAGAAGACATGAGGTTGCTTTGGCAGATAATGTGAAGGTAAACCCAAAGGGTTTCTACAAGTATATTAAAAGTAAAAGGATAGTAAGGGACACAATTGGTCCCCTTGAAGATCAGAGTGGTCATCTATGTGTGGAGCCTCACGAGATGGGGGAGATCTTAAACAGTTTTTTTGCATCAGTATTTACTCAGGAAACTGGCATAGTGTATAAGGAAGGAAGGGAAACAAGCAGTAGTGTCATAGAACATATAGAGATTAAAGAGGTGGAGGTGCTTGCTGCCTTACAGCGAATAAAGGTTGATAAATCCCCCGGGCCTGACATGATATTCCCTCGGAGCTTGAGGGAGACTAGTGTAGACATTGCAGGGGCCCTGGCAGAAATATTTAAAATGTCCTTAGCCACGGGTGAGGTGCCGGAGGATTGGAGGGTAGCTCATGTTGTTCCGTTGTTTAAAAAAGGCTCCAAAAATAAACCAGGTAATTACAGGCCAGTGAGCCTGACGTCAGTAGTCGGTAAATTATTAGAAGGTGTTCTGAGAGACCGGATATACAATTATTTGGACAGCCAAGGGCTGATTAAGGATATTCAGCATGGCTTTGTGCATGATAGGTCGTGTTTAACGAACCTTGTAGAGTTTTTCGAGGAGGTTACCAAGAAAGTAGATGAAGGAAAGGCTGTGGATGTTGTCTACATGGACTTTAGTAAGGCCTTTGACAAGGTCCCACATAGGAGGTTAGTTCAGAAGGTTCAGACACTTGGTATCCATAGAGCGGTTGTAAACTGGATTCGAAATTGGCTGTGTGGGAGAAGACAGAGAGTGGTAGTGGATGATTGCTTCTCAGACTGGAGGTCTGTGACTAGTGGTGTGCCTCAGGGAAATGTGCTGGGACCATTGTTGTTTGTTGTCTATATCAATGATTTGGATGGTAATGTGGTAAATTGGATCAGCAAGTTTGCTGATGACATTAAGATTGGAGGTGTTGTGGACAGCGAGGAAGGCTTTCAAAGCTTGCAGAGGGATCTGGACCAACTGGAAAAATGGGCCAGAAAATGGCAGATGGAATTTAATGCAGAAAAGTGTGAGGTGTTGCATTTTGGAAGGACAAACCAAGGTAGGACATACACAGTAAATGGTAGGGCACTGAGGAGTGCGGAGGAACAAAGGGATCTGGGAGTTCAGATACATAATTCCCTGAAAGTGCCGTCACAGGTAGACAGGGTTGTAAAGAAAGCTTTTGGCATACTGGCCTTCATAAATCAAAGTATTGAGTATAGGAGTTGGGATGTTATGGTGAGGTTGTATAAGACATTGGTGAGGCCAACTTTGGAGTATTGTGTGCAGTTCTGGTCGCCTAACTACAGGAAGGATATCAGTAAGATTGAAAGAGTGCAGAGAAGATTTACTAGGATGTTGCCGGGTCTTAAGGAGTTGAGTTACAGGGAAAGATTAAACAGGTTAGGACTTTATTCCTTGGAGCGTAGAAGGATGAGGGGAGATTTGATGGAAGTTTACAAAATTATGAGGGTTATAGACAGAGTAAATGCGAGTAGGCTCTTTCCACTTAGATTAGGAGAGATAAACACGAGAGGATATGACTTTAGGGTGAAAGGGGAAAGGTTTAGGGGGAACATTAGGGGAAACTTCTTCACTCAGAGAGTGGTGAGAGTATGGAACGAGCTACCATCTGACGTGGTAAATGCGGGCTCACTCTTAAGTTTTAAGAATAAATTGGATAGATACATGGATGGGAGAGGTCTGGAGGGTTATGGACTGGGTGTAGGTCAATGGGATTAGCGGAATAATATTTCGGCACAGACTAGAAGGGCCGAATGGCCTGTTTTCTGTGGTGTAGTGTTCTATGGTTCTATGGTTCTATTCTATGATCACCAACAGTTGAGGATACACAGCAGCTTCACTCAGGCAATAAATTATTGTCATCAGACTACCTTGGTTGGTACCTTGTTCTCAAATAACATGCAGGTGTATTCCAACATGTGCTAAGAGAGAAGCTGCTTCACCATCTACCAGCTTCAGCTTGTCATTGTGCAGTTCTTACAACCGGAATACAGTCACGTTGTTCATTTTCAGTCTTCATTTTGATGTAAAATGTGTGAGTCCAGAACTAGGGGGCACTGCTTTAAAAATGGCTGTCGCCTTTTGAAGACAGAGGTGAGGAGAATTTTTTTCTCTCAGGGGGTTGTGTGACTTTGGAGTTCTCTGCCTTAGAAGGCGGTGGAGACGGGGTCATTGAATATTTTTAAGCCAGAGGTAGATAGATTCTTGTTAGGCAAGGGAATCAAAGGTTATCGGGGTTAGATGGGAATGTGGAAGTCGAAACACAAGAAGATCAGCCATGATCTCGTTGAATGATGGAGCAGGCTCGAGGGGCTGAATGGTCTACTTCTGTTCCTATTTCTTATGTTCTAATGTTCAAACATGTAGCAATAGTAGGTCCACCCTGTGGCTCATTGCTAACGTTCTTATTCTTGGCACAACAATTTATTGAGATAAAAACATAAAATGCTGGAAACACTCAGCAGGTTTGGCAGCTTCTGTGGAGAGAGAAGAGGAGCTAATGTTTCAGGTCAGTGACCTTTCATCAGAACTGGGAAATGTTAGAAATATAATAGATTTTGAGCAAGTGAAAGGAGGGTGGGGGGGGGAGTGGGATTGTAGAGAAGAAGGAAAGGGAAGGTCTGGTATAGGGTGAAGGACAGGAGAGATTCAATGGCAAAGGATTTCATGGTGCAAGGTGAATGATAATGGGACATGTAAGTAAATAAAAGATGAGTCTGGAGGAGGTGTGAATGTCAGGATCCTGAACAGTTGCCATCTGAAAACAAAGTGCAGGAAATAAGAGAGAAATGAGAGGAAACACCAAACCAGCAAAGGAACATGAAACAAAATGGGGTCAGAGGTCATGTAAATTTTGTTGAACACATTGTTGAGTGCAGAAGAATGTAAAGTGCCCAGTCAAAGGATGAGGTGCTGTTCCTGGAGCTTGTGTAATGCTTCATTTGAAGACAGCAGCAGGTCAAGGACAGAAAGGTCAGAGTGGGAGCAAAGTGGAGAATTAAAATGAGAAGGGACTGGAAGGTCGAGGTCAGCTTACAGACTGAATGGAGATGTTCTGAAAAATGATCACCCAGTCTGTGTTTGGTCTCCCCAGTGTAGAGGAGACCACATCATGAGCAGAGAATACAATATACTAAATTGAAAGAAGTGCAACTAAAATGCTGCTTCATGTTGGAGGAGTATTATTGAGATTTTTCTATTCATTCCAAGAATGTGGGCATCACCATCAAGGCCAGCATTTACTGCTCATCCCTATTTGCCCTTGAGAAAGTTCTGGTGAGTTGGCTTCTTGAACTGCTACTCTCAATGTGGTGTAGGTATATCCATAGTGTTGTTAGGTAGGGAGTCCCAGGATTTTGACCCAGTGACAATAAAGCTACAGTGATATATTTTCAAGTTAGAATAGTGGGTGACTTAGAGGGAAACTTGTAGGTGGCAGTATTCCCATGTGCTGGTTATCCTTCTTGGAGATAGAGGTTGAAGGTTTGGGAGATGCTGTAGAAGAAGCCTTGGTGAGTTGCTGCAGTACATCTTGTACATGCTTCAGCCACAGTGTGCTGGTGGTGGAGGAAGTGAATGTTTAAAGTGATAGATGGGGCCAATCAAGTTGTCTGAATGGTGTTGAGCTGCACTCACACAGGCAAATATAAAGTATGACACTCTGATTTATGCTTTGTAGATTTTAAAAAAGGTTTAGAAAAGGAATTTAGGAGGTGAGTCAATCCCTGCAGAATAAGAACATAAGAAATGGAAGCAGGAATAGACCATAAAGACCCTCAAGCCTTCCCTGCCATTCAATACAATCATTGCTGATCTAATGCCTCAACTCTAATTTCTCAACCACTCCCCATATTTCTCGACCAAAAAAGTCTGCCCTTCTCAGCCTTAAATAGTCACTGGTGGGGGTTAGGTGGTCAGTTGTGGGGGGCGGGGGTCTGGTGGTCAGTGGTGGATATGGTCAGTTGTGCATCAGTGGGGGATCCAGGTGGCTGTTGGCGGGGGGGGGGTCAGGTGGTTAATGGAGGGCTGATCAGTTGGGGGGGGAGGTCAGGTGGTCATTGGAGGGATGGTCAGTCGAAGAGTCAGGTGGTCAGCGGTCGTGTGGTCAGTGGGGGCTTAAGTGGTTGGGAGATGGTCAGTAGGGGATTAGGTGGTCAGTGAAGCGGTTGTCAGTGGAGGAGTCAGGTGGTCAGTGGCAGATGTGGTCAGTTGGGCGGTCACGTGGTGAGTGGGAACTGGACAATGAGGGATGCAGTCAGTGGGCGGGGTCAGGTGGTCAGTGGAGGAGTCAGGTGGTCAGTGGTGGGTGTGGTTAGTGGGGGCTTAGGTGGTCAGGGGGTGGTCAATGGGGGGCTGGGTGGTCAGTGAAGGAGTCAGGTGGTCAGTGGCCAATGCTATAGTTACCCAAAAGTTAGAAATGGTTTTAATTCTTCTAACTTTTTCTGGGTAACTATTAATGTAAGACAGTCGGAACCATCCAAAGTTTACAATTTAAATCACATTTTCGGATGGTCCCTAATTGCAAGGCAATTGCCCAATGGAAGTTTGAGCTTTCCGGACAACTACAGTGTAATACTTACATGGGCCTTCTGGTGGGTTCCCCCAGCACATCTTTGGGATACCCTCCAGGTACGACACCCCAGAGCTTGGAAGTTATGGGCCATTATTCTCGATCTGCTCGCCTAAGCCATTAACTTAATTTGAAAATGACTGAGGCCCCAGCACTGATCCATATGGCACTTCACTACTTACAGTCTATCAACTTGAAAATGCCCCATTTATCCCTACCCTCTGTTTCCTCTCCATTAACTAACCCTCCATTCATCCTAATAATTAGCCCCAACTCCATGAGCACTTACCTTCAGTATTAACTCTTTCTGCGGCAGCTTAACAAAAGTCTCACCCTTATCTATCCTACTAGTTACAGGCTCAAAAACTCAAATACCTCTGTCAAACATGATTTCCCTTTCATAAAACCATGTTGACTCTTCCTAATCATGCTGTAATTTTCTGAGTGCATTGTTAAGACTTCCTAAATAATAGATTCCCGATGACTAATATCAGGCTAGCTGACCTTTGGTTCCTTCTATTTTTCCCTTCTTCCATTCTTGAATAGTGGTGTGATATTTGTTAACATTCAATCTGCTTTCAATCCGGCCCCACCCACTGACCACGTCCCCCATTGACCAGCTCCTGCTGACCACCCAACCCCCCCACTGACCACCTGACCCCCCCTCACTGACCATTCTAGAATCTAGGGAATTTTGTAAAATCATAACTAGTGCATCCACTATCTTTGCAGTTACCTCTTTTAGAACCCTAGGATATAGGCCATCAGGCCCTAGGATTTGTTGGTTTTTAGTCCCTTAAGTTTCTCTAATACTTTTTCCCTATTGATATTAGTTATAATTGTTTGGTAGCACAGAACTTGAGTATTACAGAAAAAAAGAGACACTTAATCAAAGTCTTGTACTCATCAGACAATTCGCAAGAATACCAAATGTAAAGGGAACAATAATTTATATTGTATGAGAAGAGAGTGCTGATTGGTTGGCAAATGATCTCTGATTAACAGATGCATTGCCATGGAGAATGCTCAAGTTGATGGTGACAGGCAGTTAACTGCCAAGGATTGTTTGAAATTTAAACCAGGCAGCTTGACTTTGATTGGTCAAGGCATTGCCCTGAAGAATGAATCAGCGAATGGCTGTCACTTATTTTGTTTAGCTGAAACAGGCACAATGTGTGCACATGTTCTTTCTGTCTGCAACGAACAGAGCCCTATTCATTAATATATGTAGCTTCCAGTAAACACAAATGCGCCACACTGTGAGCCCAACTGACAATCTTAAATTGGCTGTTAGTGTAATTCTTAGTACACTGAGGATTATTTCAGCAAATGTTTCCCAATTGTGGAACCACATCTAATGTTGGACACTGTGTTTTGAGTTTTACAAGCACAAGCTGGTTGGGTACAGTCTGTATCTTGCCAGTTGCGAACAGCGGAAGGGACATGCTGTTTGATATGATCTGCCTGTCTTTGAGACATTTGGCCTGCATACCTAGCATCACACTGGCACTGAAATTCAGATACCACCTTACTCATTTGTGTGATAGGCAGAATGTCTTTTTGGCTTGATGGCAGCAACCTGTTAGTGGCGAATGCCATTCGTGTTGATACTGCATAGTAACAGTGTGAAACAGTTAGCTTCACCTGTTGCTCAAATTTTTGACATACTTTGACCTTCCAGTGCAATCTGAGGTAGACTAGGCACTTTTCAGGACCAAAAGTGACGGCCTTAGGCCTGTTCATGAGTTTGCGTGATGTACAGCGCAAAGTGATCCCATCTGAGGAGCCATGATCCCACAGGATGCCTTTTGTGCACCCTATTTTGGCATGAAGCTTGCATGGTGAGCAAATATCTTGGGTCCTAGTTATGAGGTTGCTGATAAGACCAATCTTATTGTGTATGGAGCTGTAAGAATCCCAGCACATATATTGACCTGTGAAGGTAGGCTTGTGGTCGACCTGGTAGAGAACCCCTTACAGATTTCTCAACTAGTACGTCAAGGAAGTTCATTTGACTGCTCCATTTCAAAGGTGAATTTAAGCGCAGATGGAGCCCATTAAGACATTTAAGGAAATTATTACATGCAGCTGCTGATTTAAATATAGCAAATGTGTCATCCACATATCAGAAATATGTGAGAGGTAGGAGGTTAGATGTCATTCCATCGAAGACACGTTTCTCATGAAACCCAACAATGACATTTGTGAGAGCTGGGCCTCGAGGGGATCCCATGGCAACACCATCTATTTGGGCATACATGGTGTCATTAAAACTGAACTCAACTCCGCGAATTGCCGAGTTCATAAGTTTGATGAATACTGATTCACGCAATGGTGGCGGGTTTAGATCACCAGGATATTGTGCTGCAGCGCAAATATCTATGGCTTCCTTAATTGGTGAATAGGCTAGCAATGTCAAATGAGCACATGGACACAGCATTGCTATTGATATGCAAGTTCTGTACGGTCTTCACAAATGTGAAGGAATCCTTCACTGTGTATGTGGAAAACTTGGTCAAAACTGGTTGTAACAATTCGTCCAACCATTTGGCCAATTCATATTGTGCAGATCCGGTCATAGTGCATAAAGGGACGTAACTTTTGTGTGTCTTGGGCAGCCCATACATACGCAGACGTAGAAAACCATGAGGACAAACCCTATCATATCACGCATAATTTTATTGCTCTTACACAAGTCCAGCAAGTGTTTTTTTTAACTTACTTTTGAGCAAGGCAAGTCCGGTCATGTTGAGCGGCAGGTCCAATGAATATGAATTTAGACCTGTCATTAAGAATGGCGTGCATTTTGGTGATATAGTCACAGTTATCAAGGATGACTATTCCTGTTCTTTAGTCATACTTACTGATGTGTATGTCCAGGTTGGTCTAAAGGTTTCACAATGCTGTATGACATTCGCGTTGCAAATTTGAGCAACAAGTGAAGCTAGCTGTTTCATGCTCCAACTATGTAGTAGCAACACGAGTTGTATTTGCCACTAACAGGATGCTGCTGTAAAGACAAAAAGACGTTCTGTCTATCACATAAATGAGTAAAGTGGGATATGAATTTCAGTGCCAGTGTGATGCTAGGTATGTAGGCTGTACGTCCTAAAGACTGGCAGATCGTATCAAACAGCATATCCCTTCCATTGTTCACAACAGGCAATGTATAGATCACACCCAAATAGCCTCTGTTTGCAAAACTCAAAACACAGTCTCCAACATTAGATGTGATTCTGTAATTGGACAACATTTGCTAAATAATCCTCAGTGTGTTAAGAATTACCTCGCAGGCTTGCAGTGTGGTGCATTTGTGTGCGCTATGAGCTACATATGTTAATAGACTTATGGTCTTTGCAGATAGAAAGAACATGTACACACATTGCGGCTATTTCAGCTAAACAAAATAAGTGACGGCCATTCACTGGTTCATTCCTCAGGGCAATGCCTTGACCAATCAAAGTCAAGCTGCCTGCCTTAAATTTCGAAAAGTGCTTGGCAGATAACTGTCTGTCACCATCAACTGGTTCATTCTCCTTGGCAACGTCCCTACCAATCAGAGTCCACTTGCCAACCAATGAGCACTCTCTTCTCATACAGTATAAATTGTTGTTCCTATAAATTTGGTATTCTTGCGAATTGCCCTCATGAGAGCAAGATGAAAAGCTTTGGCAAAAATGTCTCTTTTTTTCAGAAGTGATATTATTTACTTAAAGTTCCTTACTCTTATAAGCCCCTTGGTTACCTTCCAGCATGTAATTTGTGTGTACTTTGAAGATGAACATAAAATATTTGTTCAAGACTTCTGCCATTTCTTCATTCTTCAAGATAATTCTTCTTGTCTTTGCTTCTAAGGGACTAACATTTACTTCATTTACAACATTAAGTCCTTATAAAAAACCCTGACTATCTGTTTTTATATTCCTAGCTGATCTACTCTCATTCTATTTTTTCTCTTGCTATCCACGTTTTGGTCACCCTTTGTTGGCTTCTAGAACACTCACAATCCGCAGGCATATTACAATTCTTCTTTTAACCTAATATTATCATTACTTTTTCTAGTAAGCCATTGGTGGATCTATCTCACTCAGTTTTTTTTAATGGACCATATTTTTGTTGCACATTTTGCATAATTTCTTTAAGTATTTCCCATTGTTTATTTACAGTCATAGCCTTTAATCTATTTACCCAATTCACCTTAGCCAGCTCCCTCCTGTTACCTGTTGAACTACCTTTGTTTAAATTTAAGATCCTTGTTTTGCACTCCAGTAAGTCGCTCTCAAACCTACTATAGAATTAAATTGTATTAACATAATGCAGGCTTGCTGTCAGGCAGATTTCAGAACAGGTCACATGACCCTCTTCATTTTGCCTTAAATTAAAGGCACAATCACAAGACATAACAATCTTGCAAACCTCATAATTGTAACACAGTTAAGTTTCTATTTAATGGTGACCCCCAGCATGTTGATGATCGTGGATTCAGCAAGAGTAATGCTATTGAATATCAAGGGCAGATGGTTAAACTCTCTCTTGTTGGAGATGGTCATCATCTGGCATTTGTGTGGCATGGGTATTGCTTGCCATTTATCTTCCCAAATCTATGTAGGTCTTGTTGCATGTAGAAACGGACTCCTTCATTTTCTAAGGAGTTGTGAATGCAACTGAACTGAATATGGGAGCACAGGGTGTGCCGAGGCCTGAGTGCGATGAAGTACGAGTGCTAACTTGGTAACTTTGTGCAGGTGGGAGTTTCTCTGGTGGAAATTTGGTGCGGAGAGGGAATGGAGGTGTTACTTTTTATATTTTTTTCAGCTTCCAGAAGCTAGTGAGTGTTCAAGACTTTAATTAGGTGAGCAAGGAGGTGATTTTTTTGGTGAGCTTTTAAGAATTTATGACCTAAAACACAGACAGTAGTTTTAACATGATAATAGGGAAATTTAAGTATTACATTAAAATTGTAGCTTAACTAGTTAAACTATATAACTACAGACAACAGCTAAGTAATATTTCAAAAATTGAAAACTAATTTGTTAAATTAAAGATGGCAGAGAAAGTGATGTTTTGCAGTTGTAACATGTGGGAGCTGGTAGACACCAGCATGATCCACAGCAACTACATCTGCAGTAAGTGTCTACAACTCAAGGGACTGTGCCTCCAAGTTGATGAACTGGAGTTCGAGCTTCAAACAATGCAATGCTTCAGAGAAGAGCAAAGTTACCTGGACTCTGGTCCAGGAGGCAGTTGCACCCCTTAGGCTAGGTGCTTTAACATTTTTTTTATTATTTATTTTTTCATGGCTGAAGGATTCACTGGCAAGGCCAACATTTGTTGCCGATCCCTAATTGCCCTTGAACTGAGCATTGCTAGGCCATTTCAGGGGATTACCAAGAGTCAACCACATTAGATTTCAGATTTGGTCAGTGGTCAGGGACAGGAGGGTATGACTATGAGTGAGACAAGCATGGCGATCCAGAAGGTAGCAATTGAGGAGCCTCAGCCCTTGCAATTGTCCAGCAGTTTCAACTTTCTTGCGGCTTGTGTGGACAAGATCAGGAACTGCAGGGGAGATAAGTAAATTGACCCTGGGGGCGGGGCCCACTCACCGATGCGTAAAATGACGTGCGGTGACGTTGGGCAGGCGTCCCAACGTCACCGCGTATCATTTAGGTTTTCAGTTCGGTGGGCATGCAGCCAAGTTGGCTGTGCACCCACCGAACTGTCAAAGGCCTATTAAAGCCTGTTAAAAACTAATTAAACCAATAAAGTGAGCTGTCCGTCCAACCTTAAGGTTGGTGGGCAGGCGAAGAGCCCAGGCGGCCTTTGCATTTTTCATGGAACCTCATCCATGGGTGAGATGAGATTTCATGAAGTGTTTATAAATTGAATAAAAATTTTTTTAAAAAATCATTGACATGCCCCAGCTCATGTGACACTGTCACATGAGGGGACATGTTTTAAAAGTTTTTTTTTCTTTATTTAAGCTTTAAAACCTTAAGCTAATCTCCCTGAGGCACAGAGGTGCCTCAGGGAGATTTCTGTGCTCTTTCATGCACATGCGCGAAAGAGCGCAGGCCCCGACTCAGGGAATCCCCCACCGACCCCCCCCCCCCACCCATACAGGAAGCGTTCAGCGATTCCGGGCAAGCATCACATTGGGCGGGCCTTAATTGGCCTGCCCACATAAAATGGCAGTGTGGACCCGATCGGGGGCACCGATCAGGTTCGTGCTCGCTCCCATTCGCCCCTGCACAACCCCCTCCGATGGGGGGGAGAATTCAGCCCATAGTGCAGAGAGCCATTCAAGTGGGGTGAGTAAAAAGTAATGTAGTTATCGTAGAGAACAGTATATTTAGGGGCATAGATATTGTTCTCTGCAGCCATGAGCGTGAGTCCAAAGGCAGTGTTTCCTACCCATTGCAAGGGTTAAGGGCACCTCCTCGGGGTTGAGAGGAACATAGAGTGAGAGAGAGCAGTCCTTGTGGGTACCAACGACTTGGGTAGGACAAGAAAGAGGTTCTGGTGATTATGAGCAGCTAGGGACTAAATTAAAAAGCAGGCTTGGGCAAATACGATTAGACAGCTGAATGCATGGCTCAAAGATTGGTGTGGGAGAATGTGTTTTGATTCATGAGATGCTGGTACCAGCCCTGGGGAAGAGGGAGTTGTACCATTGTGATGGTCCTCACTTGAACAGCGCTGGGACCAGTGTATTGGCAAATCATGTAACCAGGGCTGTAGCACAGGCTTTAGGATAACTAATGGTGGGAGGGTTCATGTGAAGGGAAGTTTGGAAAGTTAAAGAGAAAGGATAAGGCTGGGTAATGATATAGATAATGATAACCAGAGTGTGGCAGGAAGGGACAGAGTGTACAAACATAAGTGTGGAGCAGCAAATAAGGTCAGAGTACGGAACAATGGTCAAAAGACAGAATGAAAGTCTTTATCAGAATGCACTCAGCATTCCTAACAAGATGGATGAATTTCTAGAACAAAAATAGAAATAAATGAGTATGATATAATAGACATTAAAAAGATATGATTGCAAAGTGAACACGGCTGGGAACTGAATATCCAAGGATATTTGAAATTTTGGAAAGACAAGAAGAAAGGAAAAAGAGGTAGGGTGACTCTGTTAATAAAGGATGAGATCCATACAGTGGTGAAAATTATCTTGGTTCAGAGGGTCAAAATGTAGACCATTTGGGTGGAGTCTTTGAATGGTTTAAAGACCCCCTGACAATAGTTACACTGTAGGACAGAGTACAGATCAAGAAACTGGAGTCAAGGGTTATGGAGAAAAGGCAGGAAAGTGGAGTTGAGAATTATCAGATCAGCCATGGTCTCATTGAATGGCAGAGCAGACACGACGGGTCGAATGGCCTACTTCTGCTCCTACATGTTGGCCAGGGGCTGCAGAAACTACTGAGTTTATTCCGAACTACTGACACATCGGCAAAAGCAACTTTTGAACTGAAGTAACCTGAGTTCAGTCGTTGGCCTGAGCTGGCTGGAACCGGTTTGAATTAGCTAAGTTTCGTGAAAGACAAGGGAGATGTGATAAGACACGAGTCCTTATTTAGAAAAGGAGAATGATGTAATGCTACCTAAGTCCTTGGGACAGAGCCACTAAGGAGAAGACACGGACTAAGTGAGCAAGCCTAAACCAACGAGAGAGAGACAGCACAGCTTGAAGAGATAAGATTCGGAATAAGAATGAAGAATCTCGGGCAGGGAACCAGCGAAGATTCCAGAGACCAACCATCGCGGAAGTGGAAGAACCTACATCAGCAACGTAGAGACAACGTCGAAAGAGAGAGAGAATGGAACACCTGGCCAGCATCAGCTCTCCTTTTTGGGTATTAGCTTTTATATTCTATGACCACTCAGGGGGTGTCAGAGAAACCTAGTGGGTGTGCGTTTAGACCCTAGTTTGGGTATAAAACTGTATAACCTGCTGCCAACTGCATGTTTATATCTAACCAGACATATAAGCTATATGTATATGATCTAATGAAGTGAATAAAGTGAATTGAGAGTTAAGAGAGAATTGACTCTTCTCCTCTTTGTAGTAAGCCAATAACCGTAACCGGTGACCTCTGGTCAACATACATCTTATGGTCTTATGGTCTTAAATAATGGGGCTTGTAAAACAGGTATTGCAGTATTTATAGAATATTTTAATTTTCAGACAGATTGGACTAATCTATTAGGCAAAAGTAGACTGGAGGAGGAGTTCGTAGAGGATATTCAGGATAGTTTCTTAGAACAATACATTTTGCAACCAACCAAGGAACGGAATATTTAGACCTAGTAATGTGTAATGAGACAGGATTAATTAATGATATCATAGTACAGAATCCTTTAAGCAAGAATGATCATGACATGTTAGAATTTCACATTCCATTTGAGGATGAGAAATTTGCGTCTGAAACTAATATTTAAACTTAAATAAAGGCAATTACAAGTGTACGAAGACAGTGTTGGCTAAAATGGAATGGGAAAATAGATTAAAAAGTAAAATGATAGAGAAGAAGTGGCAGAAGTTTAAGGAGATGTTACACAACTCTCAACAAAGATGTATTCCTTTGAGAAAGAAAGACGCTATGGGCAGGATTTTCCTGTCGGCGAGCAGGCGGAACTCCCGGCGTCACCGTGCTCCATTTAAATTTTCAGGTAGACAGGGGCTCAGCAAACTCAGCTGTGCGCCCGCCGACCTGTCAATGGCCAAATGAGGCCATTGACAGAGTCATTAAAATAATTAATGGACCTGCCCATCCAACCTTAAGGTTGGCGGGCAGGCCAGGAGCCTTGGCAGGAATTAGAAAAAGCATGAAACCTCATCCACAGGCGGGATGAGGTTTCATGTAGGTTTTTTAAAAATTAATTAAAGTTTTTTTTTAAATTATGGACATGTCCTAACTCAAGTGACAGTGTCACAAGAGGGGACATGTGAGGGATTTTTTTTTTCTATTTTTAATATTTTGGACAGTGGAGGCGACCTCCCTGAGGCAGCACTTAGCTTCAGGGAAAGAGCGCACTATCAGGTTTAGAGATTCCGCCCCCGCACCCACACAGGGAGCACATAGTGCTTCCGTGCAGACGTCACGCTGAGCGGGCCTTAATTGGCCCGTCCATGTAAAATGGCGATTGGAGGCGCACCTCCATGTGCCTGCACTTCAACTTCGCCCCCGACGGGGTGAAAATCCTGCCCTATGAGAAGGAATCATCATCCATATCTAACCAAGGAAGTTAAGGATGACATCTAATTGAAAGAAAAGATGCTGTAAAAATTAATTGTAGCCTAGAAGATTGGGAAAATTTTAGAAACCAGCAAAGGATGACTAAAAAAGTCATAAAAAGGGAGAAATTGGAGTACGAGTGAAAACTAGCAAGAAATATAAAAACAGACAGTAAAACGTTTTCCAAGTATATAAAAAGGAAGAGGGAAGCTAAAATAGGAGTTGATCCCTAAGAGAGTGAGTCTGGGAATTGATCATGGGAAACAAGGAAATGCTAGACACTTTAGACAAGTATTTTGTATCTGTCATCACACAGAAAGCATCCCAATAATAGTAGAAAATCAAGAGGAAAAAGGGAGAGAGGAACTTAAAACAATCACGACCACTAGAGAGAAAGTACTAGGAAAATGAATGGGGCTAAAGGCTGACAAGTCCCCTGATGACCTGCATTCTAAGATTTTAAAGGAGGTGGCTGCAATGATAGTGCAAGCGTTAGTTGTAATCTTCCAAAATTCCCTAGGTTAAACCGCAAACGTAACACCACTCTACAAGAAAGCATGGAGAAAGAAAGCAGGTAACTATAGGTCAGTTAGTCCAACATCTGTCATTGGGAAAATGCATAGGGCAGAATTTTCCCGTTGGCATGTGGGGGCGGGTCCCGCACACCAATCGCGTAAAATGACACGTGGTGACATCAGGCATGTGTCCCGACGTCACCGTGCGCCATCGCAATATTTGGGAAAGCGGGCGCACTATAAGTTCGGATGTGCGCCCGCCATCAATTAACAGGCCAGTTAAGGCCCTTGAGGCAGCAATTGAATTTGATTTTTCGCAGCCCGTGCAATCTTCAGGATATTGCACGGGTGCAACGGGCAGGTGGGTAGGAGACATTTGTATAAACCTCATCCATGGGCAGGATAAGAGGGGTGAGTGGAGTCGCGAATGTGATCTTTCAGGTATTTAAGTGTGCAAGTTACTTATACTTGTCTGTGTGAGCAGGAATGCTTCAAAACTCATACCAGCTGCTAGGACATGAGTAAAAGATTTGGTCAGGACCCTACAGTAAAGATCATTTTTGGGGCCTGCAGCTTTCAGGAAGCCTCCCCTTAGCCTGGGAATGGCAGTTGTGCTCTCCACCAGAGGCACTCCCTCTGAGGAGGAAGGGAGGGCCAGAAGGGGGAGGAGGCCAGGAGTCCACATTCAGCCTCCCAAGGATCCACATTTGGGAGAAGGGGCGCAGGTACAAGGGGCGCAGAAGACACCACAATCCTGCTGCCAGGGTTTACAGGCAGCAAAGCCAGTGCCTGAGGTCCAGTGCCAAAGGAGGCTCCGCCTCTCAAGGGAGACAGCCACTTCCATTTGTCAGATGATTGACCCTGAGATCTCCGCAAACTATATGGATGGGTACCCCATGCCAATGGCTCTACAGGTCACAGCTGCCCTCAACTTCTATGCCTCCGGCTCTTTCCAGAGGTCGGTGGGTGATCTTTGCGGTGTCTGCCAATCAACTGTCCACACTTGTGTCAAGCAGGTGACAGATGCTCTATTCAGGTGGGCATTGTCTTTTATCCACTTCCGCTGGGACGAGGCCAGCCAGACACAGCGAGCTAGAGGCTTCGCAGCGATTGCTGTCTTCCCCCGTGTCCAGGGTGCAATAGACTGCGCACATGTGGCCATCAAGGCGCCAGCAGGTGAGCCCAGTCCCTTCTTCAACAGGAAGGGCTTCCACTCCATGAACGTGCAGATAGTGTGTGATCACAAGATGCTGATTCTACAAGTCTGTGCAAGGTGCCCAGGCAGCTCCCATGATGCTTACATACCCAGACATTCCCAGGTGCCGGGGCTCTTCAGCGCTCCAGCCCAGCTGGATGGATGGCTGCTGGGTGACAAGGGCTATCCCCTCAGAAGGTGGCTCATGACGCCTCTACGCCATCCAAGAACAAAAGCGGAGCAGGGGTATAATAGGAGCCAGGCCTCCACAAGGGCTGCGGTGGAGAGAATCATCGGCCTTCTCACAATGCGCTTCCGATGCCTGGACCATTCAGGGGGCGCACTCCAGTACCCCCCAGATCGTGTTTCGGTGATAGTGGTTGCATACTGCGCTCTACACAATCTGGCGCTGGAAAGGGGGGACACAGTGGACAAGGAAGATGTAGACGCAGTTGCTCCGGCTGCACACGATGAGTCCAGCAGTGAGTCCGAGGACGAGCACGCACAGGGGAACACTGAGAGGGTAGACACTGACCCAGGCATACTCCAGGGCAGCAGGGACACCCGGGAGGCTTTAATCCAAAGAACCTTCAGCTAGCCCATCACAGATGGACTTTCAACACACGTCAGGGCTGCAGGCTCCACACTCGATACCTGAGTGCTAAATCAGCCTGGATACTAACATTAACTAAGGCCCTTGTCAGCAAAGGTCAATGTCAAACAACTCACTCATAACATCATGGCTTCCCATCCACTTGCAGAAATAATAAATCACCCTGAGGCATGGCAACATGTCAAAATGTATTGAGTGAACAAATGTAACTTCATAAAGCAAAAAAAAAAATGGTGTTGGACATCACACCAAGTCTTCCAGGAAGTACTATGGGCCAACATAAAAGCACCAGTGAGAAGCCCGTGGTGTGCCTAAGGTACCTTACGGGTGCTATGTCTAGGTGCTGTCCTCTCACTGGCACTGGCATCTGAGACAGCCTGCTCACTCTGCTGTCCTGTTGGCCTCGATGGCCTTGGCGGATGTCCTCTGGGCTGTGGAGCATTTGGTGGCCCCATCTGGGAGGGAGCAACCAGTTCCACAGCTGGCTTCTCCCTAGTCGCCGCAGCCTCATCGGATGTCACGGTCATTGGCAGAGGGGTGGAGGAGCTGTTCCCCACATCCGGAGTGCCCTGAGGGGAGCCCGCAGAGAAAACAGGCAGCTGCTGCGCAAACGTGAGGTCGCTTCGGACCTCCCTGCTCATCGTGGATGGACAGGCACCGAGCTGGGAAACTTGGTGCCAAGACCATCTCCCATACTGGCATTCACCAGCTGTGGCCAATGCTGCTGTGAGGGCTTGCAGGTCCGAGCGCATCCCCAGGAGGCTCTGATTGGTCTCCTGGACGAGCCTCTCCACAAGAGTTGCCACTCTCTCCAAGGAGAAAGCATGGCACTCAGCTATGAGGCTCATTGCATCAGTGGTGCTCAGCGTGGACTTCTCAAGCACGGGCACCATGCCATGCATAGCCTCATGTATCTCCGCCAGATCATCCAGCATACCCTGCTGCAGTTCCAGCGTTCACTGCCTCACAGACGACTCCAGAGGCACATCATCAGCCACCGACCGAGCATGTACCTGGTCCCCAGCAGTCTTCCGACTGGCAGCGCCCTGGGCACTCTCTGTCGCTGCCCGCACCTCAAGCGAGTGTGAAGTGCCCTCACTGCCATGCCCCAGGACACTCGCCGAATATCTACTTCCCACTGAGGTGCTAGTATCTGCACTGGTGCCTGCCTGGCTGAGATGGTGTGACGCTGGTGAGTGGATTTTCTTTGGGCCTTCAGGGGTGAGAGGTGGGCACTCTGCCTCCTCTTCCCGGCCCTGCTCCAGTGACGCTGAAAGGACGAAAAAGGATATTTAATTAGTTACAGTCAACCTGCATGCCGCTTCCCCAGGTCATTATGCGCTCATCCTTCCATAATCAATGGTAAACCCATGTTGCTAACTTCAATCACTGAGCATTCAGCACTGCCATGGCTTCTGTGACACACATGGTGACCTGAGTGCTCGCCAAACACCTCCCTGTGGCACCTCAGCTTCACTCCCATCGGTGGACCTGGGGGTATGGCGCCTCTCCACATCCATAGCCTGCTGTCCGTTAGCCATAAGGATGGCCAACTGGGCCTGCCCTCTGCCAGTCCGCATTCGTTCCAATGCATTGTGCGCATGTGCAGTCTTCTCCTGAAAAGGTGAGAAGCGCATTGATTAGTCCAGCCTGCACCTGAATTCCCATCGCATCCCTGCCAACCCAGCCAGAGTGGGACATTGCAGGGCTCCAGTTCTTCATCATCCCACAGCTGTCGCACGCTCACCTGAACAAGCCAGGGCTGACCACCCACGCCCACATTGCACAAATGCTGCCTCCTTCATATGTGGCACCACAAGGTGTCACTTTGCTAAGCAAGGAGGCACAAGCACGTGGAGCGCAAAGTCCAGCAGGTGGATTGGTGCCCTGCCAACTGGAAGCTCCCCTCCCAGCATGTTAGCACCCTGATTTTGACATGCTTCCCAGTTCCAGCACTCTGCCTCGGTGTAGACCCTTGACTTTCACCCCACTCTATACTCCGGGTGTCAATGTCACACGTGCTGCGGATGCAGAACACATCCTAGCTCAACCTTCTCAGGGTAAACTGGGCATGGGAAATATCTGCTGGCACACTCAGTGAGGGATACATGCCGTGAGGGATTCAATGCCGTTACTGTACCTCAGAGTTGCTGGGGCCAGGGGGTGGGCGGTGGGGGTGGGGGTGGGGGTGGGGGGGGATGGAGAGTGGCAGGGGGGATTGCGGGTTGTGGGAAAAGGGTGACGGCTGCATTAAGTGACTTGAGGTAACATGGTCCTCACCCTTCCCGAGCTCAGGAGATCATTGGATCTTTTGCAGCACTGGAGCCATGTGCGCTGCACCACATCATGGGGGCTAACAGTCTCGGCCACCTCCTCCCACACACGTTTGGTCAGGTGGGGGAGTCTCCGCCTCCCGTCGCTTGGAAGAAGGACCTCCCGCCGCGTTGCTACCTCCTCCAGGAGGACAGCTAGGCACTGGTCAGAAAAACGAGGGGCACATTGCCCCGCTGGCCTACCTACCCTCTGGCCTGGCCTGCCCCAGTGGCCTACCCTCCGGACTTGCATCGAGCACATTGCCCCTCTGATGTGCACTTCTCCCAGCCATTGTGAGCAGCCTTGCAAAGGCTGCCAGGCCTTCATTTAAACAGAACGCTAGGTCGCCATTGGACCCGGCGGTCTGAGCGCGCCTGCCGCCGCCTGCCCACTCCCGCTATCCACAGGAATCGATCGTGAAGTACGTTGGGTGGGCCTTAATTGGCCCGCCCACGTAAACTGGCAGCGCAGACCTGATCGTGAGCGGCGATCGGGTCCGTGCCCACCCGAATCTGCTTCCGCACGGCTCCCCCCCGACATGGGGAAAATTCTCCCCATTATTAAGAAGGTAGTAGCCGGACATTTAGAAAATCACAATACAATCAGGCAGAATCAACAAGTTTTTTTCTGAAGGGAAATCATGTTTGACAAATTTATTAGAGTTCTGTGAGGATGTAGCAAGTAGGGTGGATGAAGGGGAACTAGTCAATGTAGTGCATTTGGATTTCCGAAAGGCATTTGTTAAGGTGCTACATAAAAGGTTACTGTATAATCTAAGGGTCCATGGTGTTAGGGTGATGTATTAACATGGATGGAGGATTGGCTAACTAACAGGAAACAGAGAGTCGGGATAAATGGATCAGTTTCAGGTTGAGAAACTAACTAGTGGAGTACCTCAGGTATCATTGCTGGGGCTTCAACTATTTACGATCCATATTAATGACTTTAATGAACGTTCAGACTGTATTGTAGCCAAATTTGCCGATGATACAAAAATAGGTAGGAAAGCAAGTTGTTAGCAGGATGCAAAGAGTCTGCAATGGATATAGATAGGTTAAGTGAGTGGCAAAAAATTGGAAGATTGAGTATAATGTGGGAAAATTTGAGGTTGGTAGGAAATATTAAAAAAAACAGAATATTATTTAAATGGAGAGAAACTGCAGAATGCTGCAGAGCAGAGGGATCTGGGTGTTCTTTACATCAATCATAAAAAGTTATGAAGCGGGTATGGCAAGTAAGGCAAATAGAATGTTGGCCTCCAATGCAAAGGGTGTGGATCATAAAAGTAGGGAAGTCTTGTAAAGCTGTACAGGGCATTGGTGAGACCACACCTGGAGTAGTGTGTACAGTTTTGGTCTCCTTTCTTAAGGAGGGATATACTTGCATTGGAAACAGTTCAGAGAAGGTTCACTGGTCTGATTCCTAGGATGAAGGGGCTTTTCTTATGAGGAAAGTTTGAACAAGTTGGACCTACACTCATTGGAGTTTAGAAGAATGAGAGGTAATCTTATTGAAGCACATGAGACTCTGAGGTGGCTGAAAGGATGTTTCCTCTCTTGAGGGCATCTAGAACTAGGGGACACAGTTTGAAAATAAGGGATCTCCCATTTAAGATGGAGATGAAGAGGAATTTATTTTCTCAGAGTGTCGTTAATCTTTGGAATTCTTCTCCACAGAGACCAGTAGAGGCTGGGTGATTGAATATACTCAAGGCTGATTTAGACAGATTTTTGATTGACAACAGAATTAAGGGCTCTAGGAGAAAGGCAGAAAAAGTATAGTTAAAGCCACAATCAGATCAGCTGTGATCTTATTGAATGGTGGAGCAAGCTTGAAATGGCCTACTCTTGCTCCTATATTTTATTATCTTATGAACACTATAGAATCCCCACTTCCAACCTTTTGATTTAGAGAGGTCATTGATGAAGCAGCTGAAGATGGTTGGGTTGTGATCACTACCCTGAGGAACTCCTGCAGCAATGTCCCGGGCTGAGACTATTGATCCCCAACAAATACAACCATCAGTCTTTGAACTAGGTTTGAATTCAGTTCTTGGAGAATTTTCCCATTGATTGCAAGGGTTTTACAAGGGTTTCTCAATGCTACTCTCAGGCAAATGATGCCTTGAGATCTGAGTACATCAAGACTAATTGTCACATTAAGGAAAAAACTCAAATGAAACCTCTTCGAAATTCTGCTCTTTGGACTTCTATCCTTCTCATCAGTCCTAACCAGATGAGCTATCCCCTGCTCCTCTGACTCTGTAATTACATTCAATTGTAGAGTGCTGTGTATTGATCTATCTCATGTCAATGCAAAACGTGCACTGATATCATAATGTAAGCTTTTCAAACAGTCACATGATAAAACAGAACTTGAATATTGCTGACAAGAGAGACATGTTGCCGAAGCTTTTCATCTTGCACTCATCAGGACAAATGCAAGAATGCCAAATTTCAAATGCTCACAATTTATACGACAGGATAAAATGGTGCTGATTGGTTGGCAAGTCGACACTGATTCGCCAAGGCCCCCCAAGCTCCTGCATAACAGAAAAAAGGATCAAGGCTTGAACATCTTCATTTAGTTTGCAGAGAAAGGGTCCTTATGTATGAATATATGTTTCTGCTTTCGCCTGGTAGTCAATGACACCTGCAAGTATCTCAACAATATTCATCTCCACAATCCATATGGTGTTGTCTCAATCCTGATTCCACCAACACACATGTATTTATACCTCAATGGCTGAGTGGGTGGCACATTCAAGAGATTAACTTAATTAATTAATTTAACTAATTAAAGACTAAAATTCAATAGTGCTGCTCCTTGCTCAGTTTTCTTCACATTCCTTTTTAATCCTCACAAATTACATTCACACTGTACCTAACCCCTGGAATCTGAAGAAATCCCTTAAAGAATTTACCCTGCACATTAATATATGGGGAATGTCCAAAAATCAAGCTCAACTGGGATCATGTATTTCTTGACCTTTATTATTTCAGTGAAGATGCTCACTCACCTGACTCTTCTCATGAACAAAGTGGTTCATTTTATTTTTTTATCTTTGGCAATTTCCCGCAAAAACAATAATAACAACTTATGTTTACTGAGCACCTTTAACATCCCAAGACCCTGTAATAAAACAAAATATGACACCGAGCAACATAAGGAGATGTTAGGTCAGATGACCAAGAGCTTGGTCAAAGAGGTAGGTTTTAAGGAGTACCTTAAAGTGAAGAAGAGCGTGCAGAGGAGTAGGCAAGGAATTTCAGAGCTTAGTGTCAAGGCAACTGAAGGCAAAGCCACCAATGGTAGAGCAATTAAAATCATGCATGCTCAAGAGACCAGAATTGAATGATTGCAGGTATTTCGAAGGATTGTGGGCTGGAGGAGATTAAAGAGATATAAAGGGATGAAGCCATGGAGCGATTTGAAAACAGGGATGATAATTTTTAAATCAAGGCGTTGCTTGCCCAGGAGCCAATGTACATCAGTGAACACGGAGGTAATAGGTGAACGGGAATTGGTGCAATTTAAGACATGGACAGCAGAGTTTTAGATAACCTAAAGTTTGCAGTAGGTGTGAAGTGAGAGACCAGTCAGGAGTGCATTGTAATAGTCAAGCCTAGAGGAAACAAAGGCTTAAGTGAGGGCTTCAGCAGTTGATGAGCTGCTACAGAGTTGGAAATAGGTGGTCTTCATGATACCATGGGGTTGAATTTTCTGGCTGACGCGCGGGTGGCAGAGCCCACACGACAGCGCTTAAAATGTTGCGCGCTGACGTCGCGTGAGCGTCCCAACGTCAGTGCGTGGCATCGTGATATTTAGGTGGGCGGGCGCGCTATGCAGCACGATGCACACCTGCCATTAATTAAAGGCCTTGATAAGGCCCTTAACTCGGCAATTGATGCCAATTTTGAGGAGCCCGTACGAACTTCGGCTCAGCGCACGGGCCCAACGGGCAGGCGAGTAAGTGATTTTTTTAACAAACCTCTTCCACTGGCAGGATGAGGCTTCATGTCGGCTTTAAAAAATTTTAATAAATATTTTGTGCACTTATTAACATGTCCCCTCTCGTGTGACATTGTCACATGAGGGGGACATGTTAATGATTTTTTTATTTTTCCATTTTTAAACTTTGAAAACCTTTCAGCGATCTCCCTGAGGCACCACTTAGCCTCAGGGAGATGTGCACTTTTTCGCGCGTAAGCGCAAAAGAGTGCACTCTCGCATTTGGGGAATCCCCCCCACCCGCATAGCGCTTCCTGTCGGGCGTCACACTGGGCAGGCCTCAATTGGCCCGTCCACTTAAAATGGCGGCGGGGCCCGTTTTGGCAGCGGCAATCGGCTGCCCGCCCGCCACCGAGTCGGTCGGACCCGCCTGCTCGTCAAGGGCAAAATTCAGCTGAGGTCAGAAACTTGTCTCCTTAAGATGTAAATTGATAACTATCTAGCACTCAATTAAAATGTATTATTATTCATCTGGAAACTTGGTAGTGAGTATTTACAACTGTGGCTCACAGACATGCTCTATCGTACCCTTATCTGGCATCCATATGCTCACGCTTGCCATCAGCGGTTCTTGGATAGCAACTTGGATATGGAACACATTCTGATTTTTTGCACCCCTTGATGCATTGGGTCTGATGACAAATGTAATTGCCCTGGTACTGCCACAGGGGTCTCAGGGGGATAGGGATTGAACCTAGCATCATCCTGTTCTGTAGTGCTCTGTTACTTGCTGAATTAAATCGCTGATACAGTAGGGAGGGAGAAGAAACTTTATGTACATTACATTATCAGATTCAGGGCAAGGCCAGGAGAATTCTTCTTCCCAGGGTCAAGATCTCAAAGGCCACAGTTAGGAATTCAGGCCAGACATAAATAAACTCAAAGCCCATGCTACCACTTTCTTTCTTGTTTGATGCTGTTTCATTGACATGACCTACTAGTTCAGTCATCACAGAGCATCAAAAAGTATAAGTAAACGCAGCTTTTTCAGGAGCTTCTTAATGCTGATGCAGTTGGGAATATGCAATACATTGTGATACATGTATTTTTTGGTTATCTGGCATCATCGCCAATTGGCTCCATTTCAAAAGAGGGAAGCTGAGGATCCTTAAATGCAAAATGGACCAAACCAAAGCCACTTGACAATCTTGCATGCTAAATAATTATACATTTGGTTTAGTATCACTACAATTTCCTCTGTCCCTAATTTCAAGGTCAGTTAGGTCTCAAATTAAGAGATTATATTAATTTTTCAAAACATGGTTGGCCTGTTAATCTATTTTACTCATATTTTAATGCTATCTCTAATTTCTTTAGAATGAGAGGTCTTTCCAAAAGCTGGTAAGGGTTGTTTTATGTGCATATGTGCATTAGTGGTGTATTTTAGACTACTTTATGTAACAAAAGCTTAGCTTTAAATATTCATTTTTGGATTACATAATAATGTTATAATAGAAAGGTGGAATCCAGATCAAAACAGTTTTGGTCACCAGATTTTGTTGAAAATCTGTCCCGGTGCTTGTAACAGTATCCAACCAAACCTCTGTTGTGCTGCGAACAATATGTGGAATCTTACCAAGTTTTATAACACTGAAACTCTGTTAATCTTATCATGTGATAAGAATCTACTGCACAACATAAAAAGCCGATCCCTTATGGGTCTCTTAACCACTGTGCCACCCTGAACTTGTGTAATTATATGTTATACATGTGGTTACTGGCCAATTTAATTGCCTTGAACAGATTAAATATATTAAATAAAAGCCTTCCTAGCATAACAAGATCAAGGTCATATTCAATTCACATTTCCTGAGAACTTGTATTTTCTCCTAATAAATTTAACATCTTTTGACATTTTATTTGCCTTTATCTGTATGGCCATTAAAAATTAAATGTCAACTAGCTTGCATTCAATATGTATTTGCTATGGTGTTTCCTTTTTATCTGATAAGTTAATGAAATGCAGATAAAAATCATTAGTCTCTGATGTGCATGGTTGCTTTCTTTCATCAGACAAGCTTGGTTAGCTTTCTGCAGTAAGATCTATATTTATTATAGATTAGCCTTTTCATGGGCTTGCAAAATCAAAGTTTAATAACTTTGCAAATGCTCTTTAAGATATGCATCAATCAGCTTGGTTGTTCTAAATTTGCCAGAAGGGTAAATGGCAATCGATATAATGATTCTGTAACACTAGAAAACAATTCAACCTTACAACAAATCAGAACGAATGTAGGCAATAACTTGAGTGGTTGTGCCTGCAATCTTGTTTTTAGGCTTCAAAGTCTCTTGAGAATCTCAGGATTTATGCTACCACTTCAATTCTTGGAAACTGGACATTCTACAGACTCAATGACTTCAAATTGTTGGATTGAGTGAAGTGCAATAAGGAAACAAATATCTGTAATAAACTCAAATGCTTTTTCCAGTCTTGAATTTCTCTATACATATAACCTACAGCAATTGATATATAGGATACCATCACTGTAAAGCATACATGCGTTCATAGTTGTGAAGACACATAGCAGGACAGAGAGGTATATGCTTGCACACGTATTCAGGCTTATCGAATACAAGGTTTAAACTGATGACCCACAGAAATATTGTAACTGAATCTATGTGAGTGATTTGAGTTGAGTTGGCCCATTTATACTGCTATGGGTAGAAATATTTTATCCTTATAGATGCTGCATCTGAGGCCTAAAAACACTCCCTTATCTAGCAGAAGCCTCAAACATGAAATATCAGCTTCCAGCCGTCTCCTGTCAGGATTGTGATCTATCTCTACAGGGGACTGCACTGATAATTCCTAGCGTTTGTCTTGTTTTCCATCACTAGAGGATATTTGGTGCAAATTATGGGGTAGTCATGCTTCATTTATGACAACAAAACTGTACAATATCCAATGCTAATAACTTAATACAATAAACTACAAAAACTGCACTGTCTTACAATTCCCAAAGAACAAACACCATCAAGTCCTCTATCTCAAATTGCTCGTTAAAAGAATAGGGATGAGACAACCTGATTTAAGCCAGAACATATCTTCTACTTTCTCAAAATGACATATATTAAGTAATTAGTGTAATGTTGCCATTTTCAATTCTAATATTTGTTGCATTTCTGACAATTCTCCGTGCCTATAAAGATTTCTTGCATGTTATTATAATTCTTCATTAGGTTCACAAATATCCCGTGCTGCCAATTTATAATGTTATTCATGCTTTACCTTTGTGTTCTTATGTTTTCTCATTTAGCATCTGGTATTTTTATTGACTGATACAGGCTTCGCCATTCTCAAGTTTGCTCCCTTGTTTTCAGATATAGGGCCATTGTTTCCTGTCAAAAGTGTGCCTGAGACATTCCATGGCAGAGGCCAGAAAGACTGATTGGTAGAATGGCTTTACTTTTTTTTTACTGCTGTTCAGTTTTTCACCACTACAGCTGCTTATTCCACAGCTGCATTAATGAGCTTTCCAATATTTATACCAGTTAAATGGCCTGTTTGATGCTTGAGGAGCATTAAAGGTTCATTATTGAAGTTAGATCATGATTGACTGTTACATTTTCTTTACCACTAATGAAATAATATTTCAAGCACTTTGCCAGCAGCTTCTTACTTCAAACCAAAAACATCTATTCTGTCTATTTTTATAAAAACATCAAAACTCTAATTTTGCTAATTTGAATTCTAAAATCTATCAGCTATTGAGGACAGAGTCAAGAATCAATCATTTTCTTCATCTTCTAGAGTACTTACACATGGGCATGTAAGATCCTAATAAGATTCTTATCATATTAATATGTTTGAGAGTCAGGTGTGAGCAACTTTAATACTTCATTAAGAAAAAATAAATAATGGATGTTCTGGCCTCTGCCACATGTCAGATTGATGCATCGATCACAGTAAACATGAAAACACCACATGTCCATGTTACTAATATGAACTATTCCATTGGATGGAATCTTGAACACTCTCGGGTTCATCTCAAACATCCTAAATATAAGCTGCCCACTTACATTAGCATGGCCCCACTTTTATGCTCTACAGTGACCATCCACGACACCTGAACCTTCTTTGTCTTTTCTCCTGCTTTTGGCATGAAACTAGCAAAAGGAGGCAGAATTTCTCTAATCTATAATTTACAAGAACAGTCTTGGTACCTCACCGTGTTTAGAGGCTTTTCTTCAGTCATTTTCTCATTATCTCATGGCTAGCTTGCTTATTGTTAATTATGTTATTTCTTATAGTTTCATAATCGGAGAGAAAAAAACTTCACAAATTATAATTAACCTATTCTATTACTCACTTTGGTTTAAAGTTAATGACAGACAAAACTCTCACACCACTAGGATTCCAGCTGGTTGATTCCAAGGAATGTCCTATTTTTGTTGCCTTGACAACCTGTCTGCAGTAAGGCTCTAACTCCTGCTAACTTCTCTTTCCCATAATGAATGTTATATTTCCTGTTAAGGTTTGTTAGCCATTTTAATACAACTACTAACATAGCATTGTAATATAGTAACAGCATTACACCTAAAACTTACTGGGCAAAGGGCCAAATGGAGTATGATTACACTACTATAAATGAAAGAACATTTTCATATTGAATTCCTCATGGAAAATATTTATCTTAAAACTCTGGTGGTGTAGCCTATTGAGAAATTTAAAACATTGTTAAAAAACCTGAGAGGCATCATTATCAAGGTGAATAGTGATTGGCCAATAACATTTGTCAGCCTGGAGAATTTCAATGGTGCACAAAAAGAGCAGATGGTACTGGGTTCAGACTGCTCCTGTGAACACAGAGCAGGAGGGAGTGGGTTCAGGCTGCTCCTGTAAACACCCTATTAGGAGTTGAAAAGGATGAAAATCTGTAGTGTGATATTAATTATGATTGGAAAACCAGATATGTGCACAGCCACGGAGAGGATTTTGGCATAATTGACATGAACTGTAGTCAACTGGAAGAAACCACATGATATCAACATAATTCAAGATACAAAAACAGAAAATGCTGGAAAAACTCAGCAGGCCTAGCAGCATCTTTGGGGAGAGAAACAGAGTTAACGTTGCAAGCCTGTATGACCCTTCTTCAGAGCTCAGAAGGGTCATACGGGCTCAAAATGTTAACTCTGTTTCTCTCTCCACAGATGCTGCTAGACCTGTTGAGTTTTTCCAGCATTTTCTGTTTTTATTTCAGATTTCCAGCATCTTCAGTATTTTGCTTTTAGTTCAAGACACATTTATTTTTACTCTACTTCTCCAATTTTTATTTTAATCTTATAATGTTTCACTATGTCCCACCTGGATTTGCCTCGCATTTCACAACTGCTTCCTTTTAAATAGCGCCCTTAACACACTAAAAGTCCCAAGGCACTTTACGTAAGCATTATCAGTCAAAATTTGACTCTGAGCCACATAAGGAGGTACTAGCACAGGTGACCCAAGAGAAAGGTTTTAAGATGTGTCTTGAAGGCGGAGAGGAAAGAAGGGAGATGGAGAGGTTTAGTGAGAAAATTCCAGAGATAACAGCCTAAACAACTGAAGGCACAGTTCGACAACCAGTGATGTACTCTAAGGAAACACAAGCAATTATAGACATATGACTGATCAAAGGAGATATTTCTGAGATAGCAAGTTAAAGAGCTGAATAAATGGCCACATAAAAGTAATAGTTTATAAAGCTGTTGTTGATTTAAAAATATAACTTGGTACATGTGCTCATTTTAGTCCTTCCACCTGCTTTTTAGAAAACTGAAGAATATTGTAGTTTTATTGATGAGAAACACAGTTAGATGTGCGGAATATATTCTATGAGTTAAAATATGAACATACATACAAACATATGAATTAGGAGCAGGAGTAGGCCATTCGGCCTCTTGAGCCTGCTCCACTATTCAATAAGATCATGGCTGACTTGATTGTGGCCTCAACTCCACTTTCCTTCCTACTCCCTATACCCTTTGACTCCCTTGTCAGTCAAGATTCTATCTAAATCAGTCCTCAATATATTCAATGATCCTGCTTCCACCGAACTTTCAAAATCCACCAGGATGCTTCTCAAATTCCATTATATCTGGTCAATTTACTGGAAGTGCATTTTTTATGGTGAAGTGACAGGACATACAGTTAAACCAGATTGCTAGCACTAGGGTTCATAAAAACCTATAACTATAATAGGATCAATAGCAAATATAAACTCCAATAGAAAACTTCAAGTAAAAGGCCTGAGAAATGAGAGAATAGTGAAAATTGCACTTATAGATTGGAAGGCATTACTGAGAGTAAGTCAGAGGATACAATGTTTTATAATTATATAAGCATTATAGCATAAAATTTTAATCAGCAGTATGTTTTAATATGCCAGCATTTTACCCCTCTCAACATAAGGATGTTCCTAATTGTTTGTCATAACAACTGCTCATGAAGTTATTGTGTGCTGGATTTACCAGCAGTTTAATTCAAACAGTGTCTGTGAAGTGAGTGCTTACTGACTGTACGGCAAGCTGTTAGAGTAACTACAGCAGCTGGAAATGTATTTCAGTATTAGGCAAGCAGAGAAAGGAAGAATACAGGCATTTCAAAATACCTTGCTGATTAAATTTAACCCTGTCTTCAATTCATACAGAATCATAGAAATCACAGCACAGAAAAAGGTAATCACATCTGTACAGGTGCTAGCTCTTCAACTGGAGTTATCTACTTTAATCCTATTCCCTCTATGCTCATTATTCCTTTTCAAATACTTAAACATTTCTATGTTCAATGCTATCACAATCTGTCTCAATATCCATTTATAATAGTGACCTAACATCTCCTCCCATTTACAATTCTTCAATCAGAAATGTATTCCTTTGATTTAAAGTACCAAGTGGCTACATAATATTAAATCATAGAAAGCTTTTGTGCTTCCTTTTTTCTGCTGACCATCTAACTTTATACCTTTCCCCACCCCTTACAGTCTGCAATCAATATTCCTCTGGGGATATTCTTGTATATTTGCTTCCCAAAGGAAACCATCAGTGATTCATATCACATGATGCAACCCAACCTAAAATGGACCTCTATTTCAGACATTGCACTCCCAGTGGCTGTAAAAGTCACAATTGGTATAAACTTTATGTACCTGGATCATTTGTCTAGGATATTCGCAATGTGTTACAAGCAAAGAATAAAAATGTTAATGTAAGTTAGTAGATGCTGGATCATACTTAGAAAAACATTATGGGCTGGATTTTATGCCCCCCTTCCCCCGACCTCACCCCCATCCGCGGCGGGCACATTTTGGGGGAGCATGTAAAATATATCAGGTGACTAGCCCACTGCATTCCTGCCCACCCCCAACCCAGCCCCCGGGAAGGTGGCTAAGGCACCCACTAGCCCGCTTGCTGTTAGGCCAATTATTACACACTTAACGCCCTCAATCTGCCTCCACTGCCATAATATGCGGGGCAATGGCAGGCGGGTGAGTTTGGAAGGCCGTTTGCTTTAACGTTTGTGAAAAGGAAGGAAGGAAAGGTATGCACATTATTTGGGCAGTGACCTGTATACACTGGGGGCACCCCTCCTTCCAAAATGTTGCCCCTTCTTTGTACCTCCTCACCTGGCCTCCACCCCTACACTGCACTGAGTCTGGCAGTGCAACCAGGTTGATGGGCAGCTCTTGAGGGCAGGATTTCCCTCTCTGAGGGGCTGCTGGCAGCACGTTGTCACTGTGGGGTGGCCATTTTTAAAGATGGTTGGTTTGGAACAGGCTATCTAGCCTTACATCAATCTTGAAGGATAAAATGAAATTGATATGATTAATGTTTTATTTTATATAGCTCATATAAATAAGAGAATTCCCAGTTGCCTACATATCACTGATTTCAATGATCATACAGCTTGTATAGAAAACTATTTTTCAACTTTTTGAGGGCAAAATAAATCTATGACAGTAAAACGAATAGTGAACAGCCTATTTCACACCCATGCCCAATGCTCTTTTCCAAAATGCTTTCATGTTACTGATAAAGACCAATATCACTCCTTTTAGCTTTATTTCCACTGAAGCGCAGAACACTAAAAGGAGATTTAGTACAGGTTTTAAAATTATGAAGGGCTTTGATAGGGTGAATACAGAAAGACTATTCCTTCCAGTTGGGAAGTCAGTTATGAGAGTCATCAATTTAAGCTTGTCACTGAGAGAGTGAGGAGAGGTTACAGGAAATGTCTATAGGCAGAGCTGTTGGAGCCTGGAATGTTTTGCCGGAGGGAGTAACTCAGGCAGACACCATTGTATCTTTTAAGAAAAAAAAGTAGATTTTACATTTGAAGGAAGGGAGGATGCAGGGCTATGGGGAGAAATAGGGGCAGTAGGATTAATTTTAATGGTCATGACAGTTATTCATAAAAATGCAAAACCAGATGTTTGATGACAGAACTTTGTAGAACAGGTCCTGTTCCAAAGAATTAATCAGTGATTCATTTAAATACATAACAGACTGGGTTTCCAAAGCTTCATGTAGCAAAATTAGGGATTGCAAGAAAAAATGCAAATACCACTGTGGCAACCTGTCTGATTTTTGCTCGTTCTTTCATAAAAACTGCATTGGTGCCATCATATTATCTGATTGTTCCTTTACTTCCTTACCACAAGTCTATTCCTTCTGTTGATCACTTTGTGTGACGTTCCTGACATTAGTCCTAAATTTGTCTTTTGCTAGTTTGAAAATGACCTACCTTGCTCTGTTTTAGTGTGAAGTCATTTCCAAAACCTACCTTTTTCCAAAGTGCTTTCTTTCTCAGTAGTGGTGTGTTACAATTCACTCAGAGTCCAAGTTGCTATGACAGCATGCACTTTTTACATTGATGCTGTAGTCTGGAACTATGGATAGCGAAAGTAAAGGCTCCATTACATGGCTGCCCAGGAAGTTCTCCCACTCTTACAGTCTGCTATTGGCAAGCATTCGCAGGATTATAGCTTGATACTCAACCTGTTTGGCCACATTATGAATGTACCTTCCTTGGCCATCAACTCCCAGGCAGGTCTCAAACGCAGACCTTCTGGCCTAGAGGCAGGGGCACCCTATCCACTGCACCACAAAATCATTGTTTTCTTCCTTGCACAACACTATAAAATCTGAGTGCTTCCTTTGGAGACTGAAAGGGCCAGGTTTCCACAGTCTCTCCTCATAATTCCTGCCTCGGCCATTATGAGTCAGTTTTATGGCCATCTGGTCATGAAGATCTCCCTTGTGCCTTAGTATCCAAAGAGAGCATATTATTAAAGGTATGATCTGATCAGGACATCACACATTCTGAGAATGAATTCTTCTGGCTATTTATATTTATTTTGGTTGTAGAGGATAGTTTAAGGGGTTGTATTAGATTTAGATGCAGATATAGTTTAACACTATATTTGCTTTATTGATCGATTCTTGACATTAGTCAAACATATTGAGCATCAATTCTATTAAAATCATTTAGATTTCATTCAACTTCCCCTTTAACCAATAACATTCATGGAGTGCTTATGTAACCCATAAGACCATAAAACCATAAGATGTAGGAGCAGAAGTAGGCCTTTCAATCCATCGAGTCTGCCCCGCCATTCAATGAGAACATGGTTGATCTGATAATCCTCAACTCCACTTTCCTGCCTTTTCTCCATAACCCTTGATTCCCTTACTGATTAAAAATCTGTCTATCTCAGCCTTAAATATACGCAACGACCCAGCCCTTACAGCCCTCTGCGATAAAGGATTCCACAGATTCACTACCCTCTGAGAAAAGAAATTCCTCCTCATCTCTGTCTTAAATGGGTGGCCCCCTTACTCTGAGATTATTCCCTCTGGTCCTAGACTCTCCCACAAAGGGAAACAACTCTCAGCATCTACCCTGTCAAGCCCCCTAAGAATCTTATACGTTTCAATAAGGTTGCCTCTCATTCTTCTAAACTCAAATGAGTACAGGCCCAACCTACTCAACCTCTTCTCATAAGAAAATCCATCCATGCCCGGGATCAACCTATTGAACCTTCTCTGGACTGCTTCCAATGCCAGTATATCTTTCCTTAGATAATGGGACCAAAATTGTTCACAGTATTCTAGGCGTGGTCTAAGTAGTGCCTTGTATAGTTTTAGCAAGACTTCCCTATTCTTATATTCCATTCTGTTTGAAATAAAGGCCAACATTCCATTTACCTTCCCTATTAGCTATTGAGCTTGTATGATAGCTTTTTGGGGTTCATACGCAAGAACTCCCAAATCCCTCTGTGATGCATCCATCTGCAGTCCTTCTCCACTAAATAATATTGAACTCCTCTATTATTCCTGCCAAAGTTCATAACCTCACATTTTCCCACATTATATTCCGTCTGCCAAGTCTTTGCCCACTCACTTAACCTGTCTATATCCCTCTGTAGACTCCTTGTGTCATCCTCACCACTTGTCTTCTCACCTATTTTTGTGCCATCTGAAAACTTGGCAATAGTATATTCATTTCCCTCATCTAAGTCATTAATATATATTGTAAATAATTGAGGTTCCAGCACTGATCCCTGTGGTGCTCCACTAGTTACTTGTTGCCATCCTGAAAACGGTCCCCTTATCCCAACTCTCTGCCTTCTATTAGTTAGCCAATCCTCTATCCATGCTAATATACTATCCCCAACACCATGGGCTCTTACCTTATTAAGTAGCCTTATGTGTGGTACCTTATCGAACACCTTTAGAAATCCAAATGTATTGCAGCTACTGGTTCTCCTTTCTCTATCCTGTTTGTTACCTCCTCAAAGACTTTTAATAAATTTGTCAGGCATGATTTCCCCTTCATGAAGCCAAGCTGACTCTGCTTGATTAGATCATGTATTTCTAAATGCTCTGCTATTACATCCTTTATAATAAACTCCAACATTTTCCCAATACAGATGTTAAGCTATCTGGTCTATGGTTATCTGTTTTCTGTCTCCCTCCCTTTTTGAATAAGGGTGTTACATTGGTCATTCTCCAATCCTCTGGGACTTTTTCAGAATCTAAGGATTCTTGTAAGATTACTACCAGTGCATCGATTATCTCTGTAGCTACTTACTTTAATATCCTAGAATGCAACCCATCAGGTCCAGGGGACTTATTGGCCTTTAGCCCCATTAGTTTTCCTAGCACATTTTCTCTAGTGATAGTTATTGTATTTATTTCCCCGCCCCCACCCCCCGACTTTTGCCCCTTGATTATTTAGTATTTTTGGAATGCTATTACTAATTTCTACCGTGCAGACTGAAGCTAAGTGTTTATTCAGCTCCTCTGCCATTTTCTGGTTCCCCATTGTTATTTCCCCAAGCTCCTTCTGTAAGCTCACTTTGGCCTCCCTCTTCCTTTTTATACATTTAAAGAAGCTCTTACTGCCCATTTTTATATTACTTGCTAGTTTACCCTCAAAGTTCATTTATCTGCTAAACTCCTTTCCCAGTCCATTCCAGCCAACTCTGCCCTCATTCCATTATAGTTACCCTTATTTAAGTTTAGCACAGTTATTTCTGACCCAAGTTTCTCACTCTCAAAGTGAATGCTAAATTCTACCATATTATGGCCACTGTTTCCTAGGGATTTTTTACTTTACTCTGAGATCATTTATTAAACCTGCCTCATTACACATTACTAGATCCAAAATAGCCTGATCCCTGGTTGGATTCACAACATATTGTTCTAAGAAACTGTCCCTAATACACTCTATGGACTGAATCATCTGGCTGACGTGCGGGTGGTGGAGCCCGCCCATAAACGCTTAAAATGTTGCGCGCTGACGTTGCGTGAGCGTCCCGATGTCAGCGCGTAGCATTGCGATACTTAGGTTGGTGGGCGCGCTATGCAGCGGGACGTGCGCCCATGCCATTAATTAAAGGCCTTATTAAGGCCATTAACTCACAATCGACCAGGATTTTAAGGGGCTAGTGGGAACTTCAGCTCAGCACACAGGCCCAATGGGCAGGCGGGTAAGTGATTTTATTACAAACCTCATCCAGTGGCGGGATGAGGTTTGATATCGGATTTTAAAACATTTATTAAAGGTTTTCTGTACTTCATTAACATGTCCCATCTCGTGTGACATTTTCACATGAGGGGGACATGTTAATGATTTTTTTTCTGTTCTATTTTTAATCTTTGGCAGCCTTTCAGCGATCTCCGTGAGGCAGCACTTTGCCTCAGGGAAATGTGCGCTCTTTCACACGCATGCGTGAAAGAGTGCACTCTCACCGTTGGGGAATCCCACCCCCCCCCCGCCCCACAGGAAGCGCATAGCGCTCCCTGTTGGGTGGCCCGCTGGGCGGGCCTTAATTGGCCCGCCCACATAAAATGGCGGCAGAGCCCGTTTCGGCGGCGGTGATCGGCTGCCCGCTCGCCGCCGAGTTGGTCGGGCCAACCCGCCCATCAAGGGCAAAATTCTGCCCTATGAATTCTTGCTCGTGGCAACCTCTGCCAATTTGATTTTCCCTATCTACATGAAGACTAAAGTCACCCATGAGTAATGTACTACCTTTTTTACATGCCCTCATTATCTCCTGATTTATTCTCTGTCCTACAGTATAGCTACTGTCAGGGGGCCTATAGACTACTACCACCACTGTCTTCTACCCCTTGTTATTTCCCATATGAATTCTACATCTTCTGATCCAAGATCCTTTCTAGCTATTGTACTTATTCCATCACGTACTAACAAAGCTACCTCACCACCCTTTATTTCCTTCCTGTCCTTTTGAAAAGTCACATACCCTGAATATTTAGTACCCAGCTTTGATTTCCTTGTTACCATGTTTCCATAATGGCTATAAGATCAAACCCATTAACCACTATTTATGCCGTTAATTAATTTATTTTGTTCTGAATATTATGTACATTTAAGTAAAGAGCCATTAATTGTGCCTATTTACCATTTATCCCCTTTTGGCCCCATTTGCTGCTTTTTTTTACACTCTGGGTATCATTACCTAAATAGTTTCCCTGCAGAGTTGCCATATCCTTTTGCTTTGTAAGCCTACGTATCCCCTTTCCAGAACCCTTCCCCGTCCTCTATTTAGTTTAAAGCCCTCTCTACAGCCCTAGTTATTTGGTTCGCCAGGACACTGGCCCCGGCAAGGTTGATTTTATGTGTAGTGCTTACGTTTGTTCACATTAAATTTTATCTACCTCTGTTCCACATAGATAGGTAAATTTGTCTTGATTTATTTTGGAGTTCCTGAGCTGTCCCTCCTTGATTAATGTTATCTGTAAATTTGACCAATTTGCATTGAATTTCTGAACCCAAGTCATTAATGTAAATGAGCAACAATAGGCATCTCAAAACCAATCATTGAGTCACCATGCTCCTCCCACTGGACTTGCGGTTTTCTACCAGCCAACCAATTAATTATCCATTTCTACATTTTAGTCTAAAACTCAACTGTTTGAGCTTAACTAAGAAACAATGTCAAATGTGTCATAGGTATCTAGGCAAATTCTTGGTGGCTTTCCAGTCCATGTGAAATGTCACTTTCACAAAAAAGGACAAGCAGGTTCATTGAGCACAACCTTCCGCTGCTGAATCTTTGTAGACTATTCTTTATCGCATTATTGTATAGATAATCCTCAAGTTCATTCAGCTAGCAGATCTCCCCAGTATTCAATTTCCTCATAACCCCCAGTTCTCTTACTTTTCTGATTTAATACAATCAATTGCAAGAAATGTTTTTATTTTAAGCCAACCTCATTTATATCAGTCATTAATTTTACTTGTGTTATTGTAATATGCAAAAGTTGTTTATTATCTTTCTTAGAGAAACCATGCAGGAAATATAATTGATTATATTGACTGGTTCTACTCTTCCCTGACTGCTAATACCAAAAATCAGGCTTTGCATCTACAACCATGCTTTTCTAAGATCCCTCTTTTAACATATTTCTACATATTCTTATATTATTTCTAGAAAACGCCTCCCCCTGCAGGATCTATACAGTTCATTCTTCCCTATTCCACTTCTGTTTAATGTTAAACCATTTAGCATCACATCTGTTTTGTCTATTCTTGCAGTCTCCAGAGAAATTTTTATCTGGCATGCTCATCATTATGATGCCTGTGAAGAACGGTCTGATGCTCTCTGCTAAAGTGTTGAGCAGCCTCGACTCCCTGGCCCAATTAACTTGTTTAAGCTGGTCCCTCATGTATTTGAAGTTAGTCCTTATGACATTGTATGAGACTGATGGCCCTGAAGAATTTTGAATTCCAGAACATTCTGTGGTTCATTCATTCATTCATTTGTGCTCTGTTCGAAGACAGGCACTTGGCTCGTTGTCTGCTGATGCTTTATCCTAAGGTGTTTTCTTGGCAGTTTTTCTTTTGTTAGTGGTGATTTGCCATTGCCTTCTACTTTCAGTGGCAGGATGAAGAGACAAGTCCTAAGTCTACCTCAGCCAGAATGGGTATCAACTTGCAAGTCCTTCCTACACACGCCAATGGCAGGTGGTAAGAGCGAGAGAGATGTCTTGCTAGCCATGTGATGAAAAGAAAGTTGAAGCTTCTACTATCGCTATCCATAGCTTCAGGTGACAACATGCAGGTAAAAAGTGCATGTTGCCACAGCAACCTGGACTTCTTGAGTGAACTATAACTCATATTAAGTGAATATGTCATAGTCATAGAGGTCGACAGCACAGAAAAAGGCCTTCACTCCATCGAGTCTGCGCCGGTCAAACAAGTACCAAACTATTCTAATCCTATTTTCCAGCACTAAGCTCATAGCCTTGTATGCCATAGCATTGCAAGTGCACCTCCTGTGTGTTTTTTTATATACACTGGGCCATGAAACAATTATGCATTGAGTTCACTAACTTGGACTCCAAGTCCTAGGTACTCATAATTTATATTTGATGTATTGAAGTCCCATTAATTTCCTTGTTGACACATATCCCTTTAAATTATTTAGAGCGTTGTCTTTCTTTCCGACAGTCATTATCATTTTAAAAAATGTTTTCATGGGACATGGCTAGGCCAGCATTTTTGTTGCTTATCCCTAATTGCCCTTGATAAGGTGGATAGGCCGCCTTGTTGAACCGCCGCAGTCCATTTGATGTAGGTTCACCCACAATGCTGCTAAGGACGGAGTTCTCAGCAACAGTGAAGGAACAGGAATAGAGTTCCTAGTCAGGATGGTGTATGGCTTGGAGGGGAATTTGCAGGTGGTGGCGTTCCCATGCACCTGCTGCTCTTGTCCATCTAGGTGGTAGAGGTTGCTGTCAAAGGAGCCTTGGTGAGTTGCTGCAGTAGATCTTGTAGATGGTACACATTTCCAACACTGTTCGTTGGCGGTGGAGGGAGTGAATATTGAAGTTGGTGGATGTGGTGCATTCAATTTGGCTGTTTTGTCCTGAATGGTGTCCAACTTCTTGAGTGTCGCTGGAGCCGCACTCACACAACAACAACGAAGGAACGACAATATAGTTCCAAGTCAAGGTAGTGTGCGAATTGGAGGGGAACTTGCAGGTGGTGTTCCCATAATATTGTATTAGTTATTGTTCTCTGGGGTCAAACGTGGTTCTGTTACTCTCCCTACCCCTTAATCTTATACCACAACAAGGGCCTCCAATTCAAGCATTTTATTTCCTTCAGTGCAGTGCTGAGGGTGTCCTTCATGTGAGACATTAAATTACCGTGTGACCTTAAAGGATCCCAAAGCACTATTCAAAGTGGTGCAGGTATGTTCTCCCAAAGTCCTAGACAACATTTATCCCTCATTCAACATCAACAACAGATCATCTTATAATTCATCTCACTTTTCTGTGAGATTGTGTTCTGTGCAAATTGTGTTTGCCAGCAATAAGTAACTTCACTTCAAACAAAATTAATTGGTTGTAAAGTGCTGAGGTCCTGACTACATGAAAGTAAATTGTCAACAAATTATTACATACATTTTATTGTAGATTGCCACGTTCCTTGACCCATGTTTTCTGAAGGTTGAGTATAACTGTCTTGTGTTTTTACATTATGCCTTTAATAAAGCCAAGGATTCCTTATTCTTTATTTTTGAAAAAGAAACAGCCTTTACAACTTGTCCTGCACTTTGAGGACTTGTGTATTTATGTCCAAAGGTATCAATATTTCTGTACCCCCTTAGAAATTGTACCATTTAGTTAAAAATTCCCCATGCTCATTCTTTCTACCACAATGGATCACTTCACACTCCTCTACATTCAATTAGTCTATCTATACCCTCCTAGCTTGTTGCTATCCCCTTCATTGTTTACAACATTTCATAGTATTGTGTAATCTGCACACTTTGAAATTATGCCCTGTATACCCAAGTGCAGTCATCAATATATATCAAAAAGAACAGTGATCCTGAGTACCGACCCCTGGGGAACATTATTGTATATTTTCTTCCACCGTGAAAATAGCCATTCACCACTATTCTCTGTTTTCCAATCTAATGTCCACTATGCCACTTCCCTTTTAATCCTTTGGCTTTAATTTTGCCAACAAGTCTTGAAAATATTTCCTGTTACTTATGAGAGCATTACTTTCCCATCAATTGTTAGGTCTGAATGATTCTGGAATCACAGCGTTGCAAGAATAAAACACAACCAAATGATGTTTTTAATTCCAGTAATTGTACACACTTTCTGCCATGCACTGCTTCTTTGCAGCGCTAGCTGATTATTCAGGTACAGCAACAATACTCAGAGCTTCCATGAATGTAAATCTCTACTTTCAGTTTGGTATCATAAATACATAAAACTCAAAAGATCTCAATACGTTAACACATCAAATCCTGATTATATTTCAATAACTCAAAGGTTCAATTAAGGCACAAATGCACTGGCTTAAGCATTGTGAAAGTTTATTTATTTTATTGGTAAGGTGGATTATGCAAGTTGACCAAAATGAACATTCGTCTCAATGTGTTACAGTAGTCAAAAAATAGGTTGATATTTGAATGCTAAAGGTATACTTGAATGTTTTCCTAATCTGGGATTTAAGGTCTGAATATTTTATAGACAATTCAAAAATCAGAATATGGATCCACCGTAACAAATAAATAACGAGTGCAAGCACATATAAAAAAAAATTCCATCAAATAAATGGAGCAGCAGGACAAAAATCTTAAAAGTCAGCCCCATAATAATGAACAAAATGATGACTCTGATTTAAAAAAAAAAAAATTCACCATTTCCTAAAGCAAACTGCAATAGCTGTCCAACTTGGGAAGTTAATCATTCAATTGAATGAAATGTGGCTGGTGAGAATAAACAGCTCAGTTGTCATCTGCTTCAAGGTTAATGTTATTTCCGAATTTTGCATAGAGCTGAACTTTAAGATCAGATAACACTTGCTGAATGGTCTCCACACGAGTCTGCAAAGCCTGGATCTCACCTTGGAGACTTTGCTGAAAAATAAAGTTTAAAGTCTTGTCAAAGTACAAACAGTCAGGAAAATTAAAATGTTCTTTATTAATTCAAAACGTTCTACTTTCATTGATTTAGGGTCACAAAGCAGTGAAAACAGCTTTCCGGATTATTTTAGTATCTTATGTATTGCCATCAGCTCCTCCAGTTTTACTTAAGACGCTATTTGGATCACTTTGCAACCAAGACACACAAAATGTCATCGACTGTAATGTTTTTCATGTCACAATTTGAAAGTGAAGGGGGGCAGGGGAGAAGCGGCAATATCAGTCACCTGTTAAATCAGGAAGCACCAGATTGAAAGTGAAGAAGCCAGTGCCTCAGACCACCATCATCGTCTCACTTTGCTAGCAAGTTGTTTTCACAAGGAAAAAAAAAGTTGGCAGAATCTGCAAAGCTTTTACCCAAGGTCATCATATACATCCATAATGATTAAAAATCTTACATTTGTATGCACTTCCGGTCATCCTTTTCTATTATAAATTCCCGTGACCACATTCATAATGGAAAATACCTATTCAAATATGTATCGATATATTTAATTTGGTATATCCAGTTAACTATGTATTTTAACCTATATAACTCCTTTGCCATGAATTTCCTCACATGGGAACATTTACAAGTGCCACAGATGATGCTCATTAATATGTGTAAGGAAATTAAGGACTGCCAAGGCGGCAAGAAAACCTCAGTTGGGAAAAAGTATCGATCATAAGGAATTTGGCTGAAGCTGGTTTTCAACACAATGCTCCTTGCAAATATGATAAGATGCTGAGACCTGCCATTTTTGGTTGAACTAATCAAAGCCCATTTGAAACTGTGCCCACCAATGAACTATTGATCATGCACTCTTATCGTCCAACCTGAATTAATGACTGGACAGTACACGAGGTCTTGAAGGGGTTCTAATTGTATATGAGCCCTGAAAAGTCCCCAAGAGGCACGATGCCATAAGACGGATCCAAGACAATGGAGAAGTCCTGGTGAATCAAGTCAGGAAGACCTTGGTCAAGATCACTCCTAAGCGACTCAGTCAACTCAGGCTGGTCACTTGAAGTTTTAACTGTATGCTTTGTATGGTGAATTAAAATTAAGGCTTCAACAAAATCCTTTTTGTTTTTAATTATTTCATGAAGGTGTTAGGTTTAACCACAGTGTTGTCAACATTGAACAGACAGGAAGCTTACATACGCAATGATACTCTTAAATTTACTTGTTTTTTTTTCCTCCACATAGCTTTTTAAGTGTTTATGATGTTGGATTTTTGAGACAGATAGTGACTACGTTAGAAAAGCCTCCTAACATTTTCACTAGCTTGTTGTCTTGCTGGCTGGATGCTCCTCCCAGCAATTTTGACCACCTATCCTGGGCAATAAACAGTCCCCGTTTGTAGCACTTCTCAGCTTCATTGGATTGTTCCTGGTTGTGAATGCTCCCAACCTTTTGTCTGTTTGGCAGTCTGTCACTCTTAAAATTTATTATCCCAATTTCTCCCCACAAAAAACTTGCTCAGTTGTGCTTTGGCTCAAGTCCAATAGTTACATTTTTTAGCTCCAATGCTATGTTCTTCCTCTATTACTGTGGTAGTAAACCTGTTACTTATTCTATCTACAGCTGATGTTTCTCCGTACAATGTACCTGCTTGAACTCTACTCATTATAGCTCGCATGTCCATCCACATTTTCCCAAAAAGTGCAACTTTTCAAATTAAAATATCACTTAGGGGGAAAAATCAAGTCAATGGCCTGTCATGATCTATTCCAAAAAAAGACTTTGGATAAATAAGAACACCGTTTTAAACAATGCGAGTAAATTAAAGAGGATTCTAAGGTTAATTTTTCCAATCAAATCCTCCTAAAACCAGCTATCATCTACACTCATGGTCTACATTCCTTGTTCTCTCTCCCACCCTCATCGCTCACGCATCTTCTCCCACCTCAAAGCTCCTCTGTCCACACCCATCATACCAGTGTCACTGCTTGAAGAGCGGCTACTTCAAAAAGTTGCATTTATATAACGTCGTTAGAACATCCCAAGGTGCTTCACAAAATCAATGAAAAATTAACATAGAAAAGGAAAAGGAGATATTAGGCGGTATAACCAAAAGCTTGGTCAAAGTAGTGGTTTGTAAGGAGAGTCTTAAATACGGATACGCAGGTGGAGCAGCTAAAGATGATAATTCAAGAGCGCAAGTCCGAAGTAACTGGAGGCATAACTCTAGTGTACTGACTTTCTTTGTTCAGCATCTAAGCCAGCTCTATCATCCCTCTCAAAGACCCCAATCTAATTCCAATGCACTATTCCTTGAACCCCACCATTGCTCTGGCAATTTTCAAGCTTGGAAATCTTGTTGCAATGTCTCAATGATAAGCTTACAATGCAAAAGCAGCCAAGGCCAGGGAGATCCTTTCTCACATTGCTCCCCCTGATATCCTTCGGGTCCCCAGAATTGGAAACCATTGTCACAGTGGGGTCAAACTGTTTTATATATGTTTAGCAAAGCTTCTTGGCTTTTGTACTCTATGTCTCTATTGTCATGAAGCTAACATATAATGTTCATAATATTTTTCTGGTTTATTGTGAGGTAGGTTTATGGGAATAAGTATAGTTGGGTTTGCATGTGATTTAATTACATTGTGTAGTCAAGCAGGCTGCAAGCTTTAAATTAAAAGAAGCAAGGTGCTTGACATGCTAATGAGCAAACATGGATGCTGGCTTAGCATGTAAGGTGCAAAAGGAATTTCCATTTTTAGATAAATAAAGGAATATTTGGGTTTCAAAGGGATTTTATTCTGTTTACAACTAGCCAGATAAGCAAGGCTAAGGCATGTGTTTGTTTTTCCCAAATGTTACTGGCAATATTGCCACCATGAAAGTTTTTATGTTATGGGGAAGATACAGTTTCAAAGACATATGGAACAATAGAATTTACATATACAAAAAAAAGAGAAACATGTATAAAGGAGAATGAAAGGTTGTGTGTCAGAAGGCCATGTAAGATCTAACAGGTATGTGCGAAATAGCCTTATAGAAGCCTCCAGCATTTGTGCACAAGTCTGCTATCTAAAAAACCTGAAGCTGGAAAAAGCCATTTGGAATTGCAATATCCAGGGTATTGTGTTAATTTGCTGAGTTTGTTTTAAATCTAAAATCTATTTTGGTCCGTTGCCTTAAAGGGAGTGTAACTGGGAGTAATGTTAATTAAGAATTTTAGGAGTTATTATAGTCGTAATTGTAGTCTTATGTAAGTATTTGAAAATTTTATTTTGTTACTAAATATTTTAATTTAATTTTTAAAATCTCTAAAGGTCTTGGTGGACTTACTACTTCTGACTTCAGTGCACATATCTCATAATAAATACAAATAGCAAAAATGTGATAACGCGACCAAGTTTCCCTCGTGGATTTGGTCTCCCTGGCACACATCATCTGCCACGTCATAACAAATTGGGGGCTCGTCCGGGATATTTGAAATTCCTTAATTGGTTTGGAGTTGGATCTTAAGATTATGAGTATGAGAAGCACATTGAATTCAGAAGCTGGTGTGAGGCATTTTTAAAGTGATGAGACTACAAAATTGGCTGCATCCATGGGTAAAACTTTTTTGGAAGTAGAAGATATAACTCTGCTTAAGTTACAAAAAGTATCTAAGGGTAAGTTATTAGAGTTGGTGGATAAATTGCAGTTGAAGTTACCTGTAGGGGCAAAGAAAGCAGACATAGTTGAAGTTATAGCACAGCATTTGAAGTTGGAAGTGATACCTGACACTAGCGAGTTACAGATGGAGGTAGTGAGACTTCAGTTACAGATGAAGAAGCTTGAATTTGAACAAACAATGGAAATGAAAAAAACTTGAACTAGAAGCAACAGAAAAAGAAAGAGAAAAAGAGAGTATTTCAAAGAGAAATGGAAATGCAAAAACTTGACCTCCAGAGGGAAGAGTTAGCAATGGAGGAAAGGGAAAAGGAAAGAAAAAGAGGATACCAGCTTAAAAAGCTGGACTTTAAAAAAGAGACCTCAAATGTCAAGGAAGGTTCAGATGATGAAAAAACCTTCAACCTAAAAAACAGTGGGGAGCTGTTTAAATTTGTGCAAGCTCTCCTGAAGTTTGAAGAAAAAGATGTAGAGGCGTTCTTTATTTCATTTGAGAATATAGCTAAAGGGATGAAATGGCCGCAAGAAAACTGGACATTGCTTTTACAGTCTAGGTTACTGGGTAGAGCTCATGAGGCTTATGCTTCACTGTCAGAAGAAGTGTCAGTGGATTCTGATGCGATAAAAAAGGCTACTTTGATTGCATATGAGTTGGTTCCTGAGGTGAATTTAGGAATATAAGGAAACAGCCTGGGAAAACTTGTATTGAGTTTGAGAGAGTAAAACAAAGTAATTTTGACCAGTGGATACGGGCATTAAAGGCAGAGACAACAGTTGCAGCTCTTAAAGAAGTAATTCTTTTGGAAGAATTTAAAGATTCCTTCAGTTGTGAGAACTCATGCAGAGAAACAGAGGGTTAAGATGGTAAGATAAGTATCACAGCAAGCTGATGATTAGGAGGTAGTTCTTAGATCTAAACCTTTTTTCGTAACCCTTTTAAATCAGAGGATAAAAAGTGGGAAGGTGAAAGGAAGGTAGGTAGTCAGTGAAAGAAGCAGTTGTAAATTCCCAGGAAGTTTTTTTCGCAGCCTAAAAAAGGAAGGTGCTGAGGGTAGAAGTGACACTCTAAAATTGAGGTGTTTTCATTGTAATAGAGTTGGGCATACAAAGTCAATGTGTTGGAAGTTATGGGGAAAATCTGTTACAATAATTGGAATGTAGAAAAGTACTGGAAGTAAAAGTACTGTCAGTTCTGAGGTTCAGGCACAGGAAAAAACAGTTGTTTGTGTACAGGTAAAACAGGAAGAATCAGTGATAGGTAAAGGAGTGGGAATATGTTCGCAATTTACCCAAGGGAGTTCTAAGGTGCAGGATGAAGAACGGTTTAAAGATTTTGTATGTGAAGGGGAAGTCTTTCCATGTGTACAGGGTGGAGCAGGTAAAGATATTAAAATTTTAAGAGACACAGGGGTAGTCAATCCTTAATGTTATGGGGTAGTGATAGTTGTTGTTCAGAGGGAGTATTGCAGGAACAGGTGATAATAAGTGGGGTTCATGGAGATGCTAGACCTATTCCATTGTGGAAGGTGAATTTAAAGAATAAGCAGAAAACAGGTGAGGTGATTGTTGGAGTAGTGGAAAAAATTGTCCATTGTAGGGGTTCAATTTATTTTAGGTAATGATATAGCTTATAGCTGGGTCACAGATGTGGATGCCTACGGTAGTTGAGCAGTCTGTAGAGGAGCTTTCAATAGAAGTATTGCAGAAAGAGCACACTGGATTGCTTCCAGATTGTGTAGTAACGAGATCACAAGCTCACAGGTTGAAACAGGAGGAAGAGTGAGTTAAAAGGCAGGGTAAAGGTGTTGAATTTCAATTAGCTGATACTATCTTTGATAAGGTTGTTCAGGAAGAGAGAATGGAAGAGAATGCAGCTGACGTGTTTAGCTCAAGGCAACTGATAGAGCTACAACAAAAGGATTACAAATAAAGCAGTTATATCAGACAGCTTACTCAAAAACAGAGGCAGAATGTATTCCAGAATGGCATTACCTTAAGGGTAATGTGTTAATGAGGAGGTGGCGACCATATCAAGTTTCAGCAGATGAAAAATGGATGGAAGTGCATCAGATTGTTATACTGTCTGGATACAGAAATGAGATACTTAGAATAGTTTATGAAATTCCAATAGGGGGCATTTAGGAATTAGTGAAATGCAGGCAAAAATACAAAAACATTTTAATTGGCCTGGATTGCATAGAGGTGTAGTCAAATTCTGTAGAACATGTCAGGTGATAGGGAAACCACAAGCAGTGATTAAGCTGGTGCTTTTAATTCCAATTCTAACATTTGAGGAACCTTTTACTAGGGTCATGATTGACTGTGTAGGACCCCTCCCTAAGACTAAAAGTGGAAATCAGTACTTGTTGACAATAATGGATGTCTCTACAAGGTTTCCAGAAGTGATACCTTTATAAAATATTACAGCAAAGAGAATTGTGGAAGGGTTGACTAATTTTTTTTTCTCCAAGATATGGCTTACCAAAAGAAATATAATCAGATCAGGGTGCAAATTTCATGTCACAACTGTTTAAGGAAGTAATGATCAGTTTGGAGATAAAACAGTTTAAGTCAACAGCTTTCCGTCCTGAATCACAAGGAGCTTTGGAAAGATGGCATCAAACTTTAAAAACCATGATGAGGGCTTATAGTCAACACTATTCACAGGGTTGGGATAGGGGAATTCCATTCTTGTTATTTGCTATTAGGGATGCTCCTAATGCATTCACTGGACTTAGTCCTTTTAAATTAGTCTATGGCCATGAGGTAAGGGGACCACTGAACTTGATTCATGAGAAATCGGTGGGCCAAAATTCAGAAACTACTCTCCTGGATTATGTATCAAACTCGAGAGAAAGGTTGAACAGAGCGTGTGAGTTAGCTAGGGAACATTTAAAGATATCACAGCAAGTGATGGAAGTGAAGGCAGATAGGAGAGCTACAGCTTGTAGTTTTTTGCTAGGGAAAAAATGTTAGTTTTGTTACCTGTGCTGGGTGAATCGTTAAAGGCAAGGTTTAGTGGGCCTTACAGGATTGAAAAGAAACTGAGTGAATTAAATTATTTAATAAATACTCCAGATAGAAGAAAGAAGCAGAGGGTGTGTCATGTAAATATGCTTAAAAAGTACTTTGACATGAAAGAGGACCAAAAGGAGGTATTAGTGGTGGCAGATAAGGGGAAAGATAGAAATGAAGGAATCTGAAATTGATTTTCCCCTTATCAAATTGGATAATGAGGGGGTACTTAAAAATTTACTTAAAAATATTGAGTTACCTTCCAGACAAGTGTCAAAGTGATTTTGAGAAGCTATTGCAGTCACACAAAGCTATTTGTGGGAATAAGCTGGGGAGGACAAATTTAGCTACACATGGTGTAGGGGATTCACCTTCAATAAGGCAACATCCTTGTAGATTAAGTCCAGCAAAGTTATCACAAGTACAGAAAGAAATTGAAGTCATGCTTCGAAATAACATCATCCAGTCTAGTTGCAGTAACTGGAGTTTGCCTATTGAAACCGGATGGAACCCAAAGACTGTGTGGACTATCGAAAGGTGAATGCAGTGACAAAAATGGATTCCTATCCTATACTACAGCTGGAAGATTGCATTGAGAAAGCGGGACAATCAAAGTTTATCACAAAGATTGACTTGCTGAGAGGATATTGGCAAGTACAATTAACGGAGAGAGCAAAGGAGATATCAACTTTTCTGATGCCAGATAGACTATATCAGTTTAAAGTCATGCCTTTTGGTATGAAAAATGCACCTGCAACATTTCAAAGACTGACAAAGTAATTGCAGGACTGAGCAATTGCACTGTTTATATGACAACTTGATAGTTTTCAGTCAAATGTGGGAGGACCATTTACAACATCTGGAATAATGATTTAATTGACTGCAAGAAGCTAATTTGGTGATAAACTTGGCTAAAAGTGAATTTGCAAAAGCACAAGTTACATATCTAGGCCATACCATTGGACATGGTAAGGTGGCTCCAAGAGATGTGCAAGTTAAAGCCATCATGGATTTCCCCGTGCCTACAACAAAATGAGAAGTTTTGAGCTTTCTGAGCATGAGTGGGTTTTACCAGAAATTATGGCGGTTCATTTTTCTCATAAGGATGGAGGTGTCATGAAGCTAACATATAATATTCATAACATTTTTCTGGTTTATTGTGAGGTAGGTTTATGGGACTAAGTATAGTTGGAACACCACATGGACTGCAGTGGTTCAAGAAGGCAGCTCACCACCACCTTCTCAAGGACAACCAGGGATGGGCAATAAATGCTGGCTCAAGCTAGTGAAGCCCACATCCTGTGAATGAATAAAAACATATCGGCACCATGGAAGTTTTTATGTTATGAGGGAGATACAGTTTCAAAGACATATGGAGCAATAGAGTTTACATATTAAAAAAAGAGAAATATATATAAAGGAGAATGAAAGGTTATGCATCAGAAGACCATGTAAGATGTAACAGGTGTGTGCGAAATAGCCTTAATGAAGTCTCTAGCATTTGAGCATAAGTCTGCTATCTAATAAACCTGAAGTTGGAGAAAAGCCATTTGGAATTCCACTGTCCGGGGTATTGTGTTAACTTGCTGAGTTTGTTTTAAATCTAAAATTTATTTTGGACCGTTGCCTTAAAGGGAGTGTAACTGAGGGCCAGGTTAATTAGGAATTTTAGGAGTTATTATCGTAGTAATTGTAGTCTTATGTATGTGCTTGAAATTTTTTATATTTTGTTAATAAATGTTTTAATTTAATTTTTAATATCTCTAAAAATGTCTTGGTGGACTTTATTACTTCTGAATTCAGTGCGCACATCTCGTAATAAATACAAATTGCAAAATTGTTGTGATAGCCCGACCAAGTTTCCCTTGTGGATTTGGTCTGCCTGACACACATTACCTGCCATGTCATAACACTATATATAAAACTCATCAAAAGCTAGGGTTTCAGTATGATGCATTTTACAACCATAGCTTTGTCAGACAATTAAACACAACTTTGTCATTCATATTATGCAACCAGCTCCACCACTTTCAGCCTGGCCCTATGCAATATCCAGACAGCAACATCCAAAATACTTGAACCTCACAAACAACGCAACCAACAATCCTATGTATAAATTAGAATATCTTGAATTAACACTAACATATTCTAATGGTGCATGACTCCTGGTTTCACTTCCAAGTTTATAAATGGCAAAACCTTCCAGTAAATTAGCACCAATCAATTCACTTGCAATAATGTGCTATTTCTATCCACTCAAGTTAGCTTTGTTAACAGAAAAATTGAACTTTGCACTGAGTGATAAATGTTTTCTCATTTAAGTTAAAACTAACCACACTTATAAATGCCCAGCATGGAGCATATAATAGGAGAGATAAATACTGCAGATGCTGGAAATCTGAAATATAAACACAAAATTCTGGAAATACTCAGCAGGCCAGGCAGCATCTGTAGAGAGAGAAATAAAAGTCAATGCTTCAAGTCCACAATATGCACCAGTTCTGATGAAGGGTCGCTGACATCTGTTTTTCTTGGCACAGATGCCGCCCGACATGCTGAGCAATTCCAACACTTCCCATGCTTCAGCTCCAATCACCCATGTTAATCTGTTTAGTGTTTACCAGCGGCCTCATTAATCGGACATTGTGGCTCCGGGGCCAGTTGGTCTTCAAATGAATTTTCACAGGAAAACGATTAGTGATCCAAGGACCATCCAGGGATTCAGCGGACGTGGGTTGGTGATCGGTGAGGTGGGGTGGGGTTGCAAAGCATGCTCATTGTAGTGGTGAGGCAACTGTGTGCTTTTCTTTATCTTATCTTGCACTCATGGCATTTAATAGCCACATTGGCCTGAATTTCGCACCTGTCAGCGGAGCCGGAAGCTGCCACGATTTCTGCTTCCAGCCGCAAATGTCGAAACAACGTGATTTCATGCTGGCTGGCCAATTAAGGGCCACATTGGAGAAGGGTTTCCAGCAGTGTGGCAGGCACTGGGTCCAATGGAGGCTGGGTGGGGGGTTTTAAATCAGCTGAGGCAGCATCCTGAAGGATGGCTGGAGTTCCAGGAGAGGCACGGGGAGCTGTCCAAATATTAGCTACAGTTATGGCATCAGCACTCACTTGATACACTAGGCAGGAGGGCAATGCAGGTGGGTACTCTCTCCTCCCGCTTCTCGGACGAGTGCCTACGTACTCTTGCGGAGGCAGTGAGTGCCAGGCAGGACATCCTGATGCTGTGGGGTGGCAAGAGGATGCCATGCCACCAAACGAAGGAGGCCTGGGCAGAGGTGGTACCCCAGATCAGCAGGCGCAACGTGGTGCACCGCACCTGGATTCAGTGCTGGGAAAGGTTTAATGATCTTCTGAGCTCGGTGAGTACCGATTCGGCATGGTACTGTGAGAAGTCTTGAAGGGTAGCCATCCTTCATGGCTCTCAGAGATGTAAGACTCAGAGTAACAGAAGGCACCTATACTCTTTTGAGCAGACCAACTGAAACTTTTGCAGTGGTGGGATTTAAACCCATGTCTCCACAGAGACTGGAACTTGAATCCAGTGCCTTAGACCGCTCAACCACACTACTACACGGCCAGAAGGCACTTATACATATGCCTGCTAAGGCTGGGAGATCAGATCAGTAGCCCTGGGTGCATATAAGGGTCAGGCAAACAAAGATGATGGGCACTTCAATCTGCTTCCCAGGGTGGGTAGGAAGTGGGGGCGGGGTGTGGGCAGCCTGGTATGGTGTTGCAGGTAGAGGGCGAACTAATGAATGGACCTTTGTCTGTACAGGAGAAGAGGAGCCATAATGCTGCTGAGCGTACAAGAACGGATGGTGGGGTAGCCAATCTGCTCATCCTGAGTGAATGTGAGATAGATGCCCTAGAGCTCGAGTGTGAGTGTGCACCAAGGTCATCAGTTCGCAGAGAGACAGGCATCTCAGAGGAAGGTAAGAACCCATTGGAGAGATGCGGAATAGGCGGAGACTGCAAACAACGTAGGGTCCTCTCATCTCAAAAGATAACTTCTAATGAATGGTCCCCAGTGATCCAGCAAAGTCAGTGCCACCATGATGTTGCTGTCCACAGTCTCACCAGGCCGCCTAGTATACGCATTCAATATGCGATGATTGATACCGCTGATATATTGTCTTCCTCCCTCAGATTTGCAATCCTCCAGAAGCACCTGGCACCCCGAGGACCCTCAATTGACACTGGAGGATGAGCCACACAGCTCCACCCTTGTCACACCCTCTCTCGCTACTGCGCTCCAGCTCAGATACATGGACCTTGGTGGGCTGTAGTTCGTTGGCCCAGATGGTTGTGCACTGTGGGGAGAGCACAGCACACTTGCACGAGGAACTGGTGGAGGCAGTGAGTGCCAGGGCGCCAACTGTCGGAGGTCTACTGGAGACCAGGACGAAGCTGAGTTCGAAGCAGATGAGGAGCCTGTGGAGTCGTCCATCAGGCAGCAGGTGCTGGATGTCCAGCAGGGTGCGTGGGAAGATCTAGCGGAAATCTCCAAGGGTTTGTGTGCCATGGTACCTGTCATGGAGGAGTTCATGCGGAGCTTAAGCACTGCGTTGACCCTGAGCACCGAGCGCATAGCCTCCTCCATTGAGAGTGGTGACTCTAATGGAGTGGCAGCTCCTGGAACAGAATAAGAGATTCCTGGGGTCGCACTCAGATCTGCAAGCTCACACACTGACAGCGTCCTCAGGAGATCACTGCCAGTGTGAGAGATTGGTGATGCACCTAGTCTCTCTGCTAGGTGCCTGTCCATCAAGGATGAGCAGGGAGGTCTAGACATGTATCACACTGGCAGACAAGCTGCCTGTTGTTTCTGTGGGCTCCTCTCACAGCACTCCAGATGAGAACAGCAGCTCCTCTGCCCCTCGGCCAGTGATCATGGCATCTTTTAAGGCTGCAATGACTGATGAATGCTGAGCCACGTCGCTGACCGCACCCTCCCAGGCGGAGCCTGCTCAGGCCCCGCCAGCCAGCCAGAGGTCATCAGGGCCGACTAACAGCATTGTCAGCAATCTGCCTCTAATGCCACTGCCAGCGTGGGTGGGGGCGGGGTGTATCAAAACGTAGCACTTGCAAGCGTAAGTTTAAGGCACTGTGAGCACAGGATGGAGTTATCATGGATGACATTCTTTCATTTTATCAGTGTTACGTATTGTTTTTGTGTAACAGTAGCAACCATGTTATGTTATTTTCCTTGTTTGCAACTCTGGTAAAGATTTATATGAAGATTTTGTTTTAATGCCCCGAGTGTCCTTCATGTTTTCCATAGGTGCAGGCCTCATCAGTGTCTTATGAGTGACGGCAGGGGCAACAAACTTTATTACATAGGTTGTGAGGTGACATTGGGGTCATGGGATTGCCACCTCAGAAATGTGTGGTAAGGAGGCAGTGCCTCCATGAGAGTGAAGCCATGCCTTGGTAGCCTAGCTGAAGGTGCATGAATCAAGGCTGCCTGGTGTCCCTACCTCCCTGAAGATTCCTGAAGTCTGCCTCCACATCCCTCACCTGTGCCTGCCCGGGCTCCTCATTAGATCAATCAGTAGTCTTCCTCCGGGGCCCATGGAGCTGCTTCGCTATCCTCCAGTGGGTCCCGCCCATTGCCAGCGCGCAGGAGACAACAAGAGTAAGCAACACGCACTCGGGAGGATAATGCAGTGCCCCCCACTGATCGGTCCAGGCTGCAGAACCTCATCTTCAGCAGCCCAACGGTCCTCTCAACCACCATCCTTAATCGAGGCATAACTCCTATTGTACTCTCTCCCACCTCTGTCCTTGGTGCTGGCGTAGCGTCATGAGCCACCTTTTCAAGGGACTTCCTTTGTCACCCAGCAGCCAACCATCCAGTTGAGCTGGAGCAATGAACAGCCTTGGCACCTGGGAATGTCGCAGGATATATGCATCATGGGAGCTGCCAGGGTACCTTGTACAGGCTTGCAAAATCTGGGTCTTGTGGTCGCTTACTACCTGCACGTTCACGGAGTGGTAAACCTTTCTATTCATGAAGGAACCCGGGTGACTTGCTGGTGCCTTGATAGCCACATGAGTGCAGTTTATGGCACACTGGATGCAAAGGAACCCAACAATAGCTGCAAAGCCTGTCTAGCTTGGTCCATCCAGTAATGAATGAATGTGAGGATCTCTCTGAGCAGAGTGTCAGTGACTAGCTTGACACAACTGTGGACAGCTGATTAAGACACTCCACACAGATCCCTCACTGACCCCTGGAAAGATCCGGAAGCAAAAAAATTGAGGGCTACTGTGACCTTCAGAGCCACTGACATCGGGTGCCCACCTACACAGTTGGAGACGAACTAGGCACAATCATCTGGCATATTAATGTCACCGTGTCCCAAGAGAGGCGGAGCCTCCTGCAGCACTGGACCTCAGGCATGTTGAGGTAGCTGGATTGCTGCCTGTGCACTCTAGCAGCAAGACAGTAGTGTCTTCTACGGTCCCTTCCGCCTTACTCTCTCTGTTGGTTCTACACCCCATGTGCCTGCACCGCTCCGCCCACAAATCTCTCCCTATGACGCTGCTTGCAGACTCCTGGTCTCCTCTCCCTACTGCTCCTCTCTTCCTCAGAGGAGGAGGACACCCACAGCGGAATACACAACCCCTATCTGCTGAAATGCAGATGGCACTGTCCCGAGCACTGAGGCTGCACTCGGGAGAAATGCTTCAAGAGAGTTGACAAAAGAGTTCTCAAAACAAAGCGAACAAAGCAAATACTTCAGAAGAAACCACAGGAAAAGGTCTGAAATCTCAGCAAACAAGCAGCAGCAAACTCTCACCTGAACTCTTAACAACTCACACAGCCAATGCTCAGCTCCTCTTTTATCCCGCCCTTGGATGAGAAAAGTGCAAAAAAATGTGTTGGCCGCCCGCCTGTATTGCCCATGTGATGATTGTACATAAAGTTGCACGGGCAACGTAAAATTACATTCATTTGCCCTTTTAATTGCTTTAAATGGCTGATTAATTATCGGCGGGCGAGCTTCCGACTCCAGCGCGCACCAACCTACCGTAATATTACGCAATCGGGACATGCACCCAACGTCTTCTCATGAGATTTTACATTCTTTTGGGCTGAGCATGCGCCCGCTACTACCACGAACTTCTGGCCATAATCAGACAAATGTAGAATCTGAGTCTAAGAGGGAGCTATTAGGAATGGCCAAAAGCTTGATCAAAGAAGTTGGTTTTAAGAAGAGTGTTAAATGGACAAGGTAGAAATGGAGAGGTAGAGGGAGTGAATTCCAGAATGCAGGCACCTGTAGGCATTGCCACCAATGGCGAGTGATGGGAAGAAGAAAGGAATGCACAACCTAACAGGCTGGTTAGGTGGACTAAAAGTTCAACAAGGTTTGCTTGGCTGAGGTGGTTACAGGGATAGAGAGGCGCAACCCCATGATGAATTTAATTCAAGGATGAGAATTGGGAATGAGGCATTGTAAAACCAGAAGCCAATGCAGGTCAACAGGAGAAGCATTGATGAGTGAGTATAATTTGTAGCAGAATTTTGAATGAGCTATTAGAGGACTGTCATTTTTGGAAAAGAACTTGAGGATTGCTGATAAAAAGAGACAATTTTTGTCGAAGCATTTCATCTGCACTCATCAGGACAATTCGCAAGAATAACAAATGAAAGGAGAACAACAACTTATACTGTAGGAGAAGAGAGTGCTGATTGTTTTGCAAGTGATCTCTGGATTGGTAGAGGTGTTGCCATGGAGAATACACCAGTGACAGTGACTGACAGTTAACTGCCAAGCATTGTTTTCAATTTAAACCAGGCAGCTTGATTCTGATTGGTCAAGGCATTGCCCTGGGGAATAAACCACGAATGACTGTCACTTATTTTGTTTAGTTGAAACAGGTAAAATATGTGTACATATTCTCTGTCTGCAAAAAACAGGGCTCTATTGTATTAATATATGTAGCTTCCAGTGCATGCAAATGTGACCGACTGACGATCTTAAATTGGTTGTCAGCGTAATTCTTAGCATGCTGAGAATTATTTAACAGGGCCCTGTTCTTTGCAAACAGTAAGTATATGTACACACATTGAGCCTGTTTCAACTAAACAAAATAAGTGACAGCCATTCATTGACTCATTCCTCAGGAGAATGCCTTGACCAATCAAGTTCAAGCTGCCTAATTTAAATTTCAAACAATGCTTGGCAGTTAACTGTCAGTCACCATCACTGGTGCATTCTCCATGGTAATGTCTCTACAGACTAGGGACTAGACTTATATTCACTGGAGTTTAGAAGAATGAGAGGGGATATCATTGAAACGTATAAAATTCTGACAGGGCTGGACAGACTGGATGCAGGGCGATGTTTCCTTTGGCTGGAGGGGTCTAGAACAAGGGGTCACATTCTCAGGATATGGGGTAGGCCATTTAGGACTGAGATGAGGAGAAATTTCTTCACTCAGAGGTTGGTGAACCTATGGAATTCTCTACCACAGAAGGCTGTGGAGGCCAAATCACTGAATATATTTAAGAAGGAAATAGATGGATTTCTAGACTTTAAAGGCGTCAAGGGGTATGGGAAGAGAGCAGGAGTATGGCATTGAAATAGGGGATCAGCCATGATCATACTGAATGGCAGAGCAGGCTAAAAAGGGCCGAATGACCTACTCTTGCTCCTATTTTCTATGTCTCTATTTTTACCTAAACCCACAATTCAAATTAAACAAAAGCAACTAAGTGGTCTATTTGAGACATTTTTAAATTTTTTAACAGCCACTGAAAGTTAGCAGGAAAATTTTCAATGAGCTTGAAACCAGTAATGTGCCTCTACAACTGTAACAGTGTAAACTTAAGTACTGGCCTACTCCAATTTAGCTGAGTATAGATTCATGCTAACTACATATGGTGGCAGTATAACGTCAGTCTAAATTCAATTACTCACTGGTGAATTGAAACAAGCAAGCACCAGGCAGCCAAGATATTTATTACCTTTGCAGCTTCTAGCATCTCCTGTGTCTCATCCTGGGAGTGGCTAATAAAAACCTCTCCAATTTGGTAAGGCACTAGCACAGCATCTTCATCAAGCATCATGATATCATCAGAGGCATCTTCTAGGTTCTGTAACTGTTTCTAAGTTAAATCACAAAAAACTGGATCAGTAACAGTTAACAAATAAATCATTCACAAAAATTGTACATGCTGAAGTGTTTATATATTTGTTCTAACTATATAGTTAAAAAGAAAAGTTTCCAGGGCAGTTTTGTTGCACAAATCTTTGGCTTGGTGGAACATAAAGGCTTATTCTTCACAGACAACCAAACAAGGATCACTTTCTATGATTCTTTACACACTTATTCAAGACCACTGCTGAGCAGAATACAATTAAAGCAATCAGTAGCTTGGGTTATGTAAATTAATACCTATCTTATTAAATGGAATGTTTATCCAAAGAAAATCAAATTTTTAGAACTGTGTTTTAGTCAAAGTAAGATACTTAGATTATTCAGGATACTGGAAAATTTAATGCACCTTTTGGACCCAGCATGGCAAAAATTACCCCTGACTAGGTAAAGTATGTTATTCGTCCTTCCATGCCAAGATGACCATGTCCATCATTTGGAGTGTTTGGTAGGGTTCCGGTGAGTTTGTGGTTGACTGCTAAGGAAAATCTGCACCCGGAAGGTTCTACTGCAACTAGGGCAGGAATTTTTCTTCTGTCTTCCATGGGATGTGGCAAGGCCAGCATTTGTTGCCCATCCCTAATTGCCCTTAAACTGAACAGCTTTTAAAGCCATTTCAGGGGGCAGTTAAGAGTCAACCACACATTACTGTGGATCTGGAGTCACATGTAGGCCACACCAAGTAAGGATTGCAGATTTCCTTCCTAAAAGGACATTCGTGAACCAGATGGGTTTTTACAACCATCGATGACGATAGCTTCAAGGTCACTATTACTGAGATTAGCTTTCAATTCCAGATTTATTAATTGAATATAAATTTCACCAGCTGCCATGGTGGAATTTGAACCCATGTCCCCAGAACATCCTGAAGAAAGGTCATACGGACTCGAAACATTAACTCTGTTTCACTCTCCACAGATGCTGCCAGACCTGCTGAGTTTTTCCAGCATTTTCTGTTTTTGTTTCAGATTTCCAGCATCCACAGTATTTTGCTTTTATCCCCATAACATTAGCCTGGGCCTCTGGATTACTAGTCCGATGACATTAGCACGACTCTACTGTCTTCAGATTCTGCAATCGAGTAGCCGTCGGATCTCCTACTCTCAACGACTTAGGGATTTATCTACACCGGCATTCAAAGGCTGATTCTGGTGCATTGGGCAGATGAGACCAATCTAAGGTCAACATGTAGAGGTGTAGTAGTTCAGAGGTAGAAGCATAGGGGCCGGCTCTACTTAAAAAGCGAACAGTTACACAAGCATTACTGTTGTTTCTTTGTTTGAAAATGATCTTCTAACATGACTGACCAAGGAGGCAAGGTGGCAGACCTGAGCCAGTACCACCTTATACCTGAACACTAAGATGAGAGCACCTCTTTGATATTTCCATTCATAGATTGGATGTGCCTACTGTTCCTTAGTGCTTCCTGCAATAAAACTCAAAATTGCAAAATGATTTGCATTCACATCTAACGAAAACAGCCATGATTTTAACACCCACCTTCAGAAAGACAGGAAAGGGTCTAGTGAGGGATTAAATTCTGAAGATTCCAGCTCCCAGTTCCAACCAGCCATATGCCTCTCTGCCGTAATTTTGACAGCAACTTATGTTACCATTGTACCCCGAGAGCCAAAATCACTGCATCTCAAACTCATGTAATGCAACCACATATTCATGTCATCTCTAAGGCTACCTATTTCCACCTCTGTATATTGTCCAACTTTGCCTCCACCTCAGCACATATCTTCGTGAAGCCCTCATCTGTGCCTTTGTTATTTCTAGACTTCACTATTCCAATGCATTCCTGGCCAGGCTCCCACCTTCTACCCTCCATAAGCTTAAGGTCATCCAATACTCTGTTGCCATGTCCCAACTTGCACCAAGTCCAGTTCTTCCATCAAGTCTTTGCTCACTGATCTACAATGGCTCCGAGTTAAGCAATGTCTTCTTTTTAAAATACATACTCATCTACTGCCCTACTCCTCCCCATCTCTACAACCCTACAACCCTACAGCCCTTTGAGATATTTGCGAACTTCTAATTCTGGCCTCTTGTGAATCCCTGATTTTAATCCCTCTACCACTGGCAGCCATACCTTCACTTGCCAAGGCCTTAAGCTCTGGAATTCCTTCCTAAACCTGTCTGCCGCTCTGAAGAAGAGTCATACAGACTTGAAACGTTAACTCTGTTTCTCTCTCCCTACATGCTGTCAAGCCTGTTGAGTTTTTCCAGCATTTTCTGTTTTTATTTTTCTCTGCCTCTCAACCTTTCTTTCTTCCTTTATGACCTTAAAATCTACCTGGTCGCCCATGCCTTTTGGCCATCTGTCCTAATGCTTCCTTTCGTGACCCGGTGTATAACTTTGACAACGTTCCTCTGATGGGCCTTTAGGACATTTTACCATGTTAAAGACACTATATGAATACAAACTGCTGTTGTAATAAACTATTCACAGCTATTCTATATGAGGACCAACCCTAGATAACAGAGATTCAGTATATCCACAAATAGTTCCAGCTTTTAATATGCTTGAATAATAAATTCTCCCCAAACCATATTCATAGCATAATACCTTTTAGCATTTACCTTTTTCAGTTCTATTTCTTCTTTAAGTTCTATGAGCCTGTTATTATTTCTTGCAAACTTGTTAATTTTCTGTTGGTCTTCAAAAGTAACATTAACATCTTCTACTGCCTATGAAGCAAATGTAATATTTATGGTTAAAATAGGCACATCATTTCATATATACGTTGATTCCAATTTCAAAATATCCAGAGATCTAAACTGCATTACGGAATATTTACTAAGTAACAACTGTCAAACATGATCTCAAAGCTAACAAATGAATGGGTAAATGTAGTGTACATTAATCGAATAGTGCTAGACAACTTTTACTAAGTTTCTCCTTTTTGTGAATTGTATAAAACCGTGTACAGTAAATAAATATGCCCTACTACTCTCAATGAAAGAGTTTTAGAAACGAAATTCTTCTTTAATTATTGGAATACTGCAGTTTCAAAAGCTGCCAAGCCTGAGTAACTTCCACAGCCAATATGCCTGTGCTTTGCAGGGAGATGGGTTCTGTTGTGCACAGTGGAATGTCCTACTCCTCGCTACAAATGACGGGAACCATTCTAGTGGAAAGTGGAAATTGACAGGTAACTGAGAGTATCTCCGTTTTGCAATTAGTGCACAGCAACAGTCTTAAGCACAGTAATGAAGATAACTGCAGCATAATTACAAACATTTATAATACAAATTTAAGTACAGGAGTATGGACGTATTGCTGCAGTTATATAGAGCCTTGGTGAGACTTCACCAGAAGTATTGTGCAGAGTTTTGGACCCCTTATCTAAGGAAGGATATACTTGCCATCGGAGTGCAACAAAGGTTCGCCAGGTTAATCCCTGGGATGGCGGAATTGTCTTATGAGGAGAGATTGAGGAGACTGGGTCTGTATTCCGTAGAGTTTCGAAGAATGAGGGGTGACCTCATTGCAATTTACAAGATTATTACAGGGCGTGACAGGGTAGATGTAGATAAGATGTTTCCTCTGGTTGGTGAGTCTAAAACCAGAGGACATAATCTCAGGATAAGGGGTAGGCCGTTTAAGACTGAGACGAGGAGGAATTTCTTCACTCAGCGTGGTGAATCTTTGGAATTCTCTATCCCAGAGGGCTGTCGAAGCTCAATCATCGAGCATGTTCAAAACAGGAATCGATAGATTTCTGGAGACCAATGATATCAAAGGATATGGAGATAGTGTGGGAAAAGTGGCATGATCATTAAGGTGGATAATCAACCATGATCAAATTGAATGGCGGTGAAGGCTCGACAGGCCGAATGGCCACTCCTGTTCCTACGCTCAATTGAATTTTTCTTGGTCTTTGACTATTTCAGGAAAGAGAATGATGTTTGCAATCCATACAATGATGGGATGTCTCATGAAAGATTTTATCCTGCAGAAATGCAGAATGGATATTCAAGATAGATAATTGGGAGCATGGATAATGGAAATTCCACTAATTCATTGGTTTCTAGGTGAAAGGGTCAGTAAATCAGCTTTCTGAATAAAATTTACACGATTAAATCTAAAACTTAGAAAATGATTGCAAAACCAGAGAACTATGTACAAGAAGCTAGCTACTGCAGCTGGGAATCATTCATTTAAAGACAGCAAATCGGAAAAATAAATCTCTGCTGTATCGGTTTACGAAGTAACATTCTTATAAGTGCAGACTTGTCAATACTTCTCAGCCAGGAATTGAGTGATAAGTTTCTGCATTACAAATCACCAACAAGGGCTTACACAATATTGATCTAAGACTTGGAAATGAAAAATGACATCCTGATATTAAAGTTCATAAAACTATCTATGTGACACCTGCTAACATACTTCACTAACTGCATTATTGCCACTGTGCTGTTTCTCTCTCCTCCCAGGTCGAAAACCCATACATCTGATGTGACATGCAAGCTACAATGTACAATCCTCTTTTGCACATTGACAGAATTGTATTATAGTTCTGGAATGTGCCTTAAGAGTACTATATGGTAAGGTTCACTTTGCTTAAAAGTTTTAAAACAAAACATGTATGAACTACTAGTGATCTTTATGTCTACCATATATCGTGGACTGAATGTCCATTGCAGTTGAGAGAAAATACCACTTGAAGTTGCAAAGCAATATACAGTATTGTACGAAACAACTTCACACATTTCTGATTTTTACTGTATTGTTAAACTAACACAACAGCTCAAAGTCCCCATAGTTATGTTGGGGAGATGCAGTTGCAGGACATGGCGAAACATATCCACCTGACCCATCTACAGTAGAAACATAAGGCAGCTGCCTGGCAACCATAGCACACTAGAAACTATATAATAAAATGCCATACCGCATTCCAAGACAATGAGGTCCACACCAACCTCACTTAAAATAAGATTCAACATACAAGGCCTAGAATTTGTTGGAACTAAGCATGCCCGCTTAGTTATTTACACCACTCTTCAGCTCAAAAGTTTTTTTGCCCACAGCTTCTGGAGGTGTGAGTTGATAACAGCAAAGGGCAATGGGGCAACTGGGACCTGGCAAATGACAGGACGAAGACTGTATCTCCTTCATGAATGAGATTTAAGGCTTGAGAAATAAACAGGGGATGAAATGAGAAGGGTTGTTAATTACAGCAGGTGAATTAAATGTCAAATCAGATATAGAAAAAGAGGGAAAGGAAGACGGAATTGAGAAAAAAAATGGAAAGGAAAAGAAAGAAGAAATGTAAAAGCTAAAATTTGACATTTTTAAAAACTTCTACAATTCACTACCCGAAGGAATTAGACTCCACACTATTAACCGCTCACTTTGTGGGCCAGAGAGATTGTTTGGCAGTCAGCAACAATTATCATGTTGTTAAAAGGGGTACATCCACTGTTAAATTAATACATTTTACTTTCTGTGGCAAGTTTATTAGGCGGTAAGTACAAATTCAGCAAAGGGAAGTTAAATGTAAGATGATTTTTTTTAGGCTAATGACGGGGTTGCGCAAATCATCCTGCAATTTGTGATGATTCGCAATGCCTCACAACTTGCTGACCAATTTGGGCATTAATAACAACATGCATCGTTCATAAGCTATGATTTTTTCAGCAAATTTCGGTCTATTCGCACTTAAATGTTACCCAAATATATCAACTCATCCATCTACATAGATCTACTCATCTCCTCTTTCTCTACCTGTCCCCACATACATAAAATTTATGTATCAGATACATAAAATACTGAGCCAACTGTGCTATTTGAAGCTCTTCAGCAGTTGGCAATGCAAAGTTTCCTGCTTAAAATTCAACCTCACAAATACATTTACAGCCATAAAATACAAAAACTTTAATAGTGCAAGATTGCCCTCTAACATTTAATATATTATATATATTTAGTGAGGATGAAGTATTTTTCACAGCTGGTGCTTCATTTTAGTATCTAATAATTCGGTTTTACAATCATTTAAAAAAAAACCTTTCCATCACATACACAAGGGTGCCACTAATATTTTATGATCCCCACACAGGAAAAAATCTCTGCCAATTTGTAATGATTGGGAGAAAAGGTTACCAGTTATTTTGAAAACTAGATGTCAAAAGGGAACAAGACATTTGACCAAAATCATATTTTGTAGACTCAGACCCAATAATTGCTTGGAATTATTTGTCTGACTCTGTAAAATGAACAAGTGCATCCCCCATCATCCTCTACTTCATAGCTATGATCCAAATTCTGAAGTGAAAATAGCAGTGAGACTAACAGTAATATCTGGAATATGCTCATGTGCAGATAAATACGGAAATCCAGAATTGTGCCCGAGTTACCTTGCTCCTCCACAGGTTGTGCTAAAACTGAAATCAATGTATGGGGTGAAGTTGTGCTATGCAGCCATTAGTTGCTCACTAAACACACTAGAAAGAGTTAGGGTTGGTGATCAATCATAATGGCTGCCAAACAATCTGTTAACCCTCAAAGTTTAATTCTACAAATGTGGCATCTCAGTCTCAGAAGCTAATTAGCGTTGGGAGGTTTTTTTTTCTGTCTGTGTCATATCATTCTCATCTTTTGTTTGATTTCCGTGCATGGTTTAAATCTAACCTAAAATTCTTGGTTTAGATTTTATGCACTGCTTCAATCTACAGGTGTCTTGTGGAGGTGCCTCGTTGGATCGGAAGCCAAATGATTGCATGTCCACACTCAAAAACCCACAAAAACTGTTGGCAGCAGTCAGCATAGTGAACAGCAAGTGGCTTTCCTTTGTCTCTTACCACAAGATCCAAACCATTGTATAAGGAACAAAGGAGCAACCTCAATCTTTGGTGTTTCAGCTCCCCTAGTGCAGGCTTGTTTTGGCAAAGATATTTTATACTTCATTTATTCTTCTTCTTCACCTAATGGTCTATGGACTTAAGATATTCACGTGGCAGTACAGAACTTGAGCATTGCTGAAAAACAGACATGCTGTTGAAGCTTTTCATCTTAGATTCATCAGGACAGATGCAAGAATGCCAAATTTCAAAAGGAACAACAATTTATGCTGTATGAGAAAACAGGCACTGATTGGTTGGCAAGTCGGCTCTGATTGGTCAAGGCATTGCCATGGCGAATGCACCAGGAAGCTATTGTCCCCTATGCTTTTGTTTAATTCAGAAAAGGTGCATTGTCTGGGTATATTCCTTTTGCCTACAGAGGACAGGTCCCTGCATATGAATATATGTAGCTTCTAAGCAAGCGTAAGTGAGCTACATTGTGAGCCCCACTGATAATCTTAAATTGGATGTTAGTGTAATTCGTAGCACACTTGGGATTGTTCAGCAAGTGCTGCTCAATCATGGAATCATTTCTAACATTAGACATGATGTTTTGAGTTTTGCAAGCACAAGTTGGTCAGTACTCTGCCTACTGCGAACAGCCTAGGAGACATGCTTCTTGATACAATCAGCCAGTCAGCAGGACATACGGTCTATGTACCTAACATCCTACCGGCACCAAAATTCATATACTACATTGCTCATGGGTGGTAGGCAGATTGTCTTTTGGCTTGATGGCAGCATTATGTTTCTACTGCATAGTTTGCAAAGGTGGTAGAGTCAAGGTTTATTGTTTTTGAGGAGAAAGGTGATGATGGCAGATTTAAAGGAGAGACAAACAACACCCAAAGAGAGAGACATGTCTACAATATTAGCTAACATGGGATCAGGAGGAGAAGTTGGGTGTTCAGCAGTTCAGTGGGAATAGATTTAAAGGAACAGGAAGTGGGTCTCGTGGATAGGATGAGCTCAGAGAGAGAATGAGGGGAGATGAAAGTGAAGCTAGAGGAAAATTAGAGTTCTGGGCTAGAGCAAGGAGCAGCATTAAAGGAAGCTTGACCAGATGGGCTAGTGGAAGGGATGTGGTAGAGGCAACTGATCAGAATTGTCCCGATCTTAGTGACAAAGAAGTCCATACAGCTCCTTGCACTGGTTGTTGGAGGTGCGGGTGGAGGGGATGGGCAGACGTGTTTAAGAAGATGGTTTGCAGTAGAGAAAAGAAGCTGGGAGTTATCATTGCATTGCAGGATGATCCTGGGACAATGATCAGTTTTAGCAAGCAAGAGCACGAGCTGATAGTGTTTTAATTGGTTCAGCCAGATCTGGGTCAAGCCAGGTCCTTTGTTCATCATTAAGAATTGACAGATAACATAGGTGGAATCAATTATCATGTGTAGTATCATAATCACACATCTCAATTGTTAGAAAATGATGTAGTGTGCCTTATTCATATTACATGATATGGAAGGGTTGTAGCAAAGAAACAAGACACTCTGAACAATACTTTGTTTCTTTACTACAAAAACATTACCTCTCCCTTCACCTTTAGATCCAAGGCATCTTTATTATTTAATCTCTCCCACCCTCTACCCTATCCCAGACATTCCCTTTTGTTCTTCTTCCTCCCCCACCATTTCAAAATCATAAAACCTATCATATTTCTACCTTCCTTCAGTTCTGAAGAAGTCATATTCGACTCGAAACATACAGCTGGAGTGCTATTGACAGTCAGTACATCTCTGTTGATAGGCTAAATGATCTTGTTTTTTGAGTTAACTCTGTTTCTCTCTCCACAGATGTTGCCAGACCTGCTGAATATTTTCAGCACTTTGTTTTTATTATGCACATGCAGGTTTCTTGCATAATTTAACAATGTAAAGTTAGTAATAATAACAGCTTTCAATACACCAAGCCTGTCTATTCTTTTTAAATGAGAGAAAATGTAGGATACACAACTTAGAATCATAGAACTGTCATGAAAATATAATAATTTTCATAATATTATTGTGATTTATTTTAAAAGTGCGTGAATAGTGGGGTTTGGATTAGTTTCTCTGTATGTGTGTGCATGGGGTGGATTTAATTGAATTGGAGACAGCTGGTCTGGAGGCTTTGAGTCATCAAATAGTAGCTAGGTTTGCAATGCTAAATACGAAAACATGGCTTAAGTTTTAGAATGTGAGGTGCGTGGAAAATTTGCATTTATAAATAAATTAGGTTAGTTTGAATTTCAAAGAGATGGTAGGATGTTACACTTAGCCAGAAGAAGCTAAGCCAAACAGTGTGTTTATTTTTCCCAAAGGTTACTGATATAAATCTTTCATTGTACTAATTTTATTATGAGAGAAGTAAAGTTGCAAAGACATATTGGAACAATGGAATTTGCATTAAAAGGGAGGAACATGTATAAAGGAGATAAGGCTATGTGTAAGAGAAGGCATTCTAAGATCTAAACAAGTATGAAAAACCCCCTGCCTCTGTGCATCAAATTGCTGTCTACAGGAACCAAAGCTAAGAAAACTCATTTTGAATGTGACTGTCTAGGGTACTGTGTTGCTTTGCCTGGGTCTGTTTAAATCTATCTGTTTTTACCGCTGCCTTAACAGAGGTGTAACTGGGAGCCAGATTAATTCAGGGTTTTAGGAATTTTTATAATAGTAATTTGTAGATTTATGTCTGTGCTTGAAATCTTTTCTTGTTAGTAAATGTTTACTTTAGTTTTCTAAAAATTTCTGAAGTCACGGTAGTCTTATTACTTCTGAATTCAAGGCACACATCTCAAAAATAAAATACAAATTGCAAAACAGTTGTGACCACATGATCAAGTTTCCCTTGTGGATTTGATCCACCCGACACATGTCATCTGCCACGTCATAACAAAACAGTTACATCACAGGAGCCCATTCAGCTGATTGAGCCTGTGTTACGACTTTCAGCAAGAGCAGTTTAGCTAGTCCCGCTCTATGTGCTTTCTCCATGGTCCTGCAAATTACTTTCCTTCAGTTACTTATCTAACTTCTTTTTGAAAGCCAAAATTAAATCTGCCTCCACCACACTCTCAAGCAGTGCATTCCAGATCGTAACCATTCGCTGGGTAAAAAAGTTTTTCTCATGTCACCTTTGGTTCTTTTGTCAATCACATTAAATCAATGTCCTCTGGTTCTAAATAATAAACAGGGAGAAAATAAACTTTGAGGGTAAACTAACAAGTAATGTAAAAAGGGACAGTAAGAGCTTCTTTAAATATTTTAAAAGGAAGAGAGAGGCCAAAGTGAACATAAGCCCCTTAGAGAATGAGGCTGGGGAAATAACAATGGGAAACCAAGAAATGGCAGAGGAGCTGAATAAATACTTTGCTTCAGTCTTCACAGTAGAAGATACAAATAGCATTCCAAAAATACTGAATAATCAAGAGGGAAAAGAAGGGAGGAAATAAATACAATAACTATCACTAGAGAAACTAATGGGGTTAAAGGCTGATAAGTCCCCTGGACCTGATGGGTTGCATCCTAGGATATTAAAGTAAGTAGCTACAGAGATAGTGGATGCACTGGTAGTAATCTTCCAGGAATTCTTAGATTCTGGAAAAGCCCAAGAGGATTGGAGAACGGCCAATGTAACACCCTTTTTCAAAAAGGGAGGGGGTCAAAAAACAGGTAACTATAGGCCAGTTAGCTTAACACCTGTCATTGGGAAAATGTTGGAGTCCATGATAAAGGATGTAATAACAGAGCATTTAGAAATACATAATCTAATCAAGTAGAGTCAGCATGGCTTCATGAAGGCGAAATCATGCCTAACAAATTTATTAGAATTCTTTGAGGAGGTAACAAGCAGGGTAGATAAAGGGGAACCAGTGGATGTAATATATTTGGATTTTCAAAAGGCGTTTGATAAGGTACCGCACATAGGCTACTTAATAAGATAACAGCCCATGGTGTTGGGGATAGTATATTAGTATGGGTAGAGGATTGGCTAACTAATAGGAGACAGAGACTTGGGATAAGGGGGGCATTTTTGGGACGGCAACCTATAACTAGTGGAGTGCCACAGGGATCAGTGCTGGGGCCTCAATTATCTACAATATATATTAATGACTTGGATGAGGGAAATGAATGTACTATTGCCAAGTTTGCGGATGACACAAAAATAGGTGGGAAGGCAAGTGGTGAGTATGACACAAGGAGTCTGCAGAGGGATATAGGCAGGTTAAGTGAGTGGGCAAAAACTTGGCAGATGGAATATAATGTAGGAAAATGTGAGGTTATGAACTTTGGCAGGAAGAATAGAGGAGCTCAATATTATTTAAATGGAGAAAAACTGCAGAAGGCTGCAACAGAGAGGTCCTTGTGCATGAATCCCAAAAAGCTAACGTACAAGTGCGACAGGTAATAGGGAAGGCAAACGGAATGTTGGCATTTATTTCAAAGGGAATGGAGTATAAAAATAGGGAAGTCTTGCTAAAACTATACAAGGCACTAGTTAGACCACACCTAGAATACTGTGAACAATTTTGGTCCCATTATCTAAGATGAGATATTCTAGCATTGGAGGTAGCCCAGAGAAGGTTCACTAGGTTGATCCCAGGTATGGAGGGATTTTCTTAGGAGGAGAGGCTGAGTGGGTTGGGTTTGTACTCATCGGAGTTTAGAAGAATGAGAGGCGACCTTATTGAAACATATAAGATTCTTATGGGGCTTGACAGGGTAGATGCTGAGAGGTTGTGGGAGAGTCTAGGAGCAGAGGGAATAATCTCAGATTAAGGAGGCACCCATTTAAAACAGAGATGAGGAGGAATTTCTTTTCCCAGAGGGTAGTGAATCTGCGGAATTCTTTACTGCAGAGGGCTGTAGAGGATGGGTCATTAAGTATATTCAAGGCTGAGATAGGCAGATTTTTAATCAGTAAGGGAATCAAGGGTTATGGGGAAAAGGCAGGAAAGTGGAGTTGAGGATTATCAGATCAACCATGATCTCATTGAATGGCAGAACAGACCCGATTGGCCGAATGGCCTACTTCTGCTCCTACGTCTTATGGTCAACCCTTCCACCACGAGAACAGTTTCACTTTGTCTACCGTCTAGATCCTCATGATTTTAAACACCTTTAAACCTCCTCTCGTCCTTCTCTTCTCTAAGGAGAACAACCACAGATTTTCCAAACTATCCATATAACTGAAGTCTCGTATGGTTTTTTTCCATTCTTGTATTTTTTCCTGAACCTTCTTTAAATCCTTTATACCCTTCTTAGTGTCGTGTCCAGAAATGAAAATAATACTCCAGGCGAGGTCAAACCAGTGTTTTATAAAGGTTCATTATAATTTCCTTGCTTGTGTACTCAATGTCTCTATTTGGAAAGTCCAGCATCTCGCATGCATTTTTAATCACTTTCTGTCACCACTGCCTGCCACATTCAACAATTTGTGCACATATACCCCCAGGTCTCTCTCTGTTCCTGAATCCCCTATAGAATCCCCTTTAGTTAATATTGTCTCTTCTTCGTCCTACCAAAAAGTATCACTTCACACTTCTCTCCTTTGAATTTCATCTGCAACTTGCCAAGTATTCTAATAAATCAGAGAACCAGAGAACTGATTCAAAAAGGTTGAGGACAGGTGGAAATAAAGCTTATAGTGTCCTGGGCTTTATTAATAGGGGCATAAAGTACAAGAGCAGGGAGGTTATGCTGAATTCATATAAGACACTTGTTAGACCTCAGCTGGAGTACTGTGTACAGTTCTGGGCACCACTCCAAAGGAAAGATGTGAATACATTGGAGAGTGCGAAAGAGATTTACAAGAATGGTTCCAGGGATAAGAAACTTCAGCTATGAGGATAGATTGAAGAGGTTGGGACTGTTCTCCTTGGAAAGAAGGTCAAGAGGAGATTTGATAGAGATGTTCAAAATCATGAGAGGGCTGGACAGGGTAGATAAGGAGAAACTGTTCCCACTTGTAAAAGGACCAAGAACGAAAGGGCACAGATTTAAAGCGATTTGCAAAAGAAGCAAATGTGATGTGTGAAGAAAACTTTCTCACGAGTGGTTCGGGTCTGGAATGCACTGCCTGGAAGTGTGGTGGAGGCAAGTTCAATCGAGGCATTCAAGGGGGCATTAGATGTTTATTTCAATAGAAACAAGGTGCAGGGGTGCAGATAAGGCAGGGCAGTGGCACTAGGTCATAATGCTCATTTGGAGAGCTGGTGCAGACACAATGTACCAAATGGCCTCCTTCTGTGCTGTTAAAATTCTGTGATTCCGTGATTCTGTAATTGCCCTTGTTTAGAGAGCATTTAAGAGTCAACCACATTGCTGTGGGTCTGGGGTCACATATAGACTAGCTCTCCTTCTCTAAAGGACATGAGTGAACCAGATGGGTTCAACATCAAACTTTTAATTTCAGACTGCCGTGGTAGGATTAAAACCAGGGTCCCCAGAGCATTACCCTAGGTCTCTGGAATACTCGCCCAGTGACAATACCACAATGCCACTGCCTCCCCCTGTTGTAGCAGTCTAATACTGCATGAAGATAAATTTAACATAAATTGATGGAGGAAAAACAGTATTTCTAGTTTTATGATGCAGGATTTGAAAATGGGGAAGAACGAGTCTCAATGATGATCCTTATTCCTTGTCATAGCTTTAATTGTAAATTGGTTAACTCACTCTGTCTTTTTCAATGTTACATGGGGTCGCCACAATGCCAGCTGATCACCCTTCTCCCTCTCCATTAACGTCAACCATCGTCTTTGCATTTGGCAGGTAAGTTTACAGCAGGATGCCTTTCCTGCTGCCGGCCCTCCTCATTTATCCTGACAGAGACTACTGATACACACTAACTCACCTGCAACGGTTTTCCACAACCAACAAAGTCCTGGAATGGGACTCAAACACAGAGCACTTGGGCTCACAGGTATGCCACCACCTGAGCCATAAGTTAAACTCTCGTAACGGGGTTAACATTTGGTATAAATAGTGCATATAGAAATGTACGCACCATGAGGAGACCAAACAGAATTACCATATACACACATTTGTTAAATATTCAATATACACATTTACGATCCCCACCCTCCCGTCAGCACCCGCATGACACAAACACTATAACCCAGGCAAACGGGAGACGTAGTAGATTCAATTTACTGGGTCTGGATCTGTCCGATTCTCTCGCCACCCCCTGCCTCAGCCTGGCCGGTGCTCACATGCCCCAAGGAAACGCGTCTCACCTCCTCTCCCCCCCGCGTCTCGATGCCTCTCCCCCACCCTGCGTCTCGCCTCCTCTCCCCCACCGCGTCTCGCCTCCTCTCCCCACCCTTGCGTCTCGCCTCCTCTCCCCCTCGCGTCTCGCCTCCTCTCGCCCCCCTCTTGCCTCTCGCCTCCTCTCCCCCCCCGCGTCTCGCCTCCTCTCGCCCCCGCTTGCGTCTCGCCTCCTCTTCCCCACCCGCGTCTCGCCTCCTCTTCCCCCAGCGTCTCGCCTCCTCTCCCCCCCCGCGTCTTGCCTCCTCTCGCCCCCCGCGTCTCGCCTCCTCTCCCCCCGGCGTCTCGCCTCCTCTCCCCACTGCGTCTCGCCGCCTCATCCCCCGGCGTCTCACTGCCTCACCCCCACCCTGTGTTTTTGCCTCCTCTCCCACCACATCTCAACCATCTCTTCTCGCCACCTCCCTCCCATGTCGCCCTCCCGTCATCCTTTCTCCCTCTCTCGCCCCAGTCGATGTCTCTCCCTCACCCTCTCTGCGTCCGCTCTCGCTCCCCTCTCTCGCACCCCCTTACCAACTCTCATTCCCCTGTCCTGGCCCGCCCTTGCTCCCCTCCCCTCTCCCGCCCTCCCTCGCTCCACTTACCCTCCCTCGAACTTCCTCTCTCCCACCCGCCCTCCCTCGTTCACCTCCCCCACACTCACCCGCCCTCCCTCAATGCTGTTCTTCTCTCCTGCCCGCCTCCCTCTCTCCTCTACCGACCACATTCCCTCCCCTTCCCGCCTCCTGCCCACCCTCCCACAAGCCCCCTTCCCCGCTCGCACCCGCCCTCCCACGCCTCCCGTCTCCTTTCCTCCCCTTCCCCTCTCCCACCCGTCCTCCGTCACTCCCCTTCCCCTCTCCCGCTGTCCTCCCTCACGCATCCCTTCACCCTCCTACCCGCCCTCCCTCGCTCCCATTCCCCTCTCCCGTTTGCCATCCCGTTCCCTGCTCCTGCCCTCGCTCCCCTTCCCCTCTCTCGCTCACCCCTTCCCTCACCCCTCTCTCTCGCTCGCCCCCTCCCTCATCCACTCTCTCTCTCTCGCCCCTTCCCTCATCCACTCTCTCTCTCTCGCCCCTTCCCTCATCCCCTCTCTCTCTCCCTCGCC